>NC_091280.1:0-660569 GCF_042100115.1 Alternaria dauci
GAGTACTACCCTTAGGGGCGAGATAGTAGGCGTAGAGTGCTGCCCCCAGGGGCGAGATAGTAGGCGCGGGTTGCTGCAAGTTACTGCAAGTTGCTACCCCCGGGGCGAGATAGTAGGCGTAGAGTGCTGCCCCCAGGGGCAAGATAGTAGCCGTAGAGTGCTGCCCCCGGGGGCGAGATAGTAGCCGTAGAGTGCTGCCCCCAGGGGCGAGATAGTAGCCGTAGAGTGCTGCCCCCAGGGGCGAGATAGTAGCCGTAGAGTGCTGCCCCCGGGGGCGAGATAGTAGCCGTAGAGTGCTGCCCCCAGGGGCGAGATAGTAGCCGTAGAGTGCTGCCCCCAGGGGCGAGATAGTAGCCGTAGAGTGCTACCCCCGGGGGCGAGATAGTAGCCGTAGAGTGCTGCCCCCGGGGGCGAGATAGTAGCCGTAGAGTGCTACCCCCAGGGGCGAGATAGTAGCCGTAGAGTGCTGCCCCCAGGGGCGAGATAGTAGCCGTAGAGTGCTGCCCCCGGGGGCGAGATAGTAGCCGTAGAGTGCTGCCCCCAGGGGCGAGATAGTAGCCGTAGAGTGCTGCCCCCGGGGGCGAGATAGTAGCCGTAGAGTGCTGCCCCCAGGGGGCGAGATAGTAGCCGTAGAGTGCTGCCCCCAGGGGCGAGATAGTAGCCGTAGAGTGCTACCCCCGGGGGCGAGATAGTAGCCGTAGAGTGCTGCCCCCGGGGGCGAGATAGTAGCCGTAGAGTGCTACCCCCAGGGGCGAGATAGTAGCCGTAGAGTGCTGCCCCCAGGGGCGAGATAGTAGCCGTAGAGTGCTGCCCCCGGGGGGGCGAGATAGTAGCCGTAGAGTGCTGCCCCAGGGGCGAGATAGTAGCCGTAGAGTGCTGCCCCCAGGGGCGAGATAGTAGCCGTAGAGTGCTGCCCCCGGGGGCGAGATAGTAGCCGTAGAGTGCTGCCCCCGGGGGCGAGATAGTAGGCGTAGAGTGCTGCCCCAGGGGCGAGATAGTAGCCGCGGATTGCCGTAAGGTGCTGCCCTTGGGGGCGAGAGTGACTAACACTCACCGCTAGACTTACAGCGGCCTATGCAAGAATAGACGGCTTCTCGCCTACTTATACCTTGTGTAGTACCTCTCTATTGCTTTCTTACCTTCTCTTATCTCTTTTCCACTTACCTTAGTTTCTGTGTTCTTTCTAACAACGTTGCAATGAAGCGCCCTCTAGCAAACGTTTTAACCAAAAACAGCAAACGGCAGCGTACGAATGATCCAGAGATTGAAGAGACAACTCCTATCCACGAACAAGCTGCGCCATACCTACTCGCTATAGCGAAGTTTCCAATCGATGCGCTTAGCGCAGAATGGAGTTTTGGTGTCAATAGGTCTATTGACACAGCACACCAGCGCCGCCTCTGCGAGATCTTTAACGAAACTGGTATTCTTCGACGAGACCCTAGCCACCAACTGCAGATTGCCTGTTCTAAGGAACACGTAGAGCAGATGCTTCATCATCTGAAGGTGGAATTGCCAGCTCAGAGCACAGTTACTTCTGCCACGTTTGCGGATAAGGAAGGATTGGAATGGCCGTCGTTCAAGAGCTGGAAAAGCGTGACTGGAGGGACAGCGGAACTTATTACGGGGTCACCATCGTGTAGAGGCATTCAAAGAGTATCTTCGCCTTCGGCAGTTAGGAGAAGAGGAGAGGTGGTGGGTGTGCCGCATCTACGATAAAGGCGGGTGCCCCTTAACGCGCGTACTGTGAACAACAGCCCCTAACCTTTTTAGACACGCTACCACCAGACACTCGTGTTAAACTTCGGGCGAATCGGGCCGATATTACGCTCCCTGACAATCATGGCCAGATATGGTCCGAGTTAACCAGCCTGTTCTGCACAAACGCCAATCTCTTTCAAGGCTCAAGCAAGTCAGTTGAGAAAGAGATGAGAGAGCATCTTCAGCTTAGTAGCCGCGTCAAGTTCCCAATACGGCGGCTAGTTACCCTGTGGAGAAATCAAAACTGGCAGCCCCTGCTTACGCGTTGGTGTTCTACCGCAATTGGGCAGGCAACGTTTAAGTCTCTCCACTTTTGAGTGGATGGCTAGTTGTCGGATAGATGACGTATGTGTAACCCGCCGCCGAAATACTCTGACCTGTCTTGCTAATCTACTGTCTAGCATTGGTTCGCTGCGTTTGAGAACGTACTTCGCATCTCTACATCTATTCGAAAGCAGTATGGGGTTGACGCCAGTTTAGCAGACTGGAACACGCTAGCTAGCCTGCCCCAGGCACGAAGTCCCCATGACGTACAAGACCTGTTCTACCCTGGCGAGGAGTTAGACAAGGATCCTGGCCCTTCCCATACGCGCCGGCAGGGCTTCTTCCCAACTCTAAGCAATGAGGCCTACCATGCGCTATACTCCACTGTACTTTCAAAGCCCACACACACGTACACAAACATCCTCGCTCTCTTAAAAACCCCGAAGAAAGAGGGGAAGCTTATGAGGAGTATTATGACCCACGTCAGCCAATGGGTAAACAGCGGATCCGCCAAGGTGTCTGACAGCGACAACAACAAACCCGCACTGCGGAAGTATCTAGTGCCCGTTGCTGCAGAGCAGGCATGCCGGCCAGGCTGATCAAAAATCTCTTGACCTCCAACAAGAAGTACTGCAACACGTACAGCAAAATGCGGAAGCATTCACAAGCTCTATACTAGACCGCTATATTGACGAGTACCCAAGTGCAGAGATCAAGAACTACGGCGCACGCTTCCAGCATAAGGTGTGGAGAGAACTGCTGTCAATTGTGACCAGTTTCACAGGGCCAACCTTGCACAACAAGCACTTGGCGTGCCTAATTCAAAGCGATACCTACATAGCGCGAACGCCTACAATCGCACAAATCGCGTGTGATGCTATCTGTCAGGTCCCTGAAGTCGTCAACGAACCTGCGCTCCAGTCTACTAGGGCAGCAAACGACTTGCTAGAGACAATTCAGGTCGCAATCACTGAATGGATGTCTAGACACACTCTAGAAGACTCTGATAATACAAGTCAAGAGGTTCCGCTGCCCGCAAGGCACTCTAACGCCACCCTAACCCTAACCCTAACCCTAACCCTAACCCTAACCCTAACCCTAACCCTAACCCTAACCCTAACCCTAACCCTAACCCTAACCCTAACCCTAACCCTAACCCTAACCCTAACCCTAACCCTAACCCTAACCCTAACCCTAACCCTAACCCTAACGGTTACAGCTTCTTAGTTACTTAGGGCTTCTTAGTTACTTAGGGCTTCTTAGTTATTTAGGGCTTCTTAGTTATTTAGGGCTTCTTAGTTACTTAGGGCTTCTTAGTTATTTAGGGCTTCTTAGTTACTTAAGGCTTCTTAGTTACTTAGGGCTTCTTAGTTACTTAGGGCTTCTTAGTTATTTAGGGCTTCTTAGTTATTTAGGGCTTCTTAGTTACTTAGGGCTTCTTAGTTACTTAGGGCTTCTTAGTTATTTAGGGCTTCTTAGTTATTTAGGGCTTCTTAGTTACTTAGGGCTTCTTAGTTACTTAGGGCTTCTTAGTTACTTAGGGCTTCTTAGTTATTTAGGGCTTCTTAGTTACTTAGGGCTTCTTAGTTACTTAGGGCTTCTTAGTTATTTAGGGCTTCTTAGTTATTTAGGGCTTCTTAGTTACTTAGGGCTTCTTAGTTACTTAGGGCTTCTTAGTTACTTAGGGCTTCTTAGTTACTTAAGGCTTCTTAGTTACTTAGGGCTTCTTAGTTACTTAAGGCTTTTAAGATTAATTTATATTAAAGTTAAAGTAAAATAGTAGTAAAGTTTATATTTATTTTATTCTTATAATATTATTAGCTATATAGTAATATAAATAATAAAACTATATACTTTAGAAATAAATCTTACTATTAGTAATAAAGGATTTAAAAAACTATACTAACTATTACTTAAAATACTTAAAAACTCTTTTTTTAAATAAAATAAAAAAAAATTTATTTTTACCTTAAATCTTTTATTAACTTTTAATAAATACTACTTTTAAAATTATTTCTTTCTACTAGTTTACTTAATTAAAAATAGCTATATAGTTAGAAGTAGTATATAAAAGGCTATACTTAAGGAGCTATTATATAAGTATACTATTATTTTATTAAATAAGAAAAGAAGTTAAGGAAAGCTATAGTTTAAAAGTTATTTAGGAAGTAGTAGCTTAGAGTATTATTTATTTAGTATACTAGTATAGAATCTAAGTAAACTACTTACTACTTAGATTCTATAAGTAGTATACTTTATATATATAACTAAGATCCTATTAAGGAATAAACTAATTAGGCTTTAGCTTATTATATAGTAAGTTAATTAGAAGTAACTAGTTATTATAAAATAATAAATTATAAAAAACTACTTCTTATTTTTTAAATAACTATACTTAGTAGTTACTAATACTTTATTATACTTTTTTTTCTTAAAGAAAAAATACTAAATTTTTATAAAATATTTTTTATTTTAAAGTATTAAATATTTTATTCTTTTACTTTATAAATATCTTTATCTTAAATATAAGTTATACTCTTTTCTTCTTTTTATAAAGTAGTTAAAAGTTATTAAATCTAAGTAAACCTTTATATAAGAATATAGATAAATAAAAAAGTAAAAAAATCTTATTTAATATATTACTATATACTATATACTTACCCTTAGTTAAGTAAAATAAATAACTTTTTTTAAAAGGTTTCTTAATTATAGTAAAACTTTATAAATTCTTAATCTTTATTTAAGTTTTATATATAGTAGTATAAATTTCTTTTATAAAGATAATATAAGAAAGTCTTACTTAGTAGTAACTAGTATTTAGTTAATATAGCTTTAAACTATCTTTACTTATTACTTAATTAAATACTTAATAACTTTATTCTTACTTTAGTATTTATTATTCTACTTATTTAAATAAAATTTAATTTAACTAGCTTTATTTTATACTTTTTCTTTATTTATTACTTTATTATTATAAAGTAAAAGTAGTCTAGTTTTATTACTTCTATAGTAATATTATTAAATAATAAATAAGAAAGAAAAAAATTAATTATTATAAATATATTTAGTAGAAAGTATATTTTTTAAAGATATAGTAAAAGGATTACTAACTATTTATACTAATAGATATATAAATTTTTAAAAGATTAGGTAATACTAACTTTAATATTTATTAAAAGTTACTATAATATAAACCTTAACTTACTATAATATAAACCTTAACTTACTATAATATAAACTGTAACTTACTGTAACATAAACCTTAACTTACTATAACATCAACCTTAACTTACGGCAACATCAACCGCAACTTACTGCAATATTAACCGCAACTTACTATAACATGAACCGCAACTTACTGCAACATCAACCGCAACTTGCTGCAACATGAACCTCAACTTGCTGCAACATCAACCGTGATATATCGTAATGTATAATACAACATACTATAGTACATATTACCAACTATTGTACCACCTATTGTACCTTACTATACTACATATTACAGCTTTATACACCCGTATAAGTTCTACATACAGTATATTATTACTTCTCCTCCAAAATCCTCTTCTGCCTTAACTCCTCTTCTCCCCAACGTAGCCGCAACTCTCCAGAACCGCTTGAAGTTCAGGGCTTTACTTCCAACCCATCTATTGTCAAACATATACAGCTGCATACGGTGAACTCAAGGTGTTTAGGAAACACACCTTTACCGCGATTTATTACAGTGTCTTTCAACAGTGTTGTGCTTGCGTCTTTTACCAGCACGTTTATTATTTTGATACAGTGTATTATCACTTTAAGAGGAATAGAGTAAGCGCATAAACTCTTACTCTACTACTTCTCTTCATTACTACGTACTGGCTTTCAAAGAACAAGAAGAGATCGATATTAGCCTAGTCCCACACTATCCTACTGGGAGGCTTGTCTTCCTTGATCTCCAAATCACCTCCAGCGTCTCTAGAACCTTTTCAATCGTACTGGTTCCAGTCGTGTGCTACGTTGCTGCACTGATCTCCACCGTGACCCTCATCATTGCCGGCGTGATCCTCATCATCGTCAGCGTGATCCTCACCCTCTGGCTTGTCCTTGGCTTCGTCTCCACCATCGTCGGCGTGATCCTCACCCTCTGGCTTGTCCTTGGCTTCGTCTCCACCATCGTCGGCATGATCCTCACCCTCTGGCTTGTCCTTGGCTTCGTCTCCACCATCGTCGGCGTGATCCTCACCCTCTGGCTTGTCCTTGGCTTCGTCTCCACCATCGTCGGCGTGATCCTCACCCTCTGGCTTGTCCTTGGCGTCATCCCGATTCCAGTCATCTCCACCGGAATAGAAAGGAATCCCATCATCATTTGGCTTGTCCTTGGCGTCATCCCGATTCCAGTCATCTCCACCGGAATAGAAAGGAACCCCATCATCATTTGGCTTGTCCTTGGCGTCATCCCGATTCCAGTCATCTCCACCGGAATAGAAAGGAACCCCATCATCATTTGGCTTGTCCTTGGCGTCATCCCGATTCCAGTCATCTCCACCGGAATAGAAATCAATTCCATCACCGTCGACGGGGGAGGCTGTGGAAAATGTGGGGAGAGGTCCGTAGTTGGCATCGGGAAACATCTTTATGGGCTCTTCAGTGGCCTGAGAGCCCGCAGCGAAGGCCTCTATATGCTCGGCGACATTGAACGGGGGGTTGAACTCGCACCAACCTTGAGCCAATTCTGGATCAACGTGCAATTGGATGGCGGATTTTCGGTCTAGGCACCATTTCCAAACCTTGTAGTAGGCGAGCTTGACGTACCGCTTGTCCTTGTCGGTCGCACCAGTGTATTCGGCGAGGACGCTCACAGGATTACCAACGATAACGAGGAGGGAACGCGCGCGTCCAACGGCTAGGAGCATTCGTGTGGTATGCTTGACGAAACCGAGGTCGCCAGCGTTGGTGGTGTCGAATACAATACCTTCCTTCTCGGCGCCCTGCATTTTGTCGACTGTGAAGACTTCGACGTCTCGCAGCTGGACGCTAAGTTTGAACAGCTCCTCCTCGTCAACCTGATTGGCTAAGTGCTCCATGAATCTAGCCAATACGAAGCGGATAGCGGCAACTTGCGCTACATACGGGGTGATGATAGCGACCTGCTTACCAGAAAACCCGCCAGCGATCATCTTGCAGACGGCCCGGAGGGTATAGGGAATGAAGTCCTTGTTGTAGCGAGACTTGGTGGCACCGACGATGTCGTGGCTACCTTTGACGCTGACGAAGATGACGCGATGGCCGGAGGAAATGTTGAACTGCTCCATCGCGATCTCCATGGCGCGAATGTTTTCTTCCCGGTCATCTACCCCGGGGGCCACTTCCATACGGCCACGAGGAAGGATGTGGTTGGTGAGAGCGTTGATGTCGGAATTGAAGCGGTACTGTGTGTGCAGGTAAATAGTGGTACAGCCGCCTAGCATCGCACGATGGAAGAAAGGTAGGTCCTGCTGATCACTGAAGACGTGACGTTCCTCCGAACCACCGGCAGCAGAAGGCTTTGGCTGATGGATATCGCCGAAGAACAGGTGGGGTGTTATGGCCTTGCGCTCGACCATCAGCGGGCCCTCGTTATTATAGGCGTGCGTGTACACGAGAGGAGCGAGCGTGCTTGACTCGCTTGACTTGCCAGCCTCGTCGTGATGAACGGCATACGGCTGCTCGAGCGTATGAGTACGCGGCTGCGAGATTACGTCGGAGGTCATGCCAATGGCTACGGCCAGTTGAGCGAGGTCCCTAATGATCTCGTTGGTGAGAGCAGTCAGTCGGCGCATGTCATCGGCGTCGAATTCTTGGCCTGAAGCATAGAGGTCGAGCTGAAAACGGAAATCGCGGTACTTTTTTGGTTGGGCGATTTCGTGTACCACTAACTCGTTCGTATCGGCATTACGCTCCGGCACTCCGGCGAGGCGCAGAACCCACGCACCCTCCGACAGCATTTCCAACTGAAGTCGCTTGTCGGTGAAAGACGACTTTGTCTCGGACGTCTCAAGAAGGATGCGGAATTGCGAGTCCACTGTCAGTGCGTCAAGGAACGCCATGGTCCGCCTGTCTTCACTGGACTTCTCCTGGTAAGCCGCTGCCTGCTCTTTCAGCTGGTCCTTGGTGAAGTGCTCTTCTTCGATGTATTCAAAGTAGGGCGGCTTCTCGTTCTTTAGCAGGACGTTGCGAGCAGCTTCGGACTCCTTGCGAACAACCGCTGTCTCCGTCTCTTTCATATGGCGTCGGATTACGATAGGGAAACGTGCCTGGATGCCAGCGGCCTTGAGCTCCTTCCGTCGCTCTAGGCAGGCCGTGTAGATCCTGAGCATAGCGTCGTCGAGCTGCTTGTTCAACGGCGACGTGACCCAGAAAGCAGCAAGGCGACCAAGGCCATGGATAACGCCAGTTTGTTGAGCCTCGTAGTGCGCAACAGCCAGAGCCTCGATGATGCGTGTCTTGCCAACGCCACCAGGACCTTGGATGAGCGCTACACCACCGGCAAGGGCGCGAAGCTTCTGCAAAACGTCGGGTTGGAGTGAGCGGTTCAGACGCTCCATGATGCTGTCCTTAGCACCGTTGTCTCCCAAATACGCGAACATGCCGGCGAAGTAGTCCACGATCTTGTCGTCTGGGAAGCGAAGGTAGGAGTTGTGGAGGATTTGAGTGACATCGCTAAAGGCATCGCCGCCTCGGAAGTAATGGTTAAGGGCGTTGATCTGGCGCTTGATTCCCACGGTGGCAGGGTTCAAGCGAGCAAAGACGTAGATGCCGCGAAGCTTACGCAATGCCTCTTCAGCTTCAGGCAAAGTACGATAGTTAAATGCACAGCTGTAGTGAACGCCCTCCTTGAACAGGGGCTGCTCGGCGAAGGATGCACCCAAGCGAGGGCGGTAGAGAAAGCCGCCTATGTAGCTAGCGGGCGTGATGCCTGCGGACGGTTTGATCTCAAATCGCCAGGTGTCCGCTTGCTCCTGGTAGGGACTGAACTGGATGTCCACGAAGGCGCCCTCGCGGTAGCTGGCGCCCTCTGGTACCCTGAGCTCGGCGTAGTATAACCGGTCACCGCCGCCGCGAACCTTCATAATCTTGGTGTCGGTGATCTCGAAACCCTTCTGCTTGGCGGCCTTGCGCAGTTCGTGGACAAGGTTCTGGTAGTGCACGGTGACGTACTGTGTGTTGTTCTGGAATGCCCACTGGGGAGGGACCTTGAATCCTTTCGGCTGCTTGTCGACAGAGATCTCCATGCCAGTCTGAGGGTTGACACGACAGTCCTTCCAGTAGAGCAGAATCGGGTCGTTCTTGTATTGAGCTTGCATCTCTTTGTACACGGTATCCATGCGCTCTTGTGCTGACTCTGTGGCGACCGTGAAGAAGTGCAGCACGGTGCCCTCGCCGCCATTCTCGAGGATATCGCGAGCACGATGGATGACTTCATCGAAGATCCCAAAGTTCTGGTGGGAGAAGAACCCCAATCCGTAGAGGGGGCGGGAGTTCAGAGGTTGTCCGTCAGGTTGTTCGGTTTGGAGGTCGAAGCGGAAGTGTAGGAGCATCCCTAGTTCGCTGAGTGCAAGCTTACTAGCAGCTCGCTTAACATCTTCTTGGGAAACCCTTGAGGTGAAGAACTCATCGGTGATCTTCATGGGAAGTACAGTGCAGTTGACGATGTTGTGGGCTGTCAGGGTAATGGAGGCTGCCCGATGAGCGTGGCCACGGAGGGTGATACTAGCGTCGTCGCTCGGATAGGAAATATCCATCTCTACACTAACGGAGGAGACATAGTGAGGGATCTTCCGAGTGAATAACTTTGTTGTGAAGCTAGGTTTATCCAGTGGTGGGGCCATGGTTTGGGCAGGAGGAAGCTCGTCTTTGCCATCCTTGGAGACGTCCTCCTTGGAGACGTCCTCCTTGGAGGCGTCCTCCTTAGGAGCACGAAACTTGCGGGTTTTGATCGGCTGGGGATAGAAGCAATCCGAGGCAACGTGGCCGAGACGGTTACAGCCGTTGCACCTAGGGCCCTGGTCTGCTGCTGGCTCACTAGGGCATTGCTTGGAGAGGTGCCCGTGACCACCGCAGTTGAAGCACTCGTTCGTGGGACAGTCGCGGTAGACATGGCCAACCTCGCCGCAGTTGGAACACGCTTGCTGTTCGAGCTTCTTGGGGCAATCTTTGGCCCTGTGGCCTGGTTCTTTGCAGGTGAAGCAGGCGTGCTTCTCTCGGTCAGGGGCGTCGGGAAGGCCTCCGAGCTGGACAGAGTCTTTGCCGGGTGCCTCCAAGACAGCAATGCCCTGGTCGTAGACTTCTGTATCATGCGGCGCCGACGTCGGCCGGTCATTGACCATGTAGTGCATGACAGACTGGTCGGCCATGCTGGACGATATGCAAAAACAGAGTTTCAACGGTAGGTGAGACTTTGTTTCTATACGGACAGCACATCGTTAGCAATCGATCAGCGGAACAGGAGGCCACAACAACTTACCGACAAGGGTCAATGGGTAGGTAGAGATATCGACGTTGAGAGTGGTTTGCTTTCAAGAGAAGCAATTCGGGGAAGGTGTCAAGTAGTTGGTGTGGAGGAAAGTGTTATTTGTGCAGGACTAGGTAGCGCGAGCGCGAGAGACGCTAACGCCAAGCAAATTTTGCGTTGCTCACCTTGGGTTGTGCGTGAGGAAGCGAGGAGCAAGATAAAGACACGTGAAAAGAAGGATTGGATGGAGAACGATAGGGACGCGAAGAGGATATGGGGATCACCCGAGTTCTACAAGTTGGTACCAAGAGACAGAAGTGGACAGCCAGTCGACCTTTGGGCAATAGGAAGATAACTATCGGACCGGCCATACAAATAAGCGAGGACATGCCAAGGTGAATGGGAGATCTAGCGAGCGTCAAGGCCACAGCAATGCGCAGCGTGTAGCCGGCTACGTCTTGGCTCTCTCCTTCGCGACTACAGTTAGTCCTACGGCTGGGTGATCCCCATATCTCTTTTCGCTTTCTTTTGTTTGGTTCTATCAACTTCTATGCTCGATTCAGTTCACGATGACGGCCAGAACTGCGTTTGGGTGATCCCCATGTCTCTCCCTACTTTCCCTGCTCCTTGTCTCTCTTCTCCCTCTGCTCGCTTTCTATACACTCGGGTGATCCCCATATCTTTTATCAACTTTCTCTGTTTCGCGCGTACGCAACGTGAGCCCGCGTCAGAGTCTTGTGCGCTGTACCCGCAATGCTCAACAGTGAGCGCTCACGCCAGAACCGGGTGGCTATACTATGCCCTACTCCTGGTCATCGTTCTACTAGGCTCAGTACGGGCGACGAGGCTAAAATTACTGGGAGCTTCCCCTTTCACTTTTCACCGCTCTCCGGCTGTTTCCTCGCGCATGTTGCCACAACACGAACGTTGCGACGCTCGCCGCAACACCACCCACCCACCACGTACCGCAGCATCGTCAACCTGCATACACCTTCTACCACGGGTGACTAGGATGGACGATAACACGCAGTCACCCGCCCATCCACCGGCAGGCGACCCCAGCTCCCTTAGCTACTCGGGGAACCAAACAGAGATCTTCCGCGGCTTCGGCATCGACGACGCCACCAGACAAAAGGAGATAGCCAGGACGATTGACAAGATTCTTGTGGACAACTACCCCGATGCACGCAATCGAGGTGCAGCAAAGCTCAGCGACACTGCCAATGAAGACCTGAACAAGAACCTACACGCCCTGGTCTGGAAGTCCGTACCCGACTTCCGCAACGAACCCAAGGCGTGGAGGACAATGGCGATTAGCAAGTTGATCACACATTCTCTCAATCGCCTGAGGAAGCGTAAAGCGGAAGGCGACCATGCTAAAGCCCCAACCCCCAACCCCTTGACGGCAACCTCTACACTCCAAAAGCGCGAGTTATCGCCAGAATCAACGCACAACTCCAAAGACCACCCACCTAAGCGCTCTCGATCCAGAACCGTTCCTACAGGATTCACGCCTACTCCGAACAACGACAAGCCTGCTAATCCTCCCATGCCAACCGCTTCAAATCTCGACACACAGGTACATATATGCGCCGTAAAGGATGGAGAGATCAGCGAAGTAGTCAGCATGGTCGAATTCAGTGACATATGTTGGGAGGGCATCCCCAACTGGGAAAAACTACGCGACGAAGCTGAGCAATGCTACGAAACTGCGCAAGGCCTAGGACTCGATGGATTCGACTTCAAGGGCCGCTTGTTTATCGCTCCAAGAGCAAATCAGCATATCGGAATTGGAAGCCAAGGTGGATTCAACTTTGCTATGCGAGAAATCCCAGCTGGCACAGCCGTAGTGTTTGTCACGACGGTTAGATTGAACGTAACCGACACGCAAGTTGCCTCCTCCAAAGTCGTCCCGCCAGCAGAGGTGCAAGATGGTCAGCAACAAGATGCCACCCACATGCAAGTTGCCTCCTCCGAGCCCGCCCCGCCAGCAGAGGTGCAAGGTGACCAGCAACAAGATGCCACCCACATGCAAGTTGCCTCCTCCGAGCCCGCCCCGCCAGCAGAGGTGCAAGATGGTCAGCAACAAGATGCCACCCACATGCAAGTTGCCTCCTCCGAGCCCGCCCCGCCAGCAGAGGTGCAAGGTGACCAGCAACAAGATGCCACCCACATGCAAGTTGCCTCCTCCGAGCCCGCCCCGCCAGCAGAGGTGCAAGATGGTCAGCAACAAGATGCCACCCACATGCAAGTTGCCTCCTCCGAGCCCGCCCCGCCAGCAGAGGTGCAAGGTGACCAGCAACAAGATGCCACCCACATGCAAGTTGCCTCCTCCGAAGCCGTCCCACCGGAAAGTAAGGAGCTTACACCCAAGACACTCAAGGAGATACTAGATTTGGCGGCCAACATACATCCATTATCCTGGTCGAGGGAAGAATCCACACCTAGCAACAGCGCACACAAGCAGCATCCTGTAGGTCCGTTCTCGTCATACATGTCCAGGAATAACAGCATCGCCTTCCCCCGCACACTTCAACCCTCGTCGTTCACACCCGTGAATCTGCTACCGCTCGCCAGACCTGCCAAACCACCGTCCAGCGCACCTAAGTCCTTTCTCAAGTTTGTCGAGACCTTCCCTTCTAATAGCTACCACGGTAGCGGACTAGACGACCCAATACATATCAGCGACGATAGTGGTAGCAGCGATTCTAGTGACAGCGAGTCTAGTAACAACATGGACATTCTCGTAGACGATGAAGAGGTGCTAGAAGAATGCATGTTAGACGAAGGCGAACCGGAACAACCCCCATTGAACGAACAAGCTAAGACCCAGGCAAACGCGCATTTCTCGAGCACTATGAAGGTGAAGATGGATGGTATGTCTGCTTTTGCGCACGCGCAAAAGTCGAACATAGACTTGTGGGACTTAGCCGCGCAAACCTTCGGCCTTGCGCTCGACGACCTCAAAGGCGACCAGATCAACCTCGGAACTGGGGTCGGCTTAAACCCAGATTTCCACCCGCTACCCCATCAGTTGGTCGGCGCCAAGGATGGCTTGGATGTCCTCGCCGGCGACCGAGGAGCACTTGTCATCGCCGACGACATGGGCATGGGCAAGACGATCACCGATGTCCTCATATGGTATCTCAATTTTGCTAGATCGTACCAGCGCCTCGGCATCAGCGCGACGCCAGACTTCCCCTACACTGCTCTCAAATCGAACGGAGACGAGATAGAGACGCCGAATCTGTTTGGATGCACCTACTTTGTTGCGAGTGCAGCAGGCCTTGAAACATTGGTACAAGCATGGCGTATGATCATGGGTGGCAGCGCCCACTTGGCTCAAGGATCAGAGTACAAGCCACCGAAGCTGATAGTCTTGCACGGTACGGGCGAAGAGATTGTACAGCGTTATGGCGGTGCGAAGAACAGCATCTACTCTAGCATGACACCAAAAGAGTGGGATGAAGTCAACCGTCGCCCTAACTGGTTGAAATCACGATTGGCCTATGGGGAGTACAACAAGGTGTGGAAGTTGAACAACCCGACTAAGGAATGGGCAAACAGCGTCCCTGAGACATCGGACTTCAGACCTCAAAAGACGAGCGTTAGGTTCTTGATAGTCTCAACTCGCGAGTCTTGGAAGACGAAGATCTTTGGCACGCTTGTCGATACCTCTGCGCCCCCTCAGTACAAGAGGCTAAAACAACAGTTAGAAAAGACCGACAAGAGGCATACTAAGAAGAGGGCGGCGTTGAGAGCACAGCTGAGCCTGTGCGCCAAGACGCATATGGACACTTCACGATTGCCTGCGCTTGATGGTCTCGGCCCTTGGCAGGCTCGTCGCATGCAAATATGGACAGACGACAAAGGTGTGAGGGTCGAGGTGTGGTTGGTCACATTCGTTGGTTGCGCTGCAATAATCATGGTCGACGAGCTGCATACCGCCCCGGGTACAAAAACTCAAACCTACACCCACATCATCGACCCCATTTTGGACTACAGGCCCAATGATCATCGTACTGGTATAGTAGGTCAGACGGGCACAGCTCTCACGAACGGGGTCGACCTGGTGTTAGGATTCGCCGACCACGTGATCCAGCGGTTAGTACAAAAGCAGTCCACCGATCCAGGCGCCAAAGCTTTAGCCAATTTGAAAGGGGTAGATTGTACTGCAGTGTGGAGAAAGCTCCTCAATAGCTACAAGAAGTATCACGACGGGATGCAGCGTTGTAAAACCGAGAAGGAAAAGAACAAAGTACAGTCCGCGCTCGACAAGCAACTCCAGTCCGGCGAGATCAAGGACATGCTGAACAATTTTCGGGACATGGTTCGGTGGTGTTTCATAATGCGCGACACCGACAGTCTGGATCCCTGGCGCAAACCCCTCAACGTTGTCACAGCAAAGCTTACTGTCAACTTCACGTATCTGCAGCACGATGCGTGTTACTTCGCTAACGTGGAACAAGAAGAGTCTCGCGTGCTAGCCGCGGTCAAACAGCATTACGAGAAGGAAGTGGAGGCCTGGGAAGACCAAGGGGGAGAGAGCAGCAAGAAGTCCAAGCCCACCATGCCCCCAGGCGCAGTCGCAGACTCCGAGGCCTACCGCATTGCGCGACATGTCAGCATCTTTCCTAACCTTATGGCCGCAATCAACAATTGGGATGCCGACCAGCTTATCGGAGATCGGATCCTCGACCCTCACCGCAGTCTCAGTAATAACAACGAAAACCTCCGCACAGCTCTTGTGAACAGCGACACAATTCGACACTCATTCATCTGGGACATTGCATTGGAGGCTTGCAAGGGCTCAGCCAAGGTCGCATACATTCACAAGACGTTGGAAGAGCTACGCAACAAGAAGACGACCATTCCCCATCCCCGTCCTCGCGCACACCAAGGAGAAACCCTAGAGTACAGAGCCAAGTACGTCGTACTCGCGAGCTCGACATTGTCACGTGCTCTGATCTACGCTTACATCTGCCAAACGTTTGGAGAGAAACACGTTGTTCATGCCTACAACGCCGTGACACGGGACAAGGAAGTACCCAAGTGGAAGAAGGTCTGGGATGAGGGGGGCGGCAAGGTCGACGATGGCGTCTATATTCTCGTGGGTGCAACGGGCGCGATGTGTCAGTCAATATCGCTTACAGAGGGCAACATCTTGCATGGTCTTGAGCCTCAGAGTAACGCGCATATTGCTGAACAGGCTGCGAAACGCCAACATCGCATTAATACGAGGTTCGCCGAAGTCTTCGTTGAATGGCTGACAACTACTGCCCCTCAAGGATGCCGAGACACCATTGACATGAGGATAGTCAAGAACCTCCAAGCTAAAGGCTATTTTCAGAGCACGATAAAGGCGCAAGACTGAGATACTTTGAAGGAATGACTGCCCGGAAATCGCGGAGACATACTGTAACTTTCTCAAGTAGTCTGTAGTACAAAATCGATCCCATGACTCAATACCGATATAGGCGCACCAGACTAACATAGAGTAACGCTGTACGTATTGCCTACTGCTGCCACTGTAGGAAGCCTAGAAAGTTGCCTCTGTTAGCAATAGCAAGTTACTGCTGTACCTAGGTAACGTTGTGAGTGGAAGCGCTGCTGTCAGCCTGACTTGCGGGCGCGTGGTCTTCCGAGTCAGGCCGAATGCAACCTACCACACTAAATACTACTCCATGCTTCGCAACCGCTTCGCAATGTGCCCTCGCTAGCAACCAACCGTTGCGGCAACTTGCGTCCCAAGCCATATCGCAACCGCTTCGCAACGTGCCCTCGCTAGCAACCAACCGTTGCGGCAACTTGCGTCCCAAGCCATATCGCAACCGCTTCGCAACGTGCCCTCGCTAGCAACCAACCGTTGCGGCAACTTGCGTCCCAAGCCATATCGCAACCGCTTCGCAACGTGCCCTCGCTAGCAACCAACCGTTGCGGCAACTTGCGTCCCAAGCCATATCGCAACCGCTTCGCAACGTGCCCTCGCTAGCAACCAACCGTTGCGGCAACTTGCGTCCCAAGCCATATCGCAACCGCTTCGCAACGTGCCCTCGCTAGCAACCAACCGTTGCGGCAACTTGCTTCCCAAGCCATATCGTGATCTAATGACATAGTTTTGTACGACGGCTTACGCCGAAAAGTCAGACATGGATGCGATACAGGCTCTAGCTGCAGCCTATAGGGTATATAAGCTCTCGGCGGTACAGCCACCTACTGCACTGAAATACGAGCTAGACCAGGGACAGGACTTCAACAAGAATGCGATTCGGAACACGGTGCTGTGCAACACCAAGGCGTTTGCAGATTCCAATGAAGCGAATCTACCAAAGCGAGAATCGGAGACTGAACAGCAGCATCACGACAGGATTGCACGCCGCATTTCAGGAGAATCAAACTAGGGCGATCGACTCGTTCGTGGAAGATCTGAGGAACCAGTGGCCAAGGCAGAGTCCCAGCGTGCCGTCCAGGACTGAGTATACTGCCTACCTCGACGTTTTCTCTACAGCGACAACCATTAGGAATCAGTTTGTTCATTGGTTCAACAACCGTCTGTTCATGCAGCAGACTTGTCAACAATCAAGCCAGCTTGATCGCTATCAAGCTGGGGCATCAAGCTGGCGTATCAATCAAGCTAAGCTAGAGTAGAGGTATAAATCAATTAAGCCAAGCTACTATAAGCTAGCTTGATTGTTTGGCTTGATTGGCTTGATAGAATTAATACTCTATAAAGAAGGTTAAAGTAAGTAAGTAAGGTCACGTGGTGATAAGATCACGTGGTGATAAGATTATATAAGGATACCCCTACACTATCCCCTTTTAAGCTTCTTGAAAGGGGGATTAATTTTGTTAAGCTAATCAAGCTAAACAAGCCAAGCTTATTAATTTTAACCATCAAGCCAATCAAGCTAAGCTGAGGTAGAGGTACCCACTAATCAAGCTAAGCTGGGGCACCCAGCTTGATTGGCTTGATTGTTGACAACTCTGTCATGCAGTACCTTGGACAGTCCAGAGAGTTGCCCAAAAGGTGTTAGTAGGTGTATGAAGCCATACCGTGGTCTCTGCGTAACTTGCCCTCGCTGGCAACCAACCGTTGCGGCAACTTGCGTCCCAAGCCATATCGCAACCTTGCAGCTGGAACATTCGGACGCTTTAACTACCTTAGGGCTGGCGCTCCAACCTTCTTCACGCTGCACCTCTAAAGGCAAATACTAGTGTTATATTATTTGGAACTGCGCTCTTAGATGTACGAGGCAGAGCGACCCTCCCTATCTAGGACTACCTCTTTGAGATCTTTCGTGTCTTCAACAACTAAACTTTAGTATTCAATATTATATAAGAATAGCACTCTAAAAAGAGAAATAACATGTATTCTACACTCAAGGACGCGACCTCTTCTGGGATTAGGGACCGTACTCTACCTTGTTAGTCGGTGCGACTATATGCCGCACCTTGCCGGCACGCCCTGGCCCCCTGCTTTCCATGCCACGTCTTCTTTTCTCTGCTGTTATTCTTACTACTTTTCTACCCACACACTAATCGCTGGCTTAGAGCGTCAGCCTTGGTTCTAAAATGGATCAGTTACAGCTCGATAGTGACCATTGTCAGGATAAACACAGCGGAAGAGGCTTTCCTGCACAGTGGGACGCTACAGTCGCTAACAACTTAGCATACAGCCCACCTAACCCGTCCTACAGCAGATTTCTTGCGCGTCGTCTCGCAGAACCATGCCGTGTACCAGGCGATGTACGATACGCGGGATGGATCGTTCCAGAAGTAGGCGACGACGAAGCGTGCAAGCCGGTTTTCATAGCCCACTCGACACTAGATGCGATATGGCTGCTGAAAGAGACGCTGGGTGCCAGCACACTTGACGCAGAAAATTGGGGGCGTCTCACAAGCGCTGCTATGGACTTTGCTAGTAGTAAGTCTCTAGAGCCTAGAAACTTAACTACAGCGCGGCTAATGACGCCAACGGAAGGCATCGCGGAGGACCGCATGGCTATAGACTCAGACAAGGACGATAGCATACCGCCATCAGCACAGAGGGCTACAGGCGACCTTGTGCCGTACCGTAAACGTCCAGCCTCCTCATCGCCTATTCGCAGCGAGATCCGTGCCAACAGCTTAAACCGCCTAGCAATACAGGAGGACAGCGCGGACGAATCGACGGCTAGGGCTAGCGAAGTCAACACTATGACAGTACACGCTGGCAAAGACACAGCTAGAGCGGAGGGGGGACACGAGCGCGGAACAAGCGACGAGGACAGCGAAAACCAGAGTGCGACGACGCCTCTATCCGTAAAGAGGTCCGCAACAGTTACAAACAAGAATCGTCTTGCAGAGCTACGGCGTACAAGAAAGCTAGAAAGATCGCGTGTAATAAAGCTCGAGGCGATAGGCTTAAAGGAACCGCCTGAGAAGATGCCTGCGCAGGAACGTATGGCGTACGGCAGCATTGCGCCAGACGATGAGCCGACGATCTCTTGGATCTTCAAGCAAAAAGTCGCGGAAGATGCTGATTTCTATACAGCCTCGCCAACACCCTACTATACTGCCTGCAGCATGCTAGCAAAAGCGCGTGCTTTTGGAAATGCAACCTCGCAGTACAGCGCTGCGCAGTTCCTGCATAATTGGCGGAAACAGGGCACGCCGTTCTTGGTAAAACCAGTAGATCGTTATGTTCTTACCCAGACGCAAATGTCGCAGTCAGTGGATAGTAGCGCAACACTTCATACTGATGCCGACAATGCATTCTGCTTTGCCTGGGACATGTGCACACGGTACGAGACGATGCTTGCAGCTGTAAACATTGGCACTCGCTGGGCTTTCGCTTTGCTAGGGAAGGCGTACGCTCGCAAGGTCGACGAAATCCAGGTCGCTGATCGTCTAGCCAGTAACGACAGAACTCGCAACAGGTACGGGAAGGGCCAGGCACGAACAGAGGCTATCACATATTTGGTCCATCTGGTTTGCCAATCACCATCTAAATCTGACCACGCAGCCTTTCGTTACCGCCTAAAGCGAGCGACACGATGGTTCGACATAGTTCAAGCTCTAGGCTGGGGATCGCTGCTGCTCATACCCCACGAAGAGGTCTCAAACCATTGGCTCGAGCGTGTGCTGCGGAAGAACCAGCGCGATGTTTTTCTTGAGCTAGTGAAGCGCGAACGGCCGGAAATTTGCACGGCAAGCAGGGCCCTCGAAGCCTGGCTAGGGCCGGATGGAATTACTGGTGCGCCGATTGCTGGAAAGGAGAGGCTTAGCATTGAAGCGAATGCGCTAGCTACGGCGGTGGGGTTAACAGAGATTCCAGACAGCGAAGCCGAAGATGACACTGATTCTGACGCATCGGAAAGTATCCCGGCATCGCCGGCGCCATTGCGACAGATGTCGGTACTTGAATTATTCTGTCCTGTAAGCCCTATAGGTTGAACAATAAACCGGGTTACCTGACGACCCTGAACTATGCGCTGCGGAAAAAGAGTGATGGGCTCGAAGAGCACAATGCTGAGCTTCTAGCGACACTCTACGGAAGTAGTGAGGTAGACGAGAGTTGCTAGTCATAGCGGTGCTTATTAGCAGGTGGGGTGTATGCGTCCGTGTTGCGGAAGCTTGCCAATTTAGTGTTAGGCTAGGTCTGTCGTCTAAGTCACCGGCTGTACCGTGGCTCTCGACGATTACAGCCTGCTAGGAAGCTGCTGTCGTATTGCGATACAGATAAGTCAACAACACCGCAGGCTACAAATCTACAAATAACTACAAAGAAGAGCGAAACACATAGCGGCTTCCTCTCTTTTCCTTAAAGGTTGCCGCGCAAGGTGCTATTACCTTTGCCTGCGGAGAATAGTAACAGGATGCCTCTACACTGTGCTACTTCAGCCACTAATGCAATGTAGACTTCGCAGGCTCTATTCTCTAGTGCCTGCGTCTTTTTACTATTACGTTAATTATGTAAATAGTAGAGAAGAGACACAGTTAAGATTAAGAAACGGATTACATGCGACAACGATAGTACGGTTAATATTGGGGTTGGTGTTTTTCTGAATTTACAGTTAATACGAAATATTTTAAAAAATCATAACACTACGTAACGTGTATTAATCTCTTCAAAAGCTGTATAGGATAGAAGATGTATATAGTATATACGTGTTTTATAGGAGAGAAGATGTAAAATTATAGTGGAAGCTATAATAGCTTACTCTACACTGGGGACTCCTGTATAATAGTATGACATCGGTCAACCCATGCATAATCAGAACTACCAAACACGCATTGAATAAAACCTTTAGCATCGCTCCGTAGTCGCATTAACTCTGTACGTCTCTTCTCAAGAACGGAATCATAGTTGATCGCTATGTCGCTGTTCCTTGGGGAGTCTCGACGCCCACTAGTAACCCGAATCCATTGCAGTTGTCGAAGGAAGCGGTTGTTGCAACCTTTGTGCTCTACCCCAGATAGTACTATGTTAGCAATGCTTCTTACTTGGGAAAAGGGCCTCTCTTAGGGAAGTCTTACCAATCTTCTTCGTCATCTCCCGTACCGAAAGCACCCAACCATCGTCTTCCTCCGACGGGAAGTAATCTGGTCGAAGAGACCAGAGCATTCTTGTTACCAAGGCGGCCGCAAACATTTCAGAGTTCTTGGTTGGTCCTTTGGAAAACTCAGTCGCATTCACCGCTACAGTAGGGGTAGCTGAAGAGGATGCAAGGGTTAACACCAACATGAGCATTAGATCGCATTTTGGCTGACCTAAGCACTCGATGAGGCACTGACGTGCTCTGTGGTAGTGTTCACGAACCTTCTGATTCATGCCGGACTTTGAGAACTGGCCGTCCAACTGCTGAAAACCTTTTTCAACTAGCGGCGGGATGGCGTTAAAAGGGATTTGGCAACCAAAGTCGATAGTACTCTTTGTTTGCGAGCGCCGCTTTGCTTGGTGTACTGCCTCAATCGCTGCCCGCTTGAGGCTGCCCGGTCTCGCCGCTATAGCGGATGGGGCCGGAACGTTACCGACTAGCCGCGTCATTCTCCGGTAGCTCAATCGGCCATGGTATGAACCAGGCACACAGTCAATGCGGCACGCCGCTAGAGCTGACATTATGGCGCTGATCCAGTATTCCTCCTTCATCGCCTTGGCCCTGGCGTGTTGCACGGCAGCGCGTAACACAGTGAACCAGCTCGCGTTCTTTGAAAAGAGGTAGCTACTAGATTGGCCATGGCTGTTAACACACTCCCAGTAGAGCTCTTGCGCAAAGTCGCGTCGCGTCTGGCTTCTCAAACCCGAAGTCGCTTCTGGATAAAAGACAGGAAAGATCGACTCGTACTCCCTGTACTGTGTTAGCGGCTGATATTTGAAACGCTAATTGCACGAACCCTGCAGAGAAGGGGTGCTCGCTTTCAGCCCAACGCGTCACCTGCTCTTGCGCCTCCTGTCGTGCCTGCAGTGTTGTTAGGCTTACGCTTTGAGCATTGCCCCGTCCGCCCTTGTTCAGAGCGCGATAGAATTGGTGTGTTACGAAAGCGATTGTCTGCGGCTTCCACATCTCTTCGAGCACCTCTACTAGGAACTCTTCTGCGCCACGAGGCCCTTTACCTGTGAGCCCACCAAGCTCACGGAACCATACCTCGCTGTGACAATAAGCGGCAACCTGGGGCCCATAGTGGTGGCGAATGGAAGCAACGTGCATCATAATAGGTCGTCCATTGTCCATGCGCGGCCAACGCACTAGGTTAGCATGGCCACTGCCTTGCAGATTGAGCATGTTGGGGTCGATAAACGGCCACCCACCCTGCTCAATGCTTTCTATGGTGCAGAGAGGCCCGAGCACTGAGCCCACTAAAGACCGGGGGAACCCAGTAAAGCAGTAGCTGCCAAGGCGATCGAATGCGGCCACACCTTCCGCTAGGGCAAAAGGCAGCCCTTTAGAGCCAGCAGCCTTGAAGCGACGATAAAACTCGTCTGATGCGTGCGCGAACAGACTAGCAAAGGAGGAGAGAACCTTTGGAAAGATGCGTTCTTTGAACGCGAAGAGGACATCAATGTAGGTAGGTTGTTCCAGCGAGAAGTACCGGATTAGCTGGAGGATAGGTTGAAGCACTGTCGCAAAATTCCGTTGACCGTCAGCTAACTGCGACACCTGCACAGACAGAACTTGCTCCATCCTAAACGCGTACAGTTCTTCCTTTATAGCGGCTTTAATCCGCTGTTGCTCGCGAGCGAACGGTTGGGAAGACGTAGGGTTATCAGGAGTCTGTTCGCCTCGCAATTTCCGCAGTAAACGCTGCCGCTTCGCCGCTACCCGAGGGTTTAGGTTGCCATCCTGATCTGGCAGCGTCAGGGCAGCCGTGGCAATGCCCTTGGTAGCAAGTAAGTTGCCGGGGCTATGGCGTATAGTTCGCTTAATGTTGGAGTACGCCTGAAAATAACCACTAGTCAACACGCTCGCACCGTTGTTCTGATAGCTCATGTTGTCCTCCATTACAGCGAGCACGTTGTCGCGTAGGAATGCTGGGGGCTGCGCGGAGGAGAAGTTGCCGTACGATGGATGGAAGGCAAGAGGGTAGAAGGTAAAGTCGCGCGGGTGTTGGTATTGGCGAACAACGTTGTTGCGATTGGCAAGGAGGCAGCGCGCAGGTGCGAGAATGACACCGACGTCATTAGAGGCGTTAGGGAGGTTGGAAGATGCTATTGAGTGGATGTCGACCGCTAGCGCGTAGGAGACCGTCTCAATGCTCTCCAGTCTATACTTGTCCTCTAGTGCGCGTAGAAGATCCTGTGTGTAGTTATCAAACGGCTGTTGATGGTCGTGCGGCGGGGGAATTGGATCGCCTGTTTGTGTACCGCTCTGTGGGGGCGTAGCCCCCTCTGCGCCGCCTTCGGACCTAGCCGCCGCGTCTTCAGAGTTAGATAAATCATTCTGAGAGTTTGGTAAATCATTCCCAGAGTTTGACAAATCATTCCCAGAATCAGACGTCTCGCTATCAGAGTCAGACGTCTCGTCATCAGAGTCAGACGTCTCGTCATCAGAGTCAGACGTCTCGTCATCAGGGCGCAACCGGGTTTCCTTAGGCAGACTATTGAGTTGCTCAGTAGACAACTCAATTGGAAGGTTCTGCCCGTAGTCATACGCATGGAACGCTGGCAGGTTCTCAGTCCAGAACGGATCCTGCGTGTTCTTGCGCACGTACTCTGGCCACCCTTCCATGAACTGCTCCTGGAACGTTTCCCACTTGACGATTGAGATCGATTGCGACTGGGGTCCATCCAATTTCCAAGAAGCCTCAACACCCTCTCCAAGTAATACGCCTGTAAGGAAGACTTTCTTAATGTACGACGTAAGGAACAGGGCATGGGAGGGTTTGAGAGCGCTGTGCTCAGACGCCTTCTCGCGGCGTTTGCGACGTTCGCTGCCTGACAGAAGAGGGTCTACTGTGCTATCGACAGGGTGCATAACAATAAACCAAGATTCGCGCGTTCCACCCTTTGCAAGACGGAAGGTACGATGCTCCATATCAAACGACAGTCCGTGGCTGTGTTTAGCGCTGTATGGAGCTCGCCAGTGTTTAAAGCTGATTGTTACGTGGTCGAAGAACGTAGAGAACTTCACAATGGGTTGGAGCGGCCGGCCGATGATAATGATAAGGTCGAGGTGGAACTCAGGGATAAATTTGTCCTCAGGCTTGGCTGGTCGGGACCCAACGCGCCTCGATCCGTAGTCTATCGTGTATCGCTTCTGCAGCATTCCAATAGCCTTACTGCCGTTAAATTCGGGGCTGTCTATCATCTTGATAAATCCCTTCACTACTACGTAGTTACTATATGCGTACAAGTAGGATGCTCTTAAACTCACCAGGTAGTCGGTGGTCACCTCCGCTGTGGTCAATAGCCCAGGTAAGTTGATTATTCGCTATTGCGTCTTCGTCCCCAAGGCTGCTCTCGTGGTATTCTTCTCCATCATGCTCGTCAGGTTCTCTATCGTGCTCATCAGGTTGCACATCTTGGTACAGGCCGTCCTCCTCTCCAGCACTGCTGTTATCGTAATCGCTATCGTTTTGTTGTGCAAGATCTAAAGACATGATGATAAGAACAGTATTATATAAAATAGTACGTTGGCTAAGGGCTGAGGATCTTGTAGGGTAGATCGATAGATGATGATCGAGAATCACAATATCCAGTGCAGAGGAAAGAGGAGAGGAACAGTGTCTATTGGGTTAGGGCTAGGGTCAGATACGGATTACTTCCTCCAAGCCCCTCGTTGTTTCTGTCGAGTCTTTTCGCTTGGAGAAGCACTGCCCTCTACAGCTACCTGGTCGCCAAGGGTGTGTTTCTTACGGTGTTTCTTTCGGGTCTTTTCGCTTAGAGAAGCACTGCCCTTTACAGCTACCTGGTCGCTAAGGGTGCGTTTCTGACGGTGTTTCTCTCGGGCTGCAGCAAGGTCGCTTAGACTCAAGTCCTCAATCCCCCTGTTTTGAACTTTGGTCTGCTGGGATGCCTTGGGTATGCGCGGCTCAGTTGAGGGGTGAGAAATTAGCTCTGGGGTAAGCTGGTCCGAACTCGACCGTGCTGAAACGCTACGTGCCGCTTCAGAGACTGTCAGATTGAGCTCTCTCTCTCTGCTAGACTCGGCGTTAGAGTGCCTTGCGGGCAGCGGAACCTCTTGACTTGTATTATCAGAGTCTTCTAGAGTGTGTCTAGACATCCATTCAGTGATTGCGACCTGAATTGTCTCTAGCAAGTCGTTTGCTGCCCTAGTAGACTGGAGCGCAGGTTCGTTGACGACTTCAGGGACCTGACAGATAGCATCACACGCGATTTGTGCGATTGTAGGCGTTCGCGCTATGTAGGTATCGCTTTGAATTAGGCACGCCAAGTGCTTGTTGTGCAAGGTTGGCCCTGTGAAACTGGTCACAATTGACAGCAGTTCTCTCCACACCTTATGCTGGAAGCGTGCGCCGTAGTTCTTGATCTCTGCACTTGGGTACTCGTCAATATAGCGGTCTAGTATAGAGCTTGTGAATGCTTCCGCATTTTGCTGTACGTGTTGCAGTACTTCTTGTTGGAGGTCAAGAGATTTTTGATCAGCCTGGCCGGCATGCCTGCTCTGCAGCACGGGCACTAGATACTTCCGCAGTGCGGGTTTGTTGTTGTCGCTGTCAGACACCTTGGCGGATCCGCTGTTTACCCATTGGCTGACGTGGGTCATAATACTCCTCATAAGCTTCCCCTCTTTCTTCGGGGTTTTTAAGAGAGCGAGGATGTTTGTGTACGTGTGTGTGGGCTTTGAAAGTACAGTGGAGTATAGCGCATGGTAGGCCTCATTGCTTAGAGTTGGGAAGAAGCCCTGCCGGCGCGTATGGGAAGGGCCAGGATCCTTGTCTAACTCCTCGCCAGGGTAGAACAGGTCTTGTACGTCATGGGGACTTCGTGCCTGGGGCAGGCTAGCTAGCGTGTTCCAGTCTGCTAAACTGGCGTCAACCCCATACTGCTTTCGAATAGATGTAGAGATGCGAAGTACGTTCTCAAACGCAGCGAACCAATGCTAGACAGTAGATTAGCAAGACAGGTCAGAGTATTTCGGCGGCGGGTTACACATACGTCATCTATCCGACAACTAGCCATCCACTCAAAAGTGGAGAGATTAAACGTTGCCTGCCCAATTGCGGTAGAACACCAACGCGTAAGCAGGGGCTGCCAGTTTTGATTTCTCCACAGGGTAACTAGCCGCCGTATTGGGAACTTGACGCGGCTACTAAGCTGAAGATGCTCTCTCATCTCTTTCTCAACTGACTTGCTTGAGCCTTGAAAGAGATTGGCGTTTGTGCAGAACAGGCTGGTTAACTCGGACCATATCTGGCCATGATTGTCAGGGAGCGTAATATCGGCCCGATTCGCCCGAAGTTTAACACGAGTGTCTGGTGGTAGCGTGTCTAAAAAGGTTAGGGGCTGTTGTTCACAGTACGCGCGTTAAGGGGCACCCGCCTTTATCGTAGATGCGGCACACCCACCACCTCTCCTCTTCTCCTAACTGCCGAAGGCGAAGATACTCTTTGAATGCCTCTACACGATGGTGACCCGTAATAAGTTCCGCTGTCCCTCCAGTCACGCTTTTCCAGCTCTTGAACGACGGCCATTCCAATCCTTCCTTATCCGCAAACGTGGCAGAAGTAACTGTGCTCTGAGCTGGCAATTCCACCTTCAGATGATGAAGCATCTGCTCTACGTGTTCCTTAGAACAGGCAATCTGCAGTTGGTGGCTAGGGTCTCGTCGAAGAATACCAGTTTCGTTAAAGATCTCGCAGAGGCGGCGCTGGTGTGCTGTGTCAATAGACCTATTGACACCAAAACTCCATTCTGCGCTAAGCGCATCGATTGGAAACTTCGCTATAGCGAGTAGGTATGGCGCAGCTTGTTCGTGGATAGGAGTTGTCTCTTCAATCTCTGGATCATTCGTACGCTGCCGTTTGCTGTTTTTGGTTAAAACGTTTGCTAGAGGGCGCTTCATTGCAACGTTGTTAGAAAGAACACAGAAACTAAGGTAAGTGGAAAAGAGATAAGAGAAGGTAAGAAAGCAATAGAGAGGTACTACACAAGGTATAAGTAGGCGAGAAGCCGTCTATTCTTGCATAGGCCGCTGTAAGTCTAGCGGTGAGTGTTAGTCACTCTCGCCCCCAAGGGCAGCACCTTACGGCAATCCGCGGCTACTATCTCGCCCCTGGGGGCAGCACTCTACGCCTACTATCTCGCCCCCGGGGGCAGCACTCTACGGCTACTATCTCGCCCCCGGGGGCAGCACTCTACGGCTACTATCTCGCCCCTGGGGGCAGCACTCTACGGCTACTATCTCGCCCCCGGGGGCAGCACTCTACGGCTACTATCTCGCCCCTGGGGGCAGCACTCTACGGCTACTATCTCGCCCCCGGGGGTAGTAACTTACAGCAACTTGCCGCAACCCGCGCCTACTATCTCGCCCCTGGGGGCAGCACTCTACGCCTACTATCTCGCCCCCGGGGGCAGCACTCTACGGCTACTATCTCGCCCCCGGGGGCAGCACTCTACGGCTACTATCTCGCCCCTGGGGGCAGCACTCTACGGCTACTATCTCGCCCCTAGGGGCAGCACTCTACGGCTACTATCTCGCCCCTGGGGGCAGTAACTTGCAGCAACTTGCAGCAACCCGCGCCTACTATCTCGCCCCTGGGGGCAGCACTCTACGGCTACTATCTCGCCCCCGGGGGCAGCAACTTGTAGTAACTTGCAGCAACCCGCGCCTACTATCTCGCCCCTGGGGGCAGCACTCTACGCCTACTATCTCGCCCCCAGGGGCAGCAACTTACCGCAACCCGCGCCTACTATCTCGCCCCTAGGGGCAGCACTCTACGGCTACTATCTCGCCCCTAGGGGCAGCACTCTACGCCTACTATCTCGCCCCCAGGGGCAGCAACTTGCCGCAACCCGCGCCTACTATCTCGCCCCTGGGGGCAGCACTCTACGGCTACTATCTCGCCCCTAGGGGCAGCACTCCACGGCTACTATCTCGCCCCCAGGGGCAGCACTCTACGGCTACTATCTCGCCCCTGGGGGCAGCACTCTACGGCTACTATCTCGCCCCCGGGGGCAGCACTCTACGGCTACTATCTCGCCCCTGGGGGCAGCACTCTACGGCTACTATCTCGCCCCTGGGGGTAGCACTCTACGGCTACTATCTCGCCCCCGGGGGCAGCACTCTACGGCTACTATCTCGCCCCCGGGGGTAGCACTCTACGGCTACTATCTCGCCCCTGGGGGCAGCACTCTACGGCTACTATCTCGCCCCCGGGGGCAGCACTCTACGGCTACTATCTCGCCCCCGGGGGCAGCACTCTACGGCTACTATCTCGCCCCTGGGGGCAGCACTCTACGGCTACTATCTCGCCCCCGGGGGCAGCACTCTACGGCTACTATCTTGCCCCTGGGGGCAGCACTCTACGCCTACTATCTCGCCCCCGGGGGTAGCAACTTGCAGTAACTTGCAGCAACCCGCGCCTACTATCTCGCCCCTGGGGGCAGCACTCTACGCCTACTATCTCGCCCCTAAGGGTAGTACTCTATAGATACTATCTTACCCCTAGGGGTAGACTTCTATAAGTACTCTCTTACCTCTAACCCTATGCTAGTTATACTGTTTACCTCTATAGTATACACTTTATAGATAGATAATATAATAACCTATTTATACATGTAATCCTTTTATTCTATTATAACCTACTTAGTATAAACCCTAACTAAATTATTCTATCTCTTACCTAGATAACTTAGCTTAATAATATAAAGAAGAAGTACTATATATCTAGTAATATATTACTAGGGTAGGGGTTAGTAAGAAAGTTTCTAGCTAACCCTAAGATAGACGTTTATAGGGGGGTAGAGGCTATAGATATATAACTATTATAAAAGAGCACTTATTCGCTAGATTATATTAGGGACTAAGCAGAGAGCTAGTAATAAAGGAAACGAGCGTAGAAGACTAGAAGGAATTTAGACGCGACTTAGATATAGGATAGAAGTAGTGCTAGTTAAAGGCTTAGTTTAGAATTAGAGTGTTTACGTTATTTCTGCGAAAACTAGTAAGTAATATATATATTAAAATAGGCTTAACTATAACATAGTTTACGTAGTAGGTAGAAATAATTATAAAATATAATAATAGTATACACGATATATCTATCGTAGTAGAGGTACTCTATATAGCGTAGATATTAGAATAACTACTACTAGATCCGCTTATACTAGAGACATTAGATAAGGATAAAGTAGATAGTTATAATATATAGCTAGTATTTTATACCTAAGGTAATAGTAGAATTATAAGGGGGGGTATTATAGAAACTAAAGACCTTAGGGTAGAAATAGAAGAGTTTATAGGTAGTAAGTTTAGTATCCTAAGCACGTACCCTAATTAAGAGATAGGAGAAGAGTATATATATTTATACCTATAAGGTAAAGGTAGAGATACCCACCTTACTAGAAGGGGGTGATTTATTACTATAATAGGGGTGTAGAGAAAACTTAGGAGAGTTTACGGGGAGTAGTATATAAAATATATTTAGTAACTAGCTACTACTAGTGTACAGCACTATAAATAAACTAGAGGGGTTATATTAAAAGTTTCCTATATACCTCTATTTACCTATAGTTTAGTGCTAGCTATAGCGCAGGTGTTTAAAGTATATATATCCCTTTATATAGATAAAAGTTAATAGGTTAGCGCTACTTAAACTCCTACTTATCCTAGCCCTCTAAAGGCGAAGGTAGAGGAGTTATACTATATAAGGTGCTAAGTAACTACGTAATATTATTACCCTAAGTAGCCTTAAACTAATTTTAGAAGGCGTAATAGGACTTAAGAGGAACTTTAACCTCTACTATAATATTAAGAGTACTATACTTATTTACTAAAAGGATATCCCTTATAAGACTAATTATTATATTTCTAGGTATATAAAGTATATATAAGAAGATAAGCTTAATACATAAGTCCTTCTATATAGTAAAGCGGGTAGTAGTCTTAAGGAGGAGTCTTTCTATAATTCCTTAATACTCTAGGCCCTAGCGGGGTAGGACACTAAGGCTAATAGAATAAACTACTATTTCGCTCTATAACTACTAGATAAAATTAAGACTAAGGTCTTCTACTTTAGAAGGAACACTCTTAGAGACGTAGAGAAATAGTAACTCTAGCGTTATTATAGCTTCTATAAGAGAGTTAATCTCTATAAGAAAACTAATAAAGGTTCTAAGCTAAGTGCGCACCTAGTAGAAGAGTTATCTAATAGGCTTCTTAGGTAGGTTATATAGAAGGCGCGTAAGTAAAGGCGTATTATAGTCTACGTATATAATAGTTAGCCTAAGTAGAGTATAATTATAGGCGAAGCTAATATGTAGGATAAGAGGGCGTTCTTAAAGAGCGTACTTAAGGTAATTAAGAAAATAGCCTTTTACTTAGCTAGTAATAAGTAACTATAGGAGTTTAACTATTTTAATTACTAGCTAATTATATACGGGCGTAGAAAGATTACTAAGGATAATAAACTCTAAAGAGTCCTAGGGGATAGTAGCGTTAATTATAGTATAGAGTACCTCTAAGGGAATACTATAGGCGAAGTTATTAAGTACCTATATAGCCTACTCTTTATTCTTATTAATAGGTATAGTAGTAGTTTATATTTAGTAGAGTAGTATAGTTAGTTTAAGGATATAAGGAGAGAGTAGATAGTATAGAGTAGAGAGAAGGAAGGTTAGTTATATTATTAGGGGAACTCTATATAGATAGACTAGTACTAGCGAGACCCCTATTACGTAAGAGATAAACGCTATATCCTTATAACCTTATTAATAGTATATAAAGAACTCTAACCCTATATTATTAGTACTATTATATATCTTTATTTACTTTAAATAGTTTATTTTAATTAGGAGAAGTTTTTAAACTACCCCCTACCGCTTACTCCTACAGCACTAGAAGGGATATATACCTTACTATACTAACGTTATAAAGCGTATAGGCTTTATAAGCTACACTACTTATAAAGGTAAGTAAGATAAGAAGAAAGACTAGGTAAAGGAGAGGGAGGTAAGAGAAGGTTTCTATTAACCCCCTAATTATTATATTACTTAGGCCTAACCTAACTATACTAGTAGCCTTATAAAAAGCTTTACTATAGATATAGGTATCTACTATAAACTCCCCTTACTTAGTATACTAGTAGCTAATATTTACCTCTTAATAGTCCTATAGAATATCTTTTAAGCCTACTTAGAAGAGGTAGCCTTACCCTTACGCGTACGCTTATTATAAGACCTATCCCTAGGTTTAGGTTTAGTCTTAGTCTTAGACTTCTTTATAGTAAAACCTATAAATCCTTTATTACCCTAACCCTTATAAATATAATTAGTAAGCTAACGCTTCTTACTACTAGTAAAGTAAGTGTAGTTAGTAGCGTTAGGTGTCTATAGGAGGTAGTCCTTTAAAGCCTATAATATCTAAGTAAATATAGGTAAGGTATTACTAAAATTAGGACTACCTATAGCTATATATATAGCCTTAGCCTCTTTCTTACTCTTAGTAAGGAGGTTAGCTACTACTTCCTTCTTAAACTCGTCCTTATCTTTAATAATTATAGCGGCTAGGGTTAGCGGTAGGAGTAGCTCCTCTTCTATATATCCCTTATATATATCTATACTAAAGTTAGCGTCTATAGGAAACTTAATACTACTAATAGTAGGCGCGTAGTCTTCTAGCTAAGATATATCCTTATTAGCTTTTAGCTTCTTAGGCGTCTTTATAGTATAATATTTATTATCTAGGTTAATACTACTAGCTTCTAGGGTGCGCTTCTCCTTATAAGCTATTATCTTATCTATAGTTAGGTTAATAATCTCGTCTTTATAGGCGTCTAGGAAACTAGTAATTTAGCGTATATAGGAAGATTTAGAAGTAGTAGTAATACTAGCTAAGGTAATAGTAAAAGGTAAAAGGTCTAGCTACTAGTTATTATCTATACCTTTAGCTTCGCGTATTAGTTAAACTAGCTCTTAGCCCTTTTTAGAGAAGATGTAGTAGTAATAGTAATTAGTATTATTATAGGGGGATAAGACGGCTAGGGTATAAATAAACCTATTAAGGAAATTCGTAGTTACGCGCTTAATAATTTTAGCTAAGGCGTTCTCTAGGATAAGGTAGTAGGATTTAGGAGTATAGTAGTTAATAAAAGCTAACGTAGAAGCTAGGGACGTAATTAGATTATTACTATAAAGATATTAGTAAGGTCTAAACGTTAAGGTAGATAGTAGCGCCCTCTCTTAGGGGTAGCTAGAAAGGTTTTCTAGGAACCCCTAAGGGGAGGCGGCTAGGAGGAATAATTATAGTTATTAATATTACTAAATTAATAATCGCGTAACTTATAAAAGGAGCTACTCTACGTAAGAGCTACGTATAATTAGGCGGAAAAAGTAATAGTCTAGGAGCTAGCCTCCTTAGTAGGTCTAGCCCTAAACTTACTATTCTTAGTTATTATTATCTAAAGTATTAACTATATAAGCTACGCGGTAGTTATTCTAAAGATTATATCTAGTGCTAAAGATAGTAGCTAATATAAATATAGCCCTTACTTAAATCTTTAGGTTATTCTAATCCTCTATAATACGTACTCGCTCCCTATTATTATTACTAGAGTAGACGCTGTAGATAGCTATATAGAGTAGTTCTATAATAGTTTAGGTAAGCTCCTAGATAATAGGTATATTAAATTAATATATAAGCTTCTTATTAGCTAAAAAGCACTAGTTATTATATAAACTAATAATAGCCTATATCTTAGGTAAGTGCTTAAGGAAGAGTTAAGTAAGATTAGCGTTAGGTATAGACGTAAAGTTAAGTTTAGGGCCTAGGGCGTTACACCCTATAGACTACGTAGTCTTAAGGAGCTAGTAAATACGCTCTCTATAGCTACTAGGCTTTATCCTAGGTAGAGTATTATAGGCCTTAAAAAGGTTAGACTTATTATAGAACTAAGATTCCTTATCGTAATTATACTTCTTATCTAGGTTATTATTATTATCTCTTAGTAAATAATTAATAGGACGCTTCTTATATAGGACTTTATAATATAGAAAACCTATTAAGGGTAGGAAGTTAATAATCTATAGAGCGTAGGTTATATAAGAGTTAGTAGTAGGAATATTAGTCCCTAAAGAGACTAAGATATATATAGTAAATATCTAATTACGCTAGTAGGTAAGTTAGTTAGTATATATCTACTAATTATTAGGGGCGAAGAGGCGCTCTATAGAGTAGATATACTTTCTAGGTATAGACCTACTAATAGTATTCTTAGAGTTAATAGGGAGGGTGCTCCTAAAGTCTTAATATATTATAATTTATTAAAGGGTAGTCTATATAGTTATACCCTAAGAGATACGCTACTTATAGGAGGGGCTAGTAGTAGGAGTAATAAACTTAAGCTAGTTCTTATATATAAAATAATACTTAAAACTATAAGACGTTAGTATAGTATTAGGTACCTAGCTACTAGATATAGAGATATATATAAGGATATAAAGAAAGGTTTCCTAAGTACCCTTATAGGGTAGAGTAGTAATAGAAGGTGGGGGGGGGGGGCTTACTTAGGATCCTATAGGCTTAGTTCGTATAGATTACTATAACTAGGGTAGTAGGTAGGGACTTTACTACTATACGTAATAGCGTCTTTATATATAGCTAATATACGTTACTCCTCTATAATAAGCTTAGGTTTCTCTATTAAATAGATATAGCTCCTAAAGTCTTCTATACCTTAGGGTGCTAGATAGCTACTTAAGAGAATATAAGACTTTAGACGTAGCTATTATAGTATACGCTACTAGGAAGACTAATTTCAAAGACTATTATAGCACTTATTAGTAAAGACGTAGCTAAAGAGATATACTAGTAAGTTAAGGATTAGGCGGGGGTTATCTTCTAAGAACTCTAGAAGATTCGCTAGATTAGCTTACTACTTAGTTAGGTTAAAAGAACTAAGGGGGATATTATAGTTATTATAATAGAGTTACTAGTTTATCCTAGCTATCTTCTAGTAATTCTAAGGCCTATAGTAATAGGAGAGGAGCTAATATAAGACTACGTAGATAGACTAGGTACTAAGCTTATAGTCCTTATCCTATATAGGATAATTAGGCTTTAGGAAGTTATTAGCTACTTAATATTAGTTCTTAGTAATACGCTTATCGCTACTAATATAGGTAACCTAGAAATATTAACTAAACTTATTTAGCTTAAGCGCGGTCTAGTAATAGAGACTAGATAAGGTAATATAGAGGGATAGTTAACTCTTAAGTATAGTAGGGGGGGTCTTTCTAGCCTTAATTACCTCTAGTTATTACTTAGTAATAAGGGTAGCGTTATTAGGGTCCTACTAAGTAAGCTAATTTAGTTACGTCTAGGAGTTACGTTAGTTTTATATAATAGGGGGTATAATAGGGGTTCTAAAGAAACTTTCTAAAGTATCCTAAGGAATATATCTATAGGGGGTATATAAGGAAGTTTTTTAATAACCCCCTTTAGGGAAATCTTACCTTTATAATAGTTCCTCTAGTAATAAAGGTCTTTCCTAAACTAATATAGTTAGTAATAATCCTACTATTAATCTATATCGCTATAAGATAGGTAGCGAGATCTATAACCTACTTAGTTCCTATTACCTACTACTATTATAGCGCGAAGCTAGTGCCTAGAATTACCTTATCTTTTATATTTTAGATATAGGCCTTAATATAGGCCTTAAAGAGGTACTATAGGCTATACACTATACTATTCTTTACTTATTTAAAGAGTTTCTTAGTTAGGTTATCTTTTAGCTCTTTTAGAATATCTACTATAGTAGAGAGAACATCGTCTTTAGAGCCTACTTTAATCCTACTCTCTATACGCTATTAAATATCCTTATCTACCTTAGTAGCGAGAGCGGCGACTAGGTCTAGTATAGTATTAACGTTAACTTCTATAGCCTTAGTAATAAGCGTTACTACCTCCTTATTATACTTATACTCTAACTTTATTATATCTAGGATAGGCTTCTTACGCTTATTCTTTATTAGGGCTATAATAATCTATCTTATATACTTAAGAGTAGTATTATAGAGAAGAGCTAAGTTTTAAGCGTAGCACTTATACGCTTAGGGGCGCTACTAGAGGTCTTAGACTTAATTAACGTAAGACCTAGTATCCTACTTCTTATACTTAATTTACTTAGCTTTAAGGGCTAGTTTAGTAGTAGAAGTATCTATATCCTCTATATATATCTTAATAACCTCTTTAATAGAGTAGCTAGTAATATTACTAACTTTATAAGGGGTAGTAGAAGTACTATTAGGAGATAGGGCGTTATCTAGGTTATTAATTTCGCTAATAAACTTATCTAAGAGTAGTTACACTTTAGCCTTCTTTAGTAGATAACCGCCCTTCTTCCTTAAGTTCTAGATAGTCTATTAGGCGCTAGCCTCTACTTACTCTAGTATAGCGTTAAGCGTTACGTTCTTAATTAATTACTATAGCGCTTAAATAGTAGCTACCTTTTACTATACCTTATAATAAGAGACTAAGTTACACTAACGCTTAGGGTGTAAGATTATAATAATAATCTTTAAGAGGACCTAAAGATAATAAGTTAAGACGATACCCTCCTAGATTTTAGTAATATTAAATACACTATAGTAAGGATTAGTAAAGATAGACTAAAGGATTATTATAAATTATACCTAGTAAAACTCCTTACTCTAGTCTATATAATTAGATAAAGTTATAGTTAAGAAGAGAGTTTCCTTATTCTTACTAAAGATATTAGCGACACGCTTAATACTATAGGAGCGCTTATTAAGTGTAACGTGCTTAGATAGTATTTTATAGACCTTATAGATAGTAGGGTTATCTAGGATAGTATTAGTAAGCTATATAGGGGTAATATAGAGAATTTTAGAATAGAAGGCGCTAACGTTTATAGTCTAACAGCTAAACTTCTCTCTATTAAGAGTTTAGGCTTTAATATTTACTATAATATAGTAGGTGGAAGAAGACTTATTATTATACTTATCTATACTATCCTTAACACTAATAGGTATAATATCTTCTTTAATTTCTAGATCTTTAATATAAATATTAATATTAACTACGTCTTTATCGTTATCTTTATTAGATAGCGGGGACACTCTAATAATAGGGGTAGTTAGTAAAGTTTTTAATATACCCCTATAGGGGTAAAGTAGGAAACCTTATAGAGGACGCTTTAGGGGCTAGATAGGCTAGTTAGGAGTCTTAGGAGGAGATAGGTTAATATCCTCTATTAGACTAGAGTCCTATATAGTGTACTAAGTTATAGTTAAGCCTTTTAATTATTAATAGTATATTCTCTATATATAGAAGTATTAGTAACTATAGCTTCCTACTCTATATACCCCTATTAGGGGTATATAGGAAACTTAGCTAGGTATATTATCCTATTATAGGGGTATATAGGAAACTTAGTAATTAGTAAGGTTACTAGTTTAGCTATTTTTAGAGTAGACTTACCTTCTATTACTTAGATTAGTAGTGCGTTACTATAAAAGCACCTATAAGTAATTAATAATTATTTCTAATAGCTTTTATAAGGATTATACGCACTCTTATATATTATAGCTACTATTATAGTTACTATTTCTTTAGATTTAGCAGTAGATTTAGCGTTATTAGTTAGTATTATTAACTAAGTTTAATAGATATAGAGAGTAAGAGTTAAGTTAATAAGTCTAAGCGCCTACGTTTTATAACTTTCCTATATACCCTAAAGGTAATACCCTATAGTACTTATATATTAGATCCTAGTGTAGTAGCGCCTAGCCTAACCCTAGATAGCTATTCCGCTCTAGTGCCCTATATTTACTATACCTTACTATTTTATATACCCTATTAGTTAGTCTATTCTTTTAGGTAAGTCTAACTCTTATATTATATAGTAATATTCTCCTTTATTAATAAAATTAGAGAGTAGGTTCTTACTAGGTTACTATAGTATTGTATCTACGTAGTATTTAGTAAACTATAATAATATACTTATAGACCTTACTTAAATACTAGTTTCTCTATCTATATTATAGTTAGTATCTTTTACGCTATAACTATATTAGTATAGGAGAATAAGGCGCCTATAGGGGTTAGAAGATAGGTTTTCTATATACGCCTAAGCTAATACACTATATTAATAGCACCTTACCCTTTACCTATTTAGTAGCCTACCGCTAGCTATTAAAACTAGTAGTATCGCTTAGGTTTCTTCTATATCTATAAATATCTTATATATAATGCGGTTAAGACCTAAGATAATCTAACTAGCTTTATAGTCTTCTCTAAAATTTACTACACTATAAAAATATTAATAGAAGTTATTATCCTAGTTAGGGTCCTACTTATCCCCTTCTTCTTTACGTATATTTACTATCTACTAGTTATAAATAAGGTTAGATTTTACCTAGAGGTAGGCCTAAGTATCTTAGATTACGAATTTATCTTTATATAGATTCCTTCTCTATAGCTTATTATTTATTTATATAGTACTATTTATTTACTACTCTAGATAGTAGTTAGTTAGAAGAAGGTACTACTAGTACTACCCCTATCCCTATTTTTTATTTATACGGATACAGTACTCTTTTATAGTAGTATTAATAAGGCTTCTATATTAGCTCTTTAGGTAATTAAAGTCGTCCCTAGTAATATAGCACACTAGGTAATATAAAGACTAGAACGTATACGTTTCTAGTATCTTATACTTAAATACGTTCACCCTTTTCTTTGTAGTATCTAAACTAGGATAAGTATTAAACTTAAGTTCTTACTCTTATCTTACTTATTTATAAGTTATTATAGAGCTTATTTAAGAGTTATTATAGCTTAGACTAGAGCTTTACACTACTTATATATTAGATATTATCTAAGTACATAACTATTTAGATTACCTATACCTACCCTAACTATAGTTACACTTATATATTAAGTTATTAAAAGGGGACTCTAATATAACATTCACTGTGTTTAGTAAGGTTAGTACTTAACTAGGCGTTATATTATAGTTAGAGGCCTTTACCTATATTAGAGGGGAGGACTTAGTATATAACCCTATAGTTAATAATATATAGGGTAAAGGAGATATTATAATACTAGTATTAGAGGTATAAGGCGTTATAGGCGCTACTAGACTACTATATTTAGTAGGTGTTATAGGAATAGTGTAGTAGTTAGAACTTATACTATCTTAATATCTACTACCTTTAACTTATTTAATATATCTAATTCCTAAGGGACGATATAATTACTCTTTATAAATATTATACTAGGCTTCTACTAGTAGGTATATAGTGCGTTTAGTATTACTGTTAAAGTATTTATTAAGAATATAACAGCGGCACTATTATATACTAGACCTATACTATATATATACCTATATCTTTAACTATATAGCCTTACTTACCTTTATAAAATACGTGTTCTTAATACTATTAGAGGTAATTAGAATAGCTTTACACCTACGCCTATTACGTCCTCCTCTTCTAGTCTCTTAGTTATAAGATATTAGCGATACTAGTAGCCTAATATAGATAATAGTATTAACGTTATTAAAGTGTATCCCCTTAGTTAACGTACTAGTTATTACTATATATCTAGACTTTACAGCCCTAAAAGCTTAGATATTTACTACCTTATCTTTCTTAACTATCTTACTATAGTAAATAAAACTAGTAAGCTTTATTACTAACTCTAAAGCTATTATAGTAAACTTAATATATACTATTATTTTCCTCTTAAGTCTAATCTCTTTTATAATGTATTCTCCTATCTTATTAACGCTCTAGATACTAGTACTACTAATATAATATATAGTATAGCTAATATTTAGTTACGTAGTAGGCTCTTAGAATAGTATTATATTACTTAGTAGTCTTAGTAGTTAAAATACGTCTTCCTAATAACTAATAGGTATAGTAGTAGATAGAAGTATTATATATATAAAGTACTACGTAATATTATAGAGCTATAGTAGATAATAATAGTAAGACACGTCCTTAAGGATAACGTAGTAAAACTTATCTATAACTATCCTCTCTAGTACACTAAGTGCAGCTTACTAGTAGATAAAGGTAGAGAAGTTCTTATATAAAATACTCTCTAGTATAGTAAGAATAATAGATATAGTCTCGTTATAGGTACTATACTACTAGATAGTAGCTTAGATTCTAAGTACTTAATATTACTCTAGGAGATTAGTCCTAAGCGCTATAAGAGGGATAATAATAATTATCTAACTATAACTATAGAAGTATATAGGTAGTAGGAAGGTAAGGCTTTTACTAGCTCCTATACCTATAATATATATAACTATTAGTTTACCTACTATAATAGCTATAATAACAGCCTTCTATTCTCCTCTAAAGTACGCGTTATTACTAAAATTAGCCTAGAGTAACCTAGAGTAGTTTACTAAGTCTCTTTCTACTTACTTTATAAGAGTAACTAGTATAACACTCTCTAGTAGGGGTGTAAAGTCCTCTAGAATAGGACTAAACGTAAGGGTATAATACTATTAAGTAGATATCTTAAAGTAGGTATCTAGTTAGTTAAACCTATATATAAATATCTTAGTAATATTAAGAGCGTATACTATAGTTATAACCTCTATAGAATAACCTACTTATATCTCTTAAGATTTAGCCTTAGCCTTATTAATAATATCCTCTATATCTTCCTTAGTTAACTTATATAGTAACCTATCTATACTACTAATTTTGCGCTTAAAGGTAATAATAAGATAGCGTAGTATACTAATATTAATCTCTTTACTAAGCTAACACTCTAATACTTAACGAAGAACTTAGCTAAGTAATTAAGATGTTATACGTTATTTCCTACTATTATCTAGCTAGAGTAGTACACTTTTTACTTACTTATAGTAGTAGTTCTATAGGGATAACTTAAGCTATAACTAGACTATAAGGTAGAAGGGTTATATAAGCTAGGTGTACTATATAAGAAGAGACCTAATCTCTCTTAGTAGGAAATAATAGATAGTCTTTATAGACTTATCTCTATTATAACCCTTATAGAAATAGGGAATAATAGTAATAAGCTTATTATAGAGGTAGATGTTTTATATTCCTATAATAAGACTATTCTCTAGCTGTACACTAAGGAGCTTAGTTCCTTAGGTAGGTTATCCGCTTATTAGATAAATAAGATAGAGAAGATACACTAGGAACTTCTATATAAGGTTATAGTATTATTATACTTAAGTAAAGTTTTAAAGATTAGTAATAAGGCTAGATTTAAAAGCCTTATAGTTAACTCCTCTAATAAGTTATTAGAAAATAAAATCTTTTCTATACTAAAGTTCTAGGTTACCTAGGTTAAAGACGCTATATCCTAGTGCAGTATTCTTTAGGTTATTAATAAAAGAGTCCTATAGTATAGTAGGAAGACCTAATTAACTAGAAACATATACGAGCTTATATAGAATACTAGAGGCCTCGTTATACTCTTTAAATACTATTTAGGTATATTTAGTTAAATTTATATATAGCCCGCAGATAGTAACGTCTTCTCTATTCTAGTAGATAAATATATTAAGATTTTCTCTATATTAAAATTAGCTTAGAAGGCGCCCCCGTTTAATAAGCTAATTTATAGAGGTAGGGTATTCTATAGTAAGGTAATTATAAACCTATAATCTAAAGTTATTTATAATTATATAATTATAATCCTCTACTATAGGAGGACTTTCCCCTATAGACTCTTATTCTTCTAGTAGACTTTTAACCTCTTATACTGTAGTAGCTTAAGAAGTCTCCTCTTATATATATATATTAGGTAGTACTAGAGTATTAATAGGAGGCTAAAACTTATCTCTTAGTTTCTATAATATAGTAAATCTATATATCTTCTTAATAGCTAATATATATATTATAAATTTATATACTTCTAAGAATCTAGTATATAATAGTAATAGTATAAAGAAAGTAACTAAAGTAGTAAGGGTAAGTTTAGTATTATATTAATAGGCTATCTACTTAATAAGGCTAATCTAAAACTAATAGTAAAGGGCTTTAAGTATACTTAGTAATATTTTACTATATTATTTATTTACTATAGGAAAGTTAGCTATAAAGGTATTAAGATACTTTATAATCTTATCTTAAGCTTTTTATTAATATATCTATAGTACTAGTATAGATAGTTACCTCTATTTCTTAACTAGTATATAGTAGAAGAATATAAAGATCTTTTATAGTAATAGTATATAGTATAAGTTATAAGACTAGTAGGGTTTAAAAGGAAAGGTAAGTATATTAGTATATATCTCTTGTATTATATAGATATAAGTATAGTAAGAAGTTTATAAACTAATATTTTATTAAGTATATACTATACTCTTAATAGTAGTATAAAAGAAGAATAGCTTTAGTTCTATATTAGAGGAGGGAACTAAGATATAGGCTAAAGCCTCTACTTATATCTAGAAGTCCTTAAATATACTTATAATCCTATAAGTAATAATCTAAGGGTTAGTCTAGATAGAGGGAGCCCTTAGGAAAGAAGTAAATTATTCTACTTATACTTCCTTTACCTAGCGTAATACTAGACCTAATTATTTATATAATATAGTATTATCTTCTTTACTCTCCTTAGCTATATAAGTCTCCTTATTACTTTATTTAGGTATTCTATTACTAAGTATAAATACTAGTGTTAGAGATTATAGGGTACTATACTTAAGGTTTAATTCTTTATTATTAATAGCTTAGTAAGGTAACTCTTTATAGGAGTAGACTAGAAACTTTTATATTAACCCTAAGGATTAATACTCTAGTAGAATAGACTTAAATAGTTATTATAATATAATAATCTATACTTATATATTATACTACTCCTCTCTCCTATAAGAACTAGTATTCTAGGGACTATTTAATCTATATTTATAGAGATAGCTATATATATTATAGTAAGTAGATATACTAGTAATAATCTTAGTATAAAGATAGTACTAGTAAGACCTTTTATATAGTTTAAGGCTAATAAAGGCCTTTATAAGTATATTAGGTATAATAAAGTTTATATGCTTTATATAATAGTTATTACTAGAAATAAGAGTATTAATAGCCTCTTAAATATAGTAGCACTCCCTTAAGGTAGTCTCTTCCTAATACTCTTTATTAAAATATAAGAGTACTTTACTTAGAAGGATAGTATATAAGTATAGTATATATATTATAATCTTATTAATATAATTAGCTATAATATAGTTAGGAAGAGATATAAAAGGAGTGTATATAGTAATAATTAGGGGTAATAGATAGTTAGTAATAAGTAGAATAAAGGTGTAAGGATTTTAGCCTAAGATTATAGCTAAAACTAGAACCCTTAGACTAGTATAAATAAACCTATTCTAAGTAATCTACCTAATTCTTACTTAATAAGCTTCCTTATTATCTATATTAATATAATATAATAATAACTTTACTCTAACTAATACTAATAGTAATATAGGGTAATAAGGATACTATTATAATAGTAAGAGAGATAAGCTAGGTAAGGTAAGGAGAAGTACTATTATATATATTATTTAATATTAATACTTAGGGTAGTAAGGTATTTATTATATTATCACCTAATATAGTATTATACTAGATATATTATTAAGTAAATAAGAAGATAATCCTATAATTTATAAATTAAGTATATAAAATACTAGTAGATAAGATTCTAGATTTAGAAGAAAAGTAAAATAAGGGGGAAGAGTAAACGCTAGGAGTTAAGAGAAAGTAAAATATTAGTAAGAGTAGAATAAAATAGGTTAATTAGAAGCTAAAAGAATAACTTAAAGAGGCTATAGTATAAATAGTAGTAAGTATATAGGACTTTATTAGGGTAGCTACTAATAACGTTACTATAGCTCCTAAAGAGTAGTAATATAAGAAGTTTACTTAATACCTACTTAGTATAAGTATTTAGGTAGTAAGAAATATAATATTAAAGGTAGCTATAATAAGTATAGTAGAGTATATTAAAGATTAGAAAATACTTCTTTAATTTTAGCGCTCTTAGTACTCCTAGGGTAAGTAGTTATTTAAAGATAATATACTAAAGCTACTATAGTATAATAAGTTAGACCTTTTTAGATTAGCTAAATATAATAACTATATTACTATATTATTAGATAGGCATCTAGTACTTTTATAAGTAGTATTAGTAATACTATATAAATCTAAGCTTATAGTAAATAATTTAAGTTAGTTTAAGAACTTAGTTATAATAGTAAAGATAAGTTAGGCTCTAGGTATTACCTTAGAGATATAATATAGGTAGATTATAGCTACTCTAACTACTAAGTATAAATAATTAGAAAGTCTTATCTAGTAAAGATAAGCGTTTACTAAAGGGCGTAGTTATAAATATATAATAGTAGTAAAGGAGTTCCTCTTTAGCTAATCCTTCTAATATATAGATAGGTCTCTAGCTATAAAAGAGGATAGCCTAGTAGACTAGAAAGAGTTTAGTAAGTAACTAGATACTAGGAAAAGATAAGGAATTATAAAAGCTAAGTTTAGTATTAGGGTATTTATACTTCTACTATAAAAGTTAATTATAAATATATATATAGAGTTAGGCTTAATAGTTATATATTTTATATAATAGGTAGAGATACTAGTATTATATAATATAAACGTTTTTAAAGTAGCTAGAGTAATTAAGCTATTTTATATTACTTATATATTAGATTATATACTACTAGCACTATTAGCCTTAGAGGGAATAACTAATAAAAAGATTAAAACCTACTATCTACTAGCTACTCTCTATTAGCTTAATAATATATAAATAGAAAGAGGGGAGATTATAGGTAAGAGTATCTCTAGGGAAGAAGATAATAATAGAAAGGTTATAAGTAAAAGTAATTTTAGGGAGGAAGATTCTACTATACTAGATACTTAGGTATATTAGTAGTTAAAGGGGTTAGTAGAAAACTATTATATACTTTATAGGCTTATATTTAATAAGAAAATTATAAGGGCGTAAAAATATTAAGTTACTTACTAATAGGGGTACTTAGAAAGGTTTTCTATTTACCCCTACCTATAGTATATAATCTTTACTCCTTTATACTAGTATATTATTTTAACCTTACTTTAGGACTAAAATAATCTTATAAGCTTATTACCTTACTAAGTATCCTTACTATTAAACTAAGTATCCTTACTATTAAACTAAGTATCCTTACTATTAAACTAAATATCCTTACTATTAGACTAAATATCCTTACTATTAAACTAAATATCCTTACTATTAGACTAAATATCCTTACTATTAGACTAAGTATCCTTACTATTAGACTAAGTATCCTTACTATTAGACTAAGTATCCTTACTATTAGACTAAGTATCCTTACTATTAGACTAAGTATCCTTATTATTAGACTAAATATCCTTACTATTAAACTAAATATCCTTACTATTAGACTAAATATCCTTACTCTAAAAGATACTAGGACTAAATAGAGAATATATAGCTAGGATATTTAACTAATTTTCTTATATATAGACTAGTTCTTTAAGGATATAGACCCTATATCCTATAACCTTATATAGTAAGGGTTAACCCTAACCTAAAACTAACCCTAACCTATAATTTAGTTTAGGGTACACTTTAGGTTACTCTAACTCTACCTCTTTTACTCCTCCTACTTTATTCTTTTCCTTTTATCTTTATTTTCTTTTACTTCCTCTTTTTCTATCTTCTTTATATTTCTAACCCTACTCCTCTTTTAATACTTTATCTTTTCCTTATCTTTTCCTTATCTTTTCCTTCTTTATCTACCCCTTTTCTTAGCTTATCTCTATCTTTTCTTTTCTTATCTACCCTTCTTCTTAGCTTCTCTTTTAGCTCCTTAGCTTTCCTTATCTCTTTCTTAACTTAGAATTATCCTTATAGTATTTATAATCTTATTATTAATCTTTTCTTTAGAACGTACTCTAGAGTTCTTAAGTTCAGATATATATACTTAAAACTCTCTTTCTTCTTTATTCTTCTTTACTCTCTACTCTAAAGAGTTTACTACTACTACTATTACTACTTTTTACTCTCTACTCTCTACTCTCTACTCTTTTATTAGTAAAGATATCTCCCTCTATTATTATTCCTAAGAAGTCTTCTTCTTCTCTCTCTACTTATATACCTTATACTACTCTACCTTCTTCTTTTATTACTAAAGAGAAAAGAGGAAGAGGAAGGCCTAGGAAAATACTTATTAAGTAAGTTTTTTTTTTATTATAGTTATTATAGTTATTAACTTTTTATTAGGGAGGAAGTAGAATCTAAAAAAGATTTACTTATTTTAGAACTTCTTAACAAAGTTAAAGAACTAAGAAAAGGTATAGAATAGTAGTTATCCAGAGTTTTTTATCTTTTACTAACCTTTTCTTAGAAGTAAAAGAGGTTTCTACTACGTTATATAATCTTATAAACGTACCTCCTATACCTAGTAAGAAATAACTTCTTATACTTTTATTTTTTTTAATTCTTTCTATCTCTTCTTTCTTACTTCTTATTATTATTTAATTTTTTTTATTTTTCTTTTATCCTTTTACTTTAAATTATCTCTTTCTTCTTTTTTAGTTATATCTTCTCTTTCTTTTCTTCTACTTTTCTTTTCTTTCTTTATTCCTACTTACTTTCTTTTATTCTTTACTTCTTATTTTATTCTTTATTCCTCCTTTATTCTACTACTTTATATTTCTCTTTTCTTATATTTTATTACCCTTATCTTTTTATTTCTTTCTTTCTTTCTATTTCTTTCTATATTTTTTTTTAATTCTTTTTTCTTATCTTTTAATAGTAATCTTCTCTTATACTTTCTTATACTTTTCTTTTTAAGTTTATATTAGTATACCTTTTTACGTTAATCTTCTTTTATTACTTTATATCTTTCTAACTACTACTTTTAATTTCTTTTTTATAACTAAATTTCTCTTCTTTACACTTTTCTTTATTATTATTATTATTCTTCTTCTTCTTTTACTTTATATTCTTAGTTATTCTTTTTTATCTTTTTTACTTATATACCCTATTTTATTTCTCTTACTATTTTCTCTCCTCGAACTATTTCTTTTAAATTTTTATTATTATTTTATAGTACTTATTTCACTCTTCTTACCTTTTCTACTTATTCTACTTTATATATTTACTTATTTTTATTCCTTTTAAATTTATATACTTACTCTTATCTTATTCTTACTTTTTATAATTTTTTATATACTACTTATTTCTTTTTTAGTATTCTTTTCTCTACCTAAAGTTATATAACTTTATTTATCTACTTTAGATTTTTCTTTTATTATTATTATTTTCTATAGAGTTACTTTTAACTAAGTCTATTAGTATTAGAAGAGAACTACTCTTCTCTACCTTTAGAATTCGAAAGTAACTACTCTAGTAAGTAGTTTTTATATTTAAATGAAGTGTGTTGCAATCACTATTTTTGCTCTTATTAGGTAAATCTAGAACCAGCCCTGATCGAACAATTGCTAACGCAGCTCAGCTCCGCTATGGCTTGGTCCTGTCGATGCGAGTCACCCAACACCCGAATTAAGACTGGGGGACTAAGACTTTACGAGGAACGAGGCGGGACCTTGCCATCCGATGGAAAACTTTGTGTCGGACTTTCCAATGAAAACAAATACGACCACGTAGACTGTTCCAATTCTCTCGGGACTTGGTTTTATGCTATCTGCACCCCACAATCTCTCACCAGATTTCTCTCTACGGTAATATCAAACCTCCTGAAGCTCGATATTAGAGAGTCACAAAGCCTATTTTTCCGTACCCTCATCCGGTATAATTACTTCAAGTCCAAGTTCCTTCAACCTACCGCTCTGTCCATTGTAATAACATATGTCTTTTCTCAAGGTATTTAGTACACAGGGCGAAGTTATATTTCCTTACAATAGTCCAACGTACGGCCGCATTGAGATCTTGCTCAACACTTATGGCCGAAGCGAGAGAAACGAGCTTGTCAGGATATGGCGAGGCCATGAATAAAGCGAATTGAATCTTGTTGATTTCGTAGTATGTATTGCGTTTGTTATTGGCGTTACATCGTTGACCATAGTCTAGTTCACTCAGGATCACTCTGATCACTGTCGTTCTCATGTCGACAGATAGCTGGCCTACCATGCTTGCGACTGGTAAACCTTCTCCATGGTGCATCCGCAAATCAGGATACTGCGGTATCGTCTTCTCCTTGTTTTCTATCATTGGCGGCGCAGACCAAACGGTGCATGTACCCCGGCTGTCGGCTCACCGCAACGGACTCAGCGATATCCATAAGCTCCTTGGTCAGGGAAGTAGGTGGAAAACGACAAGACGCCGTGCACCTAGCTACTTCCAAAGTGCGACTTATGCGATCATCATGTTTTCTATTGAGCATGTTTCTCTATACTCGCCAATCACGGGACGGGATGCGTGGGAATGTTTTGAAGGCGTGGTATAGGTGTTTATGGTTTTTCATAGCCGCTTGGTTCCTCCGGATCTGCAGCTGGACTCCGTTTCATGAAAATCTAGAGGGCTCTGAAAGTGCTGCAGAATTCGATGCACCTCTAATGATGACTTTGTTGATGATGATGCGAGAGCGAAGATGCAGACAATGTTGAGATGTGGATGGTCGGCGCGGGCAGCGACGGAAAGTGGCAAGCGATTTGCGTCACTAGTCTTCTTTCGTCCAAGTGCGACCCCACCAAACCTCAGCAATTGCCCCTCATCGTTTGTCCATCGTGTTGTTGCGTCACGCATCACATGAGCTCGCGTTCAGCTCGTGCCGTATCTGATACATGTTACTATTGATGATTGGATGCTGCCTGTGCCGTCAGGCATCTAACACGTCTTCCCCGCTCCAAGAAGTCGGCTCAGCGCGTCGCTGCCTAGCCTACCCCTTTTCGGATCAACACGCCACCAACCTCGCCGCTTCTCAACCATCATGACACAGGCTGCTACTGCATACCCAGGTAGCATGCGCAAGGCGTTCTACCGATGACGCCGATATATAACGTATGACTGTTTCGTATTTCCTGTTCACTTACTCAATTCATTCAACGAATCAACTGTGTCGCATCGCAAGAAATATGCTCCCTACAACTCCACAAGTTTCCCTCCCAGTTATGGAAGCGCAAGACCCGGCGGCGAAATGGATTGAGCTTTCTGCAGTCCCAGTCAGCCATGACGACTGGATTGCACATGTCGCTGCCCATCCAAAGGCGCCGATGTGCGACCTCGTCGAGCCATACAAGGCATACGATTCTAAGCTACGCGAGATCTTTGCCCAGCAACTCGATCATCCTGCTATCGAGACGCCCAATGTCGTTCCGGTATTTGCAGGCCGAGAACAAGAACTCAAGATACGCGCTCGTAACCTGGACAATGAGTCAGAGGCTGAACATGAACGCTATCTCATGCCTCTCGGCAAGGCAGATCGCAAGCCGTCCGGCTCTCCAGCAGTCGTGCGGTCACTTGACGAGTTCAGAACCAACTTTCAGCTGTTTTCGGAATCATCCCTTGTGGACATGGACTGGTCCAATGTTGTGGTCGCGGGTAGCGCCGTCGTAACCTCGTTGCTACCTGTACCCGAAGAATACACTAGCTCAAAGCGCGCTCTGCGCGAATACTACCACCAGCAGCTAGCGCCAGCTTCTGACGTCGATCTCTTTCTCTACGATCTTACCGAAGAGCAGGCTGTCGAGAAGATCAAGCAGATTGAACAACGCATCAAGGACTCCATCTTGACTGAAACAACTACCGTTCGGACGAAGAATGCCATCACCATCGCTTCTCAATATCCGACCAGACACGTTCAGATCGTCCTGCGTATCTACAGATCCATCTCCGAGATTCTTACGGGTTTTGACGTTGACTGCTCCTGTGCCGCATACGATGGCAAGCAAGTCTACGCTAGTCCCCGCGCGCTCGCTGCCTATATGACGCAGATCAACACCATTGACCTGACGCGCCGCTCACCTTCGTATGAAAGCCGCCTGTCAAAGTATGCACGTCGGGGATTTGAGGTATACTGGCCGCTCCTGGATCGTTCGCGCATCGACCCTACGCTGTTCGAACGCTCATTCGGCCGTACTCTCGGACTGGCAAGGCTACTAGTACTTGAGAAGTTGCCGAAAAGCACCGATCGTGACGCCTATGTTGACCAGCGCCGTGCAGAACGTGGTAGACCAGCCATCGACCGGTGGGCTAGACAGAAGCTGAGGGGCGATATCAAGCAACAGCATGATGAAGACGTTGCCGAATGGGTCGAAACTGACGAGGTTAGCGACTACCACACCTTCACCATTCCCTATGGACCGAAGTTCCACGCTCGAAAGATCGAGAGGCTATTGTACGCGAAGGACTTGTTGCTCAATGCCGAGTGGAATCGACCCAAGGAGCGAGAGACCACTCTGCACCGACACCCTGCTTTCTTCGGTAACGCAGCCGATGTGATTGAGGATTGCTGCGGCTATTGTCCTGAGCCTATCACAGGCGAAGACCAAGAGATCGCGGAAGACGAAGGCAAGATCTACGTGTCGGGCACATTGTCTTTCATCAAGGACAACCCCGGACGGCAAGCAATTGGCTCTTTCCACCCACTCACCGACGATGACTGGACCGAGATGGCTTACGTTGGGAATACTGCACGACTATGCCAGGCCATCGTTGAAGGAGATCTTGAACATGTGCAGGACTGGCTAAGCCAAGAGGATGCAGATCCCGACCGTAGAGACTATACAGGGCGTACCCCACTCCAACTCGCAGTCGCAACCTCAACTCGGCAGATCGTCCAAGCTCTCATTGATGCAGGAGCTCGCATTGTCGCTCGCCTCTTTGACGGCAAGACCGCCCTTCACCTTGCTGCTATGCGCGGTGAAGTCGAGATGGTCAGAGCCCTGCTTGTCAAGAGTGACGCTAACGAAGAGCTGGAGATGGAGAAACAAGCCCTCAAGAAGAGCAACCAGTCTCAGCCGGCAGTTGCCAGTCGTACAAGTACCGACGACACCGACAAGCAGATGAGCCATGACGACAGTGAAGATGAAGACATCGACATGCTTGACGAAGATGGCGAGTCTGACAATGCCGATGCAACGACCGAGGGCTCCGTCATCAACATAGATCACAAGAAGTCGCAAGATCACGACAACCTCCCAGACGATGCCAAGGATGACGAACCTGATGTATACGACGTCAATGTACTCGCCTGGGATGCACCAGTATCCGCGCTTCATCTGGCTATTGCGAATGGCCACACAGAAGTTGTCAAAACTCTCGTGCAGGAGTTTGGGGCGGATGTACTGCTGCCAATCAAGCTAGTGTATAATAACAACAAGGCTCCGCGCGCGGCAATCCTACCGTTGGTCCTCGCATTGCAGCTTTCGCCCGGTAAAGCCGAGGAGATGACCCAATTGCTCATCAGTCTCGGTGCTTCACCAGCGCAGGGCGACCTCGACCACGTTACGGCATTGCACTACTTTGCCGCGCATGGCGTTGATCTGCTCAAAACTATGATATTAGCGAACCAGCCTGCCTCACAACAGGCTGTGAACCACCTCATGTTAAGCCCCCACAAGTATAGTCCATCTGCGAGCAGCGCTCTCAAAATAGCCATTGAACATGGTGATGCAGCCAGTGTCGATGCACTTCTGGAGCTCGGAGCGGAGCCTGCGATTGATTTCGCTAGCTACATTGTTTCTGCGGAGAGAAAGTGGGGTCGTATGGGCGACAGCACCGAACACAACCAAAATCAATTCAGACAGAACGTCGAGCAGCCTGTATTTGCTGCCGTCCGTTCCGAGGTACCATCGATTGTACTCAAGCTTTTAGATGCCGGAGCAGACATAAACAGCCTCACCCCAAAAGCTTGGAGCGTGTTGAGTAACAACAACAACTACCAGGACAACAATACAGGCACCCTCTTGGATATCGTTCGTACCACGATGAGGAAGCTGCGCACGTTCATCGAGCTAGGGAAAGTCGATGGTGAGGACGGATGGCTGTACTCTAGTGGCTGGTTTGACCGTATCCATTATCATTCCGGATCTCAAAATCGCTTTGAACAAATTCCTCTAAAGGAAGACGCTGAATATCTCCAAGAGTTGCAACCGGGTACATACGCTCACTGGATGGTCAAAGCACAATTCGAAACCGCCAAGAAGACTTATGAGACAGATCTCAAAGCTCACGAGGAGTGGAAAAAGGCCCAGCAAAAACCCAACGGCACAAATGAGAAGAAAGCGGCTGTTCAATCGGTACTGGACGATTTTGGGGCGTTAGAGACCGAGCTGTTGAAACGCAACGCGAAGACCTTCAAAGAACTCCATCCGGATATCGAACTTGATGTACCTCGACCAAGCCAGTATGACCATTGGGGTAATCAGAACCAAGACCCACCGAAACCATGGAGTCCATCACTGACCTTTCGGCTTCCGGATCTGACTGACGAACGACGAGCCGCTTATCTCAGGCTGTTCCAGGCTTGCTGGAGTGACGATCTCCCTACGATCAAAGAACTGACCCTAACGATTTGGGGCGAGAATCAGAGTCCTTTGAAAATCGCCGTCCAAGACTCGCAGAACTTCTCGCCGTTCTCTATTGCGATTATACGGAAGCACTGTGGAGTTGCTCGAGCCATTTTAGAGATTGCGTATGCTCAATACGCGCCCGAAGAGAAGCCAGTGGTCAAGCACAGTCTACATCCAAGAGACGAAGACGAGGACAGTTGTGATGACGGCGACGACCATTACCAGATATATGCTGAGATAGTGGACGATCGCTTCACTATCGAAAACATTGGAGAGGTGCAGAACCAGGTCAAAAGCAATGTGCCACCACTCCAACTGTTGTCATGGGATTGCCGAGTTTTCAAATTTCTCAGTCACGATGATGCATCGACATCCACATGGCTTCCGCCTCCAGAGTTCTCGAGCAACAGACAGTATATGGGCACATCTCCGGTAACTGGCCTTGCTCAGCAGGAGATTCCTTCAGTCAAGCGACCGAGAAACCTCTTTCAATTCGCAATCTACCTAGACAATGCCGATTTGCTGCAATTCTTGATTTCCAGGGCGGAGGAATACACCCAACACAGCGCCGAAGCTGATGAGGAAAACGCTGCCAAGTTCTTCCGTTTCAATGAAGCTGACTTCCTCTACGCCATCCGCCTTGGCCGTACTCGCGCATTAGATATGATTATCAAGAGCACTGGAGCTGGAATTCCCTTGGACGATCTGGTCAAAAAGAGCGGCATTGAGATCTCTGTGAAACCAAAGTACTATCAAGGGTTATCCGTCCACGGAAAGAAGCGAGCGGATTGGGCTAATCAAGGGAGAGAAGTCCGGCCCAAAGCAGCTGGGGCGCAGCATCCGCCCTTGCTGTATGCCGCTTCGTATGGAAGCCTGGAGAGTGTCGAGTGGTTCGTGAGCGACACAGCTTTGCGCTGTTACACAGAATTCGCAGACAGGCATCGAGACGATGTTCGCATTCAAAACTTGGCCAAGACTGAACACGGCTTGCAGTCGTCCATCACCAAGTGGCTCGACCTGCGCTCACACCTGCTGCTTCACTCGGTGGTCCTTGGCAACACGAATGCAGACTCTCTGGCTCTCCTCCGCCATCTATGTAACACCCATCCCAAGGCACTCGAGCACCGTTCTGCGAGCGGTATGACGCCTTTGCAGCTTGCATTCGCTCTACATCGTGTTGAGATGGTCAAGGTCCTTCTGGAAGTTGGAGCTGACCAGACCGCACGCGACAATACCAGAGCAAACATCGTTCACTCCCTCCTCAACAACGTCAACCGGCAAAACAAAGGCCCAGAAAGTGCCAGGGAATTGCTTGGCCTTATCGATTCCCGCCTCTTATCCAGCTTGTTCACCGAGCGCACGACAGACATGCCCGGCGCAGCTACGCCTCTTGCGCGCTGGATACACGTCGTTTCCATCGGCAACGTGACTGTGCCGTACAATGGACAAATCCTCAGCGTCATACTCGAGTTCAGCAAGGGCGAGGACCTGAGCGTCGTCAACGGCGAAGGCGATACGCCCATGCACACCATCGTGCGCCGCGGTAACGACGCGCTCCTCCGAATCATGCTCGAATCCCGTCCTGACCTTCTTTTCCGCGAAAATGCTTCAGGACGCACGCCCTTCGAGATGGCGGAGGATGCATACTTGGCCAAGGATGTGTTCAGCAACCCTCCGTCTCTGTTGGCTTCTGGCCGTTCTCGTCACGGACGACGGATTGTCAGCGTGCTCAGACAGGATCCGAGGGTCTTTACAGGAGAGTCTGACGACTTGCGCTCTGCCGAGGAAAAGGTGTTATCGGTCTGCAGGGAGTTTGCGGAGAAGAATCAAGGACATAAGAGGAAGCTGGTTAGTCTGGTCGAAGCAAATGAAGTCGCGAAGAGATTGGCGCTACGACAAAGCAGTGTTTCTGAAGTGGATGAAGACGCTGTGCTGGGCGAAGAATCTACCGCAGGCGACGAGGTTGATGCATGGTTCCAACAGGCGATTACTGCGGATCATCCGCCCGTGTCATTTCATGTACCTGGGCGGTTATCGGAATGAAGCGCCGATGTTGCTAGGCAGCAAGTCTTTTTCACAAGACTGCGGTAAGAACATTGTGCGCGAACCACGGTATCCGTAGCCTGAATGCGAAACGTTTATAGAATCTAGGGTGGTTGAAGCATATATAGGTTAGCAGGTCGTAGAGAAACTGCTCGACATCCACTACTTATTTTCCACGCGCTAGTTTCCGAACCCCCCTTTCCGATTCGGAACATGTACCCCACACGCGATCGGCCAGCATCCGCCCGCCCCTCAATAATGACGCTCTTCGTGCCAACTCGAGCAAGTACCGAGAAGAATGAGGGGTCATGATACATGATATCCAATCCAAACCCAGCTCTATTACACCAAAACCTGACCATACGATCACATTCCCCTCTTCCCGTTCGAAACAGAACGCGCGTACACACACACACGCTGGTTCTCATCGCAACAAAAGCTTCTACTTCTTTCGTTCTCGTAAAAACACAAAGCACCATAGCATCACCACACCAAACATGTCCGGCCAAAAAATGAAAGCAGTGCACTACGAAGGCCCTTTCAAAGTCTCAGTCAAAGACGTCGAGCTCCCCAAGATCCAGCACCCAGACGATGTCATTGTCAAAGTCACCACGGCAGCGATATGCGGTTCGGACTTGCACATGTACCAAGGGCGGACGGCGGCAGAAGCCGGTCTCGTGTTTGGTCACGAGAACATGGGTACCATTATCGAAGTCGGGTCGGGTGTGACGCTGTTGGAAAAGGGCGATAGGATCGTGTTGCCGTTTGTGAGTATGAACGTGTTCCGGGACGCATGTGTGTGTGTAAGAAAGTGGAGAGGCTGATCCGATGGCGATGCGAAGAACGTCGCTGATGGTAGGTGTCGCAACTGCGAAGAAGGCAAAACGGCTTTCTGCACTGGGTGAGTGGAGCGTTTCTGGAGCGGGCGTTTTATGAGGAAAGTCCTAATTTGTGGATAGGGTGAATCCGGGCTTCGCCGGCGGAGCGTACGGCTACGTAGCCATGGGCCCGTATCAGGGTGGCCAAGCGCAATACCTGCGCGTCCCGTTTGCCGACTTCAACGCATTGAAACTGCCCAAAGGCACTGAGCACGAAGCCGACTTTATCCTACTCGCGGACATTTTCCCAACAGGATGGCATGGACTCGTGCTCGCGGGATTCCAGTCCGGCGAAAGCGTCGCAGTGTTCGGCGCAGGTCCTGTCGGTCTCATGGCGGCGTACAGCGGGATCCTGCGAGGTGCCAGCAAGGTCTTTGTAGTCGATACAGTGCCTGAACGGCTGGCAGCTGCAGAGAAGATTGGATGCATTCCCATTGACTTCAAGAAGAGCGATCCTGTTGAACAGATCATCAAGCTCAACGACGGCATGGTAGACCGTGCGGTCGACGCGGTCGGGTACCAGGCTGTTGACGCGTCAGGCAGCAAAGAGAAACCAAACATCGTCCTAGACCAGTTGATCATGGTGACGCGACCAACAGGTGGCTTGGGCATTCCAGGCTTGTATGTGCCAGCCGACCCAGGCGCGCCGGATGAACAGAGCAAGAAAGGCCAGATTCTGATCTCATTCGGCAAGCTTTTCGAAAAGGTATGTTTGCCCGTGTCTTGTACTTGAATATCCACTGCTGATGACCTCAGGGCTTGCACCTTGGTACCGGGCAGTGCAATGTGAAGGCATACAATAGGTATCTGCGCGACATGATTGTATCGGGCAAGGCCAAGCCGAGTTTCGTTGTGTCGCACGAGATCAACATCGATGAGGCGCCGACAGCGTACGAGAAGTTTGACAAGAGGATCGAGGGGTATACGAAGGTGTTGATCCATCCGAATGGACCGTTGAACTAGTGGGATGTATAAGCATTTATTCTATGCCTTTTTTCCTGACCGAGAAACTCACATCCGCGCGTTTGGTGTCGCTTTGACGCGCTCTAATATGCGATCGAGCCTGCAGTTGACTAACGTTCCCACCACATGCTAGTACCGCTGCATGGCAAAAGCTCCGTCATCAACCAGATATGCCTTGACGATCTTGACCTCCTCGACAGGGCGATCTTCCTTGTCCGTCTTGACCAGCCCCAGCTTCTTCACAACCTGCATCCCGCTCTTGACCCTTCCGAAGATGGTATGCTTGCCGTCCAGCCACGGAGTCGGCGCCAGCGTAATGAAGAACTGCGAGCCATTGGTATTGGGCCCGGAATTGGCCATGCTGAGAATGCCTGCGCCCGTGTGCTTGAGCTGAGGGGTGATTTCGTCCTCGAACTTCTCGCCGTATATGGATTCACCGCCCCGGCCAGTGCCCGTGGGGTCGCCTCCTTGAATCATGAAGTTTGGAATTATGCGGTGGAAGATGAGGCCGTTGAAGTAGTTGCGCTGCGCGAGCGTGGAGAAGTTTTTGCATGTTTTGGGCGCGTGCTCGTGGTACAGTTCGACGACAATGGTGCCCTGCTCTGGTTAGCAAGACGATCGCGAGCACGAGGAGGGACACATACGATTGTGGTATCGAGTGCGACGTCGGTGGCCATGGTGAGAGTGCGGGAAAGTGTATGAGGACTGTGATGGCAGCTCCGCGCCAGCTACAGATTCCATGTGAGCCTGAAGCACGGACCGTATCACCAGCCACACCTGCCTACGCCACCATGACTAGCGCTGAGTGATGAATCACATCACAGCCAACGAACCCTTCTGACGTTTGGCAACCACAACCCCGACAACAGGATATGGATCTTTCGACCTGGGCACTGCCACAGCTATCCAAGCTTCTGCCTCTTGACGACGAGTCGCTTAAGCAGATTATATCTTACGCAGAATCGCTATCGCCCAAAGAGTCGGCCGATCATCTGCAAAACCTTCTGGGAGACAGCCCGCAAGCACTCGAGTTCATCACTTCGTTTAACAACCGGAGGAAACCAAAAGCTGCTGCTGCTTCTGCCCCAGCCCATTCATCAAATGACATCTCAGAGGTACCGCGGGCCAAGCCAAAGAAGAAGAAGCCTGGTTTGAACAAACTGCCGCCACCGCGGCAGCCTGAGAATTATGGAAACGTGTCTGGTGCCTATCTCAAGAAGGATGAGGAAGACTACATGGCTGGTAGCTCAAAATCGAAAGCTGCCAAATTTGGCCTGGAACAGCCTGATGGGTTGCAGTTACCAACCATCAACACCAATACGTCATCGGGAACGTCAACTCCCAAATCTCGTGGTGTGTCACCTGCACCGCCAGCGTCGAAGAAACTTCCGGGCCAACTCATTTCCGACACGAAACCGAAAGCCAAGGCAAAGGTCAATGTCACGGGCGGAACGCCAATGCACGGCGCTTCCACCGCACTCAATGATCTAGAGTCCGCGATCAGGGCGCTCGAGATCCAGACGAACCCCACCCTAGCCTCACAAGACAACACCAAGCGAAAATGCAATTGCATGGCTACCAGACATCCCTTGCTCGAAGCCGCACCAAACTGCCTCAACTGCGGCAAAATCATCTGCGTAAAAGAAGGCATCGGCCCCTGCACATTCTGCAACTCTGCCCTCTTCAGCGCCCAAGACATCCAATCCATGGTCCGCGTCCTCCGCGAAGAACGTGGAAAAGAGAAAATGGCCGCCAACAACGCAACCCAAAAACGCGCCGACGTGTCCCTCGCGCCCCGCCCCTTTTCCACACCCAGATCCTCAAATACCCCGTTATCCTCCAACCCAGCCTCGGACGTTGAATCTGAAAACGAGAAATTGGTACGAGCGAAGCAGCACAGAGACAAACTTCTCGCGTTCCAGGCACAAAACGCAAAGAGAACACAGGTCCACGATGAAGCTGCGGATTTTGAAACGACGAGCGCGGGACTGAGTATGTGGGCTAGTCCGCAGGAACGCGCGATGCAGCTCAAGCGGCAGCAAAAGGCGCTAAGAGAACAGGAATGGAATGCGAGACCGGAGTATGAGAAGAGGAAGGTCGTGGCGAGTATCGATTTGAGTGGGAAGAAGTTGGTGAGGAGGATGGCGGCGGCGGAACGGCCGGTCACGCCGGAGAGTGAGGACGAGGGAGTTGAGGAGGTGCAGCTGCAGCAGCGGCCGAGAGAGGGGAATGGGTTGAGTAGTGGGGGTGGTGCGTTTAGTAGGAATCCGTTGCTGGGAAGCTTGATTAGGCCGACGTTTAAGGTTGAAGAGGGGAGAGAGGGTAAAGGGAAGGAGAGTGGGGGTGAGAGGAAGCAGACGTGGCGGAGGGTGCAGGACGATAATGATGATAATGAGCAGTGGATTCTGGATGGGGGTGTGTATGGTTCGAGAGCGGATAATGTCAGCTTGGAGATGGATGGGCTGAGGTAGTTGTTTCTACTCCGCTGGTAGCAGCAGCTGCACTTTTTGCAGTTGGTCATGGTATCGCTAGGCTCTTCCATGTGCAAACGCGCTGAGTGTCTCTGATTCGTCCACTGCTCTCACCTGCGCCTCAATGTGGTCAAGCTGCGTTTGCTAGCTCTGTATTCCCGTCTCTCTCCTCTCTCACCTCTGGTGATTCTTTCTCACTCCTTACAGAACACTTCCTACGTCTTTCGATATCCATCTCCAGTACAATTGATACGTCTTGTATCAATTTCCAAAAGCACGTTGCGAGAGGATACTCCAAGACCATGGCACCATCTACTTCTCCACCCAGGCGCCAGGCATCTCCGATCGGCCAAGCATCGCGCGACGGCATCCAAGCAGCTCGTGGTATGATCCAAGGACCGAACCGTGTCACTCGCCTGCCGGCGTCGCCCAGGGAGACTGCGTCAATCAAATGTAGTCAATTGCGCAAAGCGAGAACGCGTGCCCAAGAAGCCGTACACGCACTGCAGTCTGAATTGCAGGTAATAGAAGGTCTTGAGGACGATCAGGCCACCATCAAGGACACGCTGAATATGGAAATCAACAAGCTGAAGACCCGCCTTTCTTTCGAGAAGCACTGGAGCTCTTCGGAAAGTAGTAAGGCAAAGCACACTTCTGACAGATTGGCTACCCAGGTCAAGAAGCTGGAACAAGAGCTTGTGGATGCCAAAGCAAAGACCGTTGTGGATGACGAAGCCAGGAACGAATTAGCTGATGCGCATCTTGAGATTACGGAGTTGGAACAAGAGCTCAAGCAAGAGAGGGCTCGGTGCTCTGCAAACTGCGATGCGAAGCAGGAGTTGGATGAGCTGAAAGCAAAGTTGGTGGAGATGGTTGCTGGCGCGAAGTTCAAAGAATCGTGGGATTGAAGAGTAGGGTGACCGTGCCGAAGGAAGTTACGGAGGGTTACGAAGTCATATGGCAAAGTTTTCGATGGAAAGGGCTTTGTGGAAAAGGATACGAACTTGGTTATCAGTACACTCTACTGTACAAGCCAACCGGCTATGGCTGTCTAGTTGACAGCAGGTCTGTATTTAGTCTTCTACCCTCCCTTCATCAACCTTTCCCTCAGTCATCCACTCCCCAAGATAGCTTGGAAACTACCAGCATCAACATCCTTTGTAGTTGTTCCCCAACTCATCTCGAACTTCTCTACCGCTACTTTACACAACAAACCCTCCGCACACGCGTGTATGATCCCTCTACACCAACTTTCCTACTCCGCCTTCTTCCTCTCTTGATGACTTTCAAACCACTCCGGCTTACAAAAAAGCGCAAAACTTCTCCACGCTATAAACGGCACGAACTGCCCAGCTGTAGCCAATAAAGAACTCTTCGGGATGCCTCCTTCCATCCTGAGCGCTTGCCATACCAACACCGGCACAAAAAACAATTCCCAGCCGAGTATGAAACGATACAACGTCTTGCGCGATTCGACCGCGGCTCTGTTGTTGAACGCGTAGAGGCCGACTCCGGCGCCGACGAAGATGTTTGCGGCACCGTACTGCTGGGTAATTTGTAGTGCTGTTGTCGTGATTTGGGTGATAGCTGTATCCAACACGCGAGACAGGTAATGGCGCGGGAAGAAGAGGAAGTAAGAGCCAGCAGCGACTGTGAAAATGGATTCGAAGGCAAGAGCGCCGCGGATGATGTTGCCTGAGGTGGAAGGGCTGGCTCCTTGGAGGGAATGTGCGGGAGGTGACATTTTTTGGTGTTTGACTTTCACGAGTGTGTAGAGTTGGCTTTGGGCCACTTGGTGGAGGCCTATTGTATGGTGTTTGAGTTCAGGTAGGAAATCGGGAGTTGACGGAAATTTGTGACATTATATGTAACACGAATGCACCAATTCGCTTTTGTAAATGACCTGTTGAATTACTGTACCTGATGCACGTGCTGCTCATATGCCAAGCCGCCATAACGTTATGCTCAAGACGAAAAGGGCAAGGCGCGCCCGATTGGGGCGGGGCCGATATTTGGACCCAACCTCTCCATTACCACCCCGCGTGATCATCCTCCCACACGCATGTAAACTCCTTGTTCTCGGCTGCAGCTTAACGAGAAGCATAATGTCTTCTCAACAAGCTCCCGTTCCGTATGATCCAGAACGCAAGCGAGTTCTCAATGTCCTAGCCCAACGGAGATACCGTAAGAAGTCCACGCGTGTTACTTCTTATCTGATCCTTATCCTGTCTAGGTCAACGTAGGCGAGAGCGGTTACGATTCTTGGAGACGGTGCTTCATGCCAGTGGTGCGAACGCAGTATGTGGTCTGAATACAGAGGTACAACTTCAACACTCGGCAGAGCCTCTAGCCCCGGAACCATGCGGCACCGACAGATTTCGCAGCAATCCTGTTTACGATCCATTTCAAGGTTTCGAAAATACAGCAGTAGATGCGCCCTCTATGGGCCTTGCGCCATGTGATATGCTCTTCAGCACGTCGGCAAGCTCGTCTTCATATGTGGGCAATCAGTTCGGCATTGACCCCATTCTATCTTATGGTATGCCCCAACTAATCTGCAGCTAAGATCCTGCCACGGATGTGCCCACTGACTTAGTCTATAGCAAATGATGCTCGGAGCTATACCTCAACGTTCGATTCACAATTATCAGCAGAACTCCAAGACCTCGAAACTTCCCAGTTCACCTTCCCATCAGAACACATCATTGATATCCCAGGCTTCAAAACGATGGAAGTCTCTCTTCGAATCGCACAGATGCTTGGTATTGGAGATGAGCTATTAGATCTCTCTAGAAGCCGGGTCCTAGACGTATCGAAAATTTCTGTCCCTTTGGGAGATTTACCCGAAAACTTACGTCCGACGGAAGCACAGCTCTTATTACCACACAGTCCAATGATAGATATCCTTCCTTGGCCATCTGTTAGGACGAAGCTTATTTGTCTCTTCAGCCAGCCTGATCAGCTCAGACCGCCTATCGCAAGAGGCACCACGGGTATCATGCGGCTGTTGTATAGTATTGACGACGAGTTGGAGGGACTTCGTGTCGTATCTGACGCGAATGAACAAGGGTATAATGTAAAAGGTTGGGAGGTCGGACAAGCCGTGTTCAAAGACTGGTGGTGGGTGTTGGATTCGAGAATTGTTTCCAACTCAAACCGACTCAGGAGCATGAGAGGAGCCCCCACATTGGAACTTCCGCCACCGTAAAAAGGTATCTGCGTTGTAGTCGAAGCCATAAAGGTCGCACGGGTCAATTCGCCCCTTCTGCGCAACCGATTGACTAGAGCATGGTGAACAGAGGCGGGAAGGTTGCTATGACGCAGGGTGCGGGCTCATGGCGTTATGCCTGGGATACACGGCGCCAAGGATCGAGCTGATTCGTGCACAGCAGATGCGAATCCGAGGCTGAGGGAGTCACTCTGCTTGTAGCAGTAACATGTTGGCCTCCTCATCCATCGTATCACTCTTCCAAACCGTATCTGGCCTCCCGAAATGGATCGATGATGCTCTTCGGGTCCTCCGCAGTACGAGACTGCAACTGCTCCTTCGTGAGTTGCTCAGTTACCTTTGATTTAGAGAGGCAAGTTCGTACCCTAGCAGAAGGAAGGAGAAGACGGGAAAGCAGCAGTAGAATAGAAACGAAACGAAAAGAAAATTGGTATATGAAAGAATTAATCGACACCTTGAACTAATGGTTACTAAGAGTGATGGAAACGATAACACTTCAATACAAACTATGATCTACTATAACTATATTAACACGATAGTACGCGGGGGAACATGATCCGAAGTAATTAGCCCACGCCATCCTCCTATCGCCAATGGAGTTTGTGATACGTTGCAAACGATATTATCATCATTATGGCGCACCGCGGTCAAATAGACGATTCCAGTGCGCACGTATGTGTTCGTCGTGTGTTCAACCTTTTCTATACATATACCTCGATTTGGTTTGACCATCAACACTTCGCAGGACACATGATGAGTAAAGTCGAATAAGACGTAACCTCTAGTCAATGTGCCGTTGCCGAGCTGAATTGTGCAATGTTTTTCAACGCCAGGCGTGACCTTGTCTTCAGCCTGAACATCTGTGATAATTGTCACTGGCCCTGTCAGGCGGACAAAACTCTCCTTGAGTGCGCCAAAGGGGTCAATGCCGTCGGGAACGCTGCTGCATTCTTCGAGACGAGCGCAGTACTCGACTTCTGGGAGGTCGAGCCAGTGCTCTATCTGTCCGTTCACGGACGCCCAAGACCACGATGGTGCAATCCATCTATGTCGTCTTCTCGGTGCTCGGGAATCTCCTTCCACGGTTTCTGGCGAACTCGGTTTGACCTTGGGGTGCCATAGAAGGCCATCCACGAAATGCTGTTTCCACAACCCGGCGCAGTACACATCACCAGTAAGTTGCTGAATCTTCTGAACTATGCCGGATATTGCTGGAAAAATGTCGGTCTCGTACGTGACTTGGCGTGCACTATAAGAATTTACGAAGTCGACCCAGAAATCTGCTCTATATCGTTGACTCATATTATGGGTCAAAGATTCTGCGATTGATTCAAATCGTCCGGAGGGGATGGGACCATTGATTTGCTGGTGAATCTCTTCGGTTGCATAAATCTGATCGCATCTCCAGGTCATCTGTTCTTCCTTGAAGCTTAGGACACGGTTGGAAAGAAGGCTTTCTTGAGCAGCCCATGCACGACGATCTAAAGGGTTAGGATGCTAAACCATGTCAATTTCCAATAATCATCAGAACACGTGGTTAATGACTAACCGTGTATGGAAGCCATCGAGACGGTTGGAGATATACCTCGAATGAGCCCTCATGATCTTCAACGTCTATACAGATTGGGGATCCGACGTTGCGAAGACCAAGAAACCCTTCTCTGCAGTGCTCTGCTCGTGAAGCAGCTAAGGTCAGGTACGCATTGGAGTAATATCTGCCATGCGTGCAGCTTCCTTTTCCCAGTCTGCTTTGCAGTCTTGCAATATGCACAGACAATCAATCCAGATGTATCTGAGGCCCATCCATCGCACAATCATAATGGCATCTTGTAAGGTCTTAGGTAGTGTGTCAAAACTGATAGCGAATTGATGTGCTCGCAAATTGGTCGTAGTGGTGGTCGAGGGTAAGCTAGCGCCCCAGCAGTAGCTCAAGGTCGCATAACGTCCCGTCTGGCCATGTGAAGTCTGGAGGAGCTTGCAATTTTCTTCCTGGAACAATTCCCGCCATTTACAACACTTGGCAAGCGTTTGTCTCGGCTCAGGTAGTGCGCCCAAATCCAAGACTCTTGTCGGTAGTGGAACAAGTCTGGTCCTAAGATGAGAGCACTTGGAATGGCTGTTGTTGCATTCGTCTAGCCAGAGTAGCATTAGGTTCAGTGTGTTAGGGTGAAGTGTCTCCCGGAAAACGACATTCTCGAGTGGGCTCTTCAACGAACTGTCTGCATGATCCAATCAGTTTCTGTGCACTCGTTTTCAGGTGTAAAGGTTTACCGATAGTTTTCCGGAGAACGAGTTTTAAATACCAAGTCTTTCTTCCACGGGGGTCGCCTAGGCTAAGGAGTATGTGAGGATTACAGTGTCGATCGGTACGTAACTTCATCCAAATCATAGGATTCCGCGAAACGGCCGTCTTGGCTTCTTCCCATGCCACGAATTCAATCGTGTTTCGCATGTACCACTCTTCATCTTTGATACTAAGCAAGACGAGATCGCATAGTCGGCACGTCTTAGCACGAGACACCAACTCTGAAACAGTACATCGTCGCTTATTCCATGGAAGGTGGTCCGAGAACCTTAGTGATGTTCGTCCGACTGAATTGAACCTGAAACCGTCGTGCACGATCCCTTCTCCATCACGATTGATGAGTTTTCGAAATGGAATAGATTTACAAACGATACATAGAGACATAGCTGCGAATGCGATACCCGTAGTATGTGGTGTTCTTCTTCTTCGTTGCAACCTTCATAAAGCGGGGTTGCAGCTTTCTCATAAGGTGACGTGCACACTAACTTCATCTAGCGCCCCATACTATCCAATGACAGATGTGGCTTGAAGGATAGTATTGAACATGTGAAATGCAAAGCAATAAGTAAGAAACTTGTTCTTCATGTCTTGACAGGTCCTAGTACTGTACAGATATGCCGAATGGTAGACTTATGAGCACTTTTGGCGATAACCCGACGCATTATCCCAATGACATCAACCCCGCATTCAACCTGCTCAGTCTTGCCCTAACCTCCTTCACCCTGTCTCCTCCCACCTTTCCCTCCGGTATCTGCTCCAACTCCGCTACATCCCTCGCACCCTCCGCCTCTCTCCTCTTCCTACTATCCTCCTTGTCAAACCTCCTCCTCCACATACCCACGTAGTTGACAGCCGCCTGCCTCACCCAGATACACCACCACATATCCCTCGCCCACTGCACGAGTTCGTCATCCGTCGCACCAGCATGCTTTGCGTCCGTCCACTGCATTTGGAAGTTCTTCTCGCGCGGCGCGGGAGCGAGGGAAAGGACACCGGTGTCGGGGTCGAATAATGTCCAGCGGAAGAGACAGAGTAGCTTGGCTGAGGGCGACATGTTGGCCGGTGGGGGGGACGGCGTGAATGGGACTGTTGGTGTGCGTGGAAGGGCATCGATATACACTGGTACATCTTCTGACTGAGTAGGGGAGAGAGCAGTGAAGAACGACGAGATAGGTGAGCAGGGCGGGGTAGATGTGGTGGCGATGGATAAACTCGGTGTGAGTAGTGGGGTTGAAGGTGGTGTCATCTCGCCGGTTACTACAGATGAGAGTTCGGGAGTGACAAGTTGTTGATGCTTGACGACCATGGTATGTTGAGGGATATCGTTGGTCCATCCATCCGTGCCGGTTGGTATGGCTTTAGTAATGAGATCTCGTAGTCTCTGCTCCTCGCACTCTTTGGCCCAAGCAGCGCGCTTATTGTAGTATTCCGTGGCGACGTGAGGAAACATGGTGAAGACTTTCTCGCGGACGGCTGCCCTGATACGGTTATACCATGCATAGAGATCATCGTCGATGCGCTGGCTGGCTTCGTTGAGACAGTATCCAGGGTAATGCTCGGGTACCCATTCTTTGATGAAAGGCGTCCAATGCGGCGCGCGATCTTCAAGCCGATCATTGTACTTTTCCTCAGCCAATCGTGCGGCGAAGTGACCTGGGTGGAAAAGCCAAGAGCTAGCAATCTGCTTGTACATCTCGTCCTTGCTCTTGAAGCCAGCATTCAATATCCTCCGATCCAGGCCCACGATTCGTAGCGCATCTTTCGGGTCCTTGCTGATCCATATCATGCTTCCGGGGAAGTTCGTCTCTTCAATCTCTTCGACGCGGATGTGTATACCTTCGGGGTCGATGGTAAGGCCGAGTGGCTTTACCATACTTCCGATGATCTTGCTGTTGCTTGCGTAATTGAGCTCGAAGTGGCACCAACGAAACAGCTCGGGCTTGAAGCAGACCTTGACGTCGATCTGAATGAAGTAATTTTCTTCGCCGTGGGGAGCGTCGATGGCGAAGTACATGCAATCTGGGGTGAGACAGCCGCGGCGCCCGTGGGTGGTATCAAGAACTTCTTTGATGAGACAAACGGTGCTCTGCCATGGAAAGCTGTCGATGGTGGTGTTGTATGGAGAGTGTAGAGGCTCGCAGACTAGAAAGTCGACGTCGCCGAAGTCTTGCTTGCCAGGCATTTCAGTTGGCACAACGACTTGGGCGAAGACAGTCTGCAACGCAGCGGTTGCCTGTGCTTTGACCTTTTCGTAGACAGCTGGAGAGATTCGCGGACAGTACAGTCCTTTGAAGGCATGGCCACCCATCTTGTGCTGTGATCGACGAGATAAGCAGTATTGGGTGTTGTTCAAACGTGTCGAAGAGGGTAGGAAGACGAAGAATATGAGCGATAGGTGGGATCTTCTTATAGTGATGTATCGTACTAGGCAGTCTCTAGACGAAGTAAAGGTGATGGAAACTGAGTGATTTCAGGTGCAAGTAAGAGACACTTGGTCTATGTAGCGAGTGCTTGAAAAATCCCGCAAACAATTGTACCGCCATCGTGAAAATTGTTTGCTATCTTGCACTTTTATTTGCGGGAGGTCTCTTTCGCGAGCCTCGTTACGTATGAGGCACGTAGATCTCGGAAGTTGTGAGAGGCTCGTTAATTGTGAGTCCCCGCTATACCATCGTTCAATGGATGGGAACGACGGTACTGTGCTTTCTTTTAGTCATATTTCTACATTAAGTCCAGTAATACCTTTGTTTTGAGTCCAATCATACCTTCACTTTGAGAGTTAGCACGTGTGAGACGAGGTACGCCGAACCGACCTAGAGCTATTTTGTCTTCACTGCGATACGGCAGTCGATGAACCGCGACGGTACGGAAACATCTCTCGCTCCTACCAAGACGAGAAGTAGCCTTTCGTAATTGCGCGTAGTAGAGAGCACATATCCAGCTTGTATCGCGCAAAGCCTTGGTGTGGCACGACTTTCGTGAACTTGGACATCTCCCAGCCGTACGACTGCCTGCTAGAGCATGTCAAAATGGTGCGCATACTGGCCATATTGCCTACTCTGAACCCAAGAAGATCATTCCACTGCCTTCCATGTTACGTCGACGTCTCTTGATGCCTGCAGTCTCAGGACAAAGTGCGCCTCGTCGGCAGCCTTTCAGCATGAAGTTCACAGCCACAGCTGCAGCGCATTTATGCGGCGTTGAGGAAACCGTTGGACGAGGCTGTCCCATTTCACCTTCACCACGACCGCCCATGCGGCGCAGTAACGCCACAAGCGCTAAACCTGAACACATATCAGCACCACAACCACACTCACCACAGAGACAACGCAACCATCTCACACCATGGCAATGGCACGTCTCCAAGCAATTCTCGCCTGTCTCCCTTGCGGCACCACCGAACCCGCCGACGAAACCTACCCCACCGAGAAAGCCGCGCTCCTCTCCGCCGCTCCATCCAACCCACGCCCTGCCGCCGAGACCGCCAACGATGTCGTCGCAACACTCCTCACCACCTCCCTCATCGGCCCAGCTTTGCACATGCACCTCGACTCTGTCGTCGGCGCAGCAGGCTGGCGCTCCAACATGGCCAAATACGTGCTAGAAAAACTCACGGCCGCGCTCCAAGCGTCGCACGAGAAACTCGGGCCAACCATCCGCAGCGCGTACCAGCGCGCGTGGGAAGCAGCGCAGAGCATCGAAGGCTTCGTCATCGAGCACCCCGTCATGTGCACCGTCATTGCGCTGGGCGTACTTGCTGTCGTTGCGCCGTGGGTGCTCGAAGCGCTCGGTTTTGCAGAGTTGGGGCCAGTTCAAGGTACGTGTATGAATATGCGTTTTTTGCTTTCATTGCTCCAGTCTCCTGCCCCTCCGTGCTTTCCTTGATTGTGGGTGTTATGCGATGGGAAGGGAAGGAGGAGGCGATGGCGGACAGAAGCGAGAAGATGTGTACCGCGGAAATTTGGCAAAAGCAAAGGCCACGAGAACCAAAGAACGATAAAACATGTACCTTTTTTTTTCGCGAATGGCGTTCTATATGCGGTAACTGACGCGACGAACATGCAGGTACCTTCGCTTCCTGGTGGCAGTCGTCCTATGCTGGCCTGGTACCAAAGAACTCGCTATTCTCCTTTTTCCAACGTCTGGGAATGGTCAAGTGGCACTGGGTCCTGGTATGAAAGGGCAAATGGGGCTTGGTTTTTTGTTTCTCTCCGCTGTTACTATTTGCTAGGAGGTTCCTTCCCGAGAGGATTGATTTTTTCAGGGAAGCGGGGGCAAGAAACCAGATACAGAACGGGTATTGAAGGCGCCGATATAGCTTTGAGGCCGAAAGGATTCGGTTCATCTCGCGAATCTTGCTTGCATGACTGACATGTGGGCGCCTATATCGTATCGATTCCTTGCCTAAAGTCCTCAGGCCCTATAGTGTTTGTCGCCAGCCGTCATCGCAATCTCGCAATCTCCTTGACGACGACGTCATAGAAGCTAGTTATGTCATACCCACCTCCAGAACGAACAGACTGCAAAAACACAGTTTCAAAACAACACAACGGTTCCCGTCCCGCGCCAAAGTCAACAAGTAACAAGGTTGCTCGCGATAATAAAACACAGACATGACTGAAGCGCACCGTGTGTGGCACCAAAGGGGAAGCTTTGCGGGGGAGGGCGAGAGAAAAGGCCCGTGTAGATAGGGCCGCGTAACTCGTACGCGCCCACGCTAAGAAGAAAACACACTGTCAAACAATAGCCCGTGTTCCCTCCCCCCTAACCGTCCCAACTACAGTAGTAGTCGCGCCAAGTAAGTCCCGCATGTCACGACACCATCACCATCTACCCCACGCACGACGGCTGTCCGCGGGAGGGGCATAACGCGTCTCATTGGCTGTTTTGGATTTCGGGACGCCTCAACGTCTTTTCCTTGGTTTGTCGTGCTTGTCTACGCCATCGCGATCGCTATGCGACAGCGACAGCGACTACATGTCCTTGGAGCCGGAGCGCTGAAACACAACAAGAATAATCATACTGGCCGCCCACCTTGTAGCGCGCTTGAACCCGTTCTCGACGCACCGTCGATCAGGGTGCTGTGGGCGGCATGGTGCGACGCTGTGATTGCATACCGCAAGAATGGAGATGGAGATGGAGATGGAGATGGTGGTGAGGAACCATGGCCATGGGTTCTCGAGTACTTTGGCACAGGCCTCACGGCGGCTCAGAAGAAATGTTTGACTGGCGATGACGATCTGAAACGCGCAGCTCCTCTTGCAGCGGACGCGGTTTTGTTTGGTACGGCGATGCATGATGGGCTGAGGGGGTATGTCGTCAACAGCGGTAACTGGGACGCGGACGCGGGCGCGGACGCGGATACTAGTGCTGCCACCACGCGCGCAGAGCAGAAGATCGTCTTATTCGGTACCGACGTCGAGATATCCGACGGCGTACCAGAAATCCAGACGTTCTTCGCACGCAAAAGCGGGTTGACGGCGGCCACCATCACAGACGTGAAGGTCGATGCCTCGGGCTGCATATCGTTGTACACGGCGGCGGCGGCGCCTGCATCTACAACGGGAACCAACGATTCAGTTCTGTGCTTTGACAGCTTTTCGCATCTCCGCCAGTATCTTGCTTTTGCTCCTCGACCCGTCTCGCATGCACTGCAAATAGCATCTCTCCCGTACACACCCACTTCCCCGCCCCAATGTGTCATAAACGCTACGACGTCAACAGCTCTAGACGCCGACATGCACGTTTGGACTGCGACCAGAGATCCTAGGTATCCAAAGTGCTTGGGCCGGTCGTATAATGGCGGGCTCGACATGTCTCCCTTGCCTTATTTAGAAGAGTCATGCATCGTCAAGGTAGCGGCGGGCGGTTACATGAGTGCGGCGGTGAGCTCGGACGGGGAACTGTTTGTCTGGGGTCAGGCGTGTCCTGGAGCAGGTAAGGAACTAGATGTGCTCAGGGCTAGTGGAGGGGTGGAGGTGGAGGGCACAGGGATTGGTGTTGATGGGGAGCAGGATGAGTTTGTCAAGTGCTTGGATGTGAGGATCGATGGACAGGAGGCGAGGGTGTATGATGTCGCGGTTGGCCATGGACATATTCTGGTGGCTGTTGAGTTGTGTGGAATGGGAAAGGAGACAAGAAGCGTTGTGTTTGCAGCGGGAGATAACAGTCAAGGCCAGCTTGGTATTGAAACCGGTAGAGACTTCAAGGAGACTTTCCAAGAAGTCGCATCGTTGCGGAACAAGCGGATGGTTCAGTTGAAAGCGGCTGGATGGTCAACATATATCGTATCACTCGAGGAGTAGCTGTGCAACATCGTATGCTTTGTGTTTTCAAGTAGACATCGATTTAAGCATTTTAATACAAGTAAAGAGATTCAACCTGGTATGTCATGTAGGAGGGATATCGGCGCACTGCTCTGCTCAGCAAAGGCAGCCACCACAACGCGCAGATCCTCCACAACAGTATGCCAGAAATCGCAAACGCGTAGCTGGTCCCTGTTCAACATTGAACGTCGGAGCATCCGCGTCGACCTGTCCATCATGAACGCCCGCCGCTGATTCTGGTAGTGGTGGCAGATGTTCGTTGAGCTCAACAGCAATGGCCGTCGTGACCGTGATGGAGCCGGCTCTGCTGTCATCTCTCGAAGGCAAACTCACTCTCTGAGGTTTCTGTGAGACTTCATGGGCTCTGGAAGCCAACTTGTTGGATCTGTGCGTGGTGAGGTGGGTGACGCGGCGTGGAAGGATGCACTCGAACAGAGGACGTAGGTGAGGGCAGCATGCCACAATGACCCCAGTGCTTATCTGGGCGACTGCCCACATCAAAGTGGCGCCTATACCATATGTCACGTCGCCTTCGTATGCAACATCAGTCAGCGAGTCGATGCGAAAGCCACCGATGAATATGTTGCTGAGATGGTTAGTCTCGGCGAGTTAAAAAGTGTAGGTACTGCTCGCACAATAACCCGAAAGCGAACATGAAGGAGACGGCCAACTTGTGTGATCGCCGCAGCCTCAGATGCCAGACAACATAGTGTGGTGAGCACCAGATCAACGCATCAAGACCCACTCCCAGTATGGCTAGAGATAATACGTAGGGTTTCAACTGGAAGCAATGATCGGGATTCTCCAGAGGCAGCATGTAGTTGTGTTTCCACGAACGACAGTGAAGCGCGACGACGAGGACAGTCCCAAGTGCCAGGGCAACTGCCGCAACGATGCAAAAGTATGCTGAGTCAGATTAACAACCGCGTGTGTATCGGAAGTGTGTGATAGTCCGGGGTTAACAATACCACCGTATCGGAGCCAACTGTACATCTTAGTGTATAAGGTTCGGATGAAGAAGACGAGGATTGCGCATCGGATGAGGGTGATGCTGACAGCCATGGGAAGCCGAAAGAGCCATAGAATCTGCATGCGTAAGTTCTACGCTGAAAGAAGACGCACAATCCTACTATCAGCGTCCGCTTGAGGTCTGCCGAGGCAGCTATCATTATGTGCTGACGGGCAACACTAGCAGCCATCGCTTGGTTGCATTAGCCGTGATATCTGACTGCAGACGGAGCGACTCGCAAACTGTGAACATTGCCACGACCACGTAGAGGAGGAGCTGACCCACATAGTCAGACATGATGCTCGCTTTCGCTACAAAGCGGGGCAGTACCAGAGCAAGCACGAGGAAAGTATCGTCAATGGTCCATGGCAGCCGCCGTGAGTGCTTTGCGCAGAACCGAGCCAAGAGGAAAAGCAGAGGTAGCACCGACAGAATAACCAGGCCCGCAATATATTTGCCGAATAGCATGGGTGGTCTCGGATCGTGCCGAGTAAGGAGAAAAAAGAATGTGCGGAGTACTTGGAATCGCTTCAGGATGCAGCCGTGCGCATTACGAGATGGGGTAGAGCGATGCAGAGCGAGATGGGCGAATAGGTCTCGAGATAGATGGTAGGGTTGTGGTGGCGGGGAGGAAGATGGTGATGGATGGAGATCGAAGATGCAGATGCATATCGGTCATGCAGAGCTACTGCCGTCGAGGGTGGTGAAACACACGAGAGACAGCAGCAAACGCAAGAGCGGTGTCGATGAGAAAGTGAAGCAGTCCGGGAAGCCGCCGTTGGGGTTGCGAAGATTGAGCATGGATGATGAATTGGGTTGCTGGCACCCCTTTGCGGTAGCAGCGGCGACGACAAGGTTCGAGAGCCGGTCCGGGTGTCGCGGATGCCAAGAGGAGTCGCTCGGGAAAATCCTGGAGTTCCGTGCGCATGAGAATACCATATCCAGGACCATTGATTACCTGATGATGTCAATCATGGCAGAGAAAAAAACATTGCGGTGGTGTTGATGCCCGGGTGAGCAGTGCTGTAGACAACCTGACATATCGTGACTGCCCAAGTGGGAAGCGAGGGCCCTGACGGGGTTAGCACGGAGATCAGGGCAGCCAAAGCTTGAGCAGGCGGCGAGAAAAGCAAATGAGGGGTGCAAGCACCGCGGGCGAGGGTGAAGAGGGTTCAGAGAGGGTTCGTTGAGGTTACCAGTGAATCGTCGGGTTTCAGGCTGCCCGCCTCAGCCTCCCACTGTGCGGCGTTCTTACGCCATCTTCGGACCTATCGAAGCCCACGCGGCACCGGATATCCGACAACAGGCACCAGCGCGGAGGTATGACTCTCACGCCCCAGGGAACAAATACAACTTTATCGCGAGTTTCGAGTTTCGAGATGCGAATGCTCTGCTCAGCCTCGGACCAGTGTCGCGTCTGGTCGAGTCGGTCCGACCGTGTTCTTTTTTCGGCGTACCTGCTTTAGCACCGAGTATTGACACACTTCGGGCAATTATTGTACGCTCGCACTGCGCATTGGTTTGGTATGTGCAATTCATACATCACGACGACGCCAAAAAAAAAAAAAAAAAGTTTGTCAGACAACGGCACCCGCAGATGCAGGAGCCTTCTCCGCTTGCGCGGCCAGCGCTGATCGATCGCACTTGAATCTTAGCTATACCGGCGGCCGTCCACTCAGAACAGATCGCCGGGCCAAAAGCCCATTGCTGGCAGGGCTGATCAGGCATTAGAGAAACACCAGAGAAGAGGCAAAAAGCAAGGGTAGCGTCGATCATGATCACCACCACATCACGCAAACAAGCCCCGTTTGAAGTGGGCACCATAGTTCGCGCAGGCTGTCGCGGCACTGCTGCACAAGGGCGTCCCACGACGCTGACAGGCTGTGGAATTCCTCACCATCAAGCGCTACAAGACGAACACGTCCATGGCAAAACGGAGAATCCGGTGCTTGTTGCCACGACGGTAGCAGAAGGCGCATGACAGGCCGCTCGCCCTCGGTGCGCTGATTGGGCCATTGTGCGAAACGCGAGCGGGATCCGGCAGATGGGTGCGCGCCATCCAGGGGTGCAGCATAGTTCATCCTTCCCTCACTGCGCTTTTCCAAGGCCGTGCCAGACCCACACCCATGTCGGTGCTCCAAGGCTGTAAACGTCATGTGCCCGTCCAGCTGCCTGCCAACTCGTACTTTTCTGCTTGGGACCCATAGCACTTCTTGTCGAGCTAGGGCTGCCTGGGGAGTGGGAAGCGAGATGGGCCACTAAAGTCATCCTGACCTGATCCGTCGACCGTTTTTCTGGCTTCAAAGTAGCCTTGCCATCCGTTTTACACGCGGCAACTTCCCTTTTCCTTTTGCTTCGACGAGCCATCATCGTTACAACTTCCGGAACCCCTTGAGACTGCACTGCGTATTTAGGGTTCTGCTCTCCCTCTCGACTTGCTCCGCGGCTCCTGTGGCCATGAACTAGCACTACGACCCGCTCTATCCGGACTAATACTAGATACACAGCCATGGACAACCGACAGTCATCGCCATCCCCTCGCCGCGCGAGCCCTCGACACAGCATGCAGAGACAACGAAGCAACTCGTTCCCCATTGTCGAGGCTCTGGGCTGCTCGACGCCAGAAGCACTCCTCATTCTCGCAGAGGGCAGAGCCGCAGTCCGCAAACGCCGCGCTCGACGCAACCAGTCGGTTGACGATGAAGTCAACCGCCTCTTCAACCCCCAAGACCACATCAAGTTTCTCGAGGGCCTCGCCGCCCTGCCCACACCCCAGGACCAGCCATCTCCGTTTGGCCAGAAATACTCGATGCACTCGCGAGTCCCCTCGGATGCCACTGATCACAGCACTTCAACCGTAGTGCCGCATGTGAGCGATGGGGAGCCTCGGAATCTCTCACCAACGCTAGGCGACTATTCCGCCAACCTTGCCGCTTTCATCAAAGATCAGCTCAAGTCGATACCAACATACCAATCCAATCACCGCCCCACATCCTCCCTTTCTCCCCGGTCATGCCCGGATCTATCGTTTCCCATACGAACCCCTCCATCGCCGAACCCCTCTGGTCGGCGACAAGTCGAGGGCCCAAAGGCAATCGAGATACCGCCGGTGCGACCACCGATGAAGAGCCAATTCTCCGCCTGGAGCTCCACCGACGACGACGAGACAGACGACGAAGCGCTTCCCCTGCCGGAATACACATTGCCCACTTCGGCACCCGACTCCAAGGGCAGCAAGTACACGCCGTCCATCCTAGGCTACTACGAAACCTCGCACGACAACAGCTCGTCGTTTCTATTTTCCTCAACCCCGCTAGACGAAGAGGCGGAGCCCGCTACGGCTAAAGGCTTCAAGTTTCCTGACCCGTCAGCACTACCTCGCTCGTTACCCGATGAGCACCACGACCACGATGCTGACGACGCTGCGCACGACCACGACTACCCCTCTTCGTCGTGCCCCTCGCAACCTCAGCTCACGTCCACGTCAGCGCCGTCGTACACGTCGTCGTCGGTGTCGAGCTCGAGTTACTTTGACTGCAAGCGGCCCGTCGCTATCACGCCGCAGATGAAAGAGCGCATCATTGCGGCGGTTACGCCGCCGTATCCACATCACAGCAAGAGGCTTACGGCCGTGTCGCCGTGGGAAGGCAATGCGCTGTCGAATGTGCACGATGTGTATGTTGAGTCGCAGCACCGTGTTAATGTCGATGGCATGTCGTTTGATATGCTGCGCGACTTTAACGTTTCGAGTAGACTCACGCCTTGCTGATTGCGCTCAGCGTGACTTGTTTCTATTTTCTTTGTCTTACTAGCGCGCGCGTTTGGAGGTGTTGTCGTCGTTCGTGTTGGCTAACAAAAAAAAAGCTTATGGTTCAGCTGGTCTGCGCCACATGCCAACGGCGTTCTCTCTTAGCTTTCTCTCTCCCTCAGCACATTTCCTTCTCCCTTGTCTTTTGGTCATATATATATCCCTCTTGTAATTCGGTATCTGGGCGTTTGATACAAGACTGTCTTGGCCTTTTCTTATGTTTCTGCGGTTGTGGCTTTGGGTTTGACAGAGCTTGTTTTGCGATGGATTTGTATTTTGTGAACAAGTGGTTTTGTACCTTTTGCTCAGTTTTGTCGGGCGTCTACTTGGCACACATGACGAGTGTACGCGACACACGACTTTCATTCTTTTAATCCAGCGAGAGACGATTTTCGGAGAGGAGGAGAGACTTGGACATGTTTTAGTTTTGAGAAGGAGAGGGTACACGTGGAGTGGAGACAGACTGCTAGCATGGACAAATGGCAGCAGAATTTCGGCATAGGTTAGGTTGAGAAGAAACACGCAGCATACATTTGCACACACACACACACGTACACGATACATTTGGTAACAATACACAAAAATATCATCTGCACATATGTTTCTTTTTCTCCACACCTCTCTCTACGGTACATGTGATGTCGATGTTGATCCCCAGGTAACAAGCTAACCATACCGAGTACCTGGGTTCGCGCAGAAAAAGGGATCTGAATCATGACACACACACACACACGGCAGTGCGAGCACGGCTTATTTTGGTCAGCTAATTCGTGAGCGGTGAGGAAGGGGAGCGACTATCATGCAAGGTCCCGCGCGTGCAGGCGGCGTGTGTCGATCTGGGGACTGCATGGGTGGCAATCGATCGGAGGGGGATTTTGGGGTGGTGCGGCGACGTCATAGGTTGGTGGGTGGGTGGAACACGAGTGCTTGGGTGCATGGGGGTAAGCAACGCGACTGTGCCGCGAGAGGGCAGGAATGGCGCGCGATGTTTTGTGGAGATGCGATGTTGCACGGCTTGATGGATGTGCATGCTGTGTTGTTTGATTGTTATCACATGTACTGACGCGTTTTCGCAATTGTGTGCGGGTGGAAGGTATAGGACACGGTGGAGGTTCAAAGTTTCCACACACCTTGAATCCATCGACAGCGCTCTCCCCACCACAACCTCGACCCCTCTCACTACACCCACACACTTCGCCTGCCCACCATGGCAGACCCGGAGCCCGGCCTTGTCGCCCTCGTCCTCGGAAACGCGGCCTATGCCTTTGCCAAGGTGCAGCCGCTGCTCCCAGTCTACCTGCACATGATCCTCGCGTCTCTCTTCCCCATCTACGCCGCCTCGCACGCCTCCCTCACGCGCCCGTCCACCGCCGCCAAACCCGTCAAGAAAACAAAACAAAAGGCACGTCGCTCTACCGAAGACGAGAACGACGACGACACAGACAGCGACGATGACGAAGAAGAAGCCACGCACGAAATGGAAGGCCTCAGCAACAAAGACATCATCCTCTTCCCCCTCTTCGCCGGCATCGCCCTCGCATCCCTCTACTTCCTCATAAAATGGCTCGAAGACGCGACCGTCCTGAACCAAGCCCTCAATGCCTACTTCGCCATCTTCGGCGTCGCGGCCGTCACAACGCTCGTCTCGGACGTTCTCGACATCGGGCACTCACTCATCTTCCCCCGCAGGCACGCGCTCGCAGGGACATTGTACCATGTGCATGGCAGCGACGGCGTCGCTGTTCCGGTGGCGGGGAGTACGCATGGCAGTCGCACGCTGACGACGCCGTTGCCTGGGTTTCTGGCACGGATCCCGTTGGCGCCTGTGGTGAGAGAGTGGCTGTGGGCGGACCGGGCGATGCCGGGGAGGAAGTGGACGGTGAAGCTGTATACACATGGTTCTCTTGCCGGGAAAATGAAGATTGGCGCGCACACCATGGTCGGAGCCGCAGTTGCGTTGTCCACGCTCTTGTACTTCAATCTCGTGGATAAACCATGGTATCTGACCAACCTCCTCGGCTTCAGCTTCTGCTACGGGTCGCTGCAGATGGTGTCTCCGACCACGTTTTTCACCGGCAGTGCGATTCTGGTGGGCTTGTTCTTTTACGATATTTACATGGTTTTCTTTACGCCGCTCATGGTGACGGTCGCGACGAAGCTGGATGTACCCATCAAACTCATGTTTCCTAAAACTGCGACGGCGGGGGGTAAGAGTTCGGCGGCGATGCTGGGGCTGGGCGATATTGTGATTCCGGGGTTGATGGTGGGGTTGGCGCTCAGGTTCGATTTGTGGTTGTTTTATCTAAAGAGACAGAGACGTGTGGCGGTCGGAACTGGGCAGGGGAAGGAGGGCGAGAGGGAGGCAGTTGTCAAGGCGGAATATTATCCGCTTGCGGGTCGGTGGAGTGATCGGTTCTGGACGCATTCTTTACTGGGCAGGCCGTTGTGGACGAGTGCGTCTCCTGCTGCTGCTGCTTCGGGGACGCATCAAGGAGATGAAGAGGCGCCGTTCACGTTCCCTAAAGTTTACTTCAACGCTGCGCTGGTGGGTTATGTGGGTGGTTTGGTGGCTACGTTGTGCGCGCTTCATCTTATGGATCATGCGCAGCCAGCGCTGCTTTGGCTGGTGCCTGGTGTGCTGCTTAGTCTCTGGAGCACGGCGCTTGTGAGGGGGGAGTTGGGATTAATGTGGAACTACACCGAGGAGATTGGTGATGAAGAAGAGGGCGACAAAAGCGAGAAGGAGACGAAGCAAGGTAGTACGGGCGCCGACAAGCATGATAACAAGGACGAGAAAGTTGGCAAGGCAAAGACCAGGTCGCGCAGGTCGGAACGAGAGGTGCTTTCGTTGTCCATCGAGGCACCCCGGAAACCTAGACGCACTGCTTCGACCGAGAAAGACAGTGCTGAGGTGCAACGGAATGGTACTACGACTACGACTACTGCTCCCACTGCGCAGTCCATTGGCAACGGAACGTTCTGGGCGGGGTCAACTTCCAACACGACGGCTCGTGAAGAGGTAGATGCTCCGCCTGCTGGGAAGCGTCTACGGGTGAGGTAGCAGAGCAGGGCAGATTCATGCTGTAACGACTGTGCATAGCGGATTGCATATAGCGATGGAGTTGTGAGGTTTACTGGTCTAGATGGCTTTTTTTTACGACAGATTTGGCTCATATGAGCCTTTCTGGAATTGTTTAGAGTATATCAGATATGCATGCATTGCATTCTTTTACAACAACCCTTCTTTCTTGTGATACTAGTGTTGGATTGCTTCGTCTCCTTTCGAATAGTATATGGTTTATTCGCCGCATTTGATGCATTTCTCCCCGCTGGTGCCTTCGCCGCGGTTGATGTGCGAGCAGTGCGGACATAGCCATTCGGACATGTGTGGCATTTTGGTGGATGTATGGGTTGGTGGTGGACGACGTAATACGTTAGGTAGAACAAAGAGGTTGGGGTAGATGAGTGTAGGATGCGGTCTTGGTAGTATGTTCTGTGAGGGCGACAGATAGCTGTCGAGGAGTTTGTAGACTGTTGTAGAGATTTCCAAGTGTTGAGTTGATAAAGGGCAGCCGGGATGGATTGGAAACTAGATGACGACGTCGTGTTCCAACATTTGGAGAATGTGAAGTTGCTTTCGGAAAGCGGCAGAAAGTAATTATGGGTCTGAGGTTTGTTCAAAAGGCACATGTGAAGTGTCAAGACATCGCTTGCTGTAGAAAGGAGCTTGTTTGTAGATAATGCACATCGTACACACCACGATCGGCCCGCAGACCTAGGAAGCGGAGTGTAGCATATGAGAACCGACATATACGACGCACTCTTCAATACCAAATCACAACACATTAACCACCCCTCCAGTATCTTCCTTCATCACCTTCAACACACCAGCCGCACCACACCTCTCCCTTTTCCCAGCCTCCCCTTTCAACCCCACCAAAAACCCCCTACTCCCTTGCACCGCCGCACTCTCGCCCCCAAAACACATAACCGCAACCTCCAGCTCCTTCTCCGCGCACCCGATCGCCAAGTCCCACCGCCCATGTCTCTTCCAACCCAACGCCGCATCATGATACGCCAGTCCCAGCGCCTCCCCCACTAACCCTTCTTCCTTGAGCACCCGAATCAATTCCAACGCGGCTCTCGGCACCGGCGACGTCCACAGCTGGCGCCGCGCCGTCCGGATCCTTGCATCCAGCACCACCATGCGCGCGCGCCGAATGTCGCTGGAGCAAGACGCGTCACTGCACGCGGGACACGTGCACGTAAAGCCGTAAGCGGATAGTTTGGCGCGTCGCGCACTGGTGGTTTGGTAGGGCCGCTCGTAGCTGAGTCGTATCTGTGTGTCTGCGGTTATGCGGACGATGGCGTGGATTGTGATTTGGGACAGCTGTGCGTTCCATGCGAAACTTGCGTTGGCGATGCACGAGTGGTTGAAGCGCGCGGCGAGAGGGCAGATGGAGGTACGGCTTCCGGTTTGCCAGGCGTTGGAGTTGAAGATGTCGATTACTTTTGCGGCGTCATCGTCATCGTCATCATGCCTTTTCTGGGCGTAGAGGGTGAGATATTGGAGTTTTTGGATGTTGTCGAGATTGGCGAATGCGGTTGTTACTGATGAGTTTGTTCGCGGCTCTGCGACGCTGAACAGGGGTGTTTCGCGGAGGATAAGAGTGCCGGGTTGAAGATCGGTGGTCGCGAAGCAGCCCAAGCCTTCGCCTGGAGAAGGTCGTACCGTGTAGATTGTATCCATCGCGATTTGGATAGTTTACTAGATGTCCTATCCTAGTTCTCCGGATGTTCGGCGCGCCTCTGTATTCTTCAATCTGTGGTTCGAGGCGGAGATTTCGACGGCGTAGTTATATTTGCTGCAATAGTGCAGCCTGAAGTTAGTAGATGCATTTTGTTCGAAATGGATTTGCAGAGTTTGCAAAGTCGCTCCGTGGTTGGTTGTGGACGTGAATCGCCCCCGGAGGCAACAGTATTTTGCTGCTTTGTCACCCTGAGCCGTAGCACTCGAGATGCACGCTAGCGTGGTGACGTCACGCGATGCACCCGCACCCTATTCAGGGACGGGATGGCCCGGCGGTCCTGCATATTGCTTGTTCGTAATCGCGAATGTCTTGTGATTTCAATATACACATCAGGTCAGTTGCGCGTTGGTGTTGCAATGCCCGACATATGCCCAATGCGGCTCCGCGCTGTTAGGCCGCGCTCATGTGAGACGAACCGTTGCTCCCTTCCGCGCACTGCCGTCGTTCATGGTGCCTTCTCGGGGCTTCTCCAAGTCTCGCAACGACGAGTCACTTCCTATCGCGTACTGATAATGCCTTGATCCTTCCTTCACCCCCAGTCCAAGCTTGCTTTTTCGTTGTTCGTTTTTTCTCAGTCTCACCGTCATTATATACCACTTCCGTCATCTCACTTCCTCGTCTTGCTCCCGCACTCTTTTTCGTTTTCACTTCATCCTCTCACTTCTCAATGTCGAGTTTGCAAGAAGATACTATCAACAACCGTGCCATGAGCGACTTGAACGCCATGCCAGAAGAACCTCGCCGCAATCGCTGGGGCGGCGACATCGAATGTGAACCAATCAATGAGCACAAAGACCAGTCGCACGACAGCTCGGACGACGATCGCAGACATGAGCGAAGCCTTTGGCCAGAAGCCCCTCGGCGCAACCGTTGGGGTAATGACCGAAGACTCCGTGGTGACGACCCCAATGACCGTGGACGCGGTTTCCCCGAATCCGATGACGAGCGTGACCGTTCAAGGGATAGATCAGGAGACCGTACATTCAATTCAAGGTACCGTATGAGGGACTATCGATGGGACAGCCCACCTGCAAGGGCCAGCAGACGTTATCGAAGAAGCAGTTCAAGTGCTGAAAGCCGGGGTGAAAGGGACAGCTCCAGGGATGACAACGGCAATCAATCGTATCGTCCGAGTGACGACAGCGGCGATCGAAAAGATAGCTCAAGAAACAACAGCCGTGACCGGAGGGATAGCCTGAGAGACGACAGACGGGACTTAAAAGACACATCGAGGGACGACAGCCGTGATTTGAAAGATCGCGCGAGACAGTTCAAACGCGTCCCGGGCTCAAAATACACCAAAAACAACGACCCATACTGGTACCCTGGCAAAGGCGACTTCTCCCACCCCACCAAGATGTCTTCTCAGGATCCGCACGACAGCAAGCCACGTAATCCGAAACGTACCAAGAGCTGTCGTGCCGAATCTTCTGAACACCGTCACATGCGATATGAGCGCAGACATGAACACCGAGAAGATGAGCGTGAAGCCATACTAAACGGGAGATTGAGTAAGACATCCATTCATGGCTATGCGCTGTCTTTCGCGCTCGCACGCTTTTCTTGTGTGATTCATGTACTGACTTTCATGCTTCCTCGCAGCCCCGCCTCCTGGTGCTGGACCCAATTGGGCAAAGAATCGTGTAGCGACTCTGGAGAAGTATGCCAAGAGGACAAAGAGGAGGCACAAGAAACACGCGAAGCGCATGCGTAAGGCGGCAGAGGCGGCAGAGGCAGTGAAGGCTTCGCAGTAGAGCGAGGAGCGAGATGATCGCTGCGATCTTTTGGGCTGCGGTCTTTTGGGCAGATGTTGAGAGTCTTCGAACGGTCCGCTAAAATGGTTCTAATGCTTATTCGGTATGTTCCAGCCCGACATGCCAGCTACCATCTCCATCGCAACATATGGTAGCTATAATTGCACCTATCGGGACGCGAGCTCAATGGTATATGGTATCGAACAAACACGCATCATGGTTCTGACTTGATTTGTCTTGCTGGCTTACTGTTCAGTCGTCCCACCACCCTGCTGTAGAAGCGCTTCCCGCCGCTGTCTCATCCTCATCTCTTCCGCTTCTAACCATTCTACCTCCCGCCGTCTCTGCGCTTCCACGTGTGGAGAAACCTGCGCAACCTGCGCGCCAGTAGGAGTCGCTTGCGGCACCTGGGCCATTTCAGACCCTTGTCCATCATCTACCCCAAGGTTGTTGGTTGACCCATGTTCCTCTGCCCCAGCGAATGGTAATTCACCCGGCTGCTCTTCAGCCTTGAGCTCATGCGCTCCACCCATCACGTATTTGTACGAATGCGAGCGATCGAGTTCTTGAGTGAGGCCGTTTCCAGACATTTCCTGGTATTCTGTTTGGTATGCGCCAGCCGTTGGAGCCGTCTGGTGCGGGTCAAGAACTATCTTGTCGCCGTCGCCTTCTCTTCTCACTAGCTCGTCTTCGGTGAGGACAGTCGTGGGTTGTTGCGTCCTCCTCTTCTTGCGGCGCCAGAAAAACCAGCCGCCTATGATGAGGGCGATAACGAGGACTGCACCAATGGCTATGCCAGCTATTGCGCCGCTACTTATGCCTGGATCGGGAGTGGGCGCATGGGTGGATGTGTCACTAGGTGGCGCTGTCGATGTGGATTGTGTGGTTTGCAGTGTCGACTCCTGGGTCTTGGCTGTGGATTGCGGAGCAGATGTGAATAGAATCACCGGAGGTGACGACAGAAGGCTTATAACGAGATCATCTATCGTGGTTGGTGTTGCTTGTGGAAATACTATTTCCGGTCCAATGGAAAGAAGAAGAACTGGCGATGCGATTACCGTCACAGGGGCGAACGTTGTGCTGTCTAGGGATAGAATCGCCAGATATGTCATATCATTCGGATCGGTGAACGACGTACGGATCGGTACGCTGAGCCATGAAGTCGTAGTAGGCGGGGCAGAACTGGGAGAGTTTGTTGCTGTTGATGCAGTAGGGTCTGCTGGTGGGGTGAGTAGAGACGATTCTTGCGGAGGTGGTGGAGCAGACGATACCAACTGAGGAGGCGATACCGTTAAATCTTCTGGTAGAACCGTTGAAACTTCTTGTTGAACCGTCGAAGCTGCTGCTTCAACCGTCGACATTGTTGTGGATCGTGTTCCGCCGTCTGTCAGTCCTGAGATCTACGTAGGATCTCCAGACTCACGATGCCTGGATGCTGGTCTAGGCAGTGATTTCTAGCAATACATCCAAGTGTGAGAAGAGAGCTCGAGAACCGCGACAACTAGACGAAAGGAAAGCATGAAAGCCAAACTACCTGTGGACGCCTTGGGGCGACCGCTTTGACATCCTCCACAGGTGCAACGCTTTGCCCAATTGGGTAAGGTCGCTGAGCCTTGTTAGATCCGTCCAATACCAGTGGGGCTTAGGATTTTGGACCCCAGCTGTGCGGCATACATCTCGAATCAGCGCGCATGGGAATATTGGGGGGCGCATGAAATTGGGGGCCAAATCCACCACCAATTCTTAGCCTGGCCAATGGCCCGGATTGCGGCTTCACACCACCATCGGTTATCGTTCCAAATAAGGGCAACAAGGCTACATCCTGCCAACAACTAGCATACTGAGCCCGATAACAGGACATGTTCTCAGCCTCCTTGAATGCTGACCAATCTCAATGTGGGCCCCCTAGCCACCTAGGTAGATCGCATATCGTTACTGCTGATTACCGCTTACACTTTGCGAACATCAAATGCCACAGTCATGCGCATCAACTGCTAAATCTTACTGACATGCAGAATAAATATAGATTAGATGAAGCGGCTGCGCATTCTCTTCCCAGCCAACATATCTCTTTTCACCACATTCTATACATCTTTGGGGTTCGAGAAAAGATGGTTTCTCTACTCTGCTATCGGCATTGCCCACAGCCTTGTCGGAAAAACGTCTCGCACGTGATAATTACGTTCGCGCCATCGTTTGCAGGTCATCCTAACTGTAGGGTGTTGATGCTTGACTTGTATAGGATCGATGATACAGCTGGAATCTAGAAAGCAGTACGACTGTTAAGACGCCTCGCCTGAACAATCATCTTAGCAGGGACGTCAATCCCATAGAAGGCAACACCGCCGATGTGTATGCTTTGGAAACTGCCTGTTGACGCGTACGATCGATCATTGCATCTAGTTTCCCATGTACGCAGCGCAGTTTGTAATGGGATATCTGTTAGCACCAAAATCTTGAAAGCTACACAATCGACCGTTCCCCAAAGCACAACCCAATGACCGTTGCTGTACAATATGCCTCCGCCAGGAGACCTAACTGCGACTCTACGCAGTCGAGGAAGATGTCCAATCGAAGATCTCAAAAAATTCATCTACCATCTCGAGCTAAGAACGCAAACATCGCATAAGGCATAGTCTAGCTGTTTAAATCATTCGAAAACACATTATTATTTTCCGGTGCGGGTCTGGCTAACTAAAAAATTCTTTCTGATAGGATCCACCGCTCTTCTAAGCCGCTGCTTGCTTGTCTAAGTCGGCTGTGGAAGTGCCGATCTGATCGAGGACAGTAGGGATAGGTCCATTCATTCTGATAACGAAGTCGCCTGCCATGGAAGGCCTAAACTTATGTCAGCACGCGTCCTCCCTACTCGATAATCGCCCGAAGAACTTACCCGTTGAGAACGTGAGCCAATCTGAGACGGTGACCCTGCTCCTCCAGGACCCGGAACGTGTATGAAGGGTCGTCGCAGCTGTAGACACCACCGACCTCAATGTGGTCCGCAGCGCAGTGAACGTTGTCCACACGTTGAGAATGGATGTGGAAGTCGATTTGCGGGTAGCCGTTGACACCGACGTAGACAAAGTTGGAGATGGTAACGGTCTCGAAGGGGTCACCATGGACGTCAGGTGTGGCGGTAGGTGCGGCTGCGGTAATACCGGCAAACAAGGCAGCGATGGCGAGCTTCATGATTGATGTGTAAATTGGTAGTGATTGTGGGTGAGATGCGCAAGTCTGGTTAGGAAGAGATTGATCGATGCCAGGTAGTGAAGACCTGATGGAAGACCTCGACGTTTATATATGCATGTCAGTCTACGTCCGGAATTGGTAAGCGCAGGGACAAGCTTTCGTCGATTTCGGATGTCGGTGCGACGAATGCTTGCGCTTTCGACATTTCTATACGATGTTACATTGAAGGTTAGTTCCACGGACAGTGGGTTGCTGAACGAACGTCAGAGTGGGTAAAATTACTATTAGTGATGTTGCAGGCAGTCCTCGTGCAGTGGATCCTTGCGAACTTCTGTGGAGACGGAGCTTCCGAGCTAACTAGTGCGGGTGAGCTTTTTTGTCACATCCTTTTTCCAAACATTGGAGATCATTCCACATCGCACAGATCCATCACAGACGATCACAGACGATGAATTTCGATGATCGTCTCGTAATTTTATCGTACGGGCCACATAATCTCCAATCGTTGAGCAGTGATGCATGAAGAGCCCACGTCGACCCTTCGCTTCACCCATGCAGAGTACCGCTATTGGGGTCAGAGTCTGGTATCGAGACAGACTCAGTGCTTGTCGAGTGAGAGATTCTCCGGAGAAGAAACTACCATGGAGCTACTGAAAACGTTTTCCAGAAGATACGATAGGTTTTTCGAGGAGCCCACGTGATTACCCGCCGGCTGTTCTGATATCATCCGTAGTAGCTACCGGTCGATGGGTAGCCGTACCCGTAAATGCTAAATTTGGAATCTCAATACGGAGAATTCATGCGTATCTGCCGGAAAAATCCTAAAAATTGGAACAAGCTTGGAACTACCAATTTTGTGGAGCAATCAAGTGATGGAATCACGCTCGATGACGATGATGACCAAAAAATGGCAACTTCACATCGGTCACCTAGGGATGGTATTGACTTCCTGATTGGAAGCGGCTGTGGCAAGATAGAACCTTGGCTTTGGGCTTCTCGTTCTCGGCATCTTTATCATTCCAGCAACGTGCTTTAGATACAAGACAACTGGCCGAAATTGTAATTACGGCAGCCCTAGTCTTCAGAGACTGGCTAGACCACGTTTAGTCTAGCGCAAAGCAGTACATTTCCACCACAACAGCAGACGTTCAGCTACACTACACCATATCATCGACCCACCACGCCGCCACTCAACCCTCCCCAACCCTGCACGCCTGACATCCGATATATCACCTTTCACCATCATCTGCTCACTCAAGCCCTCGCGTCCCTCAACTTCACTATCAGCGGCTTCTTCTCCCAGAGCGTGAATACCCTCTGATCTGCCCAGTGCTCGCTCTCCGCACAGAGCAGCATATCGAAATTGAACACCACCTTTGAGATGATGAGCCGCATCTCGTGGTAGGCCATGCTGCGTCAAGTCAGCGGGTGCCACTCCTAAGGATAGAGCCCTGGGCATGGGCCTGAATATGGACATGGTCATGGACAGGCATATGTCGTCTGTAGGGGGTTCGAAGGGTCTGAAGTACACCTACTTTTGGCCTATGCAGTTCCTAGATCCTACAGAGAATGGTTGCATCGCGTGTCTCCGATCATTTGCAAACCTGTCGTCGCCTAGCCAACGCTCAGGCACGAAGGCATTCGGCTCTCGGAAATTCTGCGGGTCTCTGTTCATAGAGTACTGCGGAGTACCGACAATGGTCTGGCTGCGTAAGCGACTTGTTTCCTCATCTTGTATCGACGTCCGAACGTACATTTGGGGGAACGAATTGCCCGCAGATCGTGGAGCCGTTTGCAGGTGTAAAGTGTGGCAAACCAACTGGTATTGGAGGATAGAGACGCAGCGCTTCCTTCAATCAGGCAGCAAGGTACGGCAGTGCAGCGATAGCCTCCATGGACATGTCGCTTGAATCTGCAAAGGCGCCGCGGACCTCACTGCTGAGCTTCTGCATTGTGGCCGGGTTCTTCAAAAGAAGATAAGTCAAGCCTGAGAGCAGCGTGGCTGTGGTTTCGGTTCCCGCAACCATGAAAGCAGTCGCGTTCGAGTCCATTTGCGAGCGGGATAACTGCTTACCTTTGTTCTGCGTCAGTGCATAGTCCCACAGATCACGGCCCTCGGTTGTCCTGCCGCGTTCGATACGCTTCGAGACTCGGTCAACGCTGTATTGGAAGTGCTCCTGCCTCGTCTTCCGCGCACTCTCAGGGAGATTGGCTGTGACGATGCGAGAGAGCCATGGGTATTGTTTTATCAGGTTGAATCTGCATGTGACTCTAATAGAATCGAAGATGAGAGACACCCAAGGATTGTACTTGGACTCGTCTAGCATGTGTAATGGCTCTCCAAACGTCAGGTCGCCCATGATATCAAACGAGGTGACTTGCGCAGTCAGTCGACATGTTCAAATCCATCGCAGAGTACATACAGTTGTAGTTTGTCACCATATCAAAACGCTTCTCTGGTTGCTCACGCACTTCGGCCCTCAAGTTTCGTACTAGCTGGTCCACATACTTCATGAACAGCGGCTCCTGTTCTTTCAGTGCGCGATCAGAGAACGCGGGTTCAAAAATGCGTCGCACACGCAAGTGGTCCTCAGGAACTTGCTCCTCTAGTATAGATGCAACCCTGTTAGGGGCGATAAGGCCACCCCAAACCCAATCTTTGGGCGGCACCGAGCCGCGAGTGCCCTTACCCTTGCCGTCGCCATGGCCATAGACGTCGCGCCAGGCGTCTGGATGAAGAAAACGAAGCTCGTCAGGGCCTACGCGCACCACGTCGCCATATTGTTCGTGCAGCTCCTGAACATATTTGTGTAGACGACCCTTCCAGACTGCGACGTTACGAGGCAGCCAAGTGAACGCTGCGAGCCGAGGGCCGGGGAATCCAGCGAGCGGGTGAAATTAGACGCGATATATGCCGCGGAATATCCATGCGGCGAGGAGCTGGCTCGTCAGCAGTGCGTCAGGGCAGTGCGAACTATAGTGAAAACGCATGACCTCAAGAGGCCTATCGGATTGGGACTGCTACACTTACCAGAGCAACGAAAACGACGCCTGTGAGCGAAATGGATGCATTTCGCACCACGGACATGAGCCTATGGGCTATCTGAGTAGACTGTAGCATCTCGTCGCAGAGAGGTCTGCTACAGCGCCTTCAAGGTCTTCTAGGGCGCCCTATCGTTGCTTTTATACTACACTCCTCTATTGACCGCGTAATATGCAGATCAATGCACATGCCTTACCCAGGGAAAGATCCACAATTTCGACCAGGGGTGGGAGCTGCGAGCTGCACAAGGTTCTCCAACATAGTCAAAATCCCAGGAACTCTCAACTCCTTTGTCACTTCCAATCATCTCACACGTTACTATCATTAATCGCTATCAATCTTCGTCATGTTTAAGACTCCACCCTATAACTCTTACTGTTATCGTTCTAGTAAACTTGCACTCAGCCAGATCTTCATACAGAACGACGCTGAGCACGAACCTACATCAGGTGCAGTATTACTCTGCGAATAGCCCGAACATCCAAATTTAGCGAATGTTCGAGATAGAGGTGTTTTAGATCAAAGATTCCGAGCATTTAAATGTTCCGAATATCTGAATGCTCCGAGTATTTCAATGTTCCGAACACTTTGAACATGTTGAATGAGAGGGATGAGCAAGTTTATACAAGCAATTATTGCAAGCTTAGATTAATAAGCTATTGCTCGCTATCGATTTCTTGAGCGTTTATAAGCAAATGTGTTAACGTCCAGAATGACGCTGCTAAATACACTCTTTCTACCGCGGCTGTACATAACACTCCTTGACCTTTTTATCCTTCTTCATTTACAGAGCAGTAGAGTTACCAACAAGCATACTATTTAATGTCTTTCCAGGATGCACAGCTCTGGCAAGCGGCCAGCTGAAGACATATCACTTTTGATGTTTACATTACTTATAAAGAAGCCATGTTGGCTACCATAACAACTGCTTCCCAACTCAAGAACCAAGAATTCTTTGCACCCATGCCGATTTCACGTTCGCAGCATGCCGCGCCAACAGCGTGTCCGACGCCTAGATATCAAACCCATGGAAAGCACCAGGCCACACATGTAATTCACATTGCACGCCGCACTTCCACAACTGCGACGCGAATGCCACCGCCTCATCACGAAAGACTTCACTATCGCCAACATCTATAAAAGTCTGCGGCATACCGTGCAAATCCGTCGCTCGCGCCGGCGCCACCAACTCACTGACCTCCGTCCCACCGCGCTGGTCCCCAAGTACCATGTCCCACGCCATCCGGTTTACTGTCCCAGACCAAGGCCCGTCGTTCGCAAACTGTTTCGATGAAACCGTTCCGTCACGGTCATCAAGCATAGGCGCGAACAGCATCAGCGCTAATAGAGATATGTTCTTGTTGTCGCGGCACAACATAGCAGTACCACATGCTATCGGCGCACCACCAGAGTTCCCTTGTATAACGATACGAGACGGATCGATACCCAGTTCCTCGGTGTGCGCAACGACCCACTGCAGTCCTGCATATGCGTCGTGCAGCGCGGCGGGCGCGGGGTGCTCTGGCGACAGACGGTACTCGGGCGCCACGAAGACGGTATCGATGGCAGCGAAGTAGCGCATTACGGCATCCAGGGCTGTGAAGCGTGTGCATGTGATTTGTGCGCCGCCATGGAGACTGTAGACAACGGCGCGGTTGGTGTTGGAGGAGCTTTTGCGCGTAAAGACTGAGAGGGTGACGGGCGGGTCGTTTTTGTGCAGGCCTGGGACGCTGTGTTCGGTGTGTTCGAGGTCCGGTATGGCTTGGAGGATTTTCTTTGCGGAGTAGCCATCGGGCGAACTGCGCAGTTGCTCGACGGTGAGTTTTGAGGGGGGAGTGGTGCCGAAGGCTTCGACGGCGGGTATGAGTGATGGAGCGTAGGATGGTCGGATTGGTGGCTCTGCCTTGGCAGCCGATTCGATTGGAGCATTAACTGTCATTGCGTGACGAGGTTTGCAAGAAGCTTTGTCGTAATCGCAAGTATGGATTGTGCCGAGTAATGGTTTGGGAAAGAATATTTTGAGGTTCGAATCGCTTTGTAGTGCCGATGACAGTATCTTCGGACATGGTCTGTCGAGTTGTTACATTTACTTAATATATAGCCGATAGTTTCGGAACGGAAGTTGCTATCGCTGTATCCTCGGTGCGATTCGTACACGCCCAAGGACGACCTAAACCCAGGCTCCCGGTATGTGTAGGAATGCGCTGGAACAGCGTAACTGGTCGTAGCCTGGTCTACACAATGGTACAGGGATCAGAAGCATAGCTGGCGGTAGACGCCATAATAACAATAGACAAATTTGGAGGCTGACAGATGCCGGTCTTGCAACTTGTGAGCAAAACCCGTGGGTGCACTAGATCCGGCCCACGTCTATCGAACGGGAAATATAGGCTAGTCTTAACATTACAAGGTGTTGTGGCCTAATATAGTAGTCGGAAGGACTACTTGATTAAACTAGCCTATATAGAGTAATGCCGTAGTTAGTAATCGGCCGGCAGATTTGTATAAGAGGGAAATCGGAGCACTAGTACGCTATACCCTTTTGCAACCCTTACAGAAAGGAGGGGTGAACCTTGTTTACTAGTAAACATGCTAAATTTCTCGGAATCGGCGGCTGGAAGTAAACAGTCCCGGGCGTTAACGATTTCCCGGTAAGCAAAAAGTCTCCGGTGTTGTAGAAATGGCCGATTATGTCAACCAAAAAAAAGGACCGGCTGATCGCAAAGTATACAGACCCTAAGTGTTAGGTTCTCTGTAGTCACCATTCATGGAATCCTCTAGGCCAGCCACCAATCAGTCGCAGAAGGGTGTCTCACCACCCATGCATGTCGATGATGTATACCCAGTGCACGTTTTTGACGACACCAAGCTGCTCCGTAGCATTCTGATGACATGGACGCTATATTTCAACGATGTTCTCGACGCAGACAAACTCCGCGTCTCGCTATCGCGACTACTAGAGATTGGAGACTGGCGGAAAATTGGGGGTCGTTTGAAGCTAAATGTAAGATATGCTGTACATACGGTGGTCTTGTTTAAAAAAATTTGTAAACCAACGGCTTCGTATTCAAGGCACAGGGAAAGTTAGAGATTCACGTCCCACGTCCTTTTACGGATAAACGACCGGCGTTTTCCTACAGCGTTAAACAAGAAAACATAGCTGTCGAAGACCACGCAGTGGCTAAACGGTTTCCAAAGCCAAAAGGCCATGTATCGATATGTTCTGGACCACAGGAATTTTGCGACCTGGCTACCTCGTCCGCTGCGCCAGTAACGCTGGAAGACCTGCTCGCTGGGGATACACCGCAGCTGTCGGTCCACATTACATCGTTTACCAACACGACCTTTATCGGACTGTCCTGGCCCCATACGCTGATGGATGTCATGGGCCAACAAGCCCTTCTGCACGCCTGGTCACTCGTTCTGGCTGGCCGCGAGGCAGAAGTACCGCGTGTGCTTGGTGCGCGGGACGACATTCTCTGCACACTTATTGATGCCGGGGGTCAAAAAGAAAAAGAACACGTTCTCAAAGCGAAGCAGTTGGATGGTCCTGCGATAGCAAAGTTTGGCGCATCATTCGATATGCTTACGGGCCCGGCGCCAGAAACACGAACAGTCTGTTTGTCTAAACGCGCAATGACCAAGCTCCGCTCCGAGGTACTGCAACATCTCCCCTCTCCGGATGTCGACACGGGCGAAAAGCTGTTCGTGAGCGATGGCGATGTGCTTACAGCATGGATCGTACGCGCCGTCGCAACGGCGTTGCCGCATCCAAGTCCTGTAACCGCACTGCACACCATGAACGCGCGTTTCAGACTGCCTTTCCTCAAGACCGCAAACGGAGTTTATCTCCAAAACATGTTAATAAACGTCTTCTCGCTTTTCACCCCGAATATCGCACGCGGCCCGATGGGTCTCATTGCGCTATACAATCGCCAGCATCTGATGCAGCAAGCAACCGAAGCACAGGTCCTAGCCAGCCTGCGGGAACAGAGACTAGCAGGCGATACGACTCCACTGCTCTACAGCGACGCAGATGCATTGCTGGTGCCATTCACTGACTGGACAAGGGCCGAGATCTTCCGCGTCGCAGATTTCGGATCCGCTGTGATTCGGGCGGGAGAGAGCACGCAGACGAGATGGAATCCTTCTGGTACGCCGGTGGCGCACCATGCATCGGCACGGCGAGTGAATGCTGCAGCGAGGCTTTTCGTGTCGATAATGGGTACGGATCATGGTGGGAATACTTGGCTTACGGTGACTTTGCCGCGGGTTGTTTGGGAGAAGGTTGAGAGGAGTTTGGAAGAGTTAGAACAGCTGGAGTGAGGTATTGGTTGAAACTCTTCACACGACTCTCGATTCGTTCAGATGGTACTTATGACGCTCTTCCGTTCAAAGCCCTGCTTACGTCTTTAATGCCATCGTCCCTGTCCAACCTCACTGTCCCGCCTCCCTCCTCGTCCATCCTTCCATATCCTTATCATCTTGAACCCTCAACAGCTCACACACATCCACGTTCTACACCCGACTCGTCCAATCCCTCTCATCGCGGTAGCATCTCACCAACCATCCTATCCTCGCCCTTGCTCATCGCCAGGAACCGTGATGATCCGCTACTCGGCCCCGCAGAAAAGTCTAGATCCTCCAACGGTATATCCGTCGCGTACACATCTTCTCGCTGCACATTCTCACGTATCGTTGACAACGAGGGCGGTCGCGCGCGGTTTTTCTGCCAGGGCTTGCGAGAGTTGCGAGGTGATGGGCGGGGATTCGGTGTAGCAGACGACTGCGATAGTGGTGATGGTGGCGGTTTCCAGACGTAGCATAAGACCATGGTGAACCAGATTAGAATGATGATGAACAGGGCGATGACGTCTAGATCCATGGTGGGTATGCTGGGAGTTTGTTGCGGACATGGCGGGTCATGTATGCTAGATTTATTTTCTTTGGAAGAGCGGTGGAATTGATTGCTCAGCATATGCTTCGTCATCGGTCATGTTCGCTTGTTGGCTGCGCTATTTCCGCTACACAGATACGCGGTGTTGTGGATGCGTACGTAGGGTCGTGGGGATAGACGTCGCAGACCCGCACCTTTTGGCCGGAACGGGCTTAACGTAGGATGCTTGAGATGGCGGGCCTGGCCTGTACTAGTGACTCGAGTATCGTCGTTGATTTGCGATCATTCCGCATGGAAGGCGACAGGTGCGTCTCGCCGTAGATGGAAGATGGTCTCAGACCATGTCGTCCGGCTTTGGGTGTTGCTTTTGAGGAGCGGGAGGTAGCGTTGCCAAGGCTTCTTCTTGCAGTACTGGAGGCGGGCTCCAGAGAAGACAGAGTGCTAACGTGAAGACAAACAACAGAAGAATGATAAAGGTGAAATAGTCCATTGCGCTACGTTTGGTGAAGAAGATGCAAGACTGATGATATGCGCAGAATATAAAGATTCACCAGTGACATTGCTTTGGTTTAAGAGGGGATTCGAGGTAATAAACACAAGGAGCCATTTCGGTAGTGGGCGGTGGTATTCTAAACTCTGCTTTGGCACAAGTATCTTGGTGATGGCTGTGTAGCTTGGTGTTGGCTTGGTTCAAACTTGGTAAATTTGTGGTAAATTCGCGCCATGGACCCGATCGGGCTAGGCGGGGTGGTGTGGGTTGGCCATGCATGCATGCAGGCTTACATGACATTGCTGCAATTTGCACCATGAGATGCGTTCGATTCGACGCGTATGACGGTGACGTTAGTATCGAAGTAGATGCTGGATGTGCGTTGCTGTTGAAGTTTTTGGTGCATTTTGAAAGATGGCTTGTTTCAGTGGTATAAGGATACGGCGCGCAACTTGCATAAAACTAGGCACGAATACTCAGCGGTCAGATACAAAGATGCAGTTGTTTATGCATCTTGGAGCCCAGGGCAATACTTGGCTGGTAAGGCGGACACCAGTGAAGTCGGGACGTTGATCTGAGCTGTGGTCGCGTGAGCAGGGCTCCGTGCTGCTTTATGTACGCTTCAAAGCGACGCGAACAGCAATCGAGCTCTGGAATGCGGAAGAGATGAGAGCCACGGAGAAATTATGGGGAACAGTCGCCCCCTGGAGAAGGAAGCAAGTCTAGTGTCGTACGAGCCTCGGGTTCTCCGACATGAGGGCTGCAGATCGATGGTGCGAGGCAGCCGAGGCAGAGAACAAGACGGTCGCAACATGAATGTATGATGAGGAGCAGTCGCGGGTCAAATCGGAAACACGTCTACGCTGTTGGATGCAGGGGCAAGGCGTAGCACCAGCCATGATTTCCCCAGACTGCGCTCCTGGGATGGCCGAACCTGGAGGTGATCGGACGGGAGCTACGGCAGGTTCGGCCAAGGAAAAGGAAAGTCGTTTGGCGCCAGTGCAGCATTTCGGACCGCAACAAAATGATGGGACACGGATGCGCGCCAGTTGAAATGCCCACGGAGGAGCTGCCCTTGTTGGCTGTTAGGGCCACTCGGATCGCGGAGAGACGGTTATTGCGGTGAGCAGGTTTGTCCGAGATGAAGGGGGCAGGATGACTATGGGAGAGCACATGTGGAGAGGGTGTGTTGGGAGGAGAGATTTCAGGCGGATTAGAGGTGGGATGCGTGCCTGGGCTACGGTGGATTGACGACGAGTAGGAGGGTGAATGCATGTCATGTCGGAGGGCTTGGCAGACGGGGTGTGTGGGTGGGTGGCAGGGAAGGAGCAAGCGAGCGAGCAGGTTGGCGCTAGTGGGCATGTGGGCGCAAGAGGCCCGCTGGCATGTGAAGGTCAACTTCTCACGCGCAACTCGACGCATGCAACCTCGACATCTCTCCCACCCGAGTCTTTCACTGCTGCCCACATCACCTGCGTGCATGGTCGGCGCCTTCCGGGTATGCCACCACAACACACACGGCGTATTTGACCCGGGCTGCCCATCCAGCGGGCCTCTGCGAATGCTCCTTCCTCACGTCATATTGCGCGCGACTCTCCCAACAGCTCTGCACAGCGCCAATCTCGACGCCCACGGCCGCATACCCTCTGCCACGCCTAGTCGCCCGTCTCCGTCCCCGCCCCGCCCCGCCCCTCTCACGGCCAGCCACGCCGCCACACGGCAGACGGCCGCCTTGTCCACGACAGCGCCGCCAACGCCTCAAGCTGGAGACGCTGTCGCTCCAGTCGTTCGCGGCGCTCGCGGGTGCTACGGCCAGAGGCCTCCCTCGTCCCGCCATGAACGACAAAGACCCCCCGCCTTTTGGCTGTATGTCCGCCTACTACACCCACGACCCGTCGCTGGCTGACCGCGCAGACACCTTCTCGGCCGACTTCTTCGACACGGCGCCCTCGCAGTACGACAACAATGGCCAGTCCATCCTCAGCGACACGGAGAACCAGCAGCTCGACAACTTCTTCTCCCTGACCAATCCCTTTGACACGCTCGACTCGCACCCACTGCCGCCCGCCCTCGACGCCAAAGCGAGCGCCCACGACTACAACAACTGGGAGGACTTCATCGCCCCGCCCACGGTCCACCGCGTCACGAGCACCATACCCGACCAGGCCCGTCCCCAGAGCAGCTTCCACCACGACCAGCAGTACCGCCACGCTGACTTTCTGGGCAACACCGAGGACGAGCTCCAGGCTGCCACGGCCCTCTTCAACCAGGCACAGCCGTCCTATGCCAACGGCCGCTCCCACAGCTTCCACGACATGCCGAGTGCCTCCAACGCCTTCCCCACAAATCCCGTCCACAGTCTCAACATCGGCACCCTGCCCATGGGCCCGCAGCATGGCCTCTTGCACGAGCGCTTGGGCGCCCTGGTCCCCAACCACAGTACGCCCGCCATGGACGCCCACTTCGCACCGCAGTGGTCATCGAGCAAAGCACCGCAACAGCACCAGACCGAATTCGGTCCGCCGCTGCAGAAGCTCGACTTGAAGAGGTCTTATGCTTTTGGCACAGACAACTCGTTTGGCAGCCCATCCGGGTACTCGGGCCCGAACGGCCATCCGAGCGAAGAGCATGCGGCACGCGCGTCGATACAGGATCTCGAGGAGACGTCGCACCATATATTACGCGCGGTGGCGGGTATCCAGGGCCCGGAGACGGCGCCGAATGCATATACGCGTGCGCAACGCGATGACGATGACGAACGATCTGACGACGCGACGACGGAAGACGAGTCCTCGGATCGCCCGGCGAAGAAGCGGAAAAAGTGTCAGTCGCGGAATAACAACAACGTTACGCCGAAAAAGGTTGTACGGAATGGGAAAGCACGGAAGACGGCCACTACGACGGATGACTCGACTAACAACAAGAAAAAGCGTACACCAGCTGCCACGAGCCAAAAAACGCACCGCGAGAACTTGACGGAAGAACAGAAACGGAATAATCACATCCTGTCCGAGCAGAAGCGCAGAGATTTGATTAAGCAGGGTTACAAGGATTTGAATGAGGTTGTGCCTGCGGTACGGGGTGGCGGGCTGAGTAAGAGCCAGGTGCTGGTTGAGGCGGCGAATTTCTTGGAGGCCTTGATTGATGGGAATGAGAGGTTTCGGGGGGTCGTGTTGGGGTAATGTGATGGGATTATAGTGTATCGTGTGCGGGAATGTGGGATGTGTGCATGTTTACGAATTACGAGGAAGAGTATTCGGGCATGGTGGGTATGAAGGGTAGGGAATGGGGACTGGGAAGTGGTGAATGCATGCATGCATATACGAATTACGAAGACGAGATTCGGTAATATCGCAGCATCAACGCCAAGTAAGGAGGAGGAATCGAAGCAACAGCAGCAGCAACAGCATACTGCGTGCGACATATACACAAAAACGGAGTTACGGAGGCTACGATACCCCAAACCAAAGTAGATAATCTTCTTGTTCATATACTTGGCCAAATCTATTTGTTCTACAATGCAAGGCGGTGTGCCAATAGACATGAATGATAATAGCAGATGTCTTGCTCGACTGTAAGAATGCTTCCCTCAGGACACTATGCTGTAGCAGTAGCAGTAGCACCAGACCCCCCAGTCTCAACAACCTTCTCCCCCGGAATCTCAATCCTCATCGCCTCATCCCGCACCCGCGCCGGCCCACGCTCATGTCCCCTCGGCACACCGGGAATCCTCGTATTCCTATTTCTTATCATTAGCTACTATCCCCCTTCACACTTTCCGTTGTCAAATTCCAGACTCACCGTTTTCCTCTCGCTCCACCCGGTCCACTACCCTTTTTCTTTTTCGCTGCGTCAGGAACGTAATCGCACCGTCCGTAGTCGTTACAAAACCCCGTTTTACAAGCAGCGTTGCTGCGGCAGGGGGAGCCGAGACATGTGTCGGTGGAGAGACACGGGACGCAGGTGCCCCAGGAACAGTATTCGTTTGCGGAGCAGTGGTGCGGGGACGTACATGGCGAGGGGTGGTGGGCGGGCGGGAGACATGTGTTTAGCGAGGGGGTAGAGGCGGAGGAGGAGGAAAGGCGGGCGATGGCGAATAGATGCGGTAAGGAATCCGTATAACATGATCCATTGGGGTCATTCAGGAGGACAACACGGTCCCATTGTTGTTGTGTTGGTAATTCCGTTTCGTCGCCGTCGATTGTCCTCTTTCTCTCTTTTCTCTCTTCGTTGTCATCGTCTGGTTGTATACTTCTCCTCGCCACACACGCTTCACACACCCCTTGCCCCCCACATCTCAAATGCGCCTGACACACCGCCTTACTATCACACCGCGCCCCCACTCCCCCCGGCTGCTGTGTCTCCGAGTACGATCGACACACACTATTCTTACACACGAGCTCCGGCGCACACCCATCCGCGACATCACACAAGTGTCCCAGACACCCAAACGTACACGTGCTCTGCTGAATAATATACGGATTCAGACGCACACTTGTTACATTCGACAGGCCGCGAGGCAACAATTTCCATTCCTGGGTAAGGGAGCCGGTGAGCATGGCGGACAGGTGCTGTGCTGTTTGTTCGTCGTGCGAGGGCGGGATGATGGAGATGGGTGGGGGCAGGTACCGTGTCCAATTAAAGTTGCTGCGGGCGGTGGCGGCGTGTGTGAGGATTGTTGTGAGGGCGGGCCAGGTCGTGTATGTGGGGTGGAGGGGGTTGATGCGGGATGTGGTTCCTTCGGAGAGGGTGGTGAGGTGGGAGTAGATCTACGATTTCCGTTAACTAAAACACCATGGCATGTTTCTTTTGGGGGGAGGTAGTTGGAGGTAAACGCACCCAAGGTATTCCACGATAGTTCAGCGCATTCCCTTGATCGAAGATGGCTTCTTTCTTGTAAAACAGACCAAAGTCCGGATTATGCACATACGCCCATTCCTCCACCAACAACAACTTGCTCTCTTTTCCTTTTTTCCCCTTGCCCATTGCCCGTCCCGTCAGCGTGTTCCCCGGTACAAACATGTCCGCCCACGGCGTCCCCGCCGTTCTCTCCGCCGTCTTGTCAAAGTACCCATGGATGCCAATGACATCAATAGCGCTACATTCAAACACACTGTCCGGAAAATTCTCCGTCCCAGCCACACTCTGCGGTCCAGAGACACCCCCGCTAATCACCGCGATTCCCGCGTCCTCGAGCCCGACGCTGAATTTTAGAAATGAAGCTATATCGCAGAGCCAGGATTCGCCAGACGGAATCGGGCTGATGCCAGAAAACGGCTGGTTCTGTAAATCGACACCGAGAATGACTTCGGAGAGTGAGCCCCATGGCCGGCCGTCAAAGTTGCGCGACGGATAGTGTTTAAAAAAGACTTCGAGACGCGTCTTGTACAGATCACGATACTCGTCGCTGCTATAAAAGTCCAAGAACGCGCCGCCCAGTTTCTGGCAGTACGCATCGCACGGCACGTCATTGGAGCCACGCAGCGCATGTGCGTCGTGCGGCGCGATGATGACCTTGACCTGGCCCTTTGACAGGTGGTGAATAGCGGCAAGCGTGTCGTCGAACTGGTCCAGCAGAGACTTGTCGAAGCCGCCGAGCTCGCCTTCTGGATCTGGGTGTTGGGCGTCTGGACGGATGAAGAGGCGGATCACGCGGGCGCCGCTTTTGACAATCTCGCGGATACTGGCGTCGCGGTGGGAGGGGGTGAAGAATTGGAGTTGGGGGTAGTTGACGCCGGCGAAGGAGTGGTGGTTGGCTGTTATTCTGAGCGAGGCGGATGCCGGGGTTGGCCAGGAGGTTAGGGAGATGAGGATGGTTAGAAGGGCGTGGAGCATCATGTTTGCGATGTGTACATGGAAGGCGATGGATGGACAGCAATGGACTGGACTGCGACGCGGTATAAGTCTCGCATCTTCAACTGGACACGTGTAGACGGTGTGGTAGAGACAGATCTCTGTTACGGAACGAGTTGTGAACGGGTTGCGGGATTGAGGCTGTTCATATACATATATTAATTGCGGTGGTGCGTGTAGCCAATCACGGGTCGCTGGAGTTGTGTGAACGCGGGGCTGCTAACCTGGACGGCGGAATGATGCTGTTCAGCGGGGTGGATGTTCTCAAGCCGGAGTGTAGGTCTGTCATGCTGTTGTAGTGCTCGTGACGTTCTTGGAAAGCGGGTTGCCTAGCTAATGCGCCAAGGATGAACGATGCCAATTCGCGATTGGCAACATGTCATCTGCTGCGTATGGCCCTACAAAAATCCAAAGGAAGATGATATGAGAAGCGCAATGTCCAGATCAGTGGAGAATTCAGCGACTCTGCCATACCGCACCATGCGCTCCGCTATGTGTCCTTGGTATGTCGCTCGTGACCTTGATTCGGACGAAGTTATGCGACGTGCTGCAATGCCTGGCAGTGACTGCTTTGTCCAGAGTCGCGGAAGTTCTCTCGACTCACCTCTTCTCGTCGCGGTTACCAAAGACAGTGTCTGTGTAATGAGAAACTTGATGGGTACGTTCGGCGGGATACAGCTAGCCTGACCGACACGATGGACCTGAGGCAAGAGCTCGCGACGCAGTCCATAGCGCGAGCGATAGCTGGGCGGAACTGTCAATATGCGTATCCCATGTCTGTTGTCGAGTCAAGGACCGAATTCTCAGCCACCAGTACACTGTTCGAATATGACGTGTTGTACGTGAGGCATGGGAAGCGGGTGTCCTGTTTTCATCCCCCCGGTCTGTCGCACACGGCCTCGAGTCGCTTGAGCGTTGCCATGACTTCCTCTCCAATGCTCTCGCCGCTGGACGACGGGGCAAACCGGCCATGGCGCAGTTCACTGAGCGCGCCCACCACGTCCTGGACCTCGGCCAAGGCTCTGCGGTTCTCTTGCTCCATCTCTGCAATTCGCGCCTCCAGGCTCTGGCATGCTTCTTCGATGTCGGCGTGGACCGTCTGTAGCGTGTGTGGTTTGTTGCGAGTCTGGCCGGACATCTGGCGATGAGGTCAGCACGGGTCGCGGCAGTCTCGTCGGCGTGACACGTTACCTCGTCCTCCATCTGCAGCGCAACGGGATCCAGTCCGGCGACGGTGGCATCGTCCATCTGGCGTTTCTCCCGCGCATACTCGCGCCTCAGCTGCTTGGACCGCTTGACCTCGTCGACAATGTCTTGGCGGACGAGCTCAATGTCCTTGTCGCGTATGCGCTGGAGCTCGCGGTACATGTCGTGGACAGCGGGGTTGGAGCGGTGGGCGCGGGGAAAGATGTCGGTGAAGTCGCGTAGGGTGATGAAGTCGCGCAAGGGGGCAGGGGCGAGGAGGAAGTCGCCGAGCATCTTGGCCTCTTGCGACGGCATGGCTATGGTGGGAGACGACGTCTTCAGATGGAGTGCAACTCGAACATGTGATTGGTGAGGCAGTCATGGTGGAGGCTGCACCCGAGGAAGGAGGCTCATCGGAAGCGCGACGCGTGTTGGCCCGTGCCCAGAAAACTCCCGTGAGACGTGCCTTCGACGACTCCAAGCCGACGTCGCTGAACCATCTTTTGCCAGGGCCATCGACTTGCTTGCGGCAATCAGGCGACGGAAACTGGAGTACTGCGCTGCTGAGCATCTTTGCCTGGTTGTCATCGCTCTCACAGGGACGCGCTACGTGGACGTGCAATCTCCAGCCCTTACCGCTTCCTTTCCCAACGTCCAAACATATCAACACCAAGTTCATCGCTTTTCATCGCAAACATGGCGCCTGCAGCCGCTCCGGAGGCTGCGTTCAAAAAAGACGAGAAAGTATTTTGTTTCCATCATGAGTTGCTATACGAGGCCAAGATACTTGAAGCGCGACCAGTAGAAGAGGACAAGAAGAATGGCTTCGAATATAGGGTGCACTACAAGGGCTGGAAGAACACGTACGTATCTTTGCTTCGTTTTGGTTTCTCCGTGTTCGCCCGTCGTTCCGCTCCTCACTGCAAAAGTCAAATTTGTCCGCGTGACACTGCACTCTAACCCATCTACCACGCCACTGGCGTTTATTCGCATCCCACCACACCTCAAACTCCCAATTCAAGCATCTAACAAGCTGTGGATTGACGTAGTTGCTAACGCCTCGCAGCTGGGACGACTGGGTTCCCGAGGATCGGCTTCGCAAACTGTCGCCCGAGAACCGAGAGTTGGCCAACAACCTCAGACACGAGATGCTAGCCGCCCAGCGTGCTGCAAGAGCCCAGCCCGCCCCTGCTAAAAAGAAGGCGCAGGGCTCGGCACGCGGTAGTGAAGAGCGCCAAACCTCAGTCACTGCTGCCCCTCGTGGTCAGAAGAGGGTTCGCGACAACGACCTAGAAAAGGTATGTATCCCAGCATCTCGGCGCACGAAGCGCTTCAAAACAAACCCTAACCCTTCCCAGGAAGAAACATTCCAGAACAAACTAGCAGTCAGGATCTACATGCCAGACAGGCTCAAGAGCCTCCTAGTCGACGACTGGGAGAACATTACCAAGAACCTACAGCTAGTACAGCTGCCTGCGAATTACCCTGCAGGCGTCATACTAGACGAGTACATGAAGCACGTCAACGAAAACAGCAACCGCACCAGCATTGAGCGCGACATTCTCGAGGAAGTCATCGCAGGACTAAAAGAGTATTTCAACAAGAGCGTTGGCCGTCTTCTTCTGTACCGCTTCGAGCGTGAGCAGTTCTACGACATCTGGTCTCGCATTCAACAACCCACTGACGATCTCGCGGGGAAGACGTTGGCGGATATCTACGGCGGCGAGCACCTTTTGCGTCTTCTGGGTATGTATTTGCAATGCAAAGGAGCTTGGGATTGAGCTAACGAGGGCGACGCAGTCACTATGCCCGAACTCATCGCGCAGACCAACATGGATCACCAGGCTGTCACGCGCTTGCGCGAAGAGCTTAGCCAGATGACTACGTGGCTCTCCAAAGAAGCTCAGATCAACACCTTCTTTGTGCCCACTTACGAGAGCCCGGGACAAGCCTATATCGACAAGGTCAAGTCGAGCACCTAAGGGAGCACTGGTTTTGGGTTTTGACAGGTCAGCCGTTTCGCTTTGACATTCGTGTATCATCACTTCTGTACGGCTGGTAGGTCTGGAGGCATTGTCATATGGCGCACTGGCGTTGACGGGTATCAACTATCTGGTTCGGAATCGGGGCACGTCGTGTTTGTGATCAACAGAGCTCCAAATTGGTATGCATACAAGCATAATAATACAACCTCCAAAGCCCCCTTTACGTTCCCTTGATCACATCCTCCAAGACCCCGGCTGCCCAGCGCAAACACTGCGTCATATCCCCCTCCGCTTCCCTCGGCATACCACATATCTCAACACTCTCACAAACACGCTCATCCAATTCTCCATCCACGTTCCCGTCCTTGAACAGAAATTTATGATCTTTGACATAGTTTGGCCACACGATGTTATCGACATAGCCCGGTGGATCAGTCCAGAACCCTTCAATCGTCACATACCCACTCCGCGCTTCCCGCCTCCGCTTCGCAGTCTCATACGACGTACGAAGGAAAAGCTTGACATCGAACAAAGACCGTATATCCTTCATATCCTCCGAGAAGAGCAGGAACCCATCCACGATACATATCCGACGTTCTTCCCACCCGCGCGCACTACCATCCAGCCACGTCGCTACCTCCTGTTTTAATTTCTGGATCTCGGTTTCTGGCACGCCGTGTTGGCCGACGCTGTTTTGGTCTTCTTGGCTGACGAGCCAGGCTGGGCTCGTGCCGTGTTGTTTTATGTGTTGCAGGGCTTGTTTGAGCGCGGGGAGGTTGAGTGATTCTATGCAGTCCCAGTCTTGCACACCGTTCTTGACCGGGATCTCGGCGTCGGTGAGGTAAAAATCATCGAGGTGGAGAAGGAAGAGCTTTGATGGGGGGAATATGTCGCGGAGGAGGCGGGACAGAGTTGTTTTGCCAGATGATGAGGGTCCTGAGATGCCGATGAGAAGGGGTGGTGGCGGCATGTTATTTTCTTCTTTTTTGGCGCAGTGTTTTCCTAGAATGGGGACTTGACGGTTTCTAAATGGCAATACTGGGAACGCTATACATGTACATCCCGCGCGACATGCAAGTACCATCACGTCTTCACACGTGCGATGGTGGGGCTCATCGGCGTCCGATCGCCCAACGGCCCGCAACCGGTTCCTAGTTCCCCATATTGCGCGACGCGACACCTCTGCGACTACGTACGGTTCCTGAAGCTCGACCCTGCAGCATCCACGCCCACCACCACCACGACGTAAACTGCACCGCACAGAGTACCCCACACCATGGAGCCATCCCCTCTGACCCAGGACTCGCGGCCCGAAATCTTCCAACCCAAAATCATCTCCCTCTACGAAACCCTATTCAAAGTGTGTCCCTGCTCTCTGCGCCCACTCGCGCCCACACTGTACTAAACCCGGAGCGCAGGAAGACGACGAAGATGTTGAACTCACCGAGGGCTTCTGGCAAGAATTCTTTCTGCACCGCCCCGACACCGCGGGGCTGAAACGCATCCTGGCCTCCCTCGCACCCGACGAGATGCTGCACCAACAAACACGCTCACAACACCTTTTCCGCCACGCGATCCGGCGCGTACAGCAAGGCACTGCGCCCGCAGACGAAATAGCCCTCGAGGTAAACCTCCATGCCGCTCTTTCTCTTGTCCCATGTTCCCATGTATCCCCGTTTCTCTCATAAGCTTACCGCTTAGACCTTGACAGTCTTTCTCGATGCTGCGCTAGCGAAAAAATATACGAATCCGAGTTCGGATATTATTTCCGTGTTGACGGGGCTCAACGACGCGGATGTGGTTATGACGGAGTTTGTGGCGACGCTGGATATGGCGATACGGAGTGGACGGGATGGTATGTGTTTGTTCACAAGACTCCAAGGGGACAATTGAAAAGAAAGACGCTGTGGGCTAACTAAATATCCGAACATGCAGTTCCGTTGCGTCTGAGAGCCGTCCGCGCAACGCTGAGTATAACCGCCGCTGGCTTCCAGACGGCGCTGCCAAGTTACTTTACGCATCGCGATCTGTTCCCGAGTCTTATGAAGGTACCGTCACAACCACCCCCCCCCCGCCATAACAAAAAAAACTGAACTAAGAATCACATAGTACATCTCCGACACCCCTTCGACCCCGCAAATCGCCCCCGCCCTCTACCTCCTCGGCCTCCTGACAAACTACAACAAATTCGAGTTCCAGAACCCGTACCGCCTGCGCCTCGACGACTTTGTCAACGACGCCATTATACAAGATATGGTAGTCTGTTTTGGCGAGACGTGTAGGAAGCTACGGGATAGCTATGTAGCGGTGCAGGACGATATGCCAGAAGGGTGGAGTCTGGGGTCGACGCTGAGTTACATTGGACTCGGGGCGCTGGCAGGGAGTGGGAGTAGACCGACGACGCCAACGCCGGCGGCGCCGGAGGAGGCGAAGAGTTTGTTTGCTGGGTTGTGAGTATATCTGTTTTATTTCCTTTTGGCTTCTGCTGCTGCTGCTAACATATCCACTCTTCCACAGACCCGGCCCAGAAATCGGCATCCTCCTCTCCATCTACGACTTTGCAAACGCAAACAAAGTCTTTTGCTCCACGCTCGTCAAAGCTCCTCCTACGTCCGGCACAACCACATCCTCGCCCTCCCCGCTAAGCGCATATCTCTCCCTAACAAGCTACATGTTCCAGCACGCGCACCGCAGCGCCAGAGCAGCACTGTACACGTACCTCAGTCTCTTTGTGCTGCAGATACTGGTCGAGGACCAGGGGCTCGCGAAGCGGCTGTGCAGCGACGAGAGTAAAATCGAGGTGAGGCTGTGTCGGCAGCGGCAGCCGTTTCTGCCGGTGGTGAGGGGCGAGAGGGTGCCGGGCGCGGTCGTGCTGGATATGATGAGTGATGCTGTTAGTCATAATTTGAGGAGGAGGTTGGATGTGGATTTTTATGTGTGAGTTCTGCTCTATAATCTGCTACCGGAGTGGATGTGAGGGATAGAGAGGAGTTGGAGGGAGTAGCGGATATCTCCTCTTTACCTCGTTTTCTTTGGTCCCTTGATGGACGCTTCAAAACTGAAAGATGCCCTGCTAACACTCTCGCAGCCTCTGTCTCGGCGTCCTCCTACGCCTCCTCTCCCACCTCAGCCGCACAAAAACCCGCATCACATACCACTGGTCCGAACTCTGGCGCACCCTACTCTCCTTTGTCCGCTTCCTAACCACGTACGCCTCGGACGTCAAAACAAACTACAAATCCACCACGCTCATCGACCTCCTCGTCAACCTGCTCGCCTTCGCGCTCTCCAGCGGCGAAAACTTTTTACCAGACCCAGCCGCCTACGACGACCTGTTCTACAAGCTCGTCGAGAGCAGCGACACGCTGATTAAATTTAGAGACGCGTTTGCGTTGTCAGGGAAGACTGGGTCAATGCAGACGCTGGTTAATGTGGCGAGTCACTATCAAGCGCTGTTGAGGGAGAAGGGGAAGGCGAGGAAACATTTGAGTCCGCAGGAGGTGCAGGCGGTGATTAAGCAGGGGTATGAGACGTTGAGTATTGATGCGAGTGAGGGATTGGATCGGTGGGATAAGTTTCGCGAGGCGGATCACAAGGCCATGTTGAAGAAGATTGCGAGGGTTGTGGTGGAGGATGCGAGGGGGTTGGGTGGGGAGTGGTGAGGGTAGTTGGGTAGGAATTGAAGTTTGAAGTTGTGTGCACCGTGGGGAAGAGTTGTGTATGCGTTTTGCGTGACACATTCCGTGCGGAATGTTTGGATTCGAAAAATATTCAATCTGATAATCGATGGGTATGTAGTCTCTCTTCCTCCCCTTCCAGCCTGACCTGTTGCATGGTTTCCAGCTGCACACCTCCTCACGCCTTGTAAAGCGTATCCAAAAACCCCTTTGCCAAGTCCACCACAACACTCTTGTTGGGCAAGCTCCCTGCCACACCGTACAGCGCCGCAGCATCACCCTTGACAGCACCCTTTGCGCCCTTTCCTTCCGCGATACGCTTGCGCTCCGCATCCCTGACCTCCTCGGTAACCTCGACCAGATCCTCAATCAGCTTATCAACAACCGCAACAATCGGCAGCGTCACCGCGACATGAATCGCCGGCGGATTCTGCAGCGCATTCAAATGCCAGCCCTTTGCCGACATGCCATCCGCAACATCATAAATATCCAACGTGTGCGACAAGAACGACACAACCGAGACTTTTGGCTGTCCAATGACTTTGAGATCCGGAGCTAACAGCGGGTTCTCGCGTATCGCAGATTCAATCCTCTTCATGCCACCGACAATCTTGTGGCACGCATCCAGATACCCGTTGCTGCCCTGCTTAACAAGCGATGCCCAGCACCCCGCGATGAGCGCGCCGGGCCGCGAACCAGCAATCGATGGCGAAGCGTAGACGCCGCCAGACCAGTCGGGCGAGATGAAGTATTGGTACTTGCGGTACACGTCGGAGCGGTACAGCACCGTTGAATTCCCCTTTGGCGCGAACCCGTATTTGTGCGTGTCGCAGGATATGCTCGTTACGCCGGGGAGCCGGAAGTCAAAGGGGTCAAAGTCGAAGCCGGCTTTGGGCAGCATGGGGACGATGAAGGAGCCCAGGCAGCAATCTACGTGCAGTGGGATCTTCTTCTTGACAGCGAGTTTGCTCAGACCGGAAATGTCGTCGATGATGCCGTGTGGGAAGTTGGGCGCGGAACCGACTAGTAGCACGGTATTTGGGTTGATGAGCCGCGAGACCGAGGGCAGGTGGACTTTGTACGATGGCGCTTTGCAGGCCACGAGGTGCATTTTGATCTTGAAGTACTCGCATGCCTTGCGGAAGGCGGTGTGTGCGGTTTCGGGCAGGATCATTTCGGGGGATGTGACGCCGCGCTCGTGGTACGCTTTGTTGCGGGCGGAGAGACAGGCCATGAGGATGGATTCTGTGCCGCCGGATGTCGTCACGCCGGCTGCGTCTTCGGGAGCGTTGAAGAGGGAGAGCACCATGGCTACGATTTCGGCTTCCATCTTGCGTACGCCAGGGAATACGTCTGGGTGGATTGGGTTCGCGACGGTGAACTTGCCAAATGCCTCGGTTTGGAGTCTGATGAGCTCGTCGCCGCCGTGGTATACGGCGCCGCTGACTCGTCCGTCTTCCCAGCGCGTGTGCTCCATGTCGGCGAGTTCACACAGCTTCTTGCGCACCTCTTCCTCGCTCCATCCCTCGGCGGGCAGACTGGTGATGCGCTCGACGCCGGGCCCGCTCGGGACAAGCTTGCGCTCGAGTTTCAGGAGGGATTCGGAGACTTGGGCTTGCACTTTGTCGCGCACACCGGGCAGGCGGAGGAAGACGCCGTAGAGGTAGCGGCGGATGCTGATGTAGGCATCGCTGACGGAGCCAAAGATGCCGCGGCCCTTGAGCTGGTAGAAGGTGATGCGGGTCCAGCGGAGGAGGAAGAGGACGAAGATGATGTTGCGCAGACTGCATGCACATGTCAGTGTCTTGTCTTGTCTTGTTGCCATGCCAAGGGCGCATACACGTCAATGTTCAGGGCGACGAGCTGGCCGTTGGCGGAGCTCTTCCGCGCATTGAACGTATCGCGCAGACTGACGGGCAGGCGCGAGGAGCCAGGCATCGTGGGCTAGTTGTGCGTACACTTTGTGTCAAACGCCGGGAGCATGCTGTAGAAGCAGGAATACGAAGCCCGGGCCGCGAGTTGATTAAGCATTGCGAGAGGGCTTGCCTGCTACGTCAAGCGTCGTCTATCACATGCCATGCTTCGGAGTGCCAAGGCTTCCGGTGCCGACGGGCGCGCAACCGTTTTGAAGCGGGGCATTGCCGCTTTGGGACACGACAACACGAAAGGGCAATTCGATGCACGGGCGATGTGATGGCACTCGGATTATGCATCACGGTGGATTTGATTGCACTATCGACCGCTTTTCGCCAGCCGTATCTTTGAGGACGTCGACTCCGGATGTATCAGCGGGGTATGCCATTTGGGAGATGGGAGCGCCAGAGATGAGGTCGTCGTTGTCGTAGTCACACTGACGATATACACGTTTCCATGGCCAGCTCCAATCGGTAAACAATTTCATGAGTATGTGCTTAGAGAAGGATTGGCTATTGTTCAAGCAAGAGTCAGTCGCAGGCCGGACACAGACCACGATGATATGCCTTCGCATACGCGTTCCAGCATCGCATTCCAACCACCGAACAACAGAAAGAGATGTATGCAGGAGATAAGATCTCTGATCTGATTAGGGTTAGTCAACGCAGGGGCTGTAGAGGGTCTGGCAAGCAATGCCTGTTCCGCGATATCATGACGACCTCAGGGTCGCGCTCCGCAACAACAACCACACGCATTGGAGACGTCACAACCACTATCTCCAAATCAGATGATCAACGACGATGAGGAGGCGTAAAAGGGTCTGATAGCGACATGATCTGGTCCCATGGGGGTGTAATGCCACAGTGCAGTGGCCAATAAGCTAGATTGCTATATACCCTTCTCGCTGCCAACCTCGCCCTTGCGTTCGTGGCTTCTGTTTCTGACTCCATTCCATCCACTTCGTAGTCTTTGGAGGGACTGAGTGTCCACCGTCTTCGTCTACTACATCACTGACAAACCAGCCCTCTGCAATGGCGACGAAAGCACGAGGTCGGGAGGACGGTCCCCAAGACTACATCGTCGAGGTACGTAGAACGACTCATCAGATCACGTTGCTACACTATCTGACGATCTTTCAACCAGGACCCGTCCATTTTATCAGGCTCGGCCTCAACGATCCAGACACAGCAACAGATTCCATCTATCAAGGCCACAGACGACAGAGAAAACGACAAGCCTGTTGCATACAAGTCACGTACACCTATTGCCGATGAGTTCATGAACGGTGCTTTCAGGTCTAAGATATTTCCTCCAACTCCCACGTTTTCCCAAGAGCCAGTCTCTGTTGAGCAGGCTGATGTCTCCCACTCGCCAACCGACATGTACACACCAGGCCCACCTGGTTCTAGAGAAGGTTCCACTACCTCTAAAGCAGGTCCTGCTGGGTCTAGTCCAACGTTTCCATCCCCACCAACTACTCCCCAGGCCAGCATTCTAGAACCCAAGGTCACCACTCCACAGAGCGCCTTGACTCACGTCCCAGTTCGCGGATATCGTTTCGAAGTCAACAACATCGGGGATATTATTTCCTCATCCTCGTCTGTGTCCACTGAGCGTTCGACTCAGCCCAAGAGGTTTTCATCTGGCGCCTCTTCTCCACGCAGAGATAACCCCAAGGCGTACGGGCCGAATGGAGGTCGAGAAAGCACCCTTCAGGTGCCGGATCCAAAGGCCGATCTGGTGTTTGATATTGTTACTGAGTATCACGGGCTGAAGTTGTGTCGCGTCAGTGACGCTGTGCCTTATTGTGAGTACCTCTTCTTGACATGTCACAGCTGAAGAAGGAATAGGAAGTCCATGCCCTTGACACAGCATCTCCAATCACTGACATGATATACCAGTACTCGGCACCCGCAATCTGCGCGCCCGTCTCGCGTCCATCACCGAAGACAAGCTATCCCATACGCCCAGCATCCGTCCTGGCAAAATATCATGCGGTAGCCCGGACACATATAGCTCCCTCGACCTCTCCCTTATGGCCATCCTCCATACCCTCCGCAACGCCTCATCCAGCCGCCAGGCTCTCGGGAATTGGCACGTGATCCCTCCCACCTTCGCACCGCAGACATACACTAACCTACTACACCTCCATCTAGGTATGCCCAAGGCCTCGCCGCACGCAACGACAGCCTGATCCTCTACGAACACACTGCCGCCACGGGCCCCGAACAAATCCTCGTGTCGGCCGCCAAATTCCAAGACATGGCACAAACATGGCTGCACATCCGCAACCCATCCAACATGTCTGGAGACCCACCTAATGCCATCAACGCCTGGGTAGACATCGTCACGGATCTGCGCAAGCAGGAGGTTGACATCCGCAAGATTGATACAAAACTGTACTACGAGCTCACGACCGAGCTCGAGGGCGAGGCGCTACAGCGCCGGATTGCGGAAATTGTTAGGTGGAGCCGGAACAGGCATTTGGATCAGCGGTATGAGGCTTGGTGTAGGCATGTTGAAGGGACGAAGAAGGTCGCTGCTACTGCTGCGAATCAGCATACTGGCACTGCGGCTGGTACGAACCAGCAAGATACTCGTAGAGGTACGTCTTCAACGGCTCCATTATCCGGAACAGTGGTGTCCACGGGATAGACAACGTCGCAGTACGACTAATATCCCCTCCCTCAGACTGTCTCTACACCAAGCGCTTCTCGCACGCCCACCCCCTCGGTCTCCCCACCTCCCCCATTCCCTCCTCTCCCGCCGCCACCGACAAGAAAGCACAGCGCCACGCCGAAAAAGCAGCCCGGGCCTTCGCTGCCGCCACCGCCGCGGCCCTCGAGACACAGCGACAGGAACGTCTGGATGAGCGCAAAGGCGTCGTGGGCGGTGTGGTACGGGGCTGGGCGAACCGGAAGAAGAGGAATACAGTGTTTTTTGTGTTGCTGATTGTGTTGTTGTTGGGGCCGTTGATTGGCGTCTTGTTGTGGGCGATGGCGATGCGGAAGTTTGATTGGACGCCGGGGGCGGGGGAGGGGTATTAGGGGCGTGGTGGGTGGTGGTGGATGGGAAGAGTGGTAGTGGTGTTGGAGTTGGTGGGACCGGGGTGTTTGCGATTGTTACATCGCTAATATTGGGTAGTGGCCGATGGCGGGAAAAACATACACGGAAGATACTGGGCTTGGAAAGCCGACGTGTATTTCAAAGTGTCTTTTCTCCGTCTTCAGCTATTGGACACCCAATTCATTCACATCTCAACCGATTCCTACACGATTGTGTTGAAATCTGCAATCTTGCTAGCCTGACATCCCTAGTGGTCGTAAGACAGAGCGGCGTTGATCGTTCCTGACGCATCCGGCACCAAGGTTCATCCTCTTGGTTGCTTACATGCCAGGCCAGCAATAGTAATATTCAACCTAGACTTTCCACGTGCAACATGAAATATTAGTAGTAGTTGTCCCTTGGCTTTGGAGATTCTACTCAGTAAACACGAACCCACAAACCAATCACATCAACACCCTCAACAACCGCTATACAAACCGTCCTTGGCATTGTGGAACCATCATTCACCAATACCCCCTACTACCATACAAACACGCACCACCTCCATCGATATCTACCCAGATATCCTTGCTACTCGCTTACCGCCCGCTCCCCAAGCGCTGACTGTGCCGTCCAAGACCCTAAACTTACCGAGTAAATCTCTCGTGTAATTGCTCATCTCCGAGCGTTACCGTGCTTTCCGCTCCGCTGCCCACTTCGGCTCCGCTCCGTCTTGCTTAGCACGCGACGCTATTACCAGACATGCGAACCTAGTCCCTTCCAGACCCCCTTTTCGCATGGTTCGGGAGGGGTAGGGGTAGGGGTAGGGGTACTGATGGGTGTTTGCGTACCTGAAGATCCTCATTTCGCTAGGGGTATGGTATGACGACGGCACTATGTACCGTAGGCACTAACGAGCGGGATGGATGGATGAATGGATGGATGGATGGAAAAGCGATGTGATGCGATGACCATGTGCTATGAAAATATTGACGAAGAAGAGAAGTTTGTGCCTGTGGATGATGGAGTTTGGGAATGAAGAAAACTGCCGAGTTTTTGTTGTTGTTGTCGTCGTCGGCACGGATGTGTATGGAATGAGTACGCTTTCTGCGCTCAAAATTACTACATTTTTACCCCAATCTCCGCGAAAAAAGAAAGAAAGAAAGAGACAAGAACGCAGCATCTCTCCCAATCCCCCCAGCCGCAGCAAACAATCCCGTTTGTGAAATAGCAATAGACACGAAAACGTCACCACCGGTAGCGAGAATGAAAAAAACGGGGCTGCTAGTCTTCAGCAGAGCCTTTTTTACTCTATTCTTAGCCTTGTGTGTCGCATTCCTTTTTTTTGCGATAAAAGGTCCAGAACGTTTTGAGACGGGAACCCTTGCGAACAAACCACGTTCGTTTTTGTTTTTAGCGCTCCCGAGAAATCCTCTCTGATCGTTCTTGTCCTCTAGCAGCTAGCTAGCTAGCTAGCTAGCAACGGAAAAGCGGTTCGTTGAGCTAGGTAGTTCGAATGAGCAATTTGCTGTACATGCGCTTTTCGTGTGTGATGACGACGCAACCTGGTGGCTTGCTGGCTAGCTAGCTAGCTAGATGATGCTGGTACTGGTCTTCTCTTCATGGTTCGCCGCGCTCGAGCAGTTACCGGAAAGTGGTTTCGTTTTCGGTAAGGTAAAGTAAGGGTAACAGCAAGCCCTGTACCGTAGCGCTGCAGGTACAACGCATTTGCGAGAGAAAAGAAAAAGAAGTAAAAAAAATCGTGTTTTTAAACGGGCTTGCGGCTTGCAGGGAGGAAGGAAGGAAGGGGAGGAATGCGCTAGGTAGAATTGGAAAGAACACGAACACGAATAGGATTTGTTTCGTGTAGAGATGTTAGTTGGGTTGTTTATTAAACATACACAAAGGCTGCGGGTTACGAAGGCGGGTTTTAGCGGAAGGAAAACGTTGTTCTATGCCCGTGTTGGATTGCGAGAAAACACGAACACGAACACGACCCTGGTTGTTGCTGTGTGGGAATGTAACTATCGTTCTCCTCCCATGAGATCAATTCCTCTGGGTATACGAAGTGATTGAATCGCAAAACTCGTAACTACAATTATTGATTAACAATTACCAAGTGTGACAAGCTGACAAGCACTCGCATCTTGCCCCAAAGACGATTTCAGGTTCCACTGTAGGTTCTGTTTGTAGCTACCCGAGTTCCCTAGTCTCGAATTGTCGCGACGCTGGCGAAAAGCGAAGATGTATGTGTTCCAACATGAAACATGAAACACGAAACGAGGAAAAAAAAAGATACATGCGGTAAAGTACCTATCTATCGCTGATACGAGATAACACCGGGCGGGGATAGACCTGAGTGGGTACTTTGTAAGCGGGGCGGGGTTTTGGGGTAAATTGAAACGTCAAAAACAGCCAAAACGACATTGCGGCAAAACATGTGTTTTGAACCAAGTGTGGGGCCACCGGACTTTGGTTATCAAAACGTTTCCCAACCTTTCGTGTTCGTGTTGTAGATAAGCTGATTGAACAACAAATCCCACCAAATGTATGTAAGCTTTCGGTACAATTCCCACGTGCGTAAGCCGGCAAGACATTTTTAGTTACTGTATTCCAATAATCTCCCCATACTGCATTCTTCCCGCTCCCTGTCCGATATATACGGTGCTTACTGTATTCCGCTTCCGTATCTAATCGCTTTTTTGGCGCCCCAAGATCTTGGTGGTTTTATTTTGCCAGCCAGCCAGCCTCCCGCTAACGCTACGTCATGTACCCTGTCTGTCTCCGTTTCCGTATTTTTGTAAGAGAATCCTGGGGATAATCTGATTAAAGCACGGTGAGAGGGTAAGCTCGTATTCGGATGTCGTGTCCTGTTACGGGTTGGGTACTGTATGGGTAAAGTTGATTTGCTGTTTGTGAGAGGAAAGCGATGATGTCATACATAACGCCTGCGCCTGCGCCTACCAGACTCAGCAACCAAGCAGAACAGCATTGGCATGCAGCATGTACGCAACCCGCTGCACGATGGGAGGCAAAAAACCACGGTTGTGGCTTTTTTCTTTCCAGGTCTATTCCTGTTTTTTCTTTCTCCATGTTGCTTGACGTGCATGCGAAACGGTCGCAGGATCAGCCTTTGCGGCAACGTGCGCAAGTGCAAGTGCGCATTGTCATGTGTGAGAGGTGTGAAGTATGTATGGTGGCTGTGGGTTCGTCCGTTCCCGCGGCGTGCTTGCTTAGTGAGGAATTCGATCGGCAGACGATCTCGTCATGTGGTCATGTCACAACGGTGATCGCGAGGCCATGTGCGCATCTGTGCATCTGTGCGCACAAGGTGGGATGTGCATGTGCGAGCGGTGTGAGCAGACTTGATGTGTGAAAGTGTGTATTCGTCGGAGTAATAATAATAGTAGTGGTAGTAAATAGTATGCGATGCTATGCTAGTATTGTCGCCCAGGACAATAGTGACAGTATGGTATGCAAGTGGTATCATGTGAAAAAAAAAACACCGAGAAATGCCCATGCCCATGATGATGATGTGTAAACGCCTTCGTCCCCGCTCCATACAATTCGTAGTTCGTAGTCGGTCCCTCGTCGCGTTCCTGTTCCGCATGCCCTTCATGAACTATCCTCGCTAATCGTGCCCTCGCTCGCCGACGACAACGACGACGTCTTGCTGTCCGACGGCAAAGGACCTAATGTCCACCGCCAGTCCCGCGTGCGCTTCCGTCGACCAGCAACGGGCGTTTCGGGCGCAGAGTCGCTGTCGTCCTCGCTGCTCGACGAGTCTCTTTTCTCGCCCGTGCGCGGCGACCTTTTCGGTGAGCTCTCTACCGAGGAAGCGGTGCTGCTGATGGAGAGCTGGAGGGGCGATATGCTCGTATTTGACATGTTGAGCGCGGGCTTCAGACTCAGACTGGGTTTGCAGGCCTCGGCTTCAGATTCGCTGGATGACAGCGACGACAGCGTGGAGCTGCTCGACTCGAGATCGGAGTGTGCGAGGGTGTACTTTGTGGTTGTGATTTCCTCTTCGAGCGGCGTGCGGAACGACACGCGCTTTGCGGCGGGGAACATGGGGCGGGTGGAGGAGCCCATCTTGCGTGGTATTATCGCGCGGGCGGGGCTGTTTGCGAGGATGGACGAGAGGTTGTGGGGCTGCTTGTAGGGTATTGAGCTGGTGGCCGAGTCTGTGGACGCGGATGTGGCTGTTGAGGAGAGGGTGGATGCTGAGCTGGGCGTGGCGGGCTGTGCTTGGGGTACAGTAGCCGGGCGTTCATAGGCGTTGGAAAAGGTGTTGCGGACGGTGGGCGATACGGCAGAGAGAGTTTCGAGTCGCAGACTGGCGCCTTTGCCCAAGATGCGCGGTTGCTCCGTGTTGATGGACAGTTTGGGACGCCGCGGGGCCTGGCGCGGCGGGGGTATTATAGGCAGCTGGGTGGTGGTCATACTGGACATGGCAGATGATTGCGAGTACGGCGGCGTCGTCGAGGGGTGTGATGGCTGCAGAGTGGACAGCATCATGTGTATGGGCGTGCTGGTGGGGTGGGGGGAGGCAGGCAGATGATGTGTGGGCGAGGGGAGCCGATTATCACGACTACTAACGGCGACAAAGACAGGGCAGGCCCGAGTGCTAGAGGGGCATGTCCCTATTAACCATTAACCACACCCGTCGTCTGCAATGCCCTTAGCAAATCGTCCGTGTGGATCCGCAGCGGCGGCGCTCAAGAACACGAAGCGCCTGGCCGGGGCGCTGCTCCCAAAATACCCACCCGCACTAGGCCGCTCCAAAGATAGATGCAGCGTGGCAAATGGCGTCGTCGTCGCTCCCTGCCCACTGCGCTCGCCTAGCGCCCTCAGCACCGCCATTGGCCCATGCCCCCCCTCGACCACTCCACCCACCTGCACCACCGGTCGGGGCTTCACGCGCGCTTCATCTGCTGCACGCCGCCGAAACATTTCTGCTGCTTGCTTCACACTGCAACACACACGTGCATCGGCGCTTCTCCGCCCCTCTCCATCGCAACAGCTTCCCATGAAGAAGGTGAAACGCCAGTCCGACGCCGTCATCGTCCACTTTGTTCGTAAGCACCACGCACAGCCTTGACGCCTTGGTCGCCCTAACTCTTGTCTCGTATCGCTCCCAGGACTACGTACGTACACCACGTGCGCCCCACGCTTGCGCAATCCAGTAACGCTCTTTTTCTTCCACACAGGACTGCTTCTACGCCAGCGTCTTTGAACATGAGAACCCGGCGCTGCGCAGCTTGCCACTGGCCGTGCAGCAGAAACAGATTGTCGTCACATGCAACTACGAGGCCCGCCGACGCGTACGAAATCAGACCGTGTCTTGTTTGTCGCTCTTGCCATGATGACTGAATATCACCACAGGGACTCCGCAAACTGCAGCTGATCACCGAAGCGAAGAAGATCTGTCCCGATGTAGTCATTGTCCTTGGCGAGGATCTTACTCGTTTCCGCAATGCGTCCAAACTGCTATACTCGTTCCTGCGGTCCTTTTCCTGGAACGAGCGTGTAGAAAGGTTAGGCTTTGATGAGGTAGGTTTGTCGTCACTTCGATTCCCTTGCCTGTCCGTAGTGCTCGTCGTGTCTCAACACCGCCACTGTCGTCCATTCCATCCTCTCCTAGTCTTTTCCAAGATTCGCCTTCCCTGCGGTATCCGATCGTCTAAATTTCCTCACCGTCTCTATATACAGTATACAATGATCCAGTGCGCGAGTCATCATGCTGAGTCTCAGCGACCTAGGTCTTCCTAGACATCACCGACATCATCGACTACAACATCAGCATCCTCAACCCAAACGATCTGCACAACGCCTTCTTCTGTCTCGCAAAGGACGATCCTACACGCGGCTTTCTGTACGATGCGACGACGCTGACGGGCCATTTGTATCCCAAGACGGCGAGTTGTAATTTAGGTAAGCGGACATGGCTGTATTACGTATACGATGTGGCGTAGTGGGCACATGTTAGTTAAGCTGGATTGGGCGCATTGCAAGGCTGACCGTCTCCTTGCTGAATCCCTGCGGCTGGTGAGACGAGTGACTGCGGCTGTGGTGCTGCCACCAACAGTACTGAAGTTGGACGGTGCGAGATGACATTGTGCACAATAGAGGATAGCCGTGCAGTCCAGAGAACTAATGCATTTCCAGAAACTTATTCGCTGGGAACCACAGCGCCGAACTTGCTGCATCTGCGGTTGGCGCTAGGCAGTCACTTTGCGCAGTACCTTCGTACCAAACTCACGCAAGATACGGGGTATACGGCTACCGTTGGTATTTCTACCAATAAGCTTTTGGCCAAGCTGGTAGGCAACACGCATAAGCCTGATGCGCAAACCACTCTCGTTCCGTCGTATACTGAGCATGGAGATGTTGGCGTGGATACCGACAACATAGCCACCTTCATCGACGACCACGAAGTCGGTCAGATCCCTGGCATTGGCTTCAAAATCGCACAGAAACTGCGTGCTCACGTGCTACAACGGCCCGCAGACTTTGACGCCGGCCTTGTGTATGGCGGCACGAAGGAATCTGTGCTAGTCCGCCATGTAAGAACGTGGCCTGGTATGGGTCCCGAGGCGCTCGAACGCTTACTCGCTGGTCCGGGTGTGCCGCATGGTATTGGTACACGCATCTGGGGCTTGCTGAATGGATGTGATGACAAGGACGTGGGGCAGGCGCGAGAAGTGCCCCGGCAGATTAGTATCGAGGATAGTTATTTGCGGTTGGATTCGTTAGAGCAGGTGAGCAAGGAGCTGGCGATGCTGGCGAGGAGGTTGCTGGAGAGGATGTATGTGGATCTTTTGGACGACAACGATGATGATCTCGACGGTCAAGATCCAGGCGCACATACGTCGAAGTCGGGAAAGCGGTGGCTCGCGCACCCGAAGATGTTACGTCTGTCGACGCGCCCGCGGCCGCCGAGGAATGCGGATGGAAGTCGTGATAGGTCGTTTGCGCGCATCTCGAAATCGGTGCCTATGCCTGCGTTTGTGTTTAGTCTTAATGGGACGACGACGAGCACCGATGGTATTGGTGATAAGCTGCTGCGCGAGGCGTTGCTGCCGTTGTTTCGGAAACTGCATCCGGAGAAGCGGGGGTGGGATTTGAGTCTGGTCAATGTTGCGGCAACGAATATGGTGGATGCGGCGAGGGAGAGGGGCGGTGTTGGAAGGGATATTGGGAAGATGTTTAGGAGGCAGGAGGAGGTGCTTGGGCGGTGGAGGGTGGAAGAGGAGCCGGAGGAGCCGAAGGACGCTCGAGTTGAACGGGAAGGGATGGTGGGGAAAGAGCATGGTTCGTTTGAGCGGGGAGAGGTGATGATGGACGAGGGCGATGGGGGGAGTAGGGAAGAAGACTGGGTTGTCGAGGAGCCTGAGGCTCACATCCGGAAAGAAACAGAAGACGATGACGATGGGGAATGGCTGATGGAAGAGGAGCTTGCTCATACCGAACCACGCTTCCTCATAATGCAGGCGTTGACCCAAACCCAGCAAGAAAATTCCGGCCAAGGCGAACAAATCCTAATGATGCACTCACCATCCTCAACCCAATCATCAGAAAAAGAACAAGAACAAAAAGACCAAACACCCAACGACCCCTGGCTCACCGAATGGAAACGTCAACTCGCAGAAGACAACGCCGTCCTGCAAAGACATGGCTCCGAAGACTTTCCTACAGCGTCGCAAGAAGTCGAGTCTACTGTTGCTGATGCTTGGGTGTCGGAGGAAGAAGAAGATGGTGATGCGGATATGATGGACGGGGACACGTTTCGGTGCGAGGAGTGTGGTGCGGTTATGCCAATGTTTGCGTTGGGGGCGCATTATCGGTGGCATGAGGAGATTTAGGTGGAGAGTTTACATCTCTGACCCTAGAGTAGCACCAAGCGGTATATGATGAATGCTCGTAGAGGGACTAGAGTTCCATATGCATACTGATTGTGCGTATTAATACACACCGCTTGTACGTTACATTTCACATCTCCGTACCTTCCGTCATCGCTATAAGAGCAGAGTACAGATTCTTCGCCTTCAACTCTGTCAATCTTTCAACTTCAATGTCGTTGTTGTACAGTTTGATACATGCGCTCTCCTACTCCATCTACATCTCCACCCTCGGTCCATTCGCCGGCGCAGATGATGACGCATCCGGAATCCTCGCAGCCGTCTGCTCAAGCGGCTCCTTCCTCCTCGGCCTCTTCAGATCCTCCACCGTAATCCCATTCAACCCCACCTTCGTCAGCCCCATAACCGGCGCATCGCCCTTCTTCACAAACTCATACAACCCCGGCAACTTATTCCCCGCCAGCCTAAACGCATCCCGCACAACCTGCTCGTGCAAGTCTCCCTGAATCTCAAAAATAATCTTACTCACCGCCACCCTCGCCGTCCACCGATCAAAGCTCCCCTTACCCTTTCCCATGCGCACATCGTTGCCAGACGTGTACACACCGATGTTCGCAGCAACGCGCATGTACAGCCTGAACTTCATGCCTCGGAGACGCTTGCGGATCGTTTCCTCGGCGATGCGCAGTTGGTGCGCGGAAATGCGGCGGTCGTGGTCGCGCATGCGCAGGCCGTAGTCGCCCCAGACGACAGTCGTGCCGCGCATGGAGCCGCCTGTGGGCACGCGGCAGCGCCCTTTGCGTGACTTGCGCGACTCACCGGCTTTGGGGGCGAGGTAGTTGAGGCGGGTGGGGGTGCTGGAGAAGAGGCGGGCGTGGGAGAGAGGACTGGGTGTGAGGGATTGGGGTTTGGCGAGGCATGTCTGTTGGAGGACTTTGGGGTATTAGCGGAGGCGGGGAGGGAGATGTAGATGTCGTACGTGTTGGCCGCGGTGCGGAGATGTAGAGGCGGCTGAATTGAGCCAGCAGGCTTTGGGATATCCTTGGTGGCGGCATGGCGTTATGATGTGATGTTGGACTCGTAGTGCTCGGTCACTTTGGTGTTGAAGTTCTGATGCCAAGATCTGGGTGTGGCTGCTGTGGCGCATGCGGGGTGTGGCGTCGATGCGCCTGCCTAATTGCCTAATGACCGCGCGAAGTCGCGTCGTGCACGTCAACGGCGCCTGGCGTTCATCAATCCACCCAAACCCCATTCTCACCCATTGTTGGGCCCGACAACTGTCTGCGAACGCGACACAGATTCCGATACTGAACTGTACGCGTTTTGTGTCTGAAAGATGCCGGCCGACATTCGCAGCTTCTTTGGCGGCGGACCCCCAAAGGGCAGCCAGGACGCAAAGAAGAAGGATGAGCCTGCGCCGAAAAAGGCCGCACCCAAGAAGAAGGGACGCGCAAGTCGGGTCGTAGAAGACTCTGACGATGAGGATGAGGAGGACGCGAAGTAGACAACCCTTTACTGTCTTGTGACGTCAAACTGACAATACGTAGACCCAAGAAGACCACGCCAAAGAAGCCAGCCGCGAAGAAATTCAAGCGCGAACCGACCCCAGAACCCGTACTCGAGGAGACGACCACATCCGATTTCTTTGCCAGCTCAAACAAGCCCAAGCGAACCGAGCCGGTCAAGAAAGCTGCGGCCGAGCCGGCCACAACACCAAAGAAGGCGCCCGCAAAGGCAAACGGGAAAGCATCCAAGGCGGCTGCTCCGTCATCCAATGCAAAAACATCTGGTCGCGCAAAGAAGCCTGTCACGTCCTATGCCGAGCGGGACGACGAAGACGAGTTCCCAGACGATGACCTAGACGACGCAGACGACATCTTCGAAGACAACATCAAGGGCAAGGGAAAGGACGATTACAAGGAAGAGCCGGAGAGCGACGACGATGTGCCTGTGCAATTGCCACATCGCGGAACACCGAAAGTGCCCGCTAAGCAGCAAAAGACGATCAAAGACGAAGACGAAGACGATTTCGATCCCGAAGACGAGGATGTCGACATGAAGGATATTGATGCGGAGGATGACTTTATTGAGCCTGACGAAGATGAGCATGCGGTCAAGAGTAAGCCAAAGAAGACGTCGAATGCAGGCAAGAAGCGGAAGTCACCCGTGTCAGATGAGGAAGAGGAGGACGAGGAGGACGAAAAGCCGAAGAAGAAAGCACCGAAGAAAGCCGCTCCAGCGAAATCGCCGGCGAAGAAGAAGGCAAAGAAGGAGGATGTTGAAGACAGCGCAGACATCCAGGCCATCTACGACAGCATTCCTACCGTGCGTGCACCTACACCGCCACCCAAAGATGAAAACTCCAAATTTAATTGGCAGGCAAACGCGGGCCGCAGCGATGCTGCGCCTACCGGGGGGTCATCTGGCGACATGCCACAGGGCTCAGATACATGTCTTGCAGGTCTTACGTTTGTGTTTACTGGCGTGTTGCAGCGATGGGGTCGGACAGAAGCACAAGAGCTGGTCAAGCGACACGGCGGAAAGGTCACTGGTGCTCCAAGCAAGAAGACCAGCTATGTTGTACTAGGCACAGATGCTGGTCCTAGCAAACTGCAGAAGATTCGAGACATGAACATCAAGACAATCGACGAAGATGGACTGACACAGCTCATTGAGAAACTGACGGCAGCTGGCAACAAGGGCGACAGCAAGGCTCAAGCAGAGTATGCTGAGAAGCAGCGCAAAGAGCAGGAGAAGATTGAAAAGCAAGCTGCCGAGCTCGAACAGGAAGAGAGGAAGCGTCAAAAAGAGCAGGCGGCGGCAGCTGCAGCGGCCAGCAAGAAATCGGGTTCGGCAGTCCCAGCTGCTGCTCCCAGTGCGGGTCCTGCTGTCGACTCGCGATTATGGACCACCAAGTATGCGCCCACATCACTCTCTCAGATATGCGGCAACAAAGCAACAGTCGAGAAGATACAACGCTGGCTGCAGGCCTTCCCGAAGAACCTCAAGACTGGTTTCAAGTTAGCGGGTAAAGATGGTAGTGGTGTGTTCCGCGCCATCATCCTGCATGGTCCACCTGGTATCGGCAAAACTACTGCAGCGCATCTTGTCGCAAAGCTCGAGGGATACGACATTGTTGAGAGGAACGCCAGTGATACCCGAAGTAAGAAGCTGATCGAGGATGGTTTACGTGGCGTCCTCAGCACCAACTCACTCCACGGATACTTTGCTGGAGACGGAAAGCAGGTTGAAGGATCAAAGAAGAAGCTCGTTCTCATCATGGACGAGGTCGACGGCATGTCTGCGGGTGACCGCGGCGGTGTTGGTGCGCTCGCAGCCGTCTGCAAGAAGACGGAGATTCCCATGATCCTCATCTGCAACGACAGGAAGCTGCCGAAGATGAAGCCGTTCGATTACGTTACCTATGACCTGCCCTTCCGACGTCCCACTGTCGACCAGGTACGGTCGCGCGTCATGACTATTGCCTACCGAGAAGGCTTGAAGCTGCCTCCGACTGTTGTTAATGCACTCATCGAAGGCAGTCATTCCGATATTCGCCAGGTTGTCAACATGATTTCTACCGCCAAACTCGACCAGGAAGCCATGGATTTCGATAAGGGCAAGACCATGTCCAAGAACTGGGAGAAGCATGTTATCCTGAAGCCGTGGGATATCACACAGAAGATTCTTGGCGGCGGCATGTTTGCCTCGAGCAGCAAAGCCACGCTGAACGAGAAGATTGAACTCTACTTCAACGACCATGAGTTTAGTCCGTTGATGCTGCAGGAGAATTACCTCGGCACGAATCCTATTCTTTCCGGGCAGTACGGAGGCAAAGAGAAGAATCTGAAGAATCTTGAGCTGGTATCGCAAGCCGCAGATAGTATCAGCGACGGTGATCTTGTCGATCGGATGATCCACGGCTCTCAGCAACAATGGAGTCTAATGCCTACCCACGCAGTCTTCAGCTTTGTCCGCCCCGCCAGTTTCGTCTCTGGTAGCACAGCCGGAAACGGGACGCGATTTACTTCGTGGCTAGGCAAGAACAGTACTACCAACAAACTCAGTCGCATGATCAAGGAGATCCAAGCACATATGCGGTTGCGCTCTTCTGGCGACCGCCACGAAGTCCGGCAGCAGTATGTCCCGCTTCTCTGGCACGACTTGGTAAACAAGCTGCAGAAGGAAGGAAAGGAAGCTGTTTCCGAGGTCATCGAGCTGATGGATAGCTACTACCTTACTAAAGACGACTTTGACGCGATTATGGAGTTGGGAGTTGGGCCGATGGATCAGGAGAAGGTCAAGATTGATAGCCAGACCAAGGCTACCTTTACACGACTGTGAGTTCCTTCTTAACCGCATTTACTTACTTGTGCGACCATTATACTGACGGTGTCATAGGTATAATCAACAATCCCACCCTCTCCCCTTCATGAAGGCATCATCCGTCACGGCGCCGAAAGGCAAACAAGCAAAGGAGAAACCAGATCTCGAGGAGGCGATTGACGAGAGTGATGATGGAGAGGTTATCGAGGAGGCCCAGGACGAAGAAGAGGATGTTGATCTGAGCAAGGACAAGTATGTCAAACAGCCCAAGAAGAAGGCGGCGCCTAAGAAGGCGGCGGCGAAGAAGGGAGGGAAGAAGAAGAAGGATGACGATGACGATGTGGAGGATGACGAGGATGAAGATGTTAAGCCGAAGGGCAAGGCCAAGGCCAAGGCTGCGCCCAAGGGGAAGAAGAAGTGAGATACGCACGAGGTGACGGGGAGGGGCTTGAGCGTGTCGGCGTATGAGCGGTGTACAACATGGCTATGGGTGGGTTGTTTTAAGGTGAATGGGTATACTAGGCGTGTCTACAGGGGGATTGTGCTTAGTGTATGCATGTGTAATTCTGTATATTAAATTCGCCCCAAACTACGACGCTCATTAGCGTACGTGGTTTAGTTTCTGTTTCGGACCTCGAGGCTTTAGGTAGTTGCTCTTGTCTAGTAGAATATTACGCCCTGCATACACGACGCCGTGTTTGTAGTCCAATAGCATTTTAGCCGATAGATGTATGCTCCGATGGAAGGATTCGCCCAGGCTTGTGGTTAATTAACCAAGATACAAGCGCATCCAGCTTGTGTGGATATAAAGTCAAGCTCTGGGTGTTTTCTTCCATTGTAAATCTCCCTTCGTGCTCTACAAACATTCACCCTTACCATCTACCTACTCCCGTCTCACCAACCACTCAGACCCTCCTACAACTCTAACAACCTACCTCTAATCCTTACCCACCACCATGCACCTCTCCCTCCCCACCACGCTCCTCATCCTCATCCCCACCCTCGCCGCCGCCGCCCGCCTTGGCGGCATCGACATGAACCGCGCGTGCAGGGACCAGTACGGGGGCAGCTGGACGGCGTACGTATCGCTCCAGGGCGGCGGGTGCAATGCATGGCGGTGTGCGTATATCGGGGGCGAAGCGACGCCGCGCAGTATCGATACGCCGCGGGCGTGTGTGAATCAGTATGGGGGTGGGGCGTATGCGTCGTGTAACGGTGGGGAGTATGATTGGAGTTGTTTCAGGGATTAGGGAGGGTGAGGGTTTGATGCTGGGAAGGCGCTGGGGTTAGTAAGGGGGATGTTGAAATAGAGATGTTGCGCGACGTCGGTCTGTCTTGGTAGACGGCATGGTCCGTGCACTAGTGAAAGTGTCATGACAGGGCGCTTGGCTGTGTCCGGTAAAGTGCCGCCCCGCCATTCTGCCCTGCAGCTGCCGTGGCCGCGCGACGTCAACGATGCAGTCTGTGCAGACGGAATTCAAGCTTTTGCCCACTCTCTTTTCCATATCCACTCAGCACTCGCTTCCCTGACGTTGATATTCTGCTCATCCGTACCCCGCACGCGAGACAGCGTCGTCGTCATTCGCCTTAGTCACCGCCAATCCAGCGCTTGTGCATCGGTCCAGGCACGGCTTGTGATCTGACAGTCAGCCTGGTCCCCGCTTCCCGTCTCCACTGTTTGCACCCACACTACACACGATCAGCGCTACGCTCACGTTTCAACCATGGAGAACAACCTTCCCGCCGCCCGCGCATCCCGCCGCCACCTCGAGGAGCGCCTCCGCAACGACTGGGAGTACCCCGACGTGCCCGCCGCATGGTCCGCGTCCGACGAGGAAGTGCGCGACGCTGCTGATTTCCGCCAGCGCTACTACGGCGAGTCTGAATCTGGCGACTCGGGTCAAGAAGACGAGGGCACCGGGCCCTACAGATTCGACAACCCAGACAGCATCGGCGATGCGGTCGCCAGCACCAGAGAGGCGCGCAGGCGGCGTCGCAGAGAGCGGCTGGAGCGCGAGATGAAAGACAACGAGGGCCTGAGAATCTGGGTCCAACGACGCGATGTCTGGACCGGCGCAGCGAGCGTCAAGAAGTATGGCACCAACCGCCAGCGCCACGCGAACCGCCCGTCGTCTGCGGCGGGCTACTCGTCCGAAGAGCACGCCGCCACTCCCACGGGCTCAGAAGCGCATTCCATCACCAGCAGCGCTACGCCCGACACGTTTGACCTCGTCCCCGTCGCTGCACCGCTTCTCGCCGATAACCCGATCCGCGCTTCCATCACGCCAAAAGCCTACAAGGACATTTTCCAGAAAATTGTGGTCTCGTCGCGCACGCCCTCTGTCCCTATCAATCTCGCGGATATGACCAAGGCGCTGGTGCAGGGCTGGAAGGACACGGATGAATGGCCACCGCGCGTCGGAGTGCCCGATCCTCTTGCTGGTAAGAAGCGTTCTGTCACTGGCGCGGCGTCGAATGGACACCAGGGTGGCTTTATTGCGCGACATCCTCATCTTGAAAAGGGCGTGGATGGGATGAAACGCATCTTGCATCTTAGTGGGCATCATGAGCATGGGCATGGAGAGAGTAGGGCTGAGGGATGAGGAATGCCACGTTGTATTTTTTTTTTTTTTTTTTGCGTGGACAGAAGTCAGTGTTTGTTTAAACAACGCTGATGCATTCCATCAACAGGCAATTTCCTCTTTCATACGCCTCCGCATCCTCCTCCGCCTCCTTTTACCGGGCTTCGTCACGACGGAGATCATGGAGTGGCGCCTGTGTCTGCGCCTGCGACTGCGCCGCGCAATAGTGTGGATTTACTCCGTGCTTCGGCCCTGCAGCGCGTCGCTGCGGATCATACGACGAGCAGCCAGTGTTGGTCGACTGGGTAGGGACATGATGATGATGCACTTGCGCCAGTCTTAGTATGCGCGTGGATAGATTCTTGGGGCGCGTGTAAAGGACAGCTTATGCTGACATTTTGCGTCAGTATCTTTTGTTCACGGCTGTGGGATGCGATGGGGAAAGTGCTGCGTGGGGGAGTACGAGGGCCGTTGATGCTTTTGGTTTTTGTGCTGGAGCCTTGTGCGGTTTGGCGGTGGAAGTGGGGACTGTGAATTGAGATGTGCGGACTTGGAGATGATGGTTGGGGGATATTGCTCTTTCGTAAAGGCATCAAATATCTAGTCCACGTTCAAAATCGTGGAGACACACAGTTCGGAAACTAGTCATTGAATCCCGCAGCACAAAACAAACTTTGATCGTACATCAACTAGCGAGGAGCACCCCATGACCTTGATGTGTTGTTTAACTTTCTAGCGGGAGCACTAAAATGTGTCATGTACGTAAACCCGGGATCTACAGTCGTGAATTTCGGCCGATAGCGTAACGTCGGGCTGTCGGCCGTTGATGCGAGCGAGCGCGATCACCCTCATGCCCGCCTTGCGGGGCTGTGGACACCTGAGTGGACTGTTGCCCTGTATGAATGTGCTGGGCAACGGTGGTCTGACGTTATGGACATGGGCGGGTCTCCATCTATCTCGCGGTCTTCGGCGGTGTCGGCGGCCGAAGGGGGGAGTTTGATCCGCTATGGAAGGTGGGAAGGGTGCGCGAGGGGAGTTTGTTGGTCTGCTGGGGGGTGTTTGTGTAGTACGTAACCGATGGGCATGTGTATATGGGTGATCCACCTTGTTACGAATGTGCATCGATGCGAGGGTCAGAGAAACGAGTTCCTTGCGGGTGCGCATAAGTGTCTGTGATGCCCATCTCTTTCTCTTGATTCTGCTGCTGCTGGATTTCCTTTGACGATAAAAAGAATCTTTGCAACAAGACTTGTCCTGCCATCACTAAAAGACGACTTACTATCGCTTTCATCAAACATGCCAGGCACACTCCAACCCCAGCACCCCAACGCCGATGCGCCTCAGCGCCGAGGCGTCTACCTCCTCACTCACCCGCGTTCAGCGTCCAATCTCTTCCAGACCATGATGGCCAAGCAGCCCGGCTACCAGAACAGCGGGTACAAGTTGTTCGACGCTGGATTCGCGACCTTGGCGGATCTTGAAAAGGGAAAGCTGAGTGAGTGGAGCGAGGAGGAGCGGGGGGAGTTGTATGATAGGTTCCGGGCGGCGTTTGGGACGTTGGAGGATGAGTTGGAGGACTGTGAGAAGAATGTAAGTTGAGATGTCTACTTTTTCGAATTCATATGGAGGATGGGAAAAGAGAGGGAGAAGAGAGATGGATGGACGAGGTCGGCAGTTGTGGGGTTGCGCGCCACAACCGTAACCCGCACCGTTGACGCGATCCCGCCGTGCGATTCCGTGCTCGGGTCGGCCCATGTATGCATCTGTTAACCGTTGAACCGGTCCCCAACTACCCTCTTGTCAAACGGCTTACTAATATTATCAACAACAACAACAGGGCAAACAGGCCTTTGTCAAAGAACACACCATCTTCCTCTCCGGTCCCGATAAGATCTTCCAAGCCATCTACCCAGACGACACGCCCCCCTCGCTCACCATCCACACACGCAACGCACCCCAAGATGCGCACACGAACCCGACATCCGTGCCTGACAATCTGCTCCTGTCGCTGCAGCCAATATTCCAGATCCGGCATCCCATGTTAATGTTCCCATCTATGCTGCGCGCCCAACGCGCATGGAAAGCAGATGCACGACCCCGTTCTCCGTATTGCAGAGCGGTGTGTACGCTAAAGCACTCACGTACGCTGTACGACTGGTATGTCAAGCGTGCGTCTCAAACTGGGGTCACGCCGCGCGTTATTGATGCAGATGATATTATGGAGAATCCTGCGGCTGTGCGGCAGTTGTGCGAGCAGACGGGTTTGAGTGCGGATCATGTGCAGTATGAGTGGTAAGCTCACAACCCATCCCCCCGGTTCCGTTGATATATGAAATTGATGAAGAGACGTGCTGATCTGGTTATGTGAATGTATAGGGAGGAGCGCATAGATGAGAACCCGCTCAAGGCGAGGTTCTTGAGTACGCTTAATGCTAGTAGAGGGATTAAGCCGGGGTTGGGCGCCAAGGGGAAGACGATGGAGAGTGAGAAGAAGAAGTGGGTGGAGGAGTTTGGGGAGGAGGATGCGGAAGATCTGGCACGCTTTGTGAATGATGCTATGCCGGATTATGAGTACCTGCATAGTCGAAGGACGACGGGTGAGAGTATTGAGGCATAGGTAGTTCGCGTGGATGATAGGATGGTGTGTTCAATATAGTTATAAGTCTTGTTGAGCAGCACAGGAATGGGAAATCAGTTCTCTCTTGTTCGCTAGCACGATACTTACTACTTAAATCAGCGGTCTAATCTTAAAGGTTCGCTCGCTGACTAAATTGTATCTGCCTCTGACTCTTACGGAAGCACGATCTGCGCGCGATCAAACCTGGCCTCTTCCGAATAACACGTCCAGATAGCGGCTTGCCAACAGACACCGTCTTTGAAGGCGCGTCCGGTGTGGTCTCTGTAGCCGTTCTGGTGGTCGCACCCTCCTCATCCTCATCCGAGTCTACCCTTTCCAACACCACTTCCCCGAGTCTCGCATTGACCGTCTCCGCAGTCGCCCAAGAAGCATTCATACAAGTGACCAAGGCATACATCTTAATAAGAGAATGGAAATGGCCAAAAAGAAGATACGCCGGGAAATACACAATGTCCCACGGATACTTGCGAAAATGCGCAGACACCTTGACAAACTTGAACGTGACAATCCAGGTCGTCAGTGCAACCAAACACGCCGGAAAGTAACTCGACTTCCCCATCTGCTGGAGCGTGCGATGCAGCGAAAAGTACATGCTCAACTCCTGCACAAGCGACTGCCGAAAGAACCACATGAGCAGACTATACGACATGAACGGTTGTCTCACCCACGTCGGCCTATTCATTAACTGCCCCGGATTATTTCGCCAAGTCGTGCGCGTCCACCTCAGCACTTGACCCATAAACTTGGGCCACTCGCCCAACTCCGTCGTCATGAGGCTCTCCGGTCCAGCCTGCAGCCCCACATCCCAATCATGTTCAATCAGCCAGCGCGTGTGAAACTTGTCGTCATCGGAATTCAGCGGCTCGCGCTTAAACGGCAGCCTGGAATCCAAATACCCCTCGAGGAACTCGGGCGATGCGTATATCTCTGTGCGGAAGACGCCGAAGCGGCCTGGCAAGGTGGATAGACCACGGTCGATGCCGTAGGTTCCGCGGTACTCGTATGAGCGACGCGCGAGATACGCCATGCCCATGAAGTTCCAGAAGCCGCGGAAGGAGAAGGGATGGTTGTGGTGTTTGGCTTGTAAGTCGGCGCTCACAGCACCGGTTTTTGGGTCTTCAAAGGGCGCGATGATGGATGCGACGAAGCGGGGTGAGGCGGGCCAGTATGCGTGGTCGTCTTGCAGTATTACAAGGCGTGTAGAGACTTGTTTGAGAGCTTGTGCGGTTTGTTCGCGACGCGAGGCTTTGACGCGGTGCGAGACTGTGACACGGCGATCTGGGAATAGGGTTCTGAAAGCGTGAAATTGCTCTGCGGCTTCTATTCCTGCGGTTGCGATGACAAGCCTTGGGATCTTCTGGTGGTTGAGAATTGAGCGGACGACGTGGTGTAGCGTTTTTGACATGAGGTACGTGGTGGTGATGATGACTGTGACGTCGGTGATGTGGTATGTGGGTTCTAGAGGTATGGGTGTTGGCTGGTATTTGTATGTTCCGTATAGACTAGTGATAACACGAATGTATCGGAGTAGGAAGACAAAGAGGAATGTCAAGGGGTAAAATCTCCGGAGGAAGAAGCGGTAGGTCGGCCACCAGAAGACAAGCTTGTACAAAGGTATCAGTGATCTTGCTAGATCACGGATGGTATGTGGTGCCAGTGTGTCTAGAACTTGTTTCGATGGGAAGAATGACGCGGACGCCATTGTGGAACAGTGCTGGTTTACCAAAAGTGTTGGATTTGAGGAAAAGCTCGAGCAGAAGATAATAATGTCTAAGCAACGTTCTACTGTCTCTTGCTTACATAAAGATAGACTTATGTACTGCAGGAAATCATGGAATAAATATTTACCGTGAACAACAAAAACGCGGAAAGCATCGTCTGACATATGCGTTTGCTGAAGAGACCACCCGAGGTGAAGGGATAGAAGAGTGATCGAGTAGGTATGTACCAATCACATCTAGTATTAAGAGCGTGATGTAGAAAGTCATCAATGGCGACGAGTGCAATCTTCCTATACAGTGGTCTCTTCAAATGTGCTCATACTGCCTGACTAAGCAATAACTTAGCACTAATACGCTTCTCTTTGGCTCTCCTCCAACGCTCTTACCAATCTTCTTCTCCGCGAGACTGATCTGTGCCGCAAATTCTAGTTCCAGATCCGCCTTCTCATCAGCTTCGTACAGTGGCGATTGATGATGAGTGTTATTCGAAGGCGGTGACTAAGTAGCCGTAGGACATTGCCGAGCATGGGTGTAAAGAATGTCGTCGGCGGTAGAAGTAGGGCGATCGGTTCGTCGTCGTCGGGCGGTCGTGGTATGACGCGATAAGTAATCGTTCTTGTCGCAGTAGTATTCATAAGTACTTGAGGGAGCAGCGGTACTAGTGAAGCCTAGTCGAATAGTCATCAGCGCCAGTGGTGGCTGTGATATGTATGTGGGGTGTGTAGATTGCCAATGATCCTTTGATGTGCGGTACTTCTCTTGATGAGAGAATTTTTGCGTATGGAACATATGGGGTTCGGGAGTCGTGAGCGGCTCGCTGTTGGTCATGGGTCATCATCAAACCACAGTTGAGCGGATGAAGTAGTTAGTATATCATGCCATATTCTCAGCTCAGCGTCCGGGTCGCTAGGCCTCAAGATTTCGTAGCTTTGCTTGTCGTCTTTAGGACTTTTTCGGCAGTAATTCGCAATGACAATGCCTCTAGTGGCCAATTCGTTGCTTGTAGAAACCGCTACCCGAGCTACATTGTCTGAGCCCTGGGCCCCGCCAAACATATATTCCTCTTCGAGTGACTTGAATCAAGCTTCGTGGAGCGTCGTAGTTCTGCAAGTGCTGCCGTGACTGCCTGTTGCGATGTGTTGACGATGGGCGATGCCGTGGAACTCTCGGGGCGAGAGCGCTTTCTTGCAGAGGCGTTTGAATATTACAACGCATTTGTGAACAGACCATTGCTTCACAGTAAGAGCCAATGCAATGATTCCACCGGTACTTGTTGTAACGATGAGATCAAAGAAAGCACTGATTGGGATCTGAACGCCCAGCTTCTCTTGAATCTGGTAAAGAACCTCAAGTTCGGAGATTCCAGGGATCACATAGTTAGATCAAAGGACATGCTCAGGAGGCCGCATGAGACAGCATAGACACGTAGCGTGGCTATTGAACTTCGGCGCGCCGCCGACCTCATGGTAGAAGCTCGATAGGTTGGGGGCATGAAGCCGTCGAATTGGGTCCAGAGGGCCAGATTCCTCTAAGCCATCCTCCTTGCGCTCTGGATCCGCTTGCGCATTATGCAATCTGGTCTTCAGCGAGTTCAGCCATACATTCTTGTAATTTTCCGCAGTGAAGCTGGACACGCAGCGACCGTCCGTCACCTTGCCTCAATCACCAGTTTGGTGACCCTTTTCATGACGCTTGCTTACGTTGACACGTCGTCCTCGTCTAGGGTGAGAGAACTCACAAGGCCAGTGCGAGGAGCAAAACCCAACTAGGGCATCTTGAAGTTGGGCTGATAATCTGCGAACAAGTCGTGCGGTTCTCCCTTCCTGTAGGTCGTGCAGTCATAGAGGAAGCAAGAAACCACGATGAAGCTCAGGTTCTCATGAGATGCGTAAGCACCAAAAGCTATCATTGTTGTTCAAGTTTAGTGCTGATAGTATTAAATGAAAACCGAAAAATGTACAAGGATTTCACTCTAAGTAACGGAACCGCTTTGTCACACAGTGAGATACACTAGCAGGCAGTTCTAGATGCCCTGACTAACATGAGGCGCGGGTCGGACGACCCCGAACCGCGTCGAGATAGGTTAGACATCATCTTGAATCATGGACGAAGTTTACATTAGCCAAATACAACGCTAGTCATGGTTTCCGTTCATCCATTTTCAGCAGCATTGATAACAGCAAGGGTGAAGTTCACGTAATCTGACTCATCATCAACGGCGCCGACGAGAAAGAGATTCATCACGCCGCGAATACGCACTGGAGAGAAAGATATCAATCACGCTGTATATAAGCACCGGGCCGATAGGCGAACAAAAAGCACGGACACAACGGGCGACACTCAGGCAATATCAGGGAGACGTGCAACACAAGCATAGGAAACATAGTCAAAGGCAAAAATTGCAAAAACCATCATTGACTTGCTTTTGCCATTACACAAGTTGTATTAATGTATCGGATTTCTGCCTCATAATCGAATGCAGACAAACGTTCTTTAAGTTGGAATGTAGAATTGAATTGCAAGTACCCAAATCGACATATCTAGCATCCTATGCCCAGGTAGATGTATCAAGGTACCCATGAGCGGCAATGCTCGGAAGATTCTCAATACGTTAACAATTTCCCTAAGGTACGCAGTGCCGCAACCCACAGATACGATTCGGAATCAACACAGCGCAGAAAATCAAAGATGATTGGCAATTTACATGTTCGGCAAGACTAGTCTTGAGAATAGCTAGGCATCCTGCCTATGAAACCGAATGTGCCAACGTTGTATATAGGAGTAGCAGGGTATAGTCCCAGAGGATACAGATCTATCAGAACCAATGAACTAGAGGAACACAAACAGCGACGCGGCCATACTTTGCCTTACAGCTTCAATCCTTGATTTTCTCCTCTTAGCATCATGTCAGCTTAGTATGAGAGGTTCTAGGCAGTTGTACAAAGACCGGTACCTTGACTGGGCCCTAGAAGTATAAGTATAAGGAAAATTCCCTCTGAGCAATTGCGAAACTCGCAGCATCTTCCAGTTCCACAAAGCTACAGCGCAAGCAAGTCTTCTACAATCTTCTACCAGCCTTATATCAACCATGCAGCTCTCTACTCTCGCAACTGTGGCCGCTATCCTCGCCGCCCCAGTATTTGCTCAGGTGAACCAGTGCCAGATCCGACTGTAAGTGTAGCATATCATCCAACCTTCCCGGCAGAATGCAAGTAATACTCATCCTGATTGCAGCAACACTCCTCAGGGCAGCGGCTGTACCATCTTCCCTGAAACAAGGGCCCAAAATACCATTGTTCCAATCTTTGGCATCCCAGCATTCCCTAGCTGCCAGCTTACACTCAATTTCGAAGCAGCAGGTTGTCAATACTTTGTGGCCGGCGTTAGCGGCTGTGGCGGCAATAGGGACATTCGCACTTCTTCGGCTGGGTCTGGGAATGGGCAAATTCGAGCATGCTAGTCCTGATTAGCTGCATGCGCGATCAGGTATTCACTGCGCTTAGCGTTAACATTGGAAGCCTTTTAAAAGGCGTTACTGTCTCTACTGTATCAAATATATACGGGTCTTTCAACAACGCCCTGTATATATGAATTCAGAATTGTTTCAAGTGCCTAGCTCTCCATCCACCATTCGGAAGCACCACAATCAGCGGCGTCAGTCCGTCTAGTACAGCGTACATTGCCTGCTCTTGATGCGCCGACTGAATGAGAAACTCTTCTTGCCTAAGCACCTACTGCATTGCCCTGCGAACCCCCCTTTCCCGCATGTTTACCACCGAAACCCTTCTCTCTTACTCTCTTACTCTCTTACTCTCCTACTCTCTTACTCTCTTACTCTCTTACTCTCTTACTCTCTTACTCTCTTACTCTCTTACTCTCTTACTCTCTTACTCTCTTACTCTCTTACTCTCTTACTCTCCTACGCTTCCGCTCTTCTACTCTATTCTCTTCTTGCTGTTACCTCTTCCTCTTCCTATCCGTAATGCTTTCGCCTATCTATGCGCTCTGTCTGCCCTTCGTTTCCCCCAACAGCCTACAGCAGGAGTCGATCAGGGTGAAGCTGAACATAACCGCTGAAGAAGCAGATCAGCTGGGACTGAACAACGTATTGCTAGGCGAAAGGCGCGACCCAAGCAGATTTCATGCGTTGTGCTCAAGAAGTGGGCATCTACTGACATAACTGGAACCAACGACTATTGTGCCAAGTGTTGTGGACCTGAGCGAGGTAAAACACGAGGGAATGATAGGCTGCCTGTTACTGACTTTTGGTCTTTTCCAAAAGATTTCTTGTAGTAGATGCTGAGCGGTTATGTGTATGCGCCTCCATGTATGTTGGTAGGTTGATTGTGGAGTATCAGTGATAGTGGTAGACCCAAAAGCTCAAACTCAATGATTATCGCGACACAGTAGGCCTCCCAGGAGCCCGAAAAAGCGACCTCTACACTCTCGTGGTAATACATGTGCGCGACTGCCTGCCGCAAAAAAGCACTGACCAGAAGCGGGGTACGCACAGCCCGAGCCTTAGGTCCCACTCTGCATGATTCCAAAAAGAGTCTAGTCACAACCTGCAGTTGTTTCATACACTAACCCATTCGTACTTTGGTAGCTTCGAGTCGTCAGGCTTGTCATCCGGCAACAACCTGTATGCCCCCGTTTTCCAAATGGTCCAAGCAAGCGTGTCGCGCACTTTGATCCCCCAGGCAGTCTGCGGGAAAGCAAGCTGAGGATAGCCAGGCGGCAAACCTTCATGCTTCGCTTGGATTTTACGAAAACTCTCTTCCCAAAGCTTGAGCGCTGCTGGGATGTCATGGCTGTCCTCCGTCTTCCCGAGCTCGCCTGCTAAATGGTATGCGCCCTCTACCGCGAGCGTAACTCCTACACCGAAGGTTGCGTGGGCTGCATCGCCGAGGAGTACCGCACGGTTGTTTGTCCATGTGGGAAGCTTGACGTACGCTGCACGGCTCATGTAGAAATCGTCGCAGCCATCCATTCCAGCCAGAATTCTCTTTGCCTGCCATCCTGCGTCATGGAAGTATGCATGTAGGAATTCCTTCTGCTTTTCAGGCCCTCCATCCATTGCTTCCTCGGCAAGCGGATCACGATGTCCACGTGCTGGTGTCGTGACGCACATGTAGCATCCAGTGGTCTTTCCGTTGCGATGCGGTCGTGTCATGAGACCCAGGCCTTTCGGTGCGTTGTACCAGTACCAGTGCTTCGTATCTGATTCTTCACGGGGAATGCTAAAGTACGCAACGTACTGACCGACAAAGTTATAGCTGTCCTTTCGCGTTTCCTCATCCAAGATAAGAGAGCGAATCCGTGATGTTGAGCCATCCGCACCGACTACAAGGTCAAAGCTGTCTTTTGCTCCACTGCTCAGTGTCACATGGACCTTCTTGTCCGTCTGTTGCAAAGCTGTAACGTAGTCTCCATATACGTATTTCACGTTTTCCATGCTCTTCGATGCATCCACGAACAAACCACATAGATCGGCTCGCAGTATCTCATACTCGGACGTGAAGCGGTTGTCGCCTTTTCCAAACTCGGCAATGATCTTGTTGGATGCGTTGACAAGCCGAGTGCCGTCCTCTGTGGTGTTATGTGCGAGCACACTTGGCAACAAGCCCATCTTCTCGACGATGGAGATGGCTGGACCGCGGATCTCGATAGACTGTCCAGTGGGTCGAGGAGACGGCGATCGTTCCAGAACGGTGATAGAGGCATTAAGGCGGGTTCTGGCTAACCAATACGCGAGATTGGATCCTGCAATGCCAGCACCGTTGATGAGGACTTTCAGCTGAGGAGTTCTGGAGAGAGACATTGTTCTCGTAAAGTATTTGGGGATGAGAGGCTACAGATTACTGATGAATGCGACACTGGCTAGTTATATACCTCGAGATTGTGATGCTCTTGCAACCAAGGCGTCAATGTCACGGCCTGGTGGGCTGAAGGGACGCCCAACCCGAGCTCCATCTGGCCCGAGATGCGACAAACCCGAGCATAATGACATGCGCATCGCAGGGAGGCAGACTTGGCTCAATGAGTCTATCGCAGATAAGCACTCGCTAACGCAGCGCAGCGCGATGATGTGCGATTGGATATTGATGGCCCGATGGTGTTGGATAATGAGTGTGGACTGAGCGGTGGCGGCGGGTGGGATCGGAGGTTTACAGTCGCCGGGCCAGCTGGTTTTGCCCCCACCGCCCACGTAATTCAAAGTCGGCATGCACGGACGTCCGTAATGTCCGAAACGTCCGGGGTTAATGACGACGATGCCATGAAGCCTTAAATGCCTTCGATAGCCGCTTAGAGTTTCTCGTGTGAGACTTGGTTTCTTTTCAAGCTTCTTCACTCTACCATCCTCAACATCGACTTCCCACAATGGCGCGAATTCTCATCACAGGCTCTTCTGACGGTCTCGGGTTAGCCGCTGCGAAAAAGCTTATTGCAAATGGACATTCCGTTGGTTTGTGCTACCCCAACCCTAGCTACCATTGATTTGCTGACGCGAACAAGTCCTCCATGCGCGCAACGCTCAGCGTGCGAAAGACGCCGAATCCGCATGCCCTGGGGCTGAAAAGGTTGTGACCGGCGACCTGTCTAGTCTCTCCGAGACCAAGAGCATGGCAGAGGAAGTGAACAAGCTTGGCGCATTTGACTGTGTGATTCATAACGCGGGCTTGTACCAGGGCCCTTTCCGCAAAACCAGTGAGGGCATTCCTGCACTTGCGGCTGTCAATACGGTTGCGCCGTATGTACTCACTGCGTTGATCAATCGCCCGAAGCGCTTAGTATTCATGTCTTCCGAGATGCATCAGATGGGCTCCCCCAGTCTAGACGACGTATTTTGGACCAAACGCGGCGAGAGTGAATACACCGCAAACGCAGCCTACTGCGCGAGCAAATTGCACAACGTCCTCTTCGCTAAAGCTTTCGCGCGCAGATGGCCCGATGTGAAGAGCAATGCACTGGACCCTGGATGGGTAGCTACTAAGATGGGCGGCAGTTCAGCGTCTGGAGATCTTAATGCAGCCGTCGAGAGCTACGTTATGCTTGCCGAAGGAGAGGAAGAGAAGGCTAAGAAGAGTGGAAGTTATTTCCATCCGAGCAAACGAGAGGGCACCCCCCACAAGGCAACATTAGATGAAAAGATTCAGGACAGGCTACTCGAGATGTGCGCCGAGTTTTCTGGAGTGAAAACTCCATGAAATCTACCATTTTGCATCAAGTAATCAACTTTTCTCGGCAAGTTTTCTCAAGAACTAACCCCTCTCTTGACTAGAGTACTGCTCTGATACTAACGAGTCTTGAGCTTAACATGGAAATTAGTTTGCTTCACGAACCATGCATTGCATAGATTCCAGGACTGCTCAGGGTCGACTAACTCAATCTGCTCACAACGTCAGTGGTGTGGCCAGATACACTATAGCTGGACTTGCCTGGAATGTGCGTAGTATAGCCGGCACAAGCTTGTGCATCTCTAGGAAGCTGATGTTCTTCCCAATGCATGTCCTAGCTCCCGCTCCAAAGGAGAACAACATGCTGTTCATCAGAGACTGTGATTCGGGGTCTCCTTCTAACCAGCGCTCCGGTCGCCACAAGGCTGCGTCTTCGCCAAAGACTCTGCGGTCCATGTGTATAACCCATGCTGAGCAGCCGATGATAATTCCTCCCGGAATAAAAGTGTCGCAGACAGAAACCCCTCCAGCGGGGACTACGCGCTCAAGAGGAAGACCCGCGGCCGGATGGATCCGCAGGGCTTCTTTGACCACCGCAGTCAGGTATGGAAGTCCGCGGCTTTCCTCCCACGATATCAAGCCTTCTGCATCGTCTACCTCTGCTATCAACTTCTTCATACTCTCAGGATTTCTGAGAAGATAATAAAAGATGGCGCGGAGGGTTATAGCTGTAGTGTCGCTTCCAGCAAACACGTTTGCCACTGTCAGCGCCAGGACACGTTCGTTGCTAATGAAAGTTGGATCTTTCTTGTTCGCGTCCATGAATCGTGAGAGAAAGTCTTTCGATCCTGAAATCTTGGTATCGGCCTGCCTTGTTCCTCGCTCTGAAATTCTCTGCTTCGCGAACACTGCCACCGAGCTTGTAGCTTTGAAGAGATCGTATTTGCTCAGCCACATGCGCACCGGATTCTTCAGCAGCAAGTGATCCAGCCATGGCATTTGTCCCACCTGCTCAAGATGTCAACGAAAAACCGATATATTCCGGATCAAAGGTTCACTCACCACCGACACGTACTTGAGAAGCCAATCCAAGTCTCCAATAATACTGTCCACATCTTCCCCGTGATCGACGAAACCGATCCGTCTGGAGAACGTAAGCTCACCTGAATCGTTAGCGAGAGTCTAGGATGTACTGAGTAGCTTCCAACGAACCTATGACATCAAAGGCATAGTAGTGGAGCCAGGTACCGAAATCGCAGATTCCAGAGTCGTCCTTGCGATCAGCGAACCGCTGCTTGAGCTGCATGAGAAAAGCCTCCGTGGTAGAGTCCACTAACGGCTCAAACTTCACAAGGGTGCTCATCGCGTACGCATTTGATACTGCGCGTCGAAGCTTAGCATGAAACACCTCATCGGTTGTGTTAAACATGCTGTGAAGCGCACGTCCGTTCGCTACCGTCATTTGCACCGGATAGAAGTTCGACTGTGCAGACTTTTTAGTTCTGTTTCGCTCGCTATACATTTGTGGATCTTACCTTGGTAAAACCAGCATTGAGGCCATAGATGATCTTGATTGCATCGGGATCGCTCACAATAACCGTGCGCGGTCCGATCTTGACTAGGGGCCCGTATCTGGCATGAAGAGCACGATGCACGACTTCTGGCCGTCGGCCCCAGACCAACATGAGCCTCCATAAGTCGCTGAATCCGGCCAGCCAAGGTCCCGGAATATGGTTCAAGCCTTGACAGAACTTGTTGTTGATGAAGTGCACTGCTAAAAGTCCGAGGGTCAGCCACGGTGCATTTCTCCAGACCAGGGTAAGTAGATTGGCAATGTGCATGGTGCCGAGCGTGTGCTTTGTGCTTCGAACCGAAAGCTTTGTTCACTTATGCCCGTTATTGGAATGGCTGTTGACATTCCGGGGGTTCCGCAATCCTGCCGAACCCCGCCCTTTCCGTAAATTCCGTCCCGGCAGCATGCGTGACCCACCAATTCATCGTGCGAGCGCAGTCATGCATAGATTCGCGAATTTCCGAGCAGCATTCAGGTCTTTCATGTTGGGGGTGTGGTTTCTACAAAGTATTGTATCTCGTCCATCACCTTAGCAACAAGTCATCCAACCACGAATAAAGCCCATGCTTCAGAACCATGGCCTCGCATCCAAAGGAGCAACCGGAACTGTGGACGTTTGGGTCTAAGATACCCTACGCGGAGAACTCGTGGGCCTCTGGAGCACCAAGCCCCTATTACAATGACTCGCATCGCAAGTTGCGCCAGGCCATGCGCGAATGGATGGAAAAGGTAACGGTCATGCGCCAGGCCGAAAACTGATTTTCAGAAATTAACTCTTACAGAAAATCATGCCTCATATAACGGAATGGGAAGAAACCGCCAACATCCCCGACAGTGTCTATCAGGAGGCTGCTCAAGCTGGGATCCTTCTACCCACAGCTTCGGGGAAAAGCATAGATCCAGATCTAGCAGCAAAATATCCGATCATAGGGAACATCAATCCAAAGGAATGGGATGGTTTCCATGACTTCATCCTCCACGATGAATTCGGCCGAGTTGGTGGAATCGGGCTGGAGAATGGACTGCTTGGCGGCGCCACCTTGTGCACACCCGCGATCATGAAGTTTGGTTCCAAAGCGTTGAAAGATGCGGTATTGGACGACGTACTGTCAGGAAGGTCACGACTAGCCTTGGCGATCACCGAGCCCGAGGCTGGCAGTGACGTACGAGGTTTACAAACCGAGGCTGTCGTTACTGCTGATGGAAAAGGATTCGTCGTGAACGGCCAGAAGAAGTGGATCACCGGCGGCATGTACGCCACGTATTTCCTCACTCTGGTGAAAGAGGTGTCTGGTTCCTTCACCCTGCTCGTCGTCAAGCGATCTGATGGGTTGTCAACACGGCACATGGTCATGTCCGGCTCGAATGCTGCTGGCACCGCTTTCGTTGATTTCGACGACGTGTACGTCCCTCTGAGCATGACCGTGGGCGAGCGCGGTCAGGGTTTGAAATACGTCATGTCGAATTTCAACCATGAGAGACTGTTTCTCGGCATGCAGTCCTTGCGATGCTCCAGGGTGTGCTTAGAGGATTCGATCTCGTTTGCCCTGACCCGGAAGACATTTGGGAGTCGTCTCGTTGACCATCCAGTCATACGATATAAAATCGCCAACATGAGTCGTCAGGTTGAAGCACTCGGTGCCTGGCTCGAAAGTCTTATCTTCCAGTTGCAGAATCTGTCTCCCACTGAGAGCGATTTCCTGCTCGCAGGCACCACTGCTCAACTCAAGGCTCATTCAGGTATTGTACTCGAGAAAGTGGTGCGAGATGCTATTCAAATTATGGGCGGCCTCGGCCTGACGCGAGGAGGACGCGGGGAGCGTGTGGAGCGCATCTGGAGAGATGTAAAGGCTCTTACTGTACCAGGGGGAAGCGAGGAAATCATGCTCGACCTGAGTACCCGGCGAGCGCTGAAGATCCACGAAGAGAGACAAAAGAACAAGGCAATGATGTAGTTTTCGACCAAGAGCACAAATGCACTTTTATACCCTAACAACTTGTCTGAGCGCTCATGCTTGAACACTAGTTTAGTGAAGATGGTCTAGAAGTACTGGGGTCCAAAAAGGTAGAACTAATGGCAAGATGGAAACTGTGTCGCACATGGAGGATGCACTCAATGCTTGCTTCACAAGGCATACACCGATGGAAAACTACAATTCGAACATTTCTTCTGCAATTCAAAGGGCCTCTAGGATGATGATTACACGAGGAAGACGGTGGTGGATATATACATATATATAGAGTCTACTTTTAACCATGGTGGCGATAGCGATTCGGTAGGCACGAGTGGCTCATCGTCTATGGGCCATTGCCGTACTATGGGTGCGATGATGATAGTTACATGAGAGGTTGAACAACAGCTAATCTAAGTCATAGCGAGCGAGGAGACAACTGCAACTACAGTCCAAAGTTCCATATCTCTCATCACAATTTTGATGGCACGTTCATACTGTATCGTGTTAGTCAATCTTCTCCTAAGCTCATGTTCAAGACTTACTTGATGTGTATTGTTTTGGCTTCCAGATACGACATCAGGCCATGCTTGCCCAGCTCCCTTCCATAGCCAGATTGCTTCTTGCCACCAAGAGGTGTGTTTCTGCTCGGTAGATGTGGTGTGTTGACGGAGACAGTGCCACTTTCAAGTTTGCCAGCTAGGCGTAATGCTCGGGTAACATCTGTAGTGTAGATGCAGGATGATAGACCGTAATCGGTATTGTTCGCCAGGTGGATAGCTTCCTCTTCTGTCTGAAACGTCTTGACGCACAGCACTGGACCGAAAATCTCTTCGCGCCAGATCGAACTGTCTTCTGGTGGATCCAGAAATAGTGTTGGGCATATGAAGAAGCCTTTATCCCCTTTCCTGCTGCCTCCTGTGACCAAGCTGGCATCTTTCTTGCCCTGTTCAATGTAGGTCATGATGCGCTGATATTGCTGAAGATCGGCAACAGGACCGTGGTCTGTCTGAACCTCCAAAGGATCGCTTCCAAGTTTAGAGGCAGCCTCTTCAAAGAGCGATTTTAGCTTTCCAACAAAGCTTGTTGCAATCGAGGCGTGCACAAGAACTCTAGATGCAGCTAGATGTTTGGTCAGAAATGTTTCTTAAATGAAGGGTCGCTCCCACTTACCAACACAGATCTGACCGGAGTTGGCGAGAAATCCACTGCCGACGCTGGAAGAGGAATTAGCGAATGCAGCACAGTATCCCAAGCGGCTTAACTTACTTCGCGATGGCAATGTCCATTGGTGCATCAGGAAAGACGATAGCAGGGGACTTTCCTCCTAGCTCGAGCGTGACGCGCTTGAGATTGCTTCTCGTTGCTGCATCCTGCACCATTCTACCAACCGTTGCCGATCCAGTAAAACTAATCTTAGAGATGTGAGGATGCGATGCCAACGCAGCTCCTGTATCCCCAGCGCCACTCAATATTTGAACAACGCCTGGCGGAAAGCCTGCTTTGATAAATAATGGGCCTAAAGCTAGAGCACCGAGAGGTGACTTCTCTGAACTTTTGAAGATAAACTGTCGACATTAGTAACTGTAGATCAACGCCGGTAATGGTGCTAGCTTACTGTGTTACCAGCTGCAAGCGCTGGGGCAATCTTCCATGCGACGTACATAAAAGTCGCGTTCCAAGATGCGATACCGGCGCAGACGCCAATGGGTTCGTATTGCACGATTTTGTACAGGCCGTCATCGTCTATAAATGACTCGCCGGCTATCTTGTCAGCCCACCCTGCATAATCTAGTCATAGTGTCAGCTTTATACTTCAAAGCCTATGCTATTCGCTGAAACCTACAGCGTATTGTCTCAACCATGTGTGCAATTTCGAAGAACTGCAATCCACCAATTGGACGCCCCGTCGCAAGTGACTCGATGCGTGCAAGACGAGCCGCTTCCTTCTCAGCTAAGTTCGCGAATTCATAGAGACAACGAGCCCTCTGAGGTCCTGTAAAGCTGTTCCATAGACCAGAGTTGAAAGCTGCGAGCGCCCCAGCCACCGCTCTGTCGACGTCCGCTGGCGCTGCAAAATGTACCTGATCGGTTACCACCGACTCATCGAACGGGTTTTGTAATGCATGGAGTTCTTTTTCAGATGACTCCACAAACTTCAGGGTATGTCAGAAAGTTATTTGAATGACCTCCTTCATCTGGACTCACCTCGTTGTTGATGAAAAGCAGCGTCTGTAGTTCCTCCATGCTCGAAGATGAAACGTGTTTCCCTGGAATCTGCGCTGTATCTTTCTTAACACCCTTTTTTTGCGTATGTAGCGTATAAAATACGATATTCGTAAATAGAATATTTGTACAAAAGATAATATGCTTGCAACTTTCATTTTGAGATGAATCTGACTGGTTTTGGTGCAGAGTGAGAAGCGGCCGATGATTCCGTTCGTTCCGTTGGCGTGCGGGGTGCTAGCACGGATCACGTGCTGCATAGAAAGTACTTCTAGTGAGATCCGATTGAATAAGAGAATCCGCAAAATGTTTCAAGCGGATGTAAATTTTCCAGTATTGGATGGAGTCGGGCGTGCGAACACGCTAAACACATAGGCACCGAATGATCTTAAGTGCATATGTGTCCTTGGGTTTCTTACCCACCTAACTATGACTTCAACCTGACGTGATTCCTAGCACAACAAGACAAAAAGAATAATTAGAAACTTTCTGCACTTCAAGGATGGGAGAATGCATCGACTGAAGCAGTGAGTATCGACTTTGCAAACTCGGACGTTACCTAGGTATACTTAACATCACTACAAAATCGCGATCGAATTTGCCGGGCTTGCTACACCGCCTCTACTATTCAACAGGCTGATTGTAAACATAAAGTCCACTTTTGTCTCTTCTAGCAAACCTCAGCCGATCTTCAAGCCACATCAGCTTAGTGATAGGAATGCCTCAACCAGATAAGAGAACTTCTCGATCAAGGAGACATTAGCATGCAATTCAAGGGACGATACTCCGATACATATCAAGAGATAGTATCAACCCTGCATTCCGCTATTATCTAGGCGCTCCGCAAGCTAGTAGAAGGCTTAGTACAATCTTATCAAACTTGACAAAACAGAATATCGATGTCAAAACGACCCGCTGATCAAACATAAGAAGTCTTCACCTGTTGATACGTTCTCTTATTACAGCTTTGCAATCTTTTCGAACTTTTCTTGCCACTTCCGCTGGGTATCCCGGATCACGTCGTAGCCATACAGCCAATCTTGAAAAAGCACATTTGCCATAAGATTTGGGCTGCCGGGATAATCGCCCGCTGCGAAAACATCTTCCCTCATGTCATACTGCTCTCCTTCGTTCATGTGTATGAAGAATCGGTTCGTCCACGATCCTCGTTGGACGGTGTGGGCGCGGGTTTGCCGTATCTCTTGGAAGAGCGCTAGAGCTTCCGGTATCTTGTCTCGAGACTGGATTTTCGAGAGCAGGGAACCCAAGCATGCAGCATCTTCTATGGCCATTGCAGCGCCTTGCGCAAGATATGGCAGTGTCGCATGAACAGCGTCGCCTATGACCAACATACGGTTTGAAGGATGGATCCAGCCTGACACTGGTCGAAGATCGATTAATCGCCACCTCTCCAAGTCCTCCGGAATAAGGTTCAGGAGTTTGGTTGTACTGCAATATAGCTGCGTCAGTGACAATTACACACCGTTTCCAAGCAGACTGACGTTGTATTCCACCCTGCAAATGCTTTTCGCACGTCTGATGCGCTTGCCGGTGCCTTGTAGCCAACCATAGAATGGTCATCGGGAATGACCATCAGAAGGTTGTAGGTCTTCTCCTTTTGCATATTGTACCTATGTGATCTGATTAGTCTAGCTGGTGAGATGACGAGAAATTGGACATACCCTATAATATGGTGATCAGGACCCAACCATTGTTCAAAGCCAGGATTCGTCACCAGAGGCGCAAGCTCTGGATCTTGATGCAACACCTCCGCTTTCAATACTGCACGAAAACAAGTATCTCCAGTTTCATGTGGCTCAGCTTCCTGGCCAATCGCCTTCCGTGCAATACTCTTCACACCGTCGCATCCTACAATTAGGTCTCCCACCACGCGCTCTCCTGACTCAAGTATCACAGTGCCGTGGCCTGGCTCATAATCAACCACCGTGCAGCCAGAGCGTAGATTAGCACCGGCTTCGAGCGCAGCTTTCAGCAAGATGCTGTGGTAATCAGGGCGGTACACTTGCCAATAAGGTGCTCCAAATCTGGTCCGGTGATCGAAGAGTTTACTAGAGCCTCTTACTTCGCCAGTTCTCCAGTTTCGGTAATTCAGGAACGCTGGCTTTGAGGATATCTTCTCCATTTCTTCCTCAAGACCCCATCGTATCAATTCTCGAGCTGCGTTTGGGGGTACCTGTACGCCCGCTCCAATCTAGGGTAGTAGCTAATTAGCGGAGCACGTCGAAAGTTGGAAATTTCGTTATACGTACCTCTCCAAATTCTGGAGCCTGTTCGAGTACAGTGACCTTGCATCCAACCTTGCAAAGAGATATTGCAGTGGCTAGACCAGCCATGCCGGCTCCAACCACGATAACTTGAAGCTCAAGTGGTTCGTATGGCATCGTGTATACAGTCGGACAGGGTTGCGGTTGAGATGAGCTTCAAAATAGTAGAGTGGATTATTTGTCTCCTAATAGCTCTCCATTTAGACTTCAGCGCTGATCTTTGAATGTTCAAGGTCCACGCTTTGTCATCACGTGTGATCTGTTTAGCAGTTCGAAGTGCGGAAATTCCGCGATCGACGCCGCGCTTCGGGGGTACCGCGGCAAGACTCATGGCTATCATCTGAGTGGTTCGTAACTCTGGCATTCGGATGCTTTATTTTATAAGACTGATTTGTGAGCTGCAAGCCCGATGCTTCTCACAGGCACTGTAAAATCAACTTGAACGTGTTCCTGTAAGCCCTCCACTTCCGCCAGGTCTGGGAAAAAGACAATACAAATCCATCTTGTTTCATCCTCGATGCACCTGCCCGATCGGCGATTGATTTCGTTTCTGTCCAGCCCCTCCAAGAACTGGCGATCTTCCTCTGCTGAAGTAACTACAGAGACGACGGACAGATTGTCTAAACCCAAAAAACTACCTACATCGTAATGCTTAACGATTGGAGGTCCGCTAATCCAATGAGAAACACGCTGGAAAAATCCCTTCGCAGCCTCACTTTGAACGAAGGCTTCATGCGCTTCTAAACTCTCCCATTGAGTAAATGACACAGCTTCATTGCTCTCAGATTGGTAGCTCTGGCGCAGAAGCTTCGGCCCTGAACAAATGTCAAGCAGTGCACTAGAAATGACGTTGCGACTTGGCGTACCTGTTCGTACTGACTTGATCCCGGGTGCGTTCAACAGGACCGGCAACTGTTCTCCCTCAAAAAAGCGAATAAAATCGTCAAACGGCCGAGTCAACTGTATTTCCACAAGCTCGAGAACGGGATTCATGATGGCTGTGAAACGGTGGAACTTCCAGGTTCTGTTGCAAACCTCAGAATAGTTTCCCCCGAACTGTCTCATCATTACAGTAGCGTTGGCTAGCGGAACTCGAATTCCGCATATTCCGCATGTTCCGCAACATCCCGGATTATGCACTCAACTGTGCTGCAGAAGTTCCAATTATTGTCATCCAAGAGTAGTGTCTATGCGCCGGCGGCTTGGCTCGGTGATCGGTAAGGCGCTAACTCCGGGTCCGCTGTTTGGCGTGGAACTGGCCTTGCAGCTTTCCGTATCCTCGGCAGTGGCAACTACACAAGCACTCGATGTTTTAGTTGATTGCACACCAACCAAAGTACCCAGGTACCATATTCACCGTCATCATGGCGTCTTCAGTACATGACCAATATAGTCGAAGATTTATGATAATTCCCGCGACCCATCCTCGTGCCCTACACACCGTCCACAGCCCTGACAGCAGGCTAGATTTGGCGCTGTTTGATTACCATGTCTTCGATGCCGACGAGTCTGCGCTTACACTCGTACTCACTCATGGAACTTCATTCAACAAGGATCTTTGGCACTTGATCATAGATTTCCTCATCACGTCGCAAGAGCTTCACGGCTTGATCCGAAGGGTCGTTGCAATTGACGCTGTGAATCACGGCGACAGCGCTTTGTTGAATAAAGAAAAACTAGGGAAGGCTGCGTTCTGGCCCGACAATGCATATGACATCCTTACGACGATTCAAACACTTGGCCTTTCACAGCCTTTGGTAGGCATTGGGCACTCCTTTGGCGGAGGTATCATGTACGCTACTGACGACTAGTCATCCTACATTGCTGCATCCGCCCACTAATGGTTGAACTCAGGGCGCACGCAGCTCTATTGTCGCGGAGCAGCTTCACTGCCACCATTCTTGTCGATCCGATCCTATTTGTGATGCCCAAGCAGGATAGAATGGCAGCAGATGCTGCCTTACGCAGGAGATGTGATTGGCCAAGTCTGTAAGTAATACGAACCTGATCAGCAACTCCATTTCTCATTCTTGGTTTGCACTGGCGATATTGATGGATCGGGCCCAGCGGCGAAGTTCAAGATGCGTTCGCAAGAAGTAAAGGTCTCGCAGACTGGCACCCGAAACAGAGGGAAATCTATGCGGTATGTAAGAATTTATTTCCAGCTTCTTGACGACTCTTGCTCGAACGTGTCTCACTATGGAACAGGAGAAAGGGACTACAGTCGAGTCTCCACAGCTCTCGCTTCGGACATTGAAGACGCCGAAGGAACAAGAAGCAGCGACATACATGTGCGTGCTGACAGATACATCCACCAACGTCTGACTGACCATGGCCAATAAGTGCCGCGCCTTTTCCGGGACTTTTAGAGTCACTGCGACGCTCGACAGGCAGATACAATCTTATCTTAGGAGGCAAAAGCAGAGTCATGTAAGTTTCGTCATCGATGAAGTACAAGAGCGTATAGAAGGTACAAGTGGGCATAACAAAGCACCCTCCTAACATACATGGTCATCAGAAACGAGCAGCAACGAGTTGAGATTCGTGACGCTGTAGGGGCGACCAAGACTATCCATGTGATCCCAGATGCTGGGCATCTTGTATGTCAGAACAAGGCAATAGTTGGAGTGATGGCTGACGACATTGATAGATACCGATGACACATCCTTTCGAGCTCGGTGTGTGCTCATCTACAACGTTCTTAGTACTTGGCTGATGATAATACAGCGAGACTCATCCAACAGCAACTACTTAGTCTGAGTGCAGATCGTCGAAGCCAACCGTCACATAGACTGTGACCGGGCAAGGGCAGGGCGTTGATGGGAAAGTTGAGCAGATAGTTATAATCAGGTATGGCAATTCAGTGTTCCCGCAAACTTCCTATCGAATATAAGCCGCAAATCTTTAAAGGGCAAAATGCACGTCGTGAAAATTCAGCAACAACCGCTGTTATCGTTTCTTTCTTCCTTATAATTACTCATGTGCGAGCCTGTTGAGCGCCGTTTGGCCCAGACCGTCCTTGTTCTCGTGGTAACCTTCAACGCCGACTTCTCCGGAGTGCGACGGCTGACGAAGTGTGGGGTATTGCGAGAGGATCCACTGCCGAGGATAGTACCAAGGTAACCGGCCCGATAGCACCTCCCCGGACTAATTTCTCGCGTAGGAAACGCGGGGGACCCTCTCATATTAGAGCTGCCTGCGCTCTGTCGTTCATTTACTTGATAGCTCCTGTCTCCGTCCACGAAATAACGCACCGGGCTCACACGCGTCTACAACCATGCCACAACAAGATGCCGAATCCTCGTCTATCCCGGATCGTGACCCACAGCACGCCACCGAAGATGATCGCGGGACATTGAAGCGCAAGCGTTCCAAATACGCGTCGCGAGCGTGTCATTATTGCCAGAGGCGCAAAATCAAGGTATGCAGCTTCCTCCAGTAGCCAAGGTGAAGTCCCGCTGCGACAACCCCGACTGAAACACGTGTCAAAGTGCGACGGCGCAGATCCATGTGGTCCATGTTCCCATCGCGGCCAATCATGCCAGAGGCATACCTGGGAAACCGACAAATTCAAGCAACGCCGAAATTCTGGCAATAGTGCATCCGAGTGAGTCAAAGGGCAGCAATTCTGTATTAGAGTCTGTGATTGACATGTCAGACAGTTCAATGATCAATTTCCTGCTCCGCCGTCTAGTACAACTCGAGGAGCGAGTTGAACGCTCAGATAGCACCAATGCTGATGAGCAGCCCGATAAGTCATCTGGGTATGCTCCTCAGCAACTACATAGCCCACAAGCCTCGTCTCCGTCAACAACATCCCTGTCAAGAGATGCGCGGCAGAGTCAGGGTGTCATATGGGATGATGGCTCACCGTTTGCTGGCGAGATAACGTTGCGATATAGTCTCGAGGTGATGGAGGAACGGCTCGATAGACTCGGCGTCCATCGCCTTGATCGACCTTCCAGCCCCCCAGCTCAGTCTTTGACGCCCGCGATCTGTCCGAGTACACCCACGAAGACTAGTCCTGCATCGCAAGAACACTGGAGACGTACTGGAAACATGCGACAGCTCTTGGATTCCTACGGACTTGTCTTTCAGCTGGGAGACTGGAAGGCGCAGCTTGAATCGTATTTTGCCGAGGTCCATCCACTGTACCCCTTTCTGATCCCCGCTCAGCTTTGGGACACGTTTAATCATCTATGGGCATCCTATTCCTCTAGCACCCCAATGCCGCTTGGCTCGAACCAAGACTTGGAGCTCAGACTTGCCATCGTTTTCTTATGTCTAGCGACGGGCAAATGCACCACGGGCAATCGCAAGCAAAATGAAGCACGCCATAGTGCAGGATGGACCTTTTACTGTGTAGCTAACGAACTCATCGGTGATCCCCTACATTTGTGCGTGAGTTCAAGGTCTTCGATGCTGCAACTTCAGACACTGTGTTCAATGGTACGTCTAGTACAACTCCAAGTTCAACGTACGGCAAAGTAACATGTGTACAGGTCGTCTACTTGTTTCGATTAGACGCAAACGAAAGAGCCCAGAACGTGCTTGCTCTGGCCGTATCACATGCACACACCCTTGGGATTAATCGTATATCCACAACTGAGAAGATGACACTCTTCGAAGATGAATCATTTCGCCGGATTTGGTGGTGCATCTACGTTCTTGATCGACGTCTCTGCCTTGAGACGGGCCGCCCATTTCTTATCCTCGACATGAACATTGATGCAGCCCTACCATCTGATGTCGATGAAGACTGGCTGTGGATGCATAAGGACTCGACCGTCCCAGCAGCTGACTTAAATCCTCTGGGATCTACTAAGCTGAGCAACCACCGATCCCCATCGATAGCATACCTAAAAGCTATGATAGGCTATTCACGTATCTCGGGGAAGGTCTGGGAATCCTTCTATGCCGCGCCGGTTGCGAAACAGCCGTTGAACGAATTACATCGCGAATATGTAGAGCTTTCCCTGGATCAATGGCGCCAAACCTTGCCGCCTGCACTCATGTGGACCACTCAAGAGCTGCATTCTCTCGAGACTGTACGACCCGACGTTTCTTCTGCTCGTCGGCGCTTTTTACTGTACCTGGTATGTTACTATGGCTCTCGCCAGTTGAGCGCTTAGCTGACGTCGACCGATGTAGAGATACAACTGGATGAGACTTTCGATCCGGAAGCCCACCTTACAGCAGTACGACCCGAATTTGGACCAAAATATCACCTGCATCGGTATCGCAGAGTTGATCATCGCAGGCTTCCTACAATGGCACGAAGAACTGGATATACTCAAATTTCCCCACCTTAGGTATCTGCTTGGGGCGACTATTGCTTCTCTGAGTATCCTCACAAGCGAGCCTTCCTTACATGAATCTCATGTATCATTAGTTGTCTCCGCTGCTGAACTGTTGAAACGATCGTGCTATCAAAGCTGGGTTTCTGGAAAGACAACACGGACAATTGCTCGCGTGTACAGCGCCGTGCAGTCAATGCGTCAATTTGAACGACCATCTAATTTAAGCGATTTTGAAGCTCCGCAAGATAGCTCTCGAATCGCAGTCGCTCGGAGTATGAAGTCATTGGAAACACGTGTAAAAGGAGATGAGAATCGCCCAGAGGCTTCTAGAGCAGCCACGCTGATGTCCCCAGACTCGTCTGATTTCATGCAGACCGCGCAAACTTTGTTAACGTCTGAGTCTGGTATGCTTGGATCTGTGTCTGATTTCGTCTGGCCAGATTTAAATATGGATGGATTCGACTTTGAGGCAACGCTCCATGGCATGGATAATGGAGAAGAAGCGACAGATACATGGTTAGACAGTTTGTCATTTGCGCCAGTCTTTCCAAATTACCAGCCGTCATGACCGATGACAAGGTGTAAGATCTCTCCAACTTCAATCTGGGGATATATTGCAAGGATACCATCGACATAGATGGGCACTCAGACTCAAAATTATACCTTCTCCTTTATACCTATATTTGAACCGACACCATTTTTTCATCGATCGATGGCTGAGTCGGATAAGGCTTTGCATATCTCCAGCTGTCCTCAAAATTACCACTATTGTCAACAATAATGCTTATTGCTCTCTCGAAGAGAACGTGGCAAGCCTACCGCTCACCATCGCTACCATCGTACCGATACTATCCACGTGGACGACTTCTACAAGAACCTGCCTGTCTCCGCTAGGCAGCCTTACAGCTTCGAGCGTCGTCGACTTGCGATTCTCAAACCTATCGCTCTGGCAACGGCTTCATCTTGTTTCACTGGCAAAAGACGGCGCAATACCTTCCCGGAGGGGCTTTCACCAAATGCTGTTAGCATATTGTGCTACTGGATATGTATTCGGAAGCGGAAAGGAGGAAGGGATGACGGAACTCACTTCCTAGGTATAGCGTCAAGAACATAGATACCGCCGACTATGCGCTTGTAATGAGCAACGCGCTGTTCTACGTAGTGTCGTAGGTCCTCAAGCAGCACAGTATGCGACTCTAGAGGACGATTGGTTGTGATGTAGCCCACAGGATACTCAGTAGCTTCATCTTCAACAGTTACGCCGCACACCGCTGCATCTGTAACATCAGGATGCGTCAGAAGCAGGGACTCCAGTTCTGCTGGGGCGACTTGGTTGCTGGGAGAACGTTAGCGATTGTCATTGACACCACCAGAAGCAACGAACGTACCCTTTCACCTTGATAAGCTCCTTCAAGCGATCAACGAGGAAAACAAACCCCTCATCATTCACATATCCTACGTCTCCAGTTGGAAAGAAGCCATCTTTCGTGAAGACGTCCTCTATCTTGCTCTGCTCTACATAGCCTTGCATTATATTTGGACCGCGGATCCATAGTTCACCCGGTGCACCTTTTTCGACATCTGCGCATTGAGTCAATAGTATTCCCAACACAGTGCTGTAATGGGACTTACCTGCTCCCTGTGCATCGACTACACGCATTTGTATGTTGGGAAGTAGTCGACCGATGGTTCCGGTGACATGGACTTCGCTCTCGCGCTGAGAGATTATGGACGGGCTAGCTTCGGTACATCCATACCATTGCGTGACAGCGCATCCGACGCGTTTAGCCAGCGCATCAGCTATAGCTGGTTTCAATGGAGCGGCAGCGTTCATGAGGCACTTGACAGAGCTAAAGTCGGCGCTTGCTGTCAAGGGGCTGCGCAACATTGCCATGGCTATGGGGGGGACTACGTTCAAATGTGTAACCCGGTCCCTGCGAATAGACTCCAGCATCTTTGGAAGATCGAAGGAGCGAAAAACCACGATCGGGGCACCCGAACAGATGTACTGGATGCAAAAGCCGCCAAGTCCGAGGATGTGATAGAAGGGAACGACAAGCGTAAAGACAGTGTCCGGTCGGTACATATCTTCAAGGCAGCGACCTTGTTGCAGGACGTTTGCGACAACATTCCTGTGAGTCAATTTTACACCCTTGACAAGACCTGACGTTCCAGAACTGAAGCAGATGAAAGCTACGTCCGACTGAAGCATCTGTTGACTCCGATGATGTCTCTGGAAGTGTAGGGCATGCTCATCGTGAGCGAGAATATCCAACACGGAATGCGAAGGGTAAATCTGGCTTTGCCCGTCAAGAACGTGGACCTCTGGTCTCGGAAGATCACCCATCCGACTGAGAGCTGTCTCTAAGCTTTTCACGAGCTCTGCCTGCACCAATACGAACTTCGGATTCGCCAGTTTCACTGTATGCCGCAACTCCTGCCTCAAAGTCAGCGCATCAACGACGCTATGTTGAACAGCTTGCATACCTCTGGCGTATAAGCAGGATTGAAAGCGGAAACGACGGCGCCCGCAGCTAGTAGACCGTGTATGATCACTGGATAGTATGTCTGCGAACTCAATAAGTACTACCGCACATGCATCTGACGATGGAAATCGAACCGTATTGTAGGAGAGGTATGCGACAACATCGCCAGGGACGATACCCAACTCTTGTTGTAGAAAGCCCGCAAACACGCGAATCTTATCCCGCAGACTGCTGTATGTGTATACGACTTTTCCCGAGTATCCATCGATGATAGCAGGCTTGCCAGGAGCATTGGCTGACCAGTTGCGGTCTAGTACAAGCGTAGTGATATCCACTTCAGGGATTTCAAAGCCCGCGTTGTAAGGAGACTCGTACAGCATGATGCGGATTTTTTGTTTGAGGAAGTGATCTCGATTGGAACGTGGCAGGCAGAAGGGAGTGATGGCAGCATGGTATTGTCTCGTCCAGATTGGGGTACAGACTGCTAGGCCAATTGACCGGCGCTAGCAACGGAGATTAGATCGGAATATGGAGTTCCGCTGGTTCCATGGTGCGGAACCAGGTACCCTCAACCCCGCAGTACGCGTTGATTGGCCAAGTTGCCTACTTCCTTACCACACTCCCCACATCGTTCCTGCATAATCAACTACAGAAGTGATTATTAACTTGTGCACTTATACCATACCTACGGGCCATTCACAACTTCCGCACATCATACGATCTATACAAAAAACAAGGGCTTACGCAAGATTACCTACTATCGCTTCTTTCAAGAACCAGAGACTCATTCTACAATGTCTCCACTCCCAGGTCGCATCGCTCTCGTCACCGGCGTCAACGGTATTTCGGGGCACGCGATAGTCGAGCATCTCATTAGTCAGCCTAGATCTGAATGGGCCAAAATTGTTGTCACATCTCGCAAACCGCTGCCATTTCCCTGGATTGATGATCGAGTGGAGTTCTTCCCACTGGACCTTCTCTGGCCACAGAAAAAGATCGTCGCTGCTATGAAGCCCTACTGCGCCGACGTTACTCACGCCTTCTTCACTTCTTATGTGCACACGGACAACTTCCCAGATCTGCCAAAGTATAACATACCGTTGTGGAAGAACTTCCTAACAGCTTTGGAGACAGTCGCAGGCACATCGCTCCAGAGAGTGTGTCTCCAAACTGGTGGGAAACATTACGGCGCACATCTTGGGCCATTGACGCCGGTTCCGTACGAGGAAGACGGTCAGAGGTATGACGATCGAGGCGAGAACTTCTACTACGTTCAGGAGGATTTCATGTTTGCCCGGCAACGTGAAGCGGCCGCTAGAGGCCATCATTGGCATTACAGCATTATAAGGTGAGGAAGCTTTATTGCGAAGTATAGCCCCAAAGGCTAACAACTGTAGACCTAACGGCATAGTCGGTTATACACCTGCTGCTAATGGAATGTCCGAAGCTATCACGATGGCTTTATACTTTTTGATCAACCGAGAGCTTGGTCAAGTCGCTCAATTCCCAGGTAACCAGTACTTTTGGGAATGTGTAGACGACTGCTCTAGTGCAAGAGGCATCGCGGACATCTCGGTATGGGCAATGACTCAGGAACACACAAAGAACGAAGCTTTCAATACAGTTAATGGTGACACTTATACCTGGAAATATACCTGGCCGCGTCTTGCTGCCCACTTCGGCGCCGAGGTAAGATACTATTCTTTTTGTTTGAGACCGTCGAAGCTGATCTGGTATCAGGCGGGCGGCCCTGCCCAAGGTGGAAGTTCAACTGAAGGAGGTACTACTATGAAGCATTCCTTTCTGATGAGCGAATGGGCAAAAGACAAGAGGGAGGTTTGGGACGCTATCGTGGAAAAGTATGGAGGAAAGAAGGAAACATTTGACTGGGGTACATGGTCGTTCTTTGACTGGGCAACAGGGAAGCACTGGCGTAAGTTCGATGGTAACCTTTGGAAGTATTCTTGTCTAATGAAACCTTCAGCAACGATAAGCTCAATGTCCAAAGCACGGAAATATGGATACCAAGGCTATATAGATACCCACGAGTGCTATATCGAGAGTTTCAAAGAAGTGCGTACATTGACCCTCTCTTCGATGCTTTCCGGGCTGACAAGCAATTTAGTTTGAGAACGCTGGAGCTCTTCCGACTCGCCCCCGAGCGAGGATTTTGGCTCTATTGTAGCGCACGCATGGAATTGTGTTTTCCAGCGACTGCTCGGCACATCACTGTGACTTCAAGTCAGCTTGATTCCGCTGCTGTCTTTCGCGTTAGGACGGATCTCATACCAGGCAGTGTTGCTCGTGATCTCTTTGCATATTTCGAAGGCTTGTGCAGCGTACGGTCTCATTCCATCGACTGAAGTGATTATTCGTGCAGGAGGGCATACTGGCTCAGCGAAGTAGTAATGGAACAAGCTTCTTCATAGCAAGTCCGCTCAAACCACTGTTTCCTGGTGGTGAAGCCATCAACCTTCTCATTTCTCCGCTTTCAAGCCTACCTCTGCTGAAGTCTCTCGTACAACCCACGCTCTTGTGAGCTTGGACGCGCCTGATGAATGAGTGCAGCATGCTCGGAGTAGCGGCATTGAAAGCAGAACTGCAGTTTTCTGCACGTTGAACGACAGCGCGCAGCCCAACCTGACAGTTTCTCCACGCGACCGCCACGATAAGGGGGTCTTCGTGCCCAAACTGTACTAGCGCGCGATTTCGGCTCTGATTCGCCGGGTTCCCTGCATCGTTGGGCTGCGCGTTGTGGGGGCCGATCTCAAGGCTGGCGCTTTTGTGAATGCGAGTCGCAGTGTTGCGGTAGTGATGATGAATCCCGCTACGAGCTCACAAAATGTCGGTGTTGCGCTGAGCGGGTGTCCCAATGTGAAGGCGTGACATACGGATGATGCTCATGACATGAGTGCGGCAATGGTAACGGCGGGGAGCGACGGAAACGCGAGCACGAGTGTGCCCAGTAGAACGATGAGCGGCTTTTTATTACAAAGGCTGCTGATGCGACGATGTCGGAGCTTGTCTTGTTGCTGGTAAGGGTGTTGGGAGCGGCGAACAGCCGAGTTGGTGGGGGAGGACTGTGCTTGGCGCTGCCGGATCCGGAACTGCTGCCGCCGGCGTGTCGCTAACACGGTACCACACATCCTTTCAGCGTCTTTGATTCTTCGAGAAGCACGGATGCGCCCACAACTATTGGGCTGACTCCGCATGCACTTTGCCATACACCACTCCAAAATCATTCGGCCCTCGGTGTCAGGAAGCGGCGTCACGAGACATTGTAATCGACACGCGCGTTCTGACGTTCATCAACGACCTGAGCCATCGCGGCCCTTGTTCAGGGTGCGCACATACTTTAATGGGCTGATGGCGAGTGAGGAGGTGCTTGATGAGGACTCGTACCGGATGAAAGTGAGCGCGCTCCGCACCTTCGGTGACGGGGAGAAAGTTGACGATTGGGATGTAGTGGAGTCTGCTAGCTTCTCTGTGCAGTACGCGTCGTAGTAGAGTTGGTGTGTGAGTGGGGGCTGAAGGATTGCGATCCTTGCACATTCGCTCCCTGCAAGGCTGTCTCGGTCGCAGCCGCCTGGACCGGCGTAGGCATCGCATAAAGTCTACTCGCTTGTACCTGTATTAGATCTAATCGAAGTCGCTTATTGGTGTGCACCTGCAGTCGCCAAGGTTGTTGCAGCACGACATAGGTAAACCTTGCGAGCCAGGTAATCGTCAATTACTGAAACTTCGAAAACTGCACGCCTTACCATCCGCGGCACAGACGCCTCAGGCTCTCAGCCTCGCTATCCACGACGACTGAACTTGCGTTACCCGTATTGGTAATGACTATGATGTCTCTTCATCATCGTATTGCAGATGTAAGTATGTCTCTTTATGTAGACAAATCGCATTCAGCATCGGATCGTCGTCTACACATTACACTCATACGTTCGGATTGCTTTCTGTGCCGCTCATGCGATGAGACTCTCACTTTTCTTCCTCAACACATTGCTGCTGCCCCTTCAATCTGCCGCATCACCGGCATCCATCCCCTCTGGATTGATATCTGCTCAGAGCACAATCACCTCGCCTCCTTCCATTGTAGTACCGCCTTCTCGACGCGATGATAACTTCGCGCCAAGTATACCTCCGCTCTCACTGGACCTACCATCAATCGCTGCGCCGTCAATACCACTAGTCTCCCTCGACCTCCCGACCCAGACCTGCACGCCTGGCTCCAGTGCATACGCATCTCCAGGCATTGATGGCTACGTCCCCGCGGATGCATGCAATGCGCTATGGGTGTACTTCCCGAACTTCGCTGCAGCAGTAGCTTTTTCCATTTTGTTTGGCATCCTCACAATCGTACACCTAACTCAAGCAGTCGTGTATCGTAACGGCTTTTGCTGGGTCGTCATCATGGCCTCTCTGTGGGAGATGGGTGCATATGCTTTCCGCGCTCTTGGATCCAAGAACCAGCAATCCTCCGGCATTGCGACTGTTGCTCAGATCTTAGTTCTGGTGGTTCCCATCTGGGTCAACGCCTTTGCATACATGGTCTTTGCTCGAATGGTCCACTTCTATTCGCCCACTCGCAAAGTCTGGTTTCTCTCGCCTTCTATCCTCGCTCTAGTCTTCGTCACCCTAGATATCGTTTCTTTCGTCGTTCAACTCATCGGCGGTGGAATGGCTGGCCCTGGTGCAAGCGCAGATGCACAAAAGAAGGGCCTGAACATATACATAGGCGGAATTGGTATGCAAGAGGGCTTCATTGTTCTTTTCTTGGGCTTGGTCATCAAGTTTCACCGCGACCAGCTACGGGCAGAAAGAATCGGACGACTGACTGCAGACAAGATGGATAGCTGGAGGTGGTTGATCGGGGCGCTCTACGGATGTTTGTTGGCGATCACAATTCGCATCGTCTACCGCCTCGCTGAGTTCTCTGGTGGTCTTGACCACAGCAATCCTCTTCCGAGTAACGAGCCCCTCCTGTACGTTCTGGAGTCGACACCAATGTGGTTGGCCATCTTGGTGTGGAACGTTGTTCATCCAGGTCGCTTCATTCGTGGCGATGGCGCGAAGATGCCGCGTTCATGGCTTTCTCGCCATCTGCGCTGCTGCTGTCGCAAACGTCGCTGCGACGAATGCCATAGTAAGCTCAGCCACAGCGGGCTTCATCACCATCATGTAGCAGATAATGCAGAACCAGAGAACGGCAGGGAAATGTATCCTATCCAGATAACCCACGCGGATCGCGTCGTTGCCACTCCGGTCAACCCTTTCCTAGACGCATCATCTCGTGCCTCGTCTCCGTACAGCCTACCTCTAAGCGACTGCCCTAGGTTCTAGTAGATCCTACCCCTAGCGTAGGTTCTGCTCCCTATTCCTTGTGTTAGCGTAAGTTCTACCCCCCTATCCTTACCTCCTTAATCCCCCTCACTACCTTTTTACCTCCCTAATCCTCTCTACTACCTCTTTACCTCTTTATTATATTACTTATATAGTGTACCTTACTACTACACCTACTTACTATACACTTTAATACTAAAAATACGCTTAAAATATACCCTAAATACTCTCTACTACTATATAAACACCTATTATTTACTTTAATAAATCTAGTTACCTTCTCTATACTAGTTATAAGAGTATAATTATATTTTAAAAGTTTAATACTTATCTTACATATAGTTATTATATTTACGCCTACCTATATAAGCCTACTATAGTATAGAGGGGTAATATAAAAAAAGAGTAATTCTAAAAGTTACTCTTTTTAACGCTTTATATCTCTAGAACTAGAGTAGCTAGAAAGAAGATTTTTAAGGTTTTAGAAAGAAAAAAGCTAGCTCTATAATCTAGTAAGCTAAGGTATTAGCTTAGTAGGCACTCTAGTACTAGTAAAAGGTAGTAAAACTAGGTATTAAAAAAAGATACTAGAAAATCTAATATATCCTTTTAATAGTAGTATTATATTCTCTTAAAGTCTAGTATATTATAATATAAACTACTATATTAACTATAGGATACGTAAAAAAAAACCCTATTAAGTAAATAAAGAAATAAAAAGAAAAGTAGTTTTTAAGGTATTTTAAGCTTAACTAATTATATTAGCTAGCTAGTACTTAGTATACTATCCCTAAGCATCTATTACTACTTTATATCTCTTAGGTAAAGATAAAATATAATTATCTATAGCTTCTTATAGTATTAAATCCTACTCTTCTAGTATAGCTTAGAAAAAAGCTTCTATACTCTTCTCGCTAGTACCTATATAAGGGGCTACGCTTAGGGAGCTATTATATAGGTATACTATTATTATATTTAATAGGGAAAGAAGCTAAGGAAAGCTATAGTCTAAAGGCTATTTAGGAGGCGGCAGCTTAGAATATTATTTATCTAGCGCGTTAGTATAGAATCTAGGTAAGCTACTAACTACTTAGATTTTATAAGTAGTACACCCTACGTATATAACTAAGATCCTATTAAGGAATAAGCTAACTAGGCTTTAGCTTATTATAATACCTTTCTCTTCCCCTCTACTTAAGGGTAGAATCTATTAAAAATACTTTAGTAAGTATCTATTACTATCTTAGAGGCCCTCTATATAAGTTAACTACTATTCTAGTACCTTTATTTCCTCTAATAGTTCTACTAGTTCTTAGGATATTTAGTAGTATCCTTTTTACTTAATATTATAGTATAGCTTCTATCCTTACCCTTAGTATTTAAGTTACTTAGTAACTATATCCTCTATAATCTACTCCTCTTTACTATTAACTTATAGTAGTAGTAGCTAGTAGTTATCTTAAGCTTAGCCTAGTAAGGGGTCTATATTAGTAAGGTAAAGTTAATTAATATAAAAAATAAAGTAGTAGCTTAGTAGAGTATTTAACTTAACTAAATAGTTATTAACTACTTTAATTACTATATACTTAGTATTTTTCTAGTTAAGCTTATATAACTTATAGCTAGTATTATCTTACTTATTAAGCTTAAGCTAGACTTTATTATTAACCTTCTAGTTCTTAGCCTCTTTATAGTACTTATTTACTTATTTCTTTTATTTAACTTAGGCTTTAGCTATACTAGCTTAAACTAAGTTAAATATATCCCTAAACTTAACTATAATAATCTTAGCCTTCTTATATTCTAAATACTCTTTAGTATTATATTTCTTTTAGTTAGCGCCTTAAGGAGTCTTAAGCTATAGTAGATTAATATAATAGCTATATTATAAGAAGAATAGGGATACTCTTCTTAATATTATATCTCTTTTATAAATTACTATCTAAGCTATTATATAGGTGTTAGAGTATATAAAGATACTAATATTTTAGTATTAAAGTTTTATCCTCTACGCAGCTAGTAATACGCTCGTAAATAGGTAGTAGATAGAAGTAATTAATTATTATAAGAAGAGTAGTAAGTATATTCTATACTATTAAAGGAAAAACCTATAAAAGGTTCTATAAAAGTTTAATAATAGATAGATAACTAATAATCCCTCACTTAATATAGAGTAGAAGGAGTACTTATGGGGAAGCCTCTTTACTTACTCTATATACTAGTATAAACCTCCCCTTCCTAGAGTTATAGTCCTATTATAACTCTTCCGCTTATAAGCTTTACTAAGTAAAATTAAATTAATAATAATAAATAAAGGAGAAGGGTAAAGGAGAGATATTAGTTAGTTTAAACTTATAAAATCTAAGAAACTAAAGTAATATAAAGGAAATCTTTAGACTAAGTAATACCTTATATTATTATAGTAAGAGTTTTTAATAGAATTTAGGTTATAGAGCTATAACCTAGATTCTATTACCTAGGTAGCTAGTCCTTTACTTCTTATTATAATTACTATAACGTAAGGCTGCAGTAGGGGTAGGAGGTATAGTAATATTAGATACTTATAGGCTACTAGAATAAGAGTAAATATTCCTATCCTAGTTAGTTAGTAATCTAATAGTAGGCTTATTAGACTTTATAAAGTATCCTATCTTATCTAGTTCTAGAGTAATCTTATTAGCTAGTTAAGCTAGAGTATTAGCTTAAGTAATATTATAGTAGAGAAACTAGGGGAAGTGTAAGTAGTTAAAGAACTATCGGGCTTAGGGGTAGCGCGGGAAAAAGAGGCCCTATAGAAACTAGCTAAACGGTGTTCAGCTACGGGATAATAACTATAATATATACTCCTTTTAATTTTTCTATATCTACCTACTACATTAAGCACCTGTTCCTAATAGAGAATTAGTAACAAAATACTCTACTACATATAGCGACTAATTAAAACTTAAACCTTATAACCTTTTAACCTTAGGAAAGCTATAAGCATTTACTAAGCGTAAAATCTATCTAAAAACTTTACAAGACGCTCTATCTTACAGTCTTAGATAGTAAGAGAAATTAGAATAGATATAGTATAGAATAAGTAAGAAATAATAAGAGAACAGTAATAGTATATAGTAACCTAAAGAACATTTAGTAATAAAAAAGCGTAAAGACTAGAGAATACAAATAGGTAGGGATATAGAAAGACCCCTAAGAAGTAAGAAAGACACGATAGAGGTACTAAGTTACTAATAATACTAGGGTTATAACTAGAGTACAGCTACGCCGCATAAGGCGGTGTATTATATAAAGAGTATAGGCTAGGATAATAATCCTTTAGATAGCCGTATAGATAAAGAACACGATAGAGCGTATATAGATAGGCTAAATAATATATAGGGCTAAGAACAATAGTAATAACCCCTATAGAGTACTACTAATAAAGAAAAAACTAATAATAAATAATTAGATTAATAGACTAAAGATAGCTAACTAAGATAGTATCTTAAGATATATAAAGAATAGGGCGATTACCCTCTTACTAAAAGACTCTTAGATATATAAGTAACTAACTAGTTAAACCTAAGCACTACTTTATATAGTACTTACACTCTTTATTATAGCCCTTACTATACTTATTATATACGTTACGTAGATAAGCGAGAACTAATAAGTAAGGAATAAGATAGGTAAAAGAACCTAATCTATTACTAAGCTACTAGCTAGAAGCTAAAATACGGATTAATTTACTTCTACTACTAAAATAAAGAAACTAGAAGCCCTAGCTAATAGTATAATAACGCTAGTAGATTTACTAAGCGCACTAGTAGTAATACTAGGAAGCTCTATTTCCCTAGATATTCCGCTAGTGCAGTCCCCTAATAACGAAATAATAAAGGTCCTTTAGATAATAGTAGCCTCGCTCTAATAGCTAGGAAGCTAAGACCTAATAGTAGCTACGTAACTCCCGCTGTACCTAGCTAAAACGATTCTAGTCTTTAATAGTACTAATATTACTACGTTCTTAGAACGCTTTAAAGATATATCTAAGTACTATAGGTTTAGTAATAAAGCTATGGTTAATAGGCTCTTAGTGTTACAAGGTAACAAGGAATTGCCTTCCTTTCATGCAGGTCGCATGAAGGAAGACCATCGGGCGGACACGTTGGACGAAAGTGGATCTAGGGCGGGGCCCAGATCACGTGAAAGGAATGGCATCCCGCCAAGACCTGGCCTCCGGGAGGCCAGTGAGGATCGGGAGGCCACGGCCCTCCCAGGCCTCCCTCTTGGAAGGGAGGGCAAGGAGGACAGGACCTAAGGCAAGGGGTATAAGAATGTGTTGGATCTCATTATTACACTCGTTGTGGTCAACTCAAATAGTTCATCTCTTACACAGATTGTCAACTAGTTATTCTATTGTTATAGAATTGGTAGCGTTATTCTTTGGTTACAACGATAACTCTTTTCCACCTGATCATTCCATACGATACCTCACGGACTACCGCTTTAGTCTACCTCGCCTTAGTACGGACCGAGCCTAGAGAAGTATAGCCTAACCCCGTGTAACACTTTAACCACCTTGGATATCAGTGGACGTTTAACCAACAGGACAGCCCGATTAAGATTCAACAATGGCTCATCAGGGAAACGCGCAGAACAACAGGGCTCAGGGTCAGGGACCCTCGACGCCAGCACGCCCTACCCCAGAAAATGATGAGATGCTGGAAGCATCCGATGACGAGGGAGAGAACCCTAACGTCACCGAGCTCAGGAATCTTAGGCAACACACAACCACGCAGGCTCAGCAGATTGCTGAGATGCAGGCAATGATCAATCAGCTTGCAGGGCAACTGATGATGACCCCTAACGAACGACCCGTTGCTACAAAGAAACCCAAGATAGCGTCACCAGAGAAATACGGTGGAGAACGAGAAAAGCTACGAGTATTTCTCACCAACATCGACCTGTACTGCGAGTACAACGAGGTACCCAACGACCAGGAAAAGATCCTCATGGCCAGTACATACATGAAGGATAAGGCTTCCAATTGGATGCAACCCTATGTGGACGATTATCTGCTGGATGCAGAACACATGGGCACCAAAGAAGGAACCCGTACCTTATTCGCAAGTTGGACAGAGTTTAAGCAAGAGATGGGACGCATCTTCGGAGAAGTAGACGCTCAGAACCAGGCAGAGAAGAAGATCACTCGCCTGAGGCAGACCTCGTCAGTATCGGCATACACGGCGGAATTTAAGCAACTACAAGCACGGATCGATTGGGATGATGCGGCACTTCGAACGGTATTCGAAGCAGGCCTCAAAGAGAATGTCAAGGACGGCCTTGTACACCACGATAAGCCCGGGACGCTACACGCTCTGATCGAGCTAGCCACGCGTATCGACAACAGGTTGTGGGAACGAAACGATCAGAAGAAATACTTCCGACCCAACCTGCCCAACATGAAGAAACAGCGTGGTAGATTCGACAGGGATGGCGACGCCATCATGACCGGCAAGGTACAAGAGAAGGCCAAAGACAAGAAAACCCGAGGAGGTAAAAGACACGACGGTCTCTCCAAGGAAGAACGCCAGCGGCGTTACGACAACAAAGCATGTCTCCGATGCGGGAAGACAGGACACTTCGCTAGGGATTGCGAAGAAGAACAAGTCAAACAGGCAGCTATCAAGATCCGGATGATCAGACAAGGCACGCCTTACCCGGCCGGGATAGAGCCGGATGACAACCTAAGCGACTTAGACCTATACGAGGAGGCACGCTTGGAGGATAAGGAAGGCTACGAAATCGTCCCAAGAGTTAAACCGGACAACGAAGTTCTCACCATGGGCCAGCCAAAGAAGACTGACTGGAAGGTCAAAGGCACCATCGTGATGGAACGATTAGCCAACAACCAATGTTGGGTATGTGGTAACAAGACACACTACGCCGACGAATGCACGGTTCGCGAACGAATCATGATTACCGGCCCGAATGCCGAAGAAATTGGGTATCAGGCGATACACCAACAACCCTACTTCGATGATCCAATGGCTGAGGTCGAGGACCAAGAAGCCCACGAAGTAGAAGATACCAAGGATCACAAGGATTTGTGTTGGTATGACTGCAAGATAAATTGCGAGTTCCATAAGCAAGATAAGGAGGATTGCAGGACAGACCAGGACCGGTGCTGCCACCTGAACCTCTGGGCAGACGAATGTCTAGCAGACATCTGCCATCTACACGAACCAGAGAAAGTGGAGATCCACTACAGACTTCTATGGATGCAATGCAGGAACGGGTGTGACTTCCATCGCAAGCAGCTCAAGGAAGCACACAAGGTGGATGACTATTACCATCGCACCCTATCATCAAACATCTGCGAGGTAGCAGATTGTGAGATTCACGAGGCCAAGAAGGCTCAACCAAGGAAGAGGATCACCAGGGAGGAGATACCTCACCAGAACATTCATTGGAGCTTCTGTTACGACGACAGGTGCTTGACGCACTACAGCTCAAAGAATGACACAGGCTACTTTCCTAAGTACAGGAAAGGTAAGCAGTCAAAAAACTAGGATGCCGCCAGGGACAGGGTCACGCTGGTGAAGGCAGTCCTAAAACGACCCTTAGGAAGGTGCAGGATACCGATGGTCGGGTGAAGCAGCTGCTCACGACCGTATCTGTACAGGGACGAAACATCGAGGCGCTCGTAGATAGCGGGGCCGCACGGACGATGATCTCACCCAGAGTGGTGGAGAAACACGAACTACCCTACCGGGTTAAGAAGAACCCAGTATCGGTACTGTTAGCCGACGAGAAACCCATGGAATATGGAAACGGCATGATACGGATGGAAACTGAATCAACAAAGCTACGGATAGCTGGCATAGAGTGCCAAATGAATATCGACATAATGGAACTAGGAGGACTAGACATGTTGATTGGTTATGACTGGCTAGATGCCCATAACCCCGCCATCGACTGGCGAATGAAGACGATACTCAGAAGAGAACCTGTGCACAAGGTTGCTGGAGTACGCCAAAGAGTGAGCCCGAAGGACCAGAGCTCAACCCAGGACGGGAGGTTCGGCAAGATCTCGCCTCATAAGATCATGAGAATCTATGAGAAGGACCCTCAAAGAGTAGGAGTCATATGGATAAGACGAGTCGCGACCACGAAGGAAGGACCCTTACCACTAGAGATACCAAGAGAGTATCAGACCGACGAGTTTAGAGAACTCTTCGAGGAAAACGAAGCCACGGATTTGGCAGACCATCAGGATTGGGATCACGAGATCATCCTAGATGAAGGGGCAAAGTTAAGCCCAGGACCTATGTATCCCATATCGCCCGAGCACGATGCTGAGCTAAGGGAGTACATCCAGAAGAATCTGAAGAAGGGATTTATCCGACCGGGATCAGGCCCAATGGCCTCACCCATCTTGTTCGTAAAGAAGCCTAACGGGAAGTGGCGACTATGTGTCGACTTCCGAAGGTTGAACAGCGTTACTCGGAAGAACCGATATCCCTTACCACTAATAACCGAGCTCATGGATCGACTCCAGGGAGCCAAGTGGTTTACGAAGTTCGACGTTCGGGAAGGATTTCACCGAATCAGGATCAAGGAAGGACACGAATGGATGACAGCGTTCAAAACGAAATATGGACTGTTCGAGTACACAGTAATGCCTTTTGGGTTAACGAATGCCCCGGCAACGTTTCAGTCAGTCATCAACAACGCTCTTCACGAGTACCTTGGAATCTTCGTCACAGCGTACATCGACGATGTGCTGGTATACTCCAGCGGGACGCTAGAAGAACATGTGGAACATGTCAAGAAAGTGCTCAGGAAGCTTAAGGAATACAAGCTGTACCTGCAGCCGGGGAAGTGCGAATTCCACACGAAGGAAACGGAATACCTAGGCTTCATAATATCCACAGAGGGGGTGAAGATGAACCCAAAGAAGACAGCGGCTGTACAGGAGTGGCCAACGCCCAAAACAGTCAAGGACGTGCAATCCTTCCTAGGATTTGCCAACTACTACCGGAAGTTCATCAAGGATTACTCAAAGATCACAACACCTCTCTCCGAGATCACGAAAAAGGAAGTTGGTTTCAAATGGAACGAGGAACATCAGGAGGCTTTTGATCGAATCAAGCAGATATTCCTCGAGGCACCAGTACTAGAGATGTACGACCCAAAGCGAGAGACGCGAGTCGAGACCGACGCGTCAGATTATGCACTCGGAGCTGTATTGTCGCAGCAGTGCCCAGACAAAAAGTGGAGACCAGTGTTCTACCACTCAAGAAAGTTCTCTGGAGCAGAACTAAACTACGACGTTCACGATAAGGAGCTACTAGGAGTAGTCGATGCCTTTGAACAGTGGGAAGTCTATTTGCTAGGACTACCACACCAGATCGAGGTTTTTACCGATCACCAGAACTTGGCAGGTTTCATGACAACGAAGAAACTCAACCGACGACAAGTCCGATGGGCTGAGATGCTAGCTCAGTTCGACTTCAAGATAACTCACCGCGCTGGAACGCTCAACGGAGCTGCGGATGCTTTAAGCAGGAGATCCGACTTACGCGAGGAAAATCATAAGGAACCACATGACGCCATGTTCAAGAAGATGCCTGATGGCACACTACGTTACAACCAGCCGGAACTAGCTAAGATAGCTAAGGTGGCCGAGCGGGTAGAAACACTTCAGCAGCAGTGGCAGCAGAGAGCGGCCAGCTGGCAGTTCGAGCCTGACGAGAACGGCTCCGACGAACTGTTACAAGACAAGCGAGAGTACCGAGATATGATTCGAAGCGATCGAACATATGTACCCCCACACATGAGATCGAGTCTCATCAAGGAACTGCATGAGTCCCCAGAGTATGGACATGCATCGCTAGAAGAAATGGTCAGGCGACTATCAAAGGTGTTTGCGATACCACGCTTGCGAGCGAAGGTGCAGGACGTCCTAGGCAACTGTTTGGCTTGTCATCAGAACAAACCCAAGAGACATAAGCCCTATGGCCTGTTACAACCCTTACCGCCACCAACGAGACCATGGAGCAGCGTAACAATGGACTTCATAGTGAAGCTCCCGAAGTCGTTAGAACCAGGATCCGGAAGATTATGCGACACAGTCCTAGTCATCGTGTGTCGTCACACGAAAGGAGCAAAATTTGTGCCCACGGAAGAAACCATTACGGCAGAAGAATGCGCGTATGAGGTCAGCAAGGCACTTATGTCAGAACATGGGATACCTGAAGAATTCATCACCGATCGTGATAAACTGTTCACTTCCAAGTATTGGAACACATTCCTGGCAAAGTTGGGTGTGAAGAAGAAGCTATCGACTAGCTTCCACCCCGAAACAGATGGCCAGACGGAACGAACGAACCAGACACTGGAACAGTATCTGAGGATGTACGCCAACAAGCTGCAAGACAACTGGGTTGAACTCTTGCCGACAGCACAATTGGCCTACAATAGTACTAGGTCTGCGACGACTAAGTACTCGCCACACTATGCGAACTACGGATATGAGCCGATTGCTCATCGAGATCCGAAAGATATAGAGAGTATCGCAGTAGGTGCAGACGACAAAGCCCGCTTGATGCGAGAACTGCACGACGAATTGAGCAAGAACATCGCTCACAGGAACCTCACAACAGCCAAAGCGGCTAATAAGCAAAGGATTGAGGGACCAACCTTTAAGAAGGGGGACAAAGTTTTCCTGTCACGACAGAACTTGAAAACTAAGCGACCAAGCAAGAAACTGGACAACCTCCGAGTAGGACCATTCGAAGTTCTAGAAGAAATGGGCAACGTAAATTACAAACTCCAACTCCCACTAGGCATGCGCATCCACCCTGTCTTTCACAAGAAACTCCTGGAAAGAGCACCTCCAGATGCCGAGCTAGCTACCGACATAGAGCTCGAGGACGATGAATACGAGGTCGAAGAAATCAGGGACCTGCGGAAAATCGGTCGTCAGTGGAAATACTTGGTCAAGTGGCTAGGATGGCCAGAGAGCCAGAACACTTGGGAACCAAAAGAAAATTTGACGAACTGCAAGTCACAGGTACGTGAGTACCATCGGAGACACCCAGAGAAGGGAGGAGCGGATCCTCCAGGGAAGAAAAGAATTCAGAAAAAGGATCGAAAGAAGCGTCATCCTGCAACCAGCCCAAGTCAGTCGACAGTCCGGGTAGCGATGGTTCAGTTGGTTGAAAGTCCGTACCAGGGGCAGAGTTCCCCTCGGCTTGCTCTTTCGCGCGATCCTGAAGACTCAAAATGGCGTGATCTCGATCAGCGAATGCTCGCTCTCGCGCCTCAGTCTCTGCCACTTCCAGCCGAAGTCGAGCGACCTCGGCCTCAGCTCGAAGAAGCGCCAAGCGCTTCTCGCGCTTTTCAGCCTCAACCTTCTCCCACTCTTCCTCAGTCACAAATAAGCTACACTCAGCTTTCACCGAAATACAGCCCGCACACTGCCCAGAGGCAGTGTCCACGAAACAACGAAGATTCTTCTCCTCACACCGCTTGCAACGAAAGGTCATCTCGTTCCCTTGTTGGCGGATACGGTCAGCACGAGCCTGGCGCTGTTGAGTCGAGTTCTGGGTACGGACGCGTCGAGAAGTCTGAACCTTGGGCATGGTCAGGGAAAGTGAGGAAAGGAGGAAAGAGAGGATACGACACCACCAGAGTAGCTATACCTCCACCACCGCCGCCGGACTAGGCGCGGGAAAACGATAATCCAGGGTATCGAGACGATACGCCTAAGAGGGGGGGTAATGTTACAAGGTAACAAGGAATTGCCTTCCTTTCATGCAGGTCGCATGAAGGAAGACCATCGGGCGGACACGTTGGACGAAAGTGGATCTAGGGCGGGGCCCAGATCACGTGAAAGGAATGGCATCCCGCCAAGACCTGGCCTCCGGGAGGCCAGTGAGGATCGGGAGGCCACGGCCCTCCCAGGCCTCCCTCTTGGAAGGGAGGGCAAGGAGGACAGGACCTAAGGCAAGGGGTATAAGAATGTGTTAGATCTCATTATTACACTTGTTGTGGTCAACTCAAATAGTTCATCTCTTACACAGATTGTTAACTAGTTATTCTATCGTTTATAGAATTGGTATCGTTATTCTTTGGTTACAACGATAACTCTTTTCCACCTGATCATTCCATACGCTACCTCACGGACTACCGCTTTAGTCTACCTCGCCTTAGTACGGACCGAGCCTAGAGAAGTATAGCCTAACCCCGTGTAACACTTAGCTTATTATAAGTAAAAGTAGTAGACTATTATCTAAGCTTCTAATACCTATAATATAGCTTAGGTAAATAAGTCTTAGAAAGACTTTAGAGAAGTACTTAGGAGGTTATTTAGGAGTAATAACTAGAGCTAGTAAGAAGTATAAGCTAAATACTTTAAATATTAGCTTCTTTAGTATTAAGTAAGGTCTAATCTAAATATTAAGGAATACCTATAGGAGTTTTAGATCTATAATAAATATTATATTAAAGCTGTAACTATTAATAAAGAATACTAAGGTTTCTATCTAGTTAAGGGATTACTACTTAGATAGGTAACTAAAGTACTTAAGAGATTTAGCCTTAGAACTAATAGCCCCTAGGAGTTTAGCTATAAGAAGATTAGTAACTACCTAACTACTCGCCTTAAAGTAGAAGAGGAAGCGCGTATACTTAACCTATTAGAGGTAATTAAAGAAATTACCCCTAAGGTAGAGTTTACCCCGCCTAAGCTAATAGCTGTTTAGTATATACCTATAGTAAGCTATAACCTACCTAACGTCCTTATATAAATTTTTTAAGCCCTAAAATTATCTATCCTAATTAGTAAAGATAATTAGTACTATTAACTAACTTAGTTACCCCCTAGAAAGGCCCCTACTAATATAGAAGTAAATAAGTTAGTTAATAAAATACTAAACCTAAGAATTAATTAAGCTAGCTTAGAACTTAAACCTTAGAAGCTATAATAAATATCTTAGGAAATAGAGCTTATAAGTAACTTAGGCGTTCGTATAGAAGTAGAACGTAGAGTTAATAATATAATAAGCTAGAACCTCTTAATAAATAGTTAGGAACCTAAAAGGCTGTAGCTAGAGGGTTAGTACTAATCCTAATAGTACGGCGGGTATTAATAGAAGGGTTATTAGACTTATAATAATTAATTATATACTACTAATACCTAAGGCTACTAGAACTATAACTCTTAGTATAGTTAGGGTAGAAACTAAGTATAGTCCTTTAATATAGCTATAAACTACTAGGTGTATAAGAAACCTAGTTACTATAAGAATAATTACCTTATACTATAAGTATTTATAGATAAAGGTTAGGTATACCTTAATAAGTAATCTATACTCTAGTAGGGTATAGAAGAAAACCCGTAAGGTAGAGTGCTTAATCTTAGCTAATAACTCTAGGCTAAGAATCTTTTAGCTTAGATTAAGAGGAGGTAGCTTAAATAAGATATTAACCCGCTAACTATTATAGCGCCGTTTAAGGAAAAACCCCCTATAGTAATAGTAGAAAATAATACTATCTTAGTATAGCTAATCTTTAATTCTACTAGAAGCCTTTAAGAAGACGAAGTAGACTAATACTAGAAATTATCTAGTATCTTTACTAAAGATAAGTTAGACTTTAGGCTATAGCTAACTACCTTTAGTAAATATAATAATAATATAGTTACTTCTACTATAATAATATATATAATAGTAGAATAGAAATCCTACTCTAGCTATAATAAGTCTAAAGTATAGAAGTTAATATAGAAAGTAATCCTATAAAGACTAAGTAATAAGTATATTCTATACCTAAAAGGTTATAAGAGCTAATCTAAACACCTTTTAAGTAATAAGAATATTAATAAGGAAAGGATAGTATAGTTTAAAGAAACTAATAATATAATAGACTAGGATATTAATATTAATAACTACTAGAAAGAGGTAGTAGATAGTAAAAGAAATAATAATAACTAGTAACTATAAAAGAAGAAGATTATAGATCAGTTAGAGCCTAATACGTAATTAGTTATTAAGAGTATCCTCAATATAATAATCCCTCTCTAAATTAGTACCCTTCTAGGTAATATACTAGAGGTACGTAAAAGCCTATTTAACGCGAGCTATATATTAGAGGAGCTAGACCTATTTAAAATTAACTTAATAGTTAATAAGGACTATTTAACGTAAGACCTACCTAAGCGCTATTTAAGAGGTAATGTTAACGCACTCTACTTAGTAAACACTCTCCCTAACTACGTCCTAGTAGAATCTTAGGAAGGCTAGGTTATTAACTACTAGGGTATTAAAGTAGAACACTAGATAGACCTAAAGATTAACTATATTTAAAAAAATATTATTACTAGTACTAAGCCTAATAATATAGAAGAGGATAACTATAACTATCTAAGAGATAATTAGAGGCTATATAATAGGGTAATAGGTATTAAATACCTCTAATAAGACTACCTAAAAGTACTAATTAATATCTAAGGTAATTTATTTCTTATACTACTTAATTTAGGAGTAAAGCTTAATATAATTAAGGGAGAATTAGCTAAGAAAGCTATACTACTAATAACCTTACTCCTAGGAAGTATAAGGGCTGCTTAGATAGTTACTACTAATAATAGTATAGTAAACTTTATAAAAATTATCTAAGGAGTCCTTATTATTATAAGATAAGTTAAAGTTTAAATAAACTTCTTTATAGTAGAAACCTACACTAATCTAATTATATTAGGTAATCTATTTCTAATAGATACTTAGGTAAGGATTAAGTTTATAACTAATAGGCTAATATACTATTATATCTTTAGTATTAATAGCTAATATAATACTAGGTTTATATACGCTAGGAGTAATTAACTATCTAAACCTAACCTCTATACTAGACCTATCTTAGGAAAAGGAATAAGAGTATAGAGACTAGTACTCTACTCTATTAACTTACTAAAAGGCTAGAAAGTAAAGTATTATTTAGTATAGTAGAGGTAATAGAAGTTAGAATAAACTTAGAAGAAGAGCTAAAAGGTAGTTAGCTAAGGATAAAATTTATAGGTAAGTAGAAGAACTAGAAAGGTAAGCGGGAGAGGAAGAAGTAGCGACATTACCTTTTATAGGAAAATAGTAACTCTATAGGTAAAGGTATTAATAGTAGTATTATTATAAGAGATAGAGAAGGACTCTACGTTATTATAATAGAAGGTTATAAATAGCTATTAGACTAAGTACTAGAAGAAGTGTCGTAATAGGTATATAAGGAAAACACTACTAAAGATATAGAGGATACGTTTTAGTAATAAAGCCTTACAGAAGTAGATAAGGGTAAGCTAATACCTATTAAGGTTATAATAGTAGGTCCTATACCTCCTAGTTAGGCTAACACTATATTTAGGCTAAATAACGTTTAGATTAACAGAGCGTATAAGCGAAAGGGGGTTAAGGTTAAACCTATTAATAACTTAGGCTAACTAGTACGCGATATTAAAGGAAGACTTAATTAGAAAGAAAGGGTAACCGTAAAATAAGTACTAAATAGTAATAGTAATATAGCTCCCTTTCGCTAGTACTTTAAGCCTTACTATACACTATTCCTAAGAGGCACCTATATTACGCCTAAATATATTTTAGAGATAAAAATATCCCTAGAACTCTAGCTAGAGGAAAGGGAAATGCTTCTAGAAGTCCTCTACTAAAGAGAGCTAGCACTAGCTTAGGACTTCTGCGAATCTAGATAAGTTAGTAGAGATGTTATCCCCCTAGTTATTATTAACACGGTACTACACTAAGCCTAGAGGGTAGATTAGTTCCTAGTCCTACGAAAGCTCTATTAGGTAGTTATTAAAATAATCTAAGATTATATTAATAGGGGTATACTAGAGCTTTATAAGAGCTAATACCGTAATCCTTAGTTCCTAGTAGTAAAGAAGGATAAAGGCTATTAGCTTATTAATAACGCTTAGAAACTTAATAGAGTTACGATAAGAGATACTAACCTACCTCCTAATCCTAATAAGTTTTTAGAAGAGTTTACTAGGTGTGTAGTTATAAGTCTCTTAGACTTCTTCTCTAGGTATAATTAAGTTAAACTCTATAAGGACTTAAGAGATATAATAGCTTTCTCTACCCTACTAGGCCTTATATAATAGTGTACTTTACTAATAGGCACTATAAACTTAGTAGCTAAGTTTATAAGGGTTATAACTAAGATCTATAGAGAGTATATCCCTAATTACTATATACTATACCTAGACGACGTCTGTATTAAGGGGCCGAAGATAAGGTATAATAATAAGGAAGTAGAGCTAGGCATTTAAAAATTTATAGCTAAACACCTTTTAAACATTAATAAGGTATTAGCGGATATTAAACGTGCTAGAGCTACTATATCTAGGTATAAGTCGGATTTCTGCTACCCCTCTATAATAGTAGTTAGATACTATATTAATAAGAAGGGATATTACTTAGATAAGAAGAAAGTAGAAAGTATTACTAACTAGCCTTAATACTATAATACTAAAGAAGTCTATATATTTATTAGTATATATATCTATTACTAAGTATAGGTACTTAGCTTTACTATTATAGTAGCTCCTCTCTTTAAGCTACTACGTAAAAATACACCCTTTAAGTAGACTAATAAAGAGAAGTAAGCTCTAGAGTAGCTTAAAAAGGCGTTTACTTCCGCCCCTATATTAGTATCTATTAACTATAGTAAACCCTTATAATAAATTATCCTTATAGTTAATAGAAGTAAGAAAGGTTAGGGTATAGTTATTATATAGGTTAGTCTAAATAGCTATTAGCACCTAATCTAATTTAAAAGTAGAATTTAGTTAATAATAGAGTAAAACTAGGACTCTAGTAAATATAAGTATAAGGCGCTACTACTTACTCTAAAGAAGTTTTAATTATACCTCTATAAGGTACGATTTATAGTAGAAACTAATATAAAGATACTTATTATATAGCTATAACGTAGTACTACTAACCTACTAGGAGCCCTAATTATGTAATAGCTAGCCCTCCTTAATATATAAGACTTTAATATTATCTATATTATAGGTAAGAAAAACGTCGTAGCTAATACACTATTAAGAAAACTAGAGCTAGAAGGCTAGGAACTACTAGAAGAGCTAGAAGAGGATATAGAAGACTTTATTAATGCGCACCTAAATATAGTTTAGCTTACCTTTAAGGAAGCACTAGCACTCTAGTATAGTATCTATAACGCGGACCTTTTATTTAATAAATAACTATTAGTAGAAGGTTATAATAAGAAATTATAAGCTATTACAGCCTAGCTCCTATTCTGTAAGTCCCTAGAATACCTCTCCCTAGCTAAGTTTTATAAGTTTAAGAAAAAGGCTCTTTAAATAATAGGTAGAGAGTACTATCTATTTATAATACCTATAAGTAGAAGACCTTTATATAGAGTTATAGATAACCTAAATTAGCTAAGGATTATTTAGTCGCTCTATAATAAGTCTAGCTACTAAGGCAAGGAAGGGATATAGAGGAAAGTGTAGGTAAGATACTACTAGAAAGGATAATATAAGTAAGTTAAGAAGTATATCTAATCCTATACTAAGTGTTAATTACACGCGTTAGTAATAGTATAAGAGGAGTTATAGCTAATAGAGCTACCTAATATCCTATTTAGATAGATTACTATTAACGTTATATATATGCCGCCTAGGCGTAATAGTAAGAAGTTCCTAGTAGTAGCGCGTAATTACGTCTTATAATAGGTAGAGGCTAAAGCGCTAGCTAAGAATAACTTAAAAAGTGTACTAAAGTTCCTTTAGCATAACGTCTTCTACTAATAGGGATTACTACTTAAAATGTTAATAGATAGTAGCCTAGAGAATAAGGGACTTATTAAGGACCTCTAAAACTAATAGGGGATTAATTAAATTACCTCTAGCGTATACTACCCCTAAGGTTAGGGTCTAATTAAACGAGGTTATACTCCTATAGTAGCTACCCTAAAGAAGCTTCTAGGGAACTAGGTAGATAACCTACCTAATGTCCTTTAGGCGGATTAAATAACTATTAAGTGTACTATAAATAAAACTCTAGCGTTCCTAGTATATAGTTAATAATATATACTCCTAATTAAGCTATTAATACCTATATAGCAGACGCTACCGTAGGAAGAAGTTTATAATATAGTAACACTTATTACTATAAGAGCTAGGTAATTTAATAGAAGAGATAAGCAATTCTAAGAAGCTATTAATTAGACTATCTAATTACGCTACGAGAATAAAGACTATTTTAATAACTCTAAGGTACTTAGGTCTAAGCACCTTTTAATTAGTAACTTAGTACTACTATAAGACTTATTCTATAATAGTAATAGATTAACGCTTATAAAGTTCCTCCTTAAGTAGAAAGGTCTATTTCGCATTAAGAATGCTAGCGAAAAAGGATAGTACTAACTAGAGGAATTAGACAGTACTAAATTCTATAGTTATACACCTAGTAATTAGCTGAAGATCTTTTACTAACGCATAATTATTAATTTAGAAGAAATTAACTCTTAACTCCGCACCTAATAAGAATAGACTATAGATAATTAAGCTAGCGCAGGCAGCGATTTATCTAGCAATAAGGATAATCTTAAAACTAAGAAACTACAGTATAGATAGGATATTCTAGAATTAAGTAATAAACTAGCTACTAGTAAGAGACGCAGTTCTCGTTTACGCTAACTCTAGGAAATCTAGGACGTTAATTAATAAGAACACGAAGATCTTATAAGGATAGAATCTAAACTAAGCTATATAATAGTAGTTGTGCTATAATAGAAGCTAGGGTTTAACCTAAATAACTATTAGGCGTTCTCGTCTAGTTATAAAACAGCTATTAAATACTAGTCCTCTAGGTTTAAGAAGACTAACTACCGCTAAAGTAAGAAAGTAGTAATAATACTATTATTAAACTATTACTATTGTATAGAAGAATAGTAGGAAGGAGGAGAGGATAGTAAGGAAAGCTTACTAAGAAACCCTTAGACTAAGTTTAAGTATACCCCCTTAAAGTATAGAAAAGAGAATTAAGAGGAGATTTTATGTTTATTATAATTAGTTATAGTACTATCTAGAATAAGACTAACACTAGCAATAGTAGATTAACTGCGCCTAGCCTTCTTAGACGGCGAAGGCTTATTAGACTCTTGACTCTTACTAGAAATATAATAATAAATAATCTTAGAATTATTATTATTAAAAATACTACTATTAGTAAGAACCCTTAAATTCTTAGAAGCCTTAATAGTTAGCTTATAAGTTAAGCGCTAAACTAAGTAACCTTTAGAAGAAGTCTTAGGCGTTAGAATAGAAGACTTCTTATATAGAGCCTACTTCTTTATTAGCGATAGTGTTACTAGAGCTTAGGAAGTAATACGCTTATAAGGAGAAGGTATCTTATAGTTAGCCTTAACTAGTAACTTAGATAACGAAGAGGTCTTACTAGCATTTAGCTTATTAATCTAGTACTAAAGATCCTTTACCTAGAGGTCCTTCTACTAATTACTTATAAGCTTAACGTTAAGGTTAAGATAACTAACGCACTTCTTAGGATTAAACTTAGTATTATTAGGATTAGTATCTTTAGCTATTAAAGTTACCTAGGCTACACTCCCCTTATAGTGTAACTTAAGAGCGTTTAGAGGCTTAGCAGCGAAATTAGTAGGGTAGGTAGTATAGGGGAGGAGTAAAGGTAATACGTAAGATAGGGTAGGTGTAGAGATAGTAGACGTAGAGGATATATCACTATATATACGAGAATAACCTAATATATATAGAGTTAGTAATTATTATATAGAATAGTAGAAGAGGGTGTCTAAGAGGGAATTAGGTACTTATAGGTTATAGAATAGGACGCCTTAGCGCCTAGGGTATAGTAGCTTATATAAGTCCTATTTAGAAATAAGAGGTTATTAATAATAGAGGTAGTATAGGTGCTAAAGGGTTTAGACTCTAACCCCTTCTCGTAATTACTATACATCTCTATAATACTACTAAACTTAGCGTTAGCGCTATAAGTATTAGTATAGGTATAGATAGTCTCTAGATACTAGTAGATTAAAGCTACTAGGCGGGGCTTAAAGATACGGCGCTTCTAACCGCTAGACAACTAGAAGAACTTACTAATAGTAATACTATCTATAATAAAGAGCTAAAGGCCTATTAGGCGAGTAGAAGGAGTAGTATTATTAAGAGAAGGAAGAAAAGTAGCGCGAAGGATAGGACTAGGAAAATAACTAGTAAGGTAGAGTAACTAGAAGTGCTTAAGGAAGCCTACTAGCTATACTAAAGTAATTTCTTTATTAGAGTTATTCTTAACTATAGTATTAGAATATTAGAATAATATTTAGGCGGACCTAGAGAGGAAGGTTTAACTTACTAAACTCTATAGTAATAGACATAAAGGAACGCGATAGAGGAGGCACCTAGAGCTTAGTAACCTAATCCCTAGTAGGACTAGGGATAAATCTTAAGTAATAAGCGTTAATAATAGTAGAAGGCGCAGTCTAAAGGACATTTACTAGGTTAGCGGGCGTAGGGGTAGAATTATAGGCGTCCTTATTATTATCCTACTTAAAGAGCTAAGTAATAGTAGCCTAATTAGCGGCGCTTACCTATTCTTACCCTAAGACAGCGCTAGTAATAATTAAGGAAGGCTTTATACAGCAGCGGCGAAACGGGCGAAGTAAGGGGGAATCTAAGATATTATAGTCTATCGCTAAAGCGTTCTTAGGCGGCGGCGGAAGAGACTAGTTATCTATATTAAAGTCTAAATCTATAATATCCTAGTTAGTAATCTCGTAGCCGTTATCCTCCTAGCCTTATAGAGCGTTGTTTAGATCTTAAGTAGGCGAAGCGGAATAATACGTAGAGGAATATAGATAAGAATTAGACTTACTATTAGAGCCTAACGCTAAAGCCCTCTTAGTTATAATAATATTAGTAGCCGGAACTAAGGATAAGGAAAGGAAAAGTAGTATAAGGTAGGAATTAACGCGCGACTAAATACTAAGCGCACTATAACCTATAGTAGTAGTAGGTTAAGCGGGCGGGGTATTATTATAAGGAGGAGTAGATATTATTGTAAAGTGTGTACAGATAGTAAGGACGCGAAGAAAGAGGTAGAGAATAGAGAGTAGAGTAAGTTTAAAGCAGCGAAGAAGAGTAGAAAGAAGAGATAAGGGTAGTAAGGAATAGATAGGCTAGTATTATTATTATAGAAAAAGACTCTAACTGTTTACTATCTAAAGGTCTATTATAACTAAGGTAATAGACCTACTTTTAAGGTAAGAGATAGTACAACACTAAAGTAATAGTAGGGTATATCGCGAGAAACAGGTAAGTCTAAAAATATACTTAGGATATAGGAAATAACCTAGACTATACAGCGTAAGGAACTAGGAATATATACTAAAATGTAATTTAAGGCTAAAGAGCGCTTAACCTAAACGAGGGATAAACCTAACTAGATAGTTAGTAGAACCTAACTGCCTAGGGGAGAACTATATCTAATTACCCTAGATATAACTTAGAAAAGATAGGATATCTAGAGAACTCTACTAGAACGCACCTAGAATAGAAAGAAATAAATCTAGAGTTCTAAGAACTGCCCTAGGAAGTCTAGGAACTAGAATTAAGAAAGATAGAACTATAGCTTAGGAATAAACATCTATTAAGTAGCTATCGCTAATCTCTAAGGTTAAAAACCTATTATAAATATAAGAAATACTTAGTCTTTTAGTCTACTTTATTTTCTAAATACTCTTTAGAAACTAGGTTTTAAAGAAGAAAGGACCTTTAATTTCTTAAGTAAGGGAGGGAGTAGTATAAATACCTTATAGAGAAAGAAGATTAGGAGTAACACTAATATCTTTAAAAAGAATAAGAAGTAAAATAAGATAGTTAGATATAGATTTCTATAAGAACTACAGCTAAAAGCCTATTAGGATAGTAGTAATATAACTAGCTAACTACTTACTACTAAAACCTAGAGAAGTGTATAACGAAGACTAGAAACTAGCACTATTACTACTAGACTTAGTAATAGAGGTGTCCTTAACTATAGTAATAGGCTTAATAATAGGAACCTTAGGCTAAAGAGTAGAATTAATTAACTCTATACGATAACGAAGACTACTAATATTAATAGGATATTAGCTACTAGGAAGACACTTATAAGGAGAGGCCTTCTTATACTTTTTAACCTACTCCTTTAGAGCCTTAATAGTTAGCTTATAAAGAGAGCGCTAAACTAAATAAGCTTTAGAAGAAGCTAGAGGAGCTAAAGTAAAAGACTTCTTATAAAAAGCCTTCTTCTTTATTAGTAATAGTATTACTAGCTTTTAAGTAGTAGTATACTTAAGAGGAGTAGGTGTCTTATAGGTAGCCTTCTTAGGCGGCTTAGATAGAGTAATAACTTAGTTATTACCTAACTCCCTAGCTAAAGGTAGCTTAGTAAGAGCTAAATCCTTAGAGATAATATTATTAGTATCTAAGCTAAGCTTAGGCTTAAAGTTACTAGCCTTACCTTTATTTAACTAGCTTAAATAAAGACTATAGCTAGTAGTAGACTTCGTACTAACCTAGCTAAAGGAAGAGCGAGCGAATAGGGGTTTCTTAGTAGGTGTTATAGCCTTACTAGCGCTAGTGTAAGTAAGGAGAGGCGAAGCGGGAGTATTAAGGATATTAGAGGAAAGGATAGGGGAGAGTTAGCTAACACGAGCGATACTATAATAAATAGGAACGTTACCTAGAAAAAGTTTAAATTAGTAAAATATATAAAGAAGAAAAGAAGAGGCTATCTAAAAGATAATTAGGTACTTACAGTAGAAAGAATAGGTATCTAAGGCGCTACTACGAACGTAATTAATATAAATACTATTTTTATATAGCTTACTATTAATATACACGATAACGTAGATACTATAAACTTTAGCGTAATAGTTAGAGTTATAGCGGCTACACGTATAACTAATATTATTAGGGTTATTAATACCGCTAATTATAATAGCGCCCTAACAGACGCTTAGTATTAAAGCCTTAATATTAGAATTAATAATAGTACGCTTTATAGAGCTAGATAAGTAGAAGTATACGCTAATAGTCCTAAACTTAGGAAGAAGATTAAGCGGCCTCTTAGAGTTAACCTAAAAGTCTAAAAACTTATTATTAGGGTAAATTGCGAATACTAGGAGCGAAGGTCTAAGGGTAAAACTAGTACACCTAAGTCTCTAGAAGTAGAGCTAGAGGGATCTAATCTAATTATAAGAGAGGACTTTAGTAGTATTAATAATAACTATATAAGGTAGGATGTTAGAAGGATATTTAGAAGGATAATAAATAGAATTTAAAACTTATAGTACTCTATAACCTTATTACGACTAGAATTAGAAGAAGGATAGGTAAAGAGCTTAAGATTAACAGGACCCCTACTACTAGGAACTACTCTCTTTAAAGGAGAGATAGGTTTAGCTTTACTAGCGTTAGGCTAGATAAGAGAAGGCGTAGCCTAAGGGATATTCGCTAGGTCTATAGGCGTAGGGGTAGAATTATAGGCTTCCTTATTATTATCCTACTTAAAGAGCTAGGTAATAGTAGCCTAATTAGCTGCGCTTACCTATTCTTACCCTAAGATAGCCCTAGTAATAATTAAGGAAGGCTTTATATAGTGGCGGCGAAATAGGCGAAGGGAGGGGGAATCTAGGATATTATAGTCTGTCGCTAAAGCGTTCTTAGGCGGTATAGGTAGACCCCTAGATATTATAAAGATAAGATCCTAAATATTCTAGTTAAAGACTAGGCTGTTAGAGTCCTACTCTCCTTAAGATTAGTTATTAAGATCTTAAATAAGCGAAGCTAAGTAATATAGTAGAGAATTAGAAATAGAATTAGACTTACTATTAGAGCCTAATACTAAAGCCCTCTTAGTTATAATAGTGTCCTTAGTAATAGCTAGTAGAGGTGTATAAGTAAGTAAGGTAGAGGAATTAGGCGGCGTAGACGTAGTAGTAGATTACTCCCTAGGCGGCCTAGTACTATACTAAACGCAAAGGCGCTTTAGCTTCTTAGGGGAGTTAACGGCGAGAAAAGATATTATAATAAAGGTATAGTAGAGTTAAGAGAAATAGTAAGAGGGTAATAAAGCTAGTAAGGTAATATAAATAAAGCGATAAGGTAGTAAAGAGAAGGAAGAAGTAGGGTAAGTAGAAGTAAGTAGAAGTAATATTATTATTATTTAGTATTTAGTTGCTAGGCACTAAAAGGCCTTTAGTAACAAACAGAGCTAGAGTAATATTAAGGTCTATAGAAAAAGTAGGTCTTATAGCTAGCACTAAAGGACGTTTAGAATGCACCTAGGATATAAAAGGTAACCTATATAGTACTATTAAAGGAAGAGGAGGTATTCTAGATAGTATAGAGATTAGTTAAGTAGAGTAGAAAGAGGATTAAATAAAAAGAATAGTAGATAGCTATAGGAACTTAGTTAAATATAAAGTAACTTCTAATAAATCCTAAAAGACTATTAGAAGAAGAAGTAGTCTATCCTAAGAACTATAAGGGAAGAGGAAAGGAATAAGGATAGTATAGTAAGGAAGAATTAAAATTATAATAGAAATTAGGGGATATAGTAAAGGAAGGTATAAGATAGATAGTTAGTAAATTATACTAAGAGGGAGGACTTTAGTATCTAGTTTAGGATTTATAGGTTTACTTATTAGGGTTATATATAGGTTTTATTATATAGTAGTAAGTCTAAAAGTTATTCTAGTTAAAGAAGAGGAGGCCTTCTTCTTAAGTAAGGGAAGGATATAGTAGAGAAACTAAAGGAAGTATAAGTAGTTAAAGAACTATTAGGCTTAGAGGTAGTATAGGAAAAAGAGGCCCTATAGAAACTAGCTAAATAGTATTTAGCTACGGGATAATAACTATAATATATACTCCTTTTAATTTTTCTATATCTACCTACTACATTAAGCACCTGTTCCTAATAGAGAATTAGTAACGAAATACTCTACTACAATATCTTTATCTTATTTATTCTAATCCTTATTATAAGCTAGAGCCCTTCCCTTATTAGTAAAGAAAGATTAATTAGGAATATTCTCTTTAGGTACTACTATAAAAGTAGACTTCTCTAGTTATTATTAAATAACCTTAAGTTCTTTAACTATCTTAATAACTTATTATTACTTAACCTTTATATATTTAATCTACTACTCTTTACTTCTATTATTAATCTTAATATATTCTAGTTATACTATCTTATTGTCCTATAAGAGTTATCTAATTAATACCTTCTAGATAGGATTACTAAATAGAATATATAAGTCTACTAGAAAGGCCTACCTAATACTTCTAAACTAATTTAGGTATCTAAAAAGAGTATAAGGAGGAGCTATTAAGTTCTAATATATATTATAGATTTCCTTATAGGTACCTATAGCTAGTACCTTTATAATACTTTTATAAACTATAATAAACTATAAAAAGATAGTATATTATACTTTTATTACTAGTCTTATTAATCTATATAGTAATATTAGTAAAGTAATATAATATCTCCTTTCTAATATAGAACCTTTATCTATTTAATATTTAGGTGTTTAAATAAAATTACTATAGGCTAGTCTTTACTATTAACCTACCCTTTAATATAACTAGTAGAAGAATAAATACTAGCTATAGTATACTAGCTGATATACTCTATAACTATATTATAAAAACTAGTTAGAATCTTAGTAGAGTTCTACTTATCTTTATTATTAAAAGATACTAATCCCTAGTTTATATCCTACCTGGTACTATCCTAGCTAGCCTATTCTAAGTTAATATCTATATATTAGAAAGTAGCCTTATCTCCTTTTATTATATACTTAGTATAGTAAGGATATAAAATAAACGTATATTCCTTCTAGAGTATAGCGTAGCTAAACTAGTATCCTAAGTTAGTACGTATAACCTACTAAATTAAAGAGTAGTATATATTATAAAGCTATCCTAGGTTCTCTTTTCCTCTAATATAGCGTAAGTAGTATTAGTATATATTAAAACTTTAGTTAATAATCTCTACTATTTCCTTATCTCTAAATAGGTAGTTAAACTAATTAGTAATATTATTACCTTTATTAGTAAAGTTTATATAAAAGGATACTATTCCCTAGTCTTTAATAATCTTATCCTAGTTAAAGCTAGTAAAGTTATATTTATTTAGGTAGTAATAATAGCTAAGTATCTTATCCTCCTATTAATTCTTATAGTAGTAACTAATAAAGAGTATTAAAGTAACTAAGTTACTCTAGATAATATCCTATTAGCTATATAAGTAATAGAGCTAGTAAAGTACGTTATTAAGTATTATACTAGATATAGCCTACTTAAATAGTCCTATTACTATAATAGTAGCGCGTTTATATATAAAGTATAGGCGATTATAGTTCTTAATACTATTACTATCTTTATAGATTTCTTAATACTATTCCTTAATAACTATATACTAATCTAAGTCTTTAAGGGATATCTTCTTCTTATATACTTTCTTTAGTAGTACTAGTAGGATAGATCCTTTATCTATATACTTATATAAATTTACTAAGATCTAAGTTAACTATTTATAAGTATTAGGATCTTTATTATAAAGCTCTTTATCTTTAAGTATAGTATTAATAGTGTTTACACTCTATTAGGAAGTAGGAGTTAGTTTTACTACTTATAAACTCCTTCTAGGAACTAGTAGAGATAGAGTATTAGCTATTATAATATTCCTCTAAGTTATAGTATTAATTATAGCTACTCTCTTAGCTACTACTTTCTTACTAGCTTCTAGTTCTACTATTTCTTATACTTCTACTAGTTTATTAGATTTTAATAACCTAGCTTCCTTAGTTACTTTACTAAGGAAACGAATTTCTAACTTAATTATAAAAGCTAGATCTATAGTACCCTCTTTAACCTAGCTAACTTTAGTATTAATAGGGATTACTAAATAGTACTTTAGGTATTTCTTAAGTCCTTTAGTCTTTAAGTTTCTCTCTTTATCTTAGTTATAAGTAGTAAACCCTATATATAAACTAAGTACTATTACCTATATATAGTAAGGGAATAGTATCCTCTAAAATAGTAGATAAGATTTTAATTAGGTATTAGGCCTTAGCTTCTTTATATTATAGATAAAGTTATCCTCCTCTATCTAGTAGGCTTTATATTCTTAACCTAACTCTTTAATCTTACTATCTCTTAACGCTTTATATTAGTTTATATTAAAAGTATTATCTACTATAAACTAGTATATAGACTTTAGTTTAGATTTTAGTATTACTTAGTCTTATCTATTAATAAACTAATTATTAGTATAGTTCTTTATACAGAGTCTAGCTACTATAATTTAGTTAAGGAAAAGTGTAGTATTAATAAGCCTTATACGCTTTAGTATAAAAGCTATATTAGCTATTATCTAGAAAGTACTTATTATATAGGACTTCTACTTATAGAGGTAGTTCTTTACTAATCTTAGTTCTAGTTTCTTAATAGTCTTTACTACGCTAATTATTTTAGTCTTATATCTATCTTTTATATTAGTTATTTCCTTAATAAGAGGTTAATACTCTATAAATAATTTATATCCCCTATACTTATTTATTAGGCTTAGAAGTTTCTTATATATTATTATTACCTTAAGTATATAATTATAGAAGAGCTTAAGGGCCTAAGAACTATTATAGAACTAAGTATCTAGTATTATATATTACTAACGTAGAGTCTTATTTTTTAGTTAGCTAATAAGATTATATACTAAGTCTTAGATATTAGCTAGCGCCTATTAGGCTATATTAAGAATATCCTACCTAGCTTATATTAGTTCCTAGTTTAATATTATAATATATTACTCTTTATTAGGTAGTTTAGATATATATTATACTCTAAGATTACTAAAATTAAATAATAAACCTAAGGTTATTAGAGGTAAAGTTTACAATAAGGAAGGAGGTATTATTACTAGCGCTTTACCTTTACTCTTATCTTTATTCTTATTCTTTAGAGCTATCTATTATTATTCCTTTAGTAATATAAGGTGCTTTAGTATATAGAACTAAGTATACTAGTATACTAGTAGGTAATTAGGTATAAGAAGTTTTATACTACTTTTAGCTACTACTCTTATATATTATATATAATTAAGTTAAGTATAGAGAGTAGTTTAAAAGAAAGAAAAGGTAATTAAGAGCTTAAAGCTAAGAGGTATTACTTTTATCTATCCTATAGTAGTATAGAGGTAGATTTCTTAGCTAATATTACCTAGGTAGTAATATAAGTAAAGGTAAAAGGGCGTATAAAAGTAAAGGTAAAATAATAGTATATAACTATAAGTATATATTCTATAAAGAGGTACTCTACTTTTATATTTATTTTTAATTAGAATTAATAGCTAATTATTAAGGGCTATAGGTTAGTCTATTATTATAGCTATAGAATCTAAGTTTATAACTCTTAGTAAAGGAAGAAGAGAAAAAGAAAAGAAAGATATAATTTATTTATATAGTACTAAGATAGCGCTTAAATACTACTTAGTAACTAGTTATAAGAGTTTTACTTTAAATAGTAAAGAACTAAACTAAGTATTATTATTCTCTTTCTCTTAATTCTTAAAGTTTTATTATAAGTATATTTAAGCTATTATTTTCTAGTATTAAAAGAGATTTATAATATACTATTATATAGTATATAGCTTATATTAAATTCTAGTAGCTAAGGTATAGAATTTAGGTAATAGTTTATAAACTTAGATTCTATATTTTAAAAGTATAAATAAATTAATATTATTTTAAATTAATAGAGGAGTACTTAAAGGTAGTAAAGTACTACTAAAAGCTACTCCCCCTCCCCTTCCTAAAAAGATAGACTATCCTATAGTCTATTTAAATATAGAGGAAACTTTAGAGTTAGAGTTAGAATTTCTTTAATCTTATATATATACCTATTATTCCTCTTTTATTATATATTTAGTAATAACTTCTCTAGGAATTATCTTCCTATCCTTCTATTATATAGTTAGTTATATTAATAGTTTATAGTCTTAGGGTAGTAATTCTTTAGTATCTAGAATAACTAGAATATCTAGTATAATACTACTATTTTCCTAGTACCTTAGATTCTATAATTTTATATTACCTCTATCTTCTTCTATAATATTATTTTTAAGACGCTAGTAAAAGAGTTTTAGCCTTTTTCTTAGTATAGTATATAGGAAAATAGTACTATTAAGGTCTTCTAGGTAGTAGGTTCTATAGTTAGGCCTTACTTCTTATACTCTATATAGTCCTAGCTATCTTATATAAAGTTTTTAATCTCTTAATATATTAATTTTATATATTAAATTCTAAAGAAGTACTAAGTCTCTAGGTATAATATCTTCTTAGTAAATTTCTTTTATATTATCCTAATATTCTTTCTTAGCTATATATATATAGTTAGTATAAGCTATAGCTTCCTTAGTAAACTAATCTCTAAGATCTAACTATATTACTTAAATTATAAGTAGCTATACTTAATCTTTAACTTACTAGAATAGTAAGGTCTACTATATTAGTAGTAATAGTTTAATTAGTAGGACTAGGTTCTAGCTAGTAACTAACTAATATAGAGAGTAGCTAGTCTATTCTTATATTAAAATTCTATCTACAAGAAGTACTATAAGAAGATTCTTAACCTATAGACCTAGGAGTTTTACTAGAGTATTTATAATAGGCTTATATCTTTCTTTAATCTTACTTATTACTTATAGGTTATATACTAATAACTATATATAGTTAATCTTATAGGTTTTTACTAAATAGTTAACTACTTTAGTAAAGTCTAGTCTACTATCTACTATAAGTTTTCTTATTATACTCTATCTATATATAATATCTTTATAAATAAACTTAGTAATAGTTTTAGACTAGTTATTTAATAGTATATAAGCCTCTAGCTATCTACTAAGATAGTCCCTTATAATTACTAAGTACTTCTTTCTAAAGTATTATAGTATATAAACTATATTAATAGTAACTATTTCTTAGATTATAAAGCTATACGTATTAGTAAGTATATCTACTATCCTTTTTAATAATCTTAGTTAATAATCTAGGTATATTACTATTTATTTATAAATTTAGTTATATATACTATTCTACTAAGAATATTATACTAGTATTAAGTATACTATATTAACTCTATAATATCTAATTTATTAATAAATATTCTATACTATAGTAGATTATAAGTTAGGATTATCTATAACTCTCCTAATAGCTTTATTATATAAAGTTTTCTTAAATAGTATTTTATCTTAGATAAAGAAGTTTAGGGCTCTCTTTTTCTATACCTAAAGCTTTTATAAGGTTATATCTCTTAGTATTTTTAAGTTTAATAGGAATTAAGTATATTATTTAGACGTATTAATAAACTCTTACTAGAGTGTTCTCCCTTTTAGTAATAGTAAAGAAGGTATATTAATATTCCTAATTATATAATTAATAAATTCTTTAAGATTATCTTTAGGTTCTTCTAGTAGTTCTTATCTATTTAGTTTTAGGTACCTTAAGAGAGTATCTACTACTATATTTTTTTTACCTAAGATATACTTAATATTAAAATTCTAGAGTATAATAGTAGATATCTATCTATTTATTACTAATCCTAGGTAATCTATAGAGGATGTATTAAGTTAGGTAATAAGAGTAGCTATATTAGTTTTAATAGTAAAGTGTACTTTATATAGATATATTTAAAACTTCTTTAAGGCCTATAGTACTACCTTATTTTCTAACTTTATAGAATACTTTATTTATTCTTATATTAACTATAAGGTACTTTTAGATTAGACTAAGTAATATTTACTATCTTCTTTAATTTACTTAATATATACCTTTACTTTATCTTAGCTAGTATCTATAATAAGGAATATTTTATTAGTAAAGATATCTAAATAATCTAAATTAACTAGTAATAGTACTAAAAGAATAGACTATTATAAGGTAAATAGAGCCTTATCTTATTCCTCTAGCTATATAAACTCTATATACTCTTAGAGGAGATAGAATAGGGGTTTTACTACTAGAGTAAAATAGTTAACCTAAATATAGTAGTATATATAAATACTTATAAATAATTAAACCTTTATATAGTTCTTATAAAGTAGCTAGTTTAAAATCTTATTAACTTTCCTAGTATTAGGGTACTAGCTATCTAGACTTACCTTATATCTTACTACTTCTAATTATTCTATAAGGAAGTAGTATTTCTTCCTATTTACTATACTTCCTACTTACTTAATATCTACTAGGACCTAATCTAGTTATTAGATATATTCTAGAATATACTATTATATTCTAAGGAAAGATTCTTCTCTTTTATAGTTTATTTTAGGTCCCTTAGAAGTAATATTATTTATAAATAGTATTATCTCTAGCTAATAGTCCTTTAGGATCTTTATTATTACTCTCTAAAAGGTAGTAACTAAATTTATAGTAATTATAACTATAATATAAGATTAAATAAAGCTAAATAGTATCTAGAAAGCTATTATATCTTAACTATTTAAGTAGAGGGTAATTTAGTTATAGTTAGAGAATAGGTTTATAAGAGATATAATCTTATAGCTAGTAAAGTATTTAGAAAACTTATTAGTAGTAGGAGGAAGATTTATATCTCTTATAGTAATACTATTAAGTTTTTATATATTACTAATCTAGTATACTCTTTTATCTTTCTTAGGGACTAAGTACTATAAGTTATAATATTAGCTATTATATCTTTCCTATATACCCCTATTTAATTATATATTAACTATTATAATTACTTCTAGTTTAAGGGCCTTTAGGACTATAAAGCTATATATCTACTATACTTTATATAGTATAGTCCTTATTTTATAAGGTAGGTAAACGTCTAGATAAATCTACCCTACCTCTTTAAGTTACTATAATAGTGTACCTTCTTAATTATAGAGTATTTTAATTATTATATTATACTTTTATAGTGTAAGCTATTTTCTAATATATAACTTAGTAATCCTTTCTATTATTAGTTAGGTTCCTCTTAGAAATATAGCGTAGCGCTATTTAAATAAATAGTTATAAGGACCTAGATTAGAGTTTTAAATATTAATATATAGGCGTTAATATTTAATTACCCTCTCCTTCTAGTCCTTATATCTAAATTCTATTAGTACCTCTTATCTAAGAATATCTACTAGCTAGACCTTCTTATCTACTATTTTATATAGTATATATAAGTTATTATTTCTTTAGATAAGAAGTAATTATTTTTAGTTTATATATTCTTAGTTTAACTTACTTATAATTATATACTAACTAAGTTCTAGTAGACCCTCTAAGTCTTCTACTTTACCTATAGCTATTATAAAGACTAGATTTATCTATTATATCTAACTTTAGATATCTTATTTACTAAAGATTATTCTATACTCTCTAAGTCTAGTAGTAGGATTAGACTATACTACTTTATAAAGATACTTTACCTTTACTACCTTAAGAGGATATTAATTACTATTTATAAGTATATTAATTATACCTAATCTTAGGGACTTATTATTAGGTAGGTATACTTCCTTTATACTTATACCTACTACTTATTTTCTAAATCTTTATTATCTTTATAGGGCGTTATCTATAATAGGTAATATAGTACTATATTAGATACTATAAAGATTATATTCCTAGCGCTATCTTCTAAGAGTATCTTATATATAACTCTCCTAAAAGCGTTATATTAAATAGTTATCTTTATATATATATACTAAGGACCTCTTAGTATTACTAATTAAGTAATATTAGTAACTATTTAGAAGTTAGTAAGTATTATTACTAAACCTATTTATATAGGTATATTAAAAGCTATTCTAATAAAAGGATTATATATACTATTTACTAAGGTAACTCCTTAAGGCGCGTTACTAAGTTTATAATATATAAGTTTATATAGTATTTTTATAGCTCTAGTTACGCTAAGTTATAAGATATTTATCTAGGTACTAGTATTAATTAAGTACTTTATAGAGTTACTATTAATTATTACTTAGTATTTAGGTAAGTCTATTTATATATAGGCTTATCTATTTTATTAGTATATACTATATACTACTTTAGTAGGGAGTACGTCTAGTTCCTTAATCTAAGTATTACCTCTTCTAGTAGCTCTATATTTAGTTTATATACCTAAATTATATAGATAAAGTATACTATACTTTCTACTACTATATATTATTATTCTATAATAATTATATTCTAGTATAGGAATATAGGTAGCTAGGTTTAGGTTAATAATAGCTAGCTAATTAGATTATATAGTAGAATCTAGGTAATATTTAGAGAACTTAGATTCTACACTTATCCTAACTTCTATTATATTAATACTTCTACTACCTTTAACTACCTCTATATCCTTATCTAAAAGGTTATATAGTTACTTTTTTAGTCCTTCTTAACTTATTAAGTCTATAATAGTAATACCTCTTACTTCTTAGTTAAGTAAGGCTATTAGGATATAGTTAAGGTTTACGTAAAGTAATTCTTATAATCTTTCCTTAGGTAAAGTACTTATAAATTTTATAGCTTTCTTCTTATATCTTTATTATAGTTATTTTAGATCTATAGATATATTACTATTAATAGTTACTAACTAAGGTAGCTTAATAATAAAAAATAAGTCTTCTTCTTACTATATTTCTTAGTATTTATATATAGTATCTATTAGCTAAGAATCTATAATAGGATTATTAGAGACTATAGGGGTACCTTTATATAGCTCTTTAGTAATCTTATATTCCTTATTATTCTTAGTAGGTCTTCCTTATTTCTAGATATCTCTATTTCTTATACTATCTATAATTTTTTTTTTCTATAAGTAGAGGGGTATTATTAAAATAAAACTTTAAAAAGTAAAAAGTAGCTATTCCTCTACTTATTAGTTATAAAAGTAAATAAAAAAGATAAAGTAATAACGTAATTTAAACGCTAGACTAATTAGCGTTTTATAGTAGTAAAGCTCTAACGTCTATACACGAAAACTAAAGTTAAAAAAATTTACTAAAGGTAACTAAAAAAGATACCTATTAGAAACCTTAGTAGAGGTTTAATAAGATTTATTAGCTATTATTAGCTAGTAACGTAATTATAATATATTATAAAAGGGAGAGAGGATATAGTATATTTACTATAACTAAGAGGGGGTTATATAAAAACCTAGCTACTTCTAACCTTTATACTAATACTAACTTACTTTAAGTATCCTACTATATATAATTAAATTATACTATATATAATTAAATTATACTATATATAAATATATATATTTCCTCTTTATCCTTATCTAGGAGGTCTTCTAGCCTAGCCTAAAAACCTTAGCTAAACAGGCACTAATTAATATTTTTATAAGTACGTAATATACTTACCCTCTATATACTTAGGAGCTACTTAGAGTAGTCCTTAATAAGTTAAATAAGTAATTACCTAAGTTCTACTTCTTATTTTAGAATAGAAAGGCCTCTTAGGTTAATATCTCTAGTATTAGTAATATTATTATAGAGGTAGCTATTAGGTAGAGGAGGACGTAGATAAGGAAGAAGGTAGAGGAGCTAGTATATATAGCCTATATAGAAAGCTACTATAGCTATAGGCTCCTTAAATTTAGCTACCTTATTATTCTTAAATAATATACCTTTAGCTAGGAAACTAAGAACTAGCTATACTAGTAGATAAAGGATATTAAAAGGGCGTTAGAGGAGTAATATCCTAGGCTTAAGGAGAGGGAGTTTAGAGAGATACTATAGGGATAAGAGAATAAGGTATAGATAGTACTAGTACTAATATTCCTCTAACTAAAGCTAATTATTAAATAGTAGTAGCTATACTATAGGTAGCTAGTTAGTTATTCTTAAGAGAGGGTAGAGGCGTTACTAGTAGAGGCGGTAGTAGTAGTTATAAAGGGTAGATATAGTAAAAGATAGTAGAGGATAGTAGAAGATAGTAGGGGATAGTATATAAGTTAGAAGGTTATATCTTATAGTCTCTAGTCTACGTATAATACTATTATATATCTTTAGTGTCTAGCGTTTATAACATACTATATATATACTAGTAGTACTAAATATAGGCTTATATAAGCCTATAGTTACTAAGTTAGCGCTTTATCTTAAGAAAAGTCTCTAAATATACTATAATAATAAAAAAAGTCTATAAAGGCTAAAGCTAACTTATACTATCTATATCTTATAATCTTATACTATTCCTAGGTTTAGGGTATATTATAGCATTAGCTTTAGAGAGAGTTCTAAGAGTAGATTCTCTTCCTCCTAAGATAATATTTACTATATTAACCTTATTTAGTTAATAGTCTATATTAAGTAGGTAGGGGTTAAATAGTTAGTCTTAGAACTACTAGAATTAAAGTAATATATTATATTTCTCTTTATACTAGTCTAAAGAAGAGGTAATATTAGCTAAAGCTATAGGGTTTCTTAGCCTAGTATACCTTATAGCTAGATATAAATCTCCTCTTAGAAACTTCTTAGGAATAACGCTTAAAGCTAGCTAGTTAAGGACGTTATTAGTAACGTTAAAGTATTCTCTAATCTTAGCTTTTAGCTATTAGAGAATAAAGTTAAAAGGAACTAATTCTAGGATCTCTCTAAGTCTTAAATATAGAGGGCTAAAGTAGTAAGTCCTACGCCTAGTATCTAGGTCCTAGTTAAAGCTAATCTAACCTATCTTCTTTAGGTAATTATATAGGTTATAGTTCTTAACCTAATATCTTATCTTATTATATATATTATATATATTATAATATTCTCTACTACTATAGTTAGCTATATCTTAGTTTAGAGCTATATTTCTAGGTGCTATAGTAATAAAAGTACTATTATTCTTTTTATTTAGAAGTCTAGCTATTATAGCTTTAGTAATAAAGTATATATAATTACTTAGCTTCTTTAGTAACCTAGATATATCTAGATAGGCTATTAGTATATCTACTATAGCTAGTTTAATCTTTATATCTCCTAGGGACTTAATTAAATCCTCTACCTCCTTATCTATATTATTTAGAGTAGAAGGAATAGTAACTACTTTCTTTACTTTAGATATAGCTTCCCTTACACTTTCTAGGGTAAAGGTTACTTTCTTATTAGATAATATAATATATTATATTTCTATATCTATATTACCTCTTTCTTAATAATATATCTTATTAAGACTATTAATCTTCTTATAGTAGGATTTTAAGAATATATATATCTAATCCTTATTATACGTAGACTAGTTATTACCTATTAGAGTATTAGTTATATAGTATATAATTACTTTTTTATCTAATTAAGGTAACCCTTTAAAGAAAAGAATACTAACTTTTACCTTTAGTAGCTATCTATTATTAATATAGGTATCTACTACTAAAGAAAAGTAAGTATAGTACTCTACTAAGCTTAGCTAATCCTAGAGGTAAGAGTATAAGTATACTTATAAGTAGGATCTCTTACCTATTATTACTATAGTATCTTTATCTTACTACTACTCCTTTATACTTATTTAGAGCTATAACTAGTTTTTAGAAGAGTAACTAAGTAGCTATTTTAATATATAAGAGATAGTTTAATCTATATTAGATAGGTAGTCTAGAAGTATAAAAACCTTTATCTTATTAAGGATATTTCTATTATTAGCTTATTAGTTAAAGTCTTTAAGGAATTTAGTAATATCCTTTCTTATAAAGACTAAACTAGTATACTTAAGTCTAGCTATAGATAAAACTAAGTTACTTAGAGTAGATATAATATCTTTACTAGTACTAGTTATTATTAATAAAGCTTTTAGAGTAGCTTCTAAAGGGTTCTTAGATATTAATAAAAAGAGTAATTATAGTTCTAAGCTACCTTAGTACTAAATAGCCTTCTAGTTCTTCTTTATATTATATAATATAAAAGAACTTATAGATTAGTTCTTCTTAAACTAAGTTAAATTAATATAACTAAATAACTAATATATCTTAATAATAAATATATACCTTAATAATTTAAATAGTATATCTAGTATATACCTCTTATAGTAACTACTAACTATCTTCTTTAATTACTTCTTTAGTTTATTTATATATACTAGTAGTATTACCTTTTAGGTTTATTAGATTAGTATTTTCTATCTAATATTATTTTTAAGAGGGGTTACTATCTAGTTTATTAGATTAGTATTTTCTATCTATAGTATTAGTATAGGTAATTCTATTCCTAGGTATAGTACTTATTTAGAGAGTAAGTAATATTAGTCTAAAGAGTTACTTAATAGTATAGTATAATATAGCTTCTAATAGTCTTTTCTAAAAAATCTAATTATAATAAAGTCTTAGTTACCCCCTTATAGGATAACTAGTAGTATTAGCTATATATTAGAATTACTTCTTTACTAAGTTAAATAGTATCCTTATAAGCTTTATTATTTATATAGGTATTAGAGTATATAAAGATATTAATATCTTAGTATTAAAGTTTTATCCTCTATATAGCTAGTAATATAATTATAAGTAGATAGTAGATAGAAGTAATTAATTATTATAAGAAGAGTAGTAAGTATATTCTATACTATTAAAGGAAAACCTTATAAAAAGTTCTATAAAGGTTTAATAATAAATAGATAACTAATTAATCTTTCCCTTAATATAGAGTAGAAAGAGTACTTATAGGGAAGCCTCCTTACTTACTCTATATACTATTATAATATAAGGTAGAGAGGCGCTTAATTATCTTATACCTAGCTAATAAATACTTAGATATATACTTCTTATATACTATTTATCTACTCTATTAACTTATTAGTCTATAGATAAAAGGCTATTAATAGTTACTAATTAATCTTTAGAATCTTATAGAGATATTCTTATAGTAAGCTTATAAACTAGCTACCTTAGTTAGATATAATTATATCTAGTAGCTAGTAGTATATAACTACTTATCTAATAAATACTTAAACTACTATTTCTATTTTTATATTAGGTAGTAAGATAAAGATAAAATCTTTCCTTAGTCTATTAGTTACTACTATAAGGTACCTTATACCTTTACTAATTAGTAGTCCTTTAATAAAGTCTATTAAGATCTCTTTCTAGAGGTAATCTAAGATAGGTAGTAGTTTTAATAATCCTTAGGCTCTTTCTCTCTAAGGCTTTATTCTTCTATATATATTATAGTTCTATATATAATACCTAATACTATCTATTATACTTAGCTAGAAGAAGTCCTATATAAGTATCTAATAGGTAATCTCCCTACCTAAGTAGCTAGCTAAAAGAGAATTATATATCTTACTAATAATTTAGGTACGTAGGTTCTTACTATTAGGTACTTATTTTCTACTTTAGTATAATAATATTCCTTAGTTATTTACTAAATACTTTAAGATTAAGCACTTTATACCTAAGTTAAGGGGGAACCTTTATTCCTAACTTAGTACTACTTATATAGCCTCTTTATACTACTAATTATCTTTTAGAGCTTCTACTTATAACTTCTTAAGTTTATTAGTCTAGGCTAACTCCTCTCTTTATATTATTAAGTTTTCTAACTTAACTTAGTCTATATTACTCTTAGTAGTAGTAGTATCTTATCCTTCTAATTACTCTTTAGTTAGGTTAGGGTAGACTCTTATCTATCCTATATATATCTTTACTAATATTACCTAAGTACTTAGTAAGCTATCCTATTCTCTACTAGCTTTTTTATAGTACTATAATATTAGTTTTAAGACTTATATAATATATTTCTAAAGTTATATATCTAATATATCTTTAAGTAAATCTTATTCTCTTTATAAAAGTATATCTATTCTTATATTTTATTTCCTTAGCTTATATAAGATTTCTATATTAAACTAGCTTAGAAGTATTATTTAATATACTTAAAACTTACTTTATATCTTAAGCTTTAGAAAGTACTTAAAGTTCTTATAATTAGTAATTACTTTAAAGCTTTTTACTAAATATAGTTTAGTATCTTATTCTTTAAAGTAATAAATAATAGCTAATAGTTCTTTATTATAGATCTTATAGTTATACTTAAAAGTATTATTCTTCTTTAAGAAGTATACATAAAGATATAGTATCCTTTTATTATTATTATATTAAGATAATACTCCTCTTACTATATAACTAGATAAATTATATTTAAGAACTATATTACGTTTAGAGTTAAAAGTTACTAGGTTTAGCTTAGTAGTAAAGACTTCTTTTAGCTTATTAAAGGTTAACTACTCTTTAGTCCCCTAGGTAAAGCTTATATTACTAGTTAAGTAAGTTAGGAGAGTAGCTACTTTAGTAAAGTTTCTAATAAACCTTTAGTAGAAGTTTATAAACCTAAGGAATAACTATACTCCTTTTATTATCTTAGGTACCTCTTAATCCTTAATTACCTTAACCTTATCTAGGTCTATTTAAATACCTTTCCTTACTTTAATAATAAAGCTAAGGTACTTTATAGTCTTTATATTAAATTTATATTTCTTAATATCTATATATAGACTTATATCTTAGAGCTTACTAAAGACCTTTTAGATATAGTCTCTATATTATTTTAAACTACTATCTATATAGATTAATACGTTATTAAGGTATACTAAATAGAACTTATCTAGGTACTCTCTTAGGGTCTAGTTAATATACTATTAAAAGGTACTTTAAGAGTTAACTATACTAAATAAGGTTACTAACTACTTAAAAAGTCTAAAGTATATTTAGAATACTATCTTCTATTTATTACCTTTAGCTACCCTAATCTTATAGAAGGCTATAATTATATCTAGTTTAGTAAACTACTTTACTTTACTTAGGTTATTAAGAGTTTCTTAAATTAGTAGTAATAGGTATTAATCCTTCTTAGTAATTATATTTAGTATCTAGTAATCTATATATAAGTATAATCCTCCTCTAGGCTTCTTAGTAAAAAGAACTAGTAATAAAGCTAGTAAGCTACTTATATAGATAAACCCCTTCTTTAGTAGTAAAGTAAGCTCCCTTTAGAGTACTAGAAGTTCTCCCCTTAATATACTATATAGTAGACCTTAAGGTAGCTAAGGTTACTAACTATCTTTTAGCTTTAGGTTAATCTTATAGTCTACTCTTAGTCCTTAGTATAAGGGAAGCTTCTCTACTTCCTTAGGGTTAAAGAGATTATAGTAGGTCTAATAGTACTTTAGTAGTATTAACCTTATATCTACTATCTTTTTTAGCGCTAAAGCTTTATTAATATCTATAATTAAGGTAGTAAATACTTAGATTCTTTTTTCTAGGTCTTTTTATCTCTTTATAAGACCTATAAATATAGCAGTATTAACTTAACTAGCTATTCTCTTATTTATAATATATTTATTATACCTTACCTAAAGACTTATTAAGTAGATAAATAAGCTCTTCTTTACTAGAGCTATTATAATATTTTAGTAGTCTATCTACCCCTTCCCTAGGATAATATCCTTATTTATATAATTAATTACGTCTACGTAAGTAACCTCCTAATAGCTATATATATTAAACTTAAAATAAGAAACCTCTTTTATCCTAGATAGCTTCCTATTAATCCCCTTAATTATCTAAGAAGTAATTAAAAAGCGCTTAAGATAACTTTAGTAAGTAAACTTCTTACTAACTAATATATAATATAAGTACTTACTATTAATTAATATAGTAGTATTATAGACTATATTTATAATTAAGTATATAGTAAGGGGTTATATTTTTATATATTAATATTAAAACTAGTTCTATTTACTATATATCTACTAATTTATCTTAAGAAGCTCTAAACTAAAACTTTAGTTTAGAGCTACTCTTTTCTTAAGTCCTCTACGTCCTTTATATTACTACTATTTAGTATCTTTATATAATAGCTATAAGTATATAAGGGCTTATACTAAATTACTTTATTTACCTTAGTAGTCTTAGGCTTATTTCCTTTCTTATAATTCCTTATAAAGTGCCTAGCCTTACTATAGCTATAGCACTTTCCTAAATTACTATTTAGTCTCTTATTCTTTATACTTACTTTATTAGCTTTTATAGGTTCCTAGTCTATATCCTCTAGTAGTAAAGGTATTCTTATACTATTCTATTATTAGGAGTTATAACTATACTACTAACTAAACTCCTTTTAGCTACGTATTACTATATTTACCTAGTAGAGGCTATCTAATACTTAGGTTACTTTATATATAAACTACTTAAATAAGAAGTTCTTATTTACTAGTACTAGGGCCTTCTATATCTTAATATTAAGTCCTTTTAAGAATATACTCTTCTTTTAAGTATTACTAATTTATATACCTAATTAAAGCTCTAACCTATTAAACTCTATATAGTAGTCTTAGATTAGGCGTCTTCTTTACTATAGGTTTAATAGTTAATCTAAAGCCTTTACTTTTAGGTGTAGGTTATTATATTATTAGTTAAGGAAGTACTATAAGTCTTCTATAGAACTATACTCTTAGTATTATTCTACCTAAGGGAGTATAATATCTAAAGCTTATTTAGAATAATAACTTACTACGTAAGTAATCTTTATTCTATTAAGTATATCTTAGTAGTTATTATATAGCTTAACTTTAGTCTTATACTTAAAGGAAGAGTACTTTATCCTATCTCTATTAAATAGCTTTAGGTAGGGGTACTTTATCCTTATATATACTTCTTAGAGTATAGGTAAAGGAGATAGGTTTAAATAGCTCTTAGGTGTATAGATAGGTTTAGATAGTTAATACTCCTATTATTCTAGTACTTCTAACTAAGAGGTTATAGGTATTATTATTTATATAAGCTAGGTTAGAGCTACTAGTATTACTATTATTATATTCTAAGAAGCCTTTAGTAAGCCCTTAGGTAACTCCCTAGCCTCCTGAGTATATTTAGTAATCTTATTAATTATTAGAGCTATTATAGCGTCTTTCTAACTATTACTCCTTAGTATCTAAATAATATCTTCTTATATCTCCTTATTAGATACTCCTATAAGGTGTTTAGCTAACGCGTATACTAATAGCTTCTTAATTCTATTTAAATAATAAACGTGCTAGTAAAAGACGTAAGTATAATACTATTAAAAGACACTATAATAAATCGTAGTAAAGGTGTATTTCCTAAACACCTATTTTTACTATATACAGCTATATATAGTTCGATAATAGATAGGTTAAAACTAAAGCCCTAAACTTTAAGCAGTTAATAGCTTCTTAATATTAAGGTTAGGTATATTATCTATCTTCTAATTCTTTATTAGAAGGCTTATTTCCTTATATATCTATACCTATATCTATTATAGGGCTTCTTAATTAGTATTTACTTATTAATTATTCTTATACTAGTAGCTAGTTTCTTATAAACTACTAAATAGTAGCCTACTCCTCTATTATAAGGACTAGTAGGGCTTTAGTAACTTATTCTCTATAATAAAGCCTTTCTAAATAACCTTTAGTAGTTATTAAGTAGTTATAACTTTTAGTAACTTAGTTACCTTATACTTATAATTCTTATACTAGTTAGTACTTTAACTTAGTATTATAGCCTATACCCTATTTAATAGAGGACTAATAGGACTTACGTAGTAGGCGCTTATATAACTATCTTCCTAGTAACTCTAAATAGTCTTTAGATAGCTACTATAGCTAACTAAACCTACCCCTTTAGCCTTTAAAGAGATTATAGGCTTTTCCTAACTACTATTACTTACTACCTTATAGTACTTCTTATAACTAGTAGGACCTATTACTTAGTAATACTAAGGTATTACGTAGGGCTTTTCTCTAAATAGTATCTTACTTATAGACTAGAGTCTACTAGCTACCTAATATATATTTAGCGCTAGCATTATATAAGGCTAGTTACGTATTAACTAAGCTTCTTATAAGGCTATAGTCCTAGGCGAGTAATCTTATAATAGCTTATACCTAGTTGTTATCTAAAGGCCTTTTAGTTAATAGTATAACACTAATCCTATATAGAGGATAAGCCTACTTATATATAATAAAGAGGTGGTTAAGGAGCTTAACATGTATTGTATTAATAGAGTCTTAAATTAAGGCTCTACTAATTAGGATTAAATATAAAATATAAGGGGCTACGCTTAGGGAGCTATTGTATAGGTATACTATTATTATATTTAATAGAGAAGAGGGCTATAGGTAGCTAGGAGTCTAAAGGTCTTTTAGGAGGCGGCGGCTTAGGATAACCTTTTACTAGTCTCGCTTATATAGAATCTAGGTTCTCTAGGAGCACCTAGATTCTATAGATAGTGCGCCTCGCGCACGTAACTAAGATACAATTAAGGAACACACTAATTAGGCTTTAGCCTATTATAGAATCTTTCTCTTTTTGTCACCCCTCTATTTAAAGTTTTATAACGGAGGTTTATTTTCAGCTTCAGCGGTTTTAATGTAGATATCGGGCAGACTGTACAGGCCTGTTAGCTTACATTTCCCGCACTACGAGACGCTAGGTTCGATTCAATTTAACCGCCACGGCAGCCAAGGTTAGGGGTTGACCCAAGTAGGCATCTGCTTCCAGTTGTCGATGTACTATCACCTATAAGGGTTTAGCTAAGTCCTCCTTACAGAAATTGTATAAACATACGGATGCAGTACAGATAACGCCCAGATTTTCCAATGCATCCAGCGTCACAGTCTCCAACAGATCGACATTCACCTAATAAAGAAGGTTAATTTCTAAGAGGCATATTTGGAGGGATACCAACCATTTTGACCAACAGCATAGGTAGAACTAGCGAGAAGGAGAGTAAAAATAGCTTGAATGAGTTGCACCATTGTTGAGTATATGCGTGAATAAAAGCGTTTTGAGGACTGTTTGTATAACAAGAGTTATGGTGGAGCGTAAGGCTTTTATAGAATTAGATTCCTAACTTAGGGTCTGGAGTCATTTTCTAGATTACCTCTTAGCCGAGGTCCAGTCACTTCCGCTTCTCTAAAAATCACCGATTCGGCCTCAGCTTACTACAGTGGTTAGCGATTGCGGCTTCACCCCTGCGTGCAGCTGCGCAATAGTTTTCAGTAGCCCCACCTTCTATATATGGCGTAGCGCTAGGTGTCTGCTTTAGAACAGCCGATGTAATTGGCCAGTCGTCGATCTAACAATGACTGATTCTGTTAGATGCTGCACGCAGGGGTGAAGCCGCAATCGCTAACCACTGTAGTAAGCTGAGGCCGAATCGGTGAGTCCTCGATGGTATCTCGGTCACATTTGCAAGCGTACTGCTCGTCGAGCGATATTCGGACCGGACCTCCAAGCTCGGTCTCCGGCTGTTCCGATCCAATCGTAGTGATCATCTCCAGTAGCATAGCTTCCCACAATTCTCCTCCCTATCGAATAGTATCTGTGTCGCACATTGTCGCAGGCCAAACGTTGTCGGAAACCTCGTTACTAGTAACACCGTGCGATGCTCTCCACGTACGCTCAGCTAGGACACTATATTTAATGCAACATACACTCTCAGCTAAACTTAAACTAGTCCAAAGCTAATGTAAACGGGATATTAACTTAGAATATTTGTTCCCACTTCGTTCCGGATTACTGCCTTTTCTACAATGATCTGCCTTACATTTCCTTGAAACAAACTCTAAAGTCCCTCCCTATATGCTAGAAACAACCAACAAGAGTTCAAGGATAATAGTTTTCTCAACACAATATTATATCTTATCAGCTATTTCTAGCATACAGGGTTTTGCGTTACACAGGGAGGGACCTTACGTATTTAAGTACCTAACAGCGTAGTTGTTATCTTAGGGACTAGTGCTTACTGATTCAAATCTAATCTCTCCTTGTTTACTAATCTAGCCTTAACTAGGACTAGCATCGCCAAGTAGGTATAATGTACATACCTACGCGGTCGTGTTTATAAAAAGCTCTGTCTTCTCTTTTCGCTATTACTCCAACACAATTACCACATCTAGAGCCTACCATCTCTTAATGCGCCTGAGTCTCGTTATTTAAGCATATTCACTATCCTTAAAAGCTCTTCTCTCACTTCTATCCTCCGCTAGCATCCCCTTAGCCACCACTCTAAACGCTTTATCTTATATCTTCCCAAAAACACCGTTAACGAGACTCTCAACCCGACTACCCTACGCATTATAAAGCTAGTCTTCTCTCTTCTCACAGCAGCGGCGGCGGTTGCGGTCAACGCTCAGTCAACCACTTTCAGGGGCTGTGTCTACGAAAAATATACCGGCGGTTTACGTGGATGTAAACCCAACCCATACCACGATTTCAACTGCTTTACGCCTTGCGCCCGCGCTGGCAGCAACAACAACCCTAATACCTTCCATCCAATTAGCAACAACCCTATTAGCACCGATAACTGTAAATGCCGGTGCTACCTTACATAAGCGTTTTTAAGAGATGTAGAGTTCTCACCTGCTTTGTAGTAGAAAGACTAGGTTAGAGATCGTTCTAGATCGCTATTAGGGGTAGAAATAATATAGCAAAACAGAAGAGAGGAAGGGCGACTTTACACGAGGTTAAGACAGAAAGCTTACTACTGTATAACGCACTCACTTTATAATCCACAAATATAATCACTCGCGTAACTTAGCTACTCTTATGCAGGCATCACTATAAGATTTTGCTTCTTAGTATTTAAATATAAGAAGCCACTCATAGTATACCTATACGACGGCTGTAACCCTAAGATATATAGATCCTCTCCCCCTTTTAAGGGTGCGTGTAACGACAGCGTCTTTATAGTAAGTTAGTATTTACTCTTCTTACTAAAGCCTAGGCCTAGATCTTACTATTCTATATTATGCTAGCTAGTTTCTATCTACTACTATATCTATTAGCACGTTCTACCTACCCTATTGTTTAGACGCTACATAACTTATTTATAATCTTCTTTAGAGAGCTTAAGCTACATTTACTACGGCGTAGTATATATAACGGTCGCGATATGCTTAACAGGACGAGGAGGTAGTAGGTTAGACGAGGGAGTGACGGCGGGTCTACAGAGCTAGAGGGCTACGTGATAGTTAATCTATATAGCGTATAAGCTTCTACGTTAACTAGCTGTTTACTACACTACATCTTAGAGCTATATAATAGCTGCACTAGAAGCTATTTTTAGTTTTAGTGCTAGGTGTGTTTCTTAAAGCGAGCCTAATACTAGGACCTTTAAACGTAACCCTACTTATAATTTAAGCTAGTCTTTAGGTGTCCTAGCGCGCTTAGTAAAACCGTTATATAACTACTTAGCTACGTAGGTATAATTTTTTACTTTCTATAAGTAGGAGGGTATTATTAAAATAAAACTTTAAAAAAGTAAAAAGTAGCTATCCCTCTACTAATTAGTTATAGAAGTTAATAGAAAAGATAAAGTAATAACGTAATTTAAACACTAGACTAATTAGTGTTTTATAGTAGTTAAGCTCTAACGTCTATATATAAAAACTAAAGTTAAAAATATTTACTAAAGGTAACTAAAAAAGATACCTATTAAACCTTAGTAGATATCTAATAAGGATTACTAGTATTAGCTAGGAATATAATTATAATATATTATAAAAAAGAGGATATAGTATTTTTACTATAACTAAGAAAGGTTATATAAAAACCTAGCTACTTCTAACCTTTATACTAATACTAACTTTAAGTACCCTACTATATATAATTAAATTATACTATATATAAATACTATATATCCCTTAAGGTAACTTATTATAGCTATCTAGCTAGGCTAGTATACTCTCTCTAGTAAAGAGCCCCTTAACCTATTAAATATAAATAATATAAGCCCTATATATACTTAGGAGCTAAATCTAGTAGTTAGTAAAGAGCTAGAGGAGTAAATACTTCTAATACTCTAAATCCTTAGTAATAGTAAATCTATTAGCTAGTACCTTATTAAGAGGTTTAGGGTTAGTAATATTATTATAAAGGTAACTTATAAGGAGACTAGAATATAGTTTCTAAAGAGGGTTATAAAGTATAAGGAGTTAGCCTTAGCCTTTATAGACTTTTTTTTTATTATTATTATAGTACGTTTAGAGACTTTTTTAAAGATAAAGCGCTAACTAGGTAACTATAGGCTTATATAAGCCTATATTTAGTACTACTAGTATATACGTAGTATATTATAAACGCTAGATACTAAAGATATATAATACTATTATATATAGACTAGAGACTATAAGACGTAACCTTCTAACTTATATACTATCCCCTACTATCTTCTACTATCCTCTACTATCCTTTACTATATCTACCCTTTATAACTACTACCCCTTTTTAAGAATAACTAACTAGCTACTTATAGTATAGCTACTACTATCTAATAATTAGCTTTAGTTAGAGGAATATTAGTACTAGTGCTATCTACGCCTTATTCTCTTATCCCTATAGTATCTCTTTAAACTCCCTCTCCTTAAGCCTAGGATATTACTCCTCTATTACTCTTTTAATATCCTTTATCTACTAGCGTAACTAGTTCTTAGTTTCCTAGCTAAAGGCACTTTATTTAAGAATAATAAGGTAGCTAAATATGAAGAGCCTATAGCTATAGTAGTTATCTATATAGGCTATATATACTAGCTCCTCTACCTTCCTCCTTATCTACGTCCTCCTCTACCTAATAGCTACCTCTATAATAAGATTACTAATACTAGAGATATTAACTTAAGAGGCCTTTCTATTCTAGAATAGGAAGTAGAACTTAGGTAATTACTTATCTAACTTATTAAGGACTACTCTAAGTAGCTCCTAAGTATATATAGGGTAGGTATATTACGTACTTATAGATATATTAATTAGTACCTATCTAGCTAGGGTTTTTAGGCTAGGCTAGAAGACCTCCTAGATAAGGATAAAGAGGAAATATATATATTTATATATAGTGCGATTTAATTATATATAGTAGGATACTTAGAGTAAGTTATTATTAGTATAAAGGTTAGAAGTAGCTAAGTTTTTATATAACCCCCTCTTAGTTATAGTAAATATACTATATCCTCTCTCCCCTTTATAATATATTATAATTATATTACTAGCTAATAATAGTTAGTAAATCTTATTAAACCTCTACTAAGGTTTTTAATAAGTATCTTTTTTAGTTACCTTTAGTAAATTTTATTAACTTTAGTTTTCGTGTATAGACGTTAGAGCTTTACTACTATAAAACGCTAATTAGTCTAGCGTTTAAATCGCGTTATTACTTTATCTTTTTTATTAACTTTTATAACTAATAAGTAGAGGGATAGCTACTTTTTACTTTTTTAAAGTTTTATTTTAATAATACCCCCTACTTATAGAAAATAAAAAAATTATAAAGTATAAGGAGATTATTTATACTAATACCTACTACCTTATTAATCTCCTTATATTTAGCTACCTTAACTACCTAACCTTTAGTAAGTAGAGTAAAGAGACTAAGAGATAGCTATACTACTAAGCTATTAATATTAAAAGAGTACTTAAAGACTAGTATCCTAGGCTTAAAGAGAGAGAATTTAAAGAGATACTATAAGGATAAGAGAATAAGGCGTAGGCTATACTACTATTAATATTCCTCTAACTAAAGATAATTATTAAGTAATAGTAGTAGCTATACTATAAGTAGTTAATTAGTTATTCTTAAGACTATATAGCTATTAGATACTTATAATATACTTATTATAGTAATCTATTTTCTAGTATATATAGGGGTAGTAGTAGTAGTAGTAGTAGAGGTAGTAGTAGTAAAAGGTAGAAATAGTAAAGGATAGTAAAGGATAGTAGAGGATAGTAGGAGATAGTATATAAGTTAAAAGGTTATATCTTATCTTTAGTAAGTATATAATACTATTATATATCTTTAGTATCTAGTATTTATAATATACTATATATATACTAGTAGTACTAAATATAAATATAAGCCTACAGTTACTTAGTTAGTACTTTATCTTAAAAAAGCCCCTAAATATACTATAATAATAAAAGAAAAGTCTATAAAGGCTAAGGCTATTTATTAAATCTTATAAAGTCTTATACTACTATATAACCTAAGACTAAGTATATATTTAATTCCTAAGATATTAATAGTATATAGAGTAAGGATATATATAAGTATAAATAACTAGTAAAGAATAATAAGAATTAAGATATTAATAAAGTATTTTAAAAAGTTAATTATCTAGTTAAGAGTATATTAAGTATTAATTAGTAACCTATAGTTACTTTATATAAGTTATAGGAAGAGTAGAGTTAAGAAGACTTATTCTTTATTATTAAGCTACTTTAATTAGTTACTATAGATAAGTATATCTTAGTAGACCTAAAGTACTTATAGTAAGGATAGAAGAAGAAAACTATTAAGTTCTTAGAATCCTTACCTAAGATAGAGCTATATAAGTTATTAAAAGATAACCTTAATTATATTATTACTATACTACTTAATTAAGAAGTATAAAGTATTACTATAGTAGACCTTATTAGACTAGAAAGTATTAAGAAATAGTTACGTAATCTTTTTAAAGAGGATATTAAGGTTATAGAAGGAGGAAGAAGTATAAATATAGTAATACTATATATAGTATAGAATCTAAGTATAATCTAAAGACTTTAGATTCTATACTATCTTATAATTAGCTAGCCTTAGTAAACCTTACTAACTTCTCTATACTAATAATACCTAGCGCGTATTAGATAATATTAGATAATAACTATATATAATATAATCTAATAGATTTTTATAATTTAGGAGTATAAATAAGATCTTATATAACTAGTAAAAGTAATACTTAGATTAAGGAGTTTAATAGTTTACTTACTAAAGCTATTTATAATACTTATTATAGATATTAATATATTTATATATAGTTAGACCTACCTAAGTACTAGGTTATAGTTAATAGAAACTTTATAAAGTATTTTATTAATACTAGTACTTATATAAATATACTACACCTTAGTATAGTATATATAATAAAGATACTATATAAGATTATATAGTAGAAGTTTAGAAAACTACTTTAAGGAGTTACTTTAGCTAATAGTATATATAATCCTTTTATAAGAATAGCTTTTAATATTCTTATATAAATAAGTATAGTTACTATACTAATAACCTTTTACCTTATAGCTAGTATTACTTAATTAGCTATCTTATTATAATAGGCTAAAGCCTAATTAGCTTATTCCTTAATAGGATCTTAGTTATATATATAGGGTATACTACTTATAGAATCTAGGTAGTAAGTAACTTACTTAGATTCTATACTAGCGCGCTAGTTAAATAATACTCTAAGCTACTACCTCTTAAATAGCCTTTAGACTATAGCTTTCCTTAGCTTCTTTCCTTATTAAATATAATAATAGTATACTTATATAATAGCTCCCTAAGTATAGCCTCTTTATATTTTTAATTAATATACTAGAAAGTACATATAATATAGCTATAAAGTAAACTTAAAGTACTTAATAAAACTAGAAGAGGAGGCTATAGTCTAGAGAGTTCTTAAATAGTCTATATAAGGTCTTATACCCTTAAGGTTTATTATATAAGAAATAGTAAATAAACTCCTCTAATTATATAGTAGTAACCCTATTAGTAAGAACTAAGTTAATAACTTTATTAAGTAAACTCCTAAGCTCTAGAAGTACTAGAGCTAACGATATAACTATTAGTAAGCTACTTATATATTTTATAACTCTTAAGTACTAGTTTAACTTAATATAAGTAATAAAACTAAAATAGAGGATTATAGATAGAAATATCTATAACTTTAATAAGACTAGGTTAATAATAAGTAAGATTTTATTATAGATAGTAATTACTAGCTTTAAAGTAACTAGAAGAAAGAAAATTATCTAGCTAAGTAACTATAAGTAAGTTACTATTATCTAAGGTATTAGGGCTATAGGTTATTTATATCTACTTTTTATTTTCTTTATAAGTAGTATACTTTTTAATATTTAGTTTAAAGACCTACTTTATAATTAGATCCTTAAAGTAAACTCTAATAGTTAGATAAATAATAAGTTTACTTATACTTAGTTAAAGTTCTTTAATAAGTATATAAAGTTAAGTACTATAGGTATAAGAGCTATAGTTTACTTAAATTTTAAAATTTTTATAAAGAGAAGAATATTATCCTTTACTATCTACTTTTATATTTATTATACTTACTATTTAAATTATAAATATACTATTAAATACTATAAGTATAATACTATTAAAAGATACTATATTAAATTATAGTAAAGGTATATTTCTTAAACACCTATTTTTACTATATATAGCTATATATAGTTTAATAATAGATAGGTTAAAACTAAAGCCCTAAACTTTAAGTAGTTCTAGATAGTTATAGTAACGTTAGGGAGAAGAGGAGTTTAAGAAGAAAAGGAGTTTTTAAACTATAGTCTATAGCTTATATCTAAGCTTATAACTATAGTACTTAAGAATAAAGAAATATTTAAGTAACTTAAATTTTCTTCTCTTAACTCCTATACTTTAATATATCTAGTATATCTAGTATATCTAGTAACTTTAGTAACTCTAGTATCTCTAATATAAAGGTTATTATATATAATATTATTATAAGTATAAAGCGCTTAGTTTTAGAGGGCCTAGTAACCCTCTTAGTAACTATAGTAGCTACTATTAAATAGTATAGTAAGTATAAAGTTATTATTAAGATTAACCTCTTTAAAAGTAACTTTAAGTATAAGTTTTAGACTTATATTTAATCCCTTAACCTATTATATAAGTTTACTAAAAAAGAATTTAACTATATACTTAGGGACTTAGTATTTATTACTAAGGTCCTCCTTATAAGTACTACTATTATACTAGTTAGTAAAAGTATAAATAAAGCTAATAAGTTATTTACTCTTCTTTAGGATATATAAGTCTAGTATATATATAATATATAAGTTACTAGTACTATAATAACTAATAAGTAGTATAAGTACTTAGAGGAGGTTTATAATAAAGACTTTAAGGACTAGCTACTATATATTATAAATATTATTAAGGAGCTAAGATAGGTATAAGTAGTAGATAATTAATTAAATAATATAGAAGGCTTAGTATATAACGTAATAGGATCTATTAGGTGCGTAATAGTAATATATATAGTATTATAGCTATAATAGCTTTAATAGCTATAGTAGTAATATATAAAGGTTCTACTAATATATAGGCTTTATAGCTACTTAAAAGGAATTATAATTATTATTATAACTATAACTATAACTATAACTATAATAACTATAATTACTATAATATAATAGAGCTTAATCTCTAGGTAGTATTAGTAGTAATTATAATAGTAGAGATATTAAGGTAGTATAAGGTATAATATAAAGGATAGATAGAGAGGTATTATAAGTAAAAAGAGACTTCGAAATATACTAGGATACTTTAGGCTTAGTTTTAAAATTTCTTAGTAATATAATATAAGATAACACTATAGGCCTTATCCCTAAGGCCTAGGGGGGAAGGGTCTACCTATACTACCTAAGAATACTTTAGTTATAAACTATAATATCTTAGATTCCTCCTCTTTTTACTTATCTTACTACTACTATATAAAGCCTTCTTTAATTAATACTAAGGCTATCTTAGGGTAAGAATAAGTAAGTACTACTAATTAGGCTACTATTACTTAGCTCTTTAAGTAGAAATAATAAAGATATTTATAATTCTACCCCTACGCCTATAGACTTAGTAAATATCCTTTAGGCTATACCTTCTCTTATCTAGCCTAATATTAGTAAAGCTAAACCTATCTCTCCTTTAAAGAGAGTAGTTCTTAGTAGTAGGGGTTTTATTAATCTTAAGCTTTTTATATATCTATCTTCTAATTCTAGTTATAATAAGGTTATAGAGTACTATAAGTTTTAAATTCTATTTATTATCCTTCTAAATATCTTTCTAATATCTTACCTTATATAGTTATTAATAATACTAATAAAGTCCTTTCTTATAATTAGATTAGATCTCTTTAGCTCTACTTCTAGAGACTTTAGTATACTAGGTTTACCCTTAGACCTTTACTCTTAGTATTTATAATTTACCTTAATAATAAGTTTTTAGACTTTTAGGTTAACTCTAAGAGGCTACTTAATCTTCTTCTTAAGTTTAAGACTATTAGTATATACTTCTACTTATCTAGCTCTATAAAGTATACTATTATTAATTCTAATATTAAGGCTTTAATACTAAGTATCTATTAGGGAACTATTATAATTAGTAGTATTAATAACCCTAACTATATTAGTTATATATATAGCTACTATAACTCTAACTATTATACTAAAGTCTATAGTACTTATATTATTATATATATTAATAGTAAGCTATATAAGAATAGTATCTATATTAATTATATTTATAGTAGTACCTTAGATACCTATTCTTTCTACTATAAGTACTTAATTATCTTTTAAATAGCCTCTTCTTTTCTTCTTTATATATTTTACTAATTTAAACTTTTTCTAAGTAATATTCCTATTTATTATAGTATTACTTATATTAGTTAACTCTCCTTTATCCTTTCCTCTAATATCCTTAATACTCTTACTTTACCTCTCCTTATTTATACTAGTACTAGTAAGGCTATAATACTAACTAAGAAACCTTTATTTACTTACTCTTCCTTTAGCTAAGTTAGTAAGAAGTCTACTACTAGCTATAGTCTTTATTTAAGCTAGTTAAATAAGGGTAAAGCTAATAACTTTAAGCTTAAGCTTAGCTTAGATACTAATAGTATTACCTCTAAGGATTTAGCTCTTACTAAGCTATCTTTAGTTAAGGAGTTAAGTAATAACTAAGTTATTACTCTATCTAAGCTACCTAAGAAGGCTACTTATAAGATACTTACTCTTCTTAAGTATACTACTACTTAAAAGCTAGTAATACTATTACTAATAAAGAAGAAAGCTCTTTATAAAAAATCTTTTACTTTAGCTCCTCTAGCTTCTTCTAAAGCTTATTAAGTTTAGTACTCTCTTTATAAACTAACTATTAAAGCTCTAAAAGAGTAGGTTAAAAAGTATAAAAAGGCCTCTCCTTATAAGTATCTTCTTAGTAGCTAATATCCTATTAATATTAGGAGTCTTTATTATTATTTAAAGTTAATTAATTCTACTCTTTAGCCTAAGGTTCTTATTATTAAGCTTATTACTATAGTTAAGGATACCTCTATTACTAAGTCTAATAGTAATAGTACTAGTTTCTAGTCTTTATTATATACTTCTTTAGGTTTTAGTAGTAAGTAGTTAATTAGTTATATTACTACTATCTTAATAGGCTTTTTACTATAGTTCTTATAGAAATCTATATCTAACTATCTTATTTTACTTCTTATTCTTTTTAAAGATATTAGTATTACTTCTAATCTTCTTCTTTATAAAGTATTTATACTACTCCCTCTCTTACTTAAGAAATTAAAGGTCTATTCTTCTTTTTTTTTCTTTTTTTTTTAAAAAAAACCCGCTAGTTTCTAAAGAGTATTTAGGAATAGAGTAGACTAAAGGACTAAGTAATTTTATATTTATAATAGGTTTTTAACCTTAGAGATTAGTAATAGCTACTTAATAGATATTTATTCTTAAGCTATAGTTCTATCTTTCTTAATTCTAGTTCTTAGACTTTATAGGGTAGTTCTTAGGATTCTAGATTTATTTATTTCTATTCTAGGTATATTCTAGTAGAGTTCTCTAGATATCCTATCTTTTCTAAGCTATATCTAAGGTAATTAGATATAGTTCTCCCCTAGGTAGTTAGGTTCTACTAACTATCTAGTTAGGTTTATCCTCTATTTAGGTTAAGTACTCTTTAGTCTTTAATTATATTCTAGTATATATTCCTAGTTCCTTATACTATATAGTTTAGATTATCTCTTATATTTTAAGTATATTTTTAGATTTCTTATTTCTTATAATATACCCTACTATTACTTTATTATTATACTATCTCTTACCTTAAAAGTAGGTCTATTACCTTAGTTATAATAGGCCTTTAGATAGTAAATAGTTAAAGTCTTTTCTATAATAATAATACTAGTTTATCTATTCCTTAATACCCTTTTCTCTTCCTTCTACTCTTTTTTACTACTTTAAACTTACTCTACTCTTTATTCTTCTACTTATTTCTTTATATCCTTACTATCTATATATATTTTATAATAATATCTACTCCTTTTTATAATATTACTCTACTTACTTAATTTACTACTACTATAGGTTATAGTGCGCTTAGTTTTTAGTTATATATTAATTCTTACCTTATACTACTTTTCCTTTCCTTATCCTTAGTTCTAGCTACTAATATTATTATAACTAAGAGGGCTTTAGTATTAGGCTCTAATAGTAAGTCTAATTCTTTTCTATATTCCTTTATATATTATTCTACTTTACTTACTTAAGATCTAAATAATACTCTATAAGGCTAGGAGGATAATAGCTATAAGACTACTAACTAGTATATTATAGATTTAGACTTTAATATAAATAATAAGTCTCCTCTCTTACTACTTAAGAATACTTTAGTAATAGACTATAATATCTTAGATTCCCTTTTACTTTACTTATCTTACTACTACTATATAAAGCCTTCTTTAATTATTACTAGTACTATCTTAGGGTAAGAATAAGTAAGTACTCCTAATTAGGCTATTATTACTTAGCTCTTTAAGTAAGATAATAATAAAGATACTTATAATTCTACTTCTATACCTCTTAACCTAGTAAATATCCTTTAAACTATACCTTCTACTATTATTAATACTTACTACTTAAGATTTATCCTTAGTCCTATTAAGGATTAGGTTATAAAGCTCTAAGTACCTCCTTTATTATATTCCTTTATATCTATTACTATAGAGTTTAGTAAGTTAAACTTTCTTCTTAAGGTCTACCTAAATATTATTCTAATATTCTAATACTATAGTTAAGAATAACTTTAATAAAGAGATTACTTTAGTATAGCTAGTAGGCCTCCTTAAGTACCTTTAGTTACTTTACTTTACTAGTTATTTTCTTAATCCTATCCTTTATACTACTTTTCTTCCTTCTCTTAATAATATTACTCTTTCTACTTACCTAATAGGCCTTTAGCTCTTTATTATAGATAGTATTACTATTAGTAAGTTCTTCTAGTTATTTAGTAGTTAGAAGTACTATATCTTTAAGCCCTACCTAGTAGCTCTAATCTATTAGTATCTAAAGACTATCTATACTTATACTAATACTTATAGCGCTAACTCTAAGTTTAGTAGTATTATAGAGATATATAGTAATTATAAGAAGGGGTTAAAGTCTAAACCCTTTAGTACTTATACTACCTCTATTATTAATAACTTCTTATTTCTAAATAGGACTTATATAAACTACTATACTCTAAGCGCTAAGGCGTCCTATTCTATAACCTATAAGTACCTAATTCCCTTTTAGATACTCTCTTCTCTTATTTTATATAATAATTACTAACTTTATATATACTAGGTTATTCTTATATATATAGTAATATATCCTCTATATTTACTATCTCTATACTTACCCTATCTTATATATTACCTTTACTCCTCCCTTATACTATCTACCTTACTAATTTTACTACTAAGCTTCTAAACGCTCTTAAGTTATACTATAAAGGTAGTATAGCCTAAGTAACTTTAATAGCTAAAGATACTAATCTTAATAATATTAAGTTTAATCTTAAAAAGTATATTAGTTATCTTAACCTTAATATTAAGCTTATAAGTAATTAGTAAAAAGACCTCTAAGTAAAGGATCTTTAGTACTAGATTAATAAGCTAAATACTAGTAAGACTTCCTTATTATCTAAGTTACTAGTTAAGGCTAGCTATAAGATACTTTCTCCTTATAAGTATATTACCTCCTAAGCTCTAGTAATACTATTACTAATAAAGAAGTAGGCCCTATATAAGAAGTTTTCTATTCTAGTACCTAAGACTTCTTCTAAGAGTTATTTAGTTTAGCGCTTAACCTATAAGCTAACTATTAAGGCTTCTAAGAAGTTAGAGGTTCTTACTAATAGTAATATTTTTAATAATAATAATTCTAAGGATATTTATTATTATATTCTTAGTAAGAGTAAGGAGTCTAATAAGCTTTTACTATCTAAGAAGGCTAGGTATAGTTAATCTACTATTACTAGTATTAGTCTTATTCTAGATAGTACTATAACTAATTATTATAAATATAAAATCTCTTCTTAATTCTCTTTTCTATACTTTAAAAACGTATACTTAAACTTAGTCTAAGGGTTTTTTAGTAAGCTTCCTTTACTATCCTCTTCTCCTCTCTACTATTCTTCTATATAATAGTAATAGTTTAATAGTAATATTATTACTACTTTCTTACTTTAGTAGTAGTTAGTGTCTTAAACTTAGAGGACTAGTATTTTATAGTTATTTTATAATTAGATAAGAATACCTAATAGTTATTTAGGTTAAACCTTAACTTCTATTATAGTATAACTACTATTATATAGCTTAGTTTAGATTCTACCCCTATAATATTTTTATATTCTTATTAATTAATATTTTAGATTTCTTAGGGTTAGTATAAATAAGAACTATATCTCTTACTAGTAACTAGTTTATTACTTAGTTCTAGAATATCCTAGCTATACTCTAGTTTCTTAGTTTTAAGATTATCCTTAATACTAAGTAAGTTACTATCTATATTAGCTTAAATATCTATAGTTTATTCTTATTAAGTTTAGAGTTAGGAGTTAATTTCTTCTAAATTAATAATTATATATTAGTAAAAGATCTTTAACTAACTACTAAGTATATAACTATAGAATTTAGTACTATCTAATTCCTTTAGTTAGATTTTTTATTTTCTATAAGTAAGGGGGTATTATTAAAATAAAACTTTAAAAAAGTAAAAAGTAGCTATCCCTCTACTTATTAGTTATAAAAGTTAATAAAAAAGATAAAGTAATAATATAATTTAAACGCTAGACTAATTAGTATTTTAGGGTAGTAAAGCTCTAATATCTATACGTAAAAACTAAAGTTAAAAAATTTACTAAAAGTAACTAAAAAAGACACCTATTAGAAACCTTAGTAGAGGTCTAATAGGGATTACTAGTATTAGCTAGTAATATAATTATAATATATTATAAAGGGAGGAGGATATAGTATCTTTACTATAATTAAGCTTACCTAGAATTTTATACATTTCTATAAAAGCTTAGCTACTTCTAACCTTTATACTAATACTAACTTATAAGCTTTAATACCTTTGATGCTTTTAAGACTTACCTTATATATGAACTATCGTGTATATAATATATTTCCTCTTTATCCTTATCTAGTAGGTCTTCTAGCCTAGCCTAAAAACCCTAGTTAAATATATACTAATTAATATATCTATAAGTATATAATATACCTACCCTATATATACTTAGGAGTAACTTAGAGTAGTCCTTAATAAGTTAAATAAGTAATTACCTAAGTTCTACTTCCTATTCTAGAATAGAAAGGCCTCTTAGGGTAATATCTTTAGTATTAGTAATATTATTATAAAGGTAGCTATTAGGTAGAAGAGGATATAGATAAGGAAGAAAGTAGAGGAGCTAGTATATATAGCCTTTATAGATAGCTACTATAGCTATAGGCTCTTTATATTTAGCTACCTTATTATTCTTAAATAAGGTACTTTTAGTTAAGAAACTAAGAACTATCTATACTAGTAGATAAAGGGTATTAAAAGAGTATTAGAGGAGTAATATCCTAAGCTTAAGGAGAGGGAGTTTAAAGAAATACTATAGGGATAAGAATATAAAGCGTAGATAGTACTAGTACTAATATTCCTCTAACTAAATCTATTTATTAGATAGTAGTAGCTATACTATAGGTAGCTAGTTAGTTATTCTTAAGAAGGGGTAGTAGAGGTAGTAGTAGTAGAGGTAGTAGTAGTTATAAAGGGCAGAAATAGTAGAGGATAGTATATATATTAGAAGGTTATATCTTATCTCTAGTAGGCGTATAATACTATTATATATCTTTAGTGTCTAGCGTTTATAATATACTACGTATATACTAGTAGTACTAAATATAGGCTTAAATAAGCCTATAGTGTAGTAGAGTATTTCGTTACTAATTCTCTATTAGGAATAAGTACTTAATATAGTAGGTAGATATAGAAATATTAAAAGGAGTATATATTATTATTATTATCTTATAGCTAAATACTATTTAGCTAGTTTTTATAGGGCCTTTTTCTCCTATACTACCCCTAAGCCTAATAATTCTTTAATTACTTATACTTCCCTTAGTTTCTCTACTATATCCCTCCCTTACTTAAGAAGAAGGCCTCCTCTTCTTTAACTAGAATAACTTTTAGACTTACTACTATATAATAAAACCTATATATAACCTTAATAAGTAAACCTATAAATCCTAAACTAGATACTAAAGTCCTCCCTCCTAGTATAATTTACTAACTATCTATCTTATACCTTCTTATACTATATCCCCTAATTCCTATTATAATTTTAATTCTTCTCTATTATACTATCCTTATTCCCTTCCTCTTCCCTTATAGTTCTTAGGATAGACTACCTCTTCTTCTAATAGTCTTTTAGGATTTATTAGAAGTTACTTTATATTTAACTAAGTTCCTATAGCTATCTACTATTCTTTTTATCTAATTCTTTTTCTACTCTACTTAGCTAACCTCTATACTATCTAGAATACCTTTACCTCCTTTAATAGTACTATATAGATTACCTTTTATATCCTAAGTATATTCTAAATATCCTTTAGTACTAGCTATAGGACCTACCTTTTCTATAAACCTTAATATTACTCTAGCTCTATTTATTACTAAAGGCCCTTTAGTACCTAGTAACTAAATACTAAATAATAATAATATTACTTCTACTTACTTCTACTTACCTACTTCTTCTTTCTCTCTACTATCTTATTACTTTATTTATATTACCTTACTAGCTTTATTACTCTTTTACTATTTCTCTTAACTCTACTATACTTTTATTATAATATCTTTTCTTACTATTAACTCCCTTAAGAATCTAAAGCGCCTTCGCGTTTAGTATAGTACTAGGCCGCCTAAGGAGTAATCTACTACTACGTCTACGCTGCCTAATTCCTCTACCTTACTTACTTATATACCTCTACTAGCTATTACTAAGGATACTATTATAACTAAGAGGGCTTTAGTATTAGGCTCTTATAGTAAGTCTAATTCTATTTCTAATTCTTTACTATATTACTTAGCTTTACTTATTTAAGATCTTAATAACTAATCTTAAAGAGAGTAAGACTCTAATAGCTTAGTCTTTAACTAGAATATTTAGGATCCTATCTTTATAATATCTAGGGGTCTACCTATATTACCTAAGAACGCTTTAGTAATAGACTATAATATCCTAGATTTCCCCTCCCTTTACCTATTTCGCCGCCGCTATATAAAGCCTTCTTTAATTATTACTAGGGCTATCTTAGGGTAAGAATAGATAAGCGCTACTAATTAGGCTACTATTACCTAGCTCTTTAAGTAGGATAATAATAAGGATACTTATAATTCTACTCTTATATCTATAGACTTAGTAAATATCCTTTAGACTATACTTTCTTTTATCTAGCCTAATACTAGTAAAGCTAAACCTATCTCTCCTTTAAAGAGAGTAGTTCTTAGTAGTAGAAGTCCTTTTAATCTTAAGCTCTTTACTTATCTATCTTTTAATTCTAGTTATAATAAGGTTATTAAGTACTATAAGTTTTAAATTCTATTTATTATCTTTCTAAATATCCTTCTAATATCTTACCTTATATAGTTATTAATAATACTAATAAAGTCCTCTCTTATAATTAGATTAGATCCCTTTAGCTTTACTTCTAGAGACTTAGGTATACTAGTTTTACCCTTAGACCTTTACTCTTAGTATTTATAATTTACCCTAATAATAAGTTTTTAGACTTTTAGGTTAACTCTAAGAGGCTATTTAATCTTTATCCTAAGTTTAGGACTATTAGTATATACTTCTACTTATCTAGCTCTATAAAGTATACTATTATTAATTCTAATATTAAGGCTTTAATACTAAGCGTCTATTAGGGCGCTATTATAATTAGCGGTATTAATAACCCTAATAATATTAGTTATACGTGTGGCCGCTATAACTCTAACTATTACGCTAAAGTCTATAGTATCTACGTTATTGTGTATATTAATAGTAAGCTATATAAAAATAGTATTTACATTAATTACGTTCGTAGTAGCGCCTTAGATACCTATTCTTTCTACCGTAAGTACCTAATTATCTTTTAGATAGCCTCTTCTTTTCTTCTTTATATATTTTACTAATTTAAACTTTTTCTAGGTAACGTTCCTATTTATTGTAGTATCGCTCGTGTTAGCTAACTCTCCCCTATCCTTTCCTCTAATATCCTTAATACTCCCGCTTCGCCTCTCCTTACTTACACTAGCGCTAGTAAGGCTATAACACCTACTAAGAAACCCCTATTCGCTCGCTCTTCCTTTAGCTAGGTTAGTAAGAAGTCTACTACTAGCTATAGTCTTTATTTAAGCTAGTTAAATAAGGGTAAGGCTAGTAACTTTAAGCCTTAGCTTAGTTTAGATACTAATAGTATTATCTCTAAGGATTTAGCTCTTACTAAGCCGCCTTTAGCTAAGAAGTTAAGTAATAACTAAGTTATTACTTTATCTAAGCTACTTAAGAAGGCTACTTATAAGATACTTACTCTTCTTAAGTGTACTACTACTTAAAAGCTAGTAATACTATTACTAATAAAGAAGAAAGCTCCTTATAAGAAGTCTTTTACTTTAGCTCCTCTAGCTTCTTCTAAAGCTTATTTAGTTTCGCGCTCTCTTTATAAGCTAACTATTAAGGCTCTAAAGGAGTAGGTTAAAAAGTATAAGAAGGCCTCTCCTTATAAGTATTTTCCTAGTAGCTAATATCTTATTAATATTAGTAGTCTTTATTATTATATAAAGTTAATTAATTCTAATCTTTAACTTAAGGTTCCTATTATTAAGCTTATTACTATAGTTAAGGATACCTCTATTACTAAGTCTAGTAGTAATAGTACTAGTTTCTAGTCTTTATTATATACTTCTTTAGGTTTTAGTAGTAAGTAGTTAGCTAGTTATATTACTACTATCCTAATAAGCTTTTAGCTATAGTTCTTATAGAAATCTATATCTAACTATCTTATTTTACTTCTTATTCCTTTTAAAGATATTAGTATTACTTCTAATCTTCTTTCTCTATAAAGTATTTATACTACTCCCTCCCTTACTTAAGAAATTAAAGGTCCCTTCTTCTTTTTCTTTTTTTTTTTTTAAAAAAAACCCCCCCCTAGTTTCTAAAGAGTATTTAGAAAATAGAGTAGACTAAAGGACTAAGTAATTCTATATTTATAATAAGTTTTTAACCTTAGAGATTAGTAATAGCTACGTAATAAATATTTATTCCTAAGCTATAGTTCTATCTTTTTTAATTCTAGTTCCTAGACTTCTTAGGGTAGTTCTTAGGACTCTAAATTTATTTCTTTCTATTCTAGGTATATTCTAGTAGAGTTCTTTAGATATCCTATCTTTTCTAAATTATATCTAAGGTTATTAGATATAGTTCTCCCCTAGGTAGTTAAGTTTTACTTACTATCTAGTTAGGCTTATCCTTTATTTAGGTTAAGCGCTCTTTAGCCTTAAATTATATTCTAGTATATATTCCTAGTTCCTTACGCTATATAGTCTAGATTATTTCTTATATCTTAAGTATATTTTTAGACTTACCTATTTCTTATAATATACCTTACTATTACTTTAGTGTTATACTATCTCTTACCTTAAAAGTAAGTCTATTACCTTAGTTATAATAAGCCTTTAGATAGTAAATAGTTAGAGTCTTTTCTATAATAATAATACTAGTTTATCTATTCCTTACTACCTTTATCTCTTCTTTCTACTCTTCTTTACTACTTTAAACTTACTCTACTCTCTACTCTTTAACTCTTTCTTTACGTCCTTATTATCTATATATATTTTATAATAATATCTACTCCTCTTTATAATAATACTCTATCTACTTAACCTACTACTACTATAGGTTATAGCGCGCTTAGTTTTTAGTCGCGCGTTAATTCCTACCTTATACTACTTTTCCTTTCCTTATCCTTAGTTCTAGCTACTAATATTATTATAACTAAGAGGGCTTTAGCGTTAGGCTCTAATAGTAAGTTTAGTTCTTATTAATATTCCTCTACGTATTATTCTACTTTACTTACTTAAGATCTAAATAATACTCTATAAGGCTAGGAGGATAATAGCTATAAGATTACTAACTAGGATATTATAGATTTAGACTTTAATATAAATAACTAGTCTCCTCTACTACTACCTAAGAACGCTTTAGTAATAGACTATAATATTTTAGATTCCCCTCTACTTTACCTATCTTAGCGCTATTATATAAAGCTTTCTTTAATTATTACTAGTACTATCTTAGGGTAAGAATAAGTAAGTATTACTAATTAGGCTACTATTATCTAGCTCTTTAAGTAAAATAATAATAAGGACGCCTATAATTCTACCCCTACGCCCACTAACCTAGTAAATATCCTTTAGACTACGCCTTCTACTATTATTAACGCTCGCTGCTTAAGATTTATCTCTAGTCCTACTAGGTATTAGGTTACTAATCTTTAGGTACCTCCTCTATTATATTCCTTTATATCTATTACTATAGAGTTTAGTAAGTTAAACCTTCTTTTTTAGGTCTACTAAAATATTATTCTAATATTCTAATATTATAGTTAAGAATAACTCTAATAAAGAGATTACTCTAGTATAGCTAGTAGGCCTCTTTAAGTACTTCTAGTTACTTTACCTTACTAGTTATTTTCCTAGTCCCGTCCTTTACGCTACTTTTCTTCCTTCTTTTAATAATACTACTCCTTCTACTTACCTAATAGGCCTTTAGCTCTTTATTATAGATAGTATTACTATTAATAAGTTCTTCTAGTTATCTAGTAGTTAGAAGTACTATATCTTTAAGCCCTACCTAGTAGCTCTAATCTACTAGTATCTAAAGACTATCTATATTTATACTAATACTTATAGCGCTAACTCTAAGTTTAGTAGTATTATAGAGATATATAGTAATTATAAGAAGGGGTTAGAGTCTAAACCCTTTAGTACCTATACTACCTCTATTATTAATAACTTCTTATTTCTAAATAGGACTTATATAAACTACTATACTCTAGGCGCTAAGGTATTTTATTCTATAACCTATAAGTACCTAATTCCCTTTTAGATACCCTCTTCTACTATTCTATATAATAATTACTAAATTTATATATACTAGGTTATTCTTATATATATAGTAATATATCCTCTATATCTACTATCTCTACGCCTACCTTATCTTATATATTACCTTTACTCCTCCCCTATACTATTTACTTTACTAATTTTACTACTAAGCCTTTAAACGCTCTTAAGTTATACTTTAAAGGGAGTATAGCTTAGGTAACTTTAATAGCTAAAGATACTAATCCTAATAATATTAAGTTTAATCTTAAGAAGTATATTAATTATCTTAACCTTAATATTAAGCTTATAAGTAATTAATAGAAGGACCTCTAAGTAAAGGATCTTTAGTACTAGATTAATAAGCTAAATACTAGTAAGACTTCCTTATTATCTAAGTTACTAGTTAAGGCTAGCTATAAGACACCTTCTCCTTATAAGTATATTACCTCCTAAGCTCTAGTAATATTATTACTAATAAAGAAGTAGGCTCTATATAAGAAGTCTTCTATTCTAACGCCTAAGACTTCTTCTAAAGGTTACTTAGTTTAGCGCTTAACTTATAAGCTAACTATTAAGGCTTCTAAGAATTTAAGGGTTCTTACTAATAGTAGTATTTTTAATAATAATAATTCTAAGATTATTTATTATTATATTTCTAGTAAGAGTAAAGAGTCTAATAAGCCTTTACTATCTAAGAAGGTTAGACGTAGTTAATCTACTATTACTAGTATTAGTCTTATTCTAGATAGTACTATAACTAATTATAATAAATATAAAATCTCCTCTTAATTCTCTTTTTTACACTTTAAGGGGTATACTTAAACTTAGTCTAAAGGTTTCTTAGTAAGCTTCCTTTACTATCCTCTCCTCCTCCCTACTATTCTTCTATATAATAGTAATAGTTTAATAATAATATTATTACTACTTTCTTACTTTAGTAGTAGTTAGTCTTCTTAAACCTAGAGGACTAGTATTTAATAGCTATTTTATAACTAGATAAGAACGCCTAATAGTTATTTAGGTTAAACCCTAGCTTCTATTATAGTATAACTACTATTATATAGCTTAGTTTAGATTCTATCTTTATAAGATCTTTATATTCTTATTAATTAACGTCTTAGATTTCCTAGAGTTAGTATAAATAAGAACTACGTCTCTTACTAGTAGCTAGTTTATTACTTAATTCTAGAATATCCTATCTATACTATAGTTTCTTAGTTTTAAGATTATCCTTATTACTAGATAAATTACTACCTACGTTAGCTTAATTATCTATAGTCTATTCTTATTAGGTATAGAGTTAAGAGTTAATTTCTTCTTAATTAATAATTATATATTAGTAAAAGATTTTTAGCTAATTACTAGGTGTATAACTATAGAATTTAGTACTATCTAATTCCTCTAGTTAGTACTATCCTTTTTCGCTAGTATTCTTAATACGAAATAGACCTTTCTACTTAGGAAGAAACTTTATAAGCGTTAATCTATTACTATTATAGAATAAATCTTATAGTAGTACTAAGTTACTAGTTAAAAGGTGCTTAGACCTAAGTACCTTAGAGTTATTAAAATAGTCTTTATTCTTATAGCGTAATTAGATAGTCTAATTAATAGCTTCTTAGAATTACTTATCTCTTCTACTAAATTACCTAGCTCTTATAGTAAGGAGTATTACTATATTATAAACTTCTTCCTATAGTAGTATCTACTATATAGGTATTAATAGCTTAATTAGGAGTATATGTTATTAACTATATACTAAGAATACTAGGGTTTTATTTATAGTACACTTAATAGTTATTTAATTTACCTAAAGAATATTAGGTAAGTTATCTACTTAGTTCCTTAAAAGTTTTTTTAAGGTAGCTAATATAAGAGTATAACTTTATTTAATTAGACCTTAACCTTAGGGGTAGTATACGCTAGAAGTAATTTAATTAATTTACTATTAGCTTTAGAGGTCCTTAATAAGTCCCTTATTCTTTAGGCTACTATCTATTAATATTTTAAGTAGTAATCCCTATTAGTAGAAGACGACGTACTAAAGGAACTTTAGTATACTTTTTAAGTTATTCTTAGCTAGCGCTTTAGCCTCTACTTATTATAAAATATAATTACGCGCTACTACTAGGAACTTCTTACTATTATACCTAAGTAGTATATATATAATATTAATAGTAATCTATCTAAATAAGATATTAGGTAGCTCTATTAGCTATAACTCCTCTTATACTATTACTAACGCGTATAATTAATACTTAGTATAAGATTAGATATACTTCTTAACTTACTTATATTATCCTTTCTAGTAGTATCTTACCTATACTTTCCTCTATATCCCTTCCTTACCTTAGTAGCTAGACTTATTATAAAGTAATAAAATAATCCTTAGCTAATCTTTTAGGTTATCTATAACCTTATATAAAGGTCTTCTACCTATAAGTATTATAAATAGATAGTACTCTCTAACTATTATTTAAAGAGCCTTTTTCTTAAACTTATAGAACTTAGCTAAGGAGTAGTATTCTAGGCGCTTATAGAATAGGAGCTAAGCTATAATAGCTTATAACTTCTTATTATAACCTTCTACTAATAGTTATTTATTAAATAAAAGGTTTATATTATAGATACTATACTAGAGTATTAGTACTTCCTTAAAGGTAAGCTAAACTATATTTAGGTATATATTAATAAAGTCTTCTATATCCTCTTTTAGCTCTTCTAGTAGTTCTTAGCCTTCTAGCTCTAGTCTTCTTAATAGTATATTAGCTATAACATTTTTCTTACCTATAATATAAATAATATTAAAGTCCTATATATTAAGGAGGGCTAGCTATTACGTAATTAGGGCTCTTAGTAAGTTAATAGTACTATATTATAGCTATATAATAAGTATCTTTATATTAGTTTCTACTATAAATTATACCTTATAGATATATAATTAAAACTTCTTTAGGGCAAGTAGTAGCGCCTTATACTTATATTTACTAGAGACTTAGTTTTACTCTATTATTAACTAAACTCTACTTTTAAATTAGATTAGGTACTTTTAGCTATTTAGACTAACTTATATAATAACTATACTTTAATCTTTCTTACTTCTATTTACTATAAGGATAATTTATTATAAGGGTTTACTATAGTTAATAGATACTAATATAGGGGTAGAAGTAAGCGCCTTTTTAAAGTACTCTATAGCTTACTTCTCTTTATTTATCTACCTAAAGGGTATGTTTTAATATAGTAGCTTAAAGAGAGGAGCTACTATAATAGTAAAGCTAAGTACCTATACTCTATAATAGATATATATACTAATAAATATATAGACTTCTTTAGTATTATAGTATTTAGGCTAGTTAGTAATCTTTTCTACTTTCTTCTTATTTAGGTAATATCCCTTCTTATAAATATAGTATTTAACTACTATTATAGAGGGGTAGTAGAAATCTAACTTATACCTAGATATAATAGCTCTAGTATATTTAATATCTACTAACACCTTATTAATATTTAAAAGGTGTTTAGCTATAAATTTTTAAATACTTAACTCTACTTCCTTATTATTATACCTTATCTTTAGCCCCTTAATATAGACGTTATCTAGGTATAGTATATAGTAATTAGGGATATACTCTTTATAGATCTTAGTTATAACCCTTATAAACTTAGCTACTAAGTTTATAGTACCTATTAGTAAAGTATACTATTATATAAGGCTTAGTAGGGTAGAGAAAGCTATTATATCTCTTAAGTCTTTATAGAGTTTAACTTAATTATACCTAGAGAAGAAGTCTAAAAGACTTATAACTATACACTTAGTAAACTCTTCTAAAAACTTATTAAGATTAAGAGGTAAGTTAGTATCTCTTATTATAACTTTATTAAGTTTCTAAGTATTATTAATAAGCTAATAGCTTTTATCCTTCTTTACTACTAAGAACTAAGGATTATAATATTAGCTCTTATAAAGCTTTAGTATACCCTTATTAATATAATCTTAGATTATTTTAATAACTACCTAATAGAGCTTTTATAGGACTAGGAACTAATCTACCCTTTAGGCTTAGTATAGTATTATATTAATAATAACTAAAGGGATAATATCTCTACTAACTTATTTAGATTTATAGAAGTCCTAAGCTAGTACTAGCTCTCTTTAGTAAAAGACTTTTAGAAGTATTTCCTTTTCCTTTAGCTAGAGTTCTAGGGATATTTTTATCTCTAAAATATATTTAGGTATAATATAAGTACCTCTTAGGAATAGTATATAGTAAGGCTTAAAGTACTAGTAAAAGGGAGCTATATTACTTTTACTATTTAGTACTTATTTTATAGCTACCCTTTCTTTCTAATTAAGTCTTTTTTTAATATTATATACTAGTTAGCCTAAGTTATTAATAGGTTTGACCTTAACTCTCTTTTACTTATATATACTATTAATCTAAATGTTATTTAGCCTAAATATAGTATTAGCTTAACTAGGAGGTATAGGACCTACTATTATAACCTTAATAAGTATTAGCTTACTCTTATCTACTTTTATAAAGCTTTATTACTAAAATATATCCTCTATATCCTTAGTTATATTTTCCTTATATACTTATTATAATACTTCTTCTAGTACTTAATCTAATAGCTATTTATAATCTTCTATTATAATAATATAAAGTCCTTCTCTATCTCTTATAATAATACTATTATTAATACCTTTATCTATAGAGTTACTATTCTCCTATAAAAGGTAATATTACTACTTCTTCCTCTCTTACTTACGTTTCTAGTTCTTCTATTTACTTATAAATTTTATCCTTAGCTAACTACTCTTTAGCTCTTCTTCTAAGTCTATTCTTACCTCTATCGCTCCTACCGCACTAAATACTACTTTACTTTCTAGCCTTTTAGTAAGTTAATAGAGTAGAGTACTAGTCTCTATACTCCTATTCCTTTTCCTAAGATAGGTCTAGTATAGAGGTTAGGTTTAGATAGTTAATTACTCTTAGTATATATAAACCTAGTATTATATTAGCTATTAATACTAAAGATATAATAATATATTAGCCTATTAGTTACGTACTTAATCTTTACCTAAGTATTTATTAAAAATAGATTACCTAATATAATTAGATTAGTATAGGTTTCTACTATAAAGAAGTTTATTTAAACTTTAACTTACCTTATAATAATAAGGACTCCCTAGATAATCCCTATAGAGTTTACTATACTACTATTAGTAGTAACTATCTAGGCGGCCCTTATACTTCCTAGGAGTAAGGTTATTAGTAGTATAGCTTTCTTAGCTAATTCTCTTTTAATTATATTAAGCTCTACTCCTAAATTAAGTAGTATAAGAAATAAATTACCTTAGATATTAATTAGTACTTTTAGGTAGTCTTATTAGAGGTGTTTAATACCTATTACCTTATTATATAGCTTTTAATTATCTTTTAAATAGTTATAGTTATCCTCTTCTATATTATTAGGCTTAGTACTAGTAATGATATTTTCTTAGATATAGTTAATCTCTAGGTCTATCTAGTGTTCCGCTTTAATACCCTAGTAGTTAATAACCTAGCCTTCCTAGGATTCTACTAGGAGGTAGTTAGGGAGAGTGTTTACTAAGTAGAGTACGTTAATATTACCTCCTAAATAGCGCTTAGGTAGGTCTTATATTTAATAGTCCTTTTTAACTATTAAGTTAATTTTAAATAAGTGTAGCTCCTTTAATATATAAATTATATTAAATAGGCTTTTATACACCTTTAGTATATTACCTAGAAGAGTTCTAATTTAGAAAGGTATTATTATATTTAAGATACTCTTAATAACTAATTATATATTAGGCTTTAAGTTATCTATAATCTTCTTCTTTTATAGTTACTAGTTATTATTATCTCTTTTACTATCTACCGCCTCTTTCTAATAGTTATTAATATTAGTATCTTAATCTATTACGTTATTAGTTTCGTTAAACTATACTATCTTATTCTTATTAATATTCCTATTACTTAAAAGGTATTTAGATTAGCTCTTATAACCTTTTAGGTATAAAATATACTTATTACTTAGTTTTTATAAGATTACTTTCTATATTAGTTTCTATACTTTAGACTTATTATAGCTAGAGTAGGATTTCTATTCTACTATTATATATATTATTATAGTAGAAGTAACTATATTATTATTATATTTACTAAGGGTAGTTAGCTATAGCCTAAAGTCTAACTTATCTTTAGTAAAGATACTAGATAATTTTTAGTATTAGTCTACTTTATCTTCTTAAAGGCTTCTAGTAGAATTAGGGATTAGCTATACTAAGATAGTATTATTTTCTACTATTACTATAGGGGGTTTTTCCTTAAATAGTACTATAATAGTTAGTAGGTTAATATCTTATTTAAGCTACCTCCTTTTAATCTAAGCTAAAAGATTCTTAGCTTAGAGCTATTAGCTAAGATTAAGTACTCTACCTTATAGGTTTTCTTCTATACCCTACTAGAGTATAGATTACTTATTAAGGTATACTTAACCTTTATCTATAAATACTTATAGAATAAGGTAATTATTCTTATAGTAACTAGGTTTATTATACACCTAGTAGTTTATAGCTATATTAAAGGACTATACTTAGTTTCTACCCTAACTATACTAAGAGTTATAGTTCTAGTAACCTTAGGTATTAGTAGTATATAATTAGTTATTATAAGTTTAATAACCCTTTTATTAATACCTACTATACTATTAGGATTAGTATTAACCTTCTAGCTATAGCCTTTTAGGTTCCTAACTATTTATTAAGAGGTTCTATCTTATTATATTATTAACTCTATATTCTACTTTTATATAAATACTTAAGTTACTTATAAGCTCTATTTCCTAAGATATTTATTATAGCTTCTAAGGTTTAAGTTCTAAGCTAGCCTAATTAATTCTTAGGTTTAGTATTTTATTAACTAACTTATCTACTTCTATATTAGTAGGGGCCTTTCTAGGGGGTAACTAAGTTAGTTAATAGTACTAATTATCTTCCCTAATTAGGATAGATAAGTTTAGGGCTTAGAAAATTTATATAAAGATATTAGATAGGTTATAGCTTACTATAAGTATATACTAAATAGCTATTAGCTTAGGTAGAGTAAACTCTACCTTAGGGGTAATTTTTTTAATTACCTTTAATAAGTTAAGTATACGCGCTTCCTCTTCTACTTTAAGGTAAGTAGTTAGGTAGTTACTAATCTTCTTATAGCTAAACTCCTAGGAGCTATTAGTTCTAAGGCTAAATCTCTTAAGTACTTTAGTTACTTATCTAAGTAGTAATCCCTTAACTAGATAGAAACCTTAGTATTCTTTATTAATAGTTATAGCTTTAATATAACGTTTACTATAGATCTAGAACTCCTATAAGTATTCCTTAATATTTAGATTAGACCTTACTTAATACTAAAGAAGCTAATATTTAAAGTATTTAGCTTATACTTCTTACTAGCTCTAGTTATTACTCCTAAATAACCTCCTAAGCGCTTCTCTAAAGTCTTTCTAAGACTTATTTACCTAAGCTATATTATAGGTATTAGAAGCTTAGATAATAGTCTACTACTTTTACTTACAGTAGGCTAAGAGCCTATTAACTATAGCTTTATTACTAAACCTATAGTACTTAGATGTATCTTTAAAGTATTCTAAGAACGTAGTAATATTAGTACTATTAAAGACTAGAACTATTTTAGCTAGGTATAGTAGGAGTTATATAGCTACTATTAGGTCTTAGCTTCCTAGCTATTAGAGTAAGGCTACTATTATCTAAAGGACCTTTATTATTTTATTATTAGGGGACTACACTAGTAGAATATCTAAGGAAATAGAGCTTCCTAGTATTACTACTAGTGCACTTAGTAAATCTACTAGAGTTATTATACTATTAGCTAAGGCTTCTAGTTTCTTTATTTTAGTAGTAGAAGTAAACTAATCTATATTCTAGCTTCTAGCTAGTAGCTTAGTAATAGATTAAGTTCTTTTACCTATCTTATTCCTTACTTATTAGTTCTTACTTATCTACGTAATATATATAATAAGTATAGTAAAGGCTATAATAAAGAGCGTAAGTACTATATAAAGTAGTACTTAGGTTTAACTAGTTAGTTACTTATATATCTAAGAGTCTTTTAGTAAGAAGGTAATTACCCTATTCTTTATATATCTTAAGATACTATCTTAGTTAGCTATTTTTAGTTTATTAATCTAATTATTTATTATTAGTTTTTTCTTTATTAGTAGTACTTTATAGAGGTTATTACTATTATTCTTAGCCTTATATATTATTTAGCCTATCTATATACGCTCTATTATATTCTTTATCTATATAGCTATCTAAAGGATTATTATCTTAGCCTATACTCTTTATATAATATACTACCTTATGCGGCGTAGCTGTACTCTAGTTATAACCCTAGTATTATTAGTAACTTAGTACCTCTATCGTGTCTTTCTTACTTCTTAGGGGGTCTTTCTACGTCTCTACCTTTTTATATTATCTAGTCTTTATACCTTTTTATTACTAAATATTCTTTAGGTTACTATATACTATTACTATTCTCTTATTATTTCTTACTTATTCTATACTATATCTATTTTAATTTCTCTTACTATCTAAGACTATAAGATAGAGCGTCTTATAAAGCCTTTAGATAGATTTTATACTTAGTAAACGCTTATAGCCTTCCTAAGGTTAAAAGGTTATAAGGTTTAAGTTTTAATTAGTTACTATATATAGTAGAGTATTTTATTACTAATTCTCTATTAGGAATAGGTGCTTAATATAGTAGGTAGGTATAGAAATATTAAAAGGAGTATATATTATAGTTATTTTTTTTTTCTATAGCTAAACACCGTTTAGCTAGTTTCTATAGGGCCTCTTTTTCCTATACTACCCCTAAGCCTAATAGTTCTTTAACTACTCGCACTTCCCCTAGTTTCTCTACTATAATAGTTACTTAGTTAGTAGTTTATCTTAAAAAAGTCTCTAAACGTACTATAATAATAAAAAAGTTAATAAAGGCTAAAGCTAAATTCCTTTAGTTAGTACTATCCTTTTTTACTAGTATTCTTAATATAAAATAAACCTTTCTACTTAAGAAGAAACTTTATAAGTATTAATCTATTACTATTATAGAATAAGTCTTATAGTAGTACTAAGTTACTAATTAAAAAGTACTTAGACCTAAGTACCTTAGAGTTATTAAAATAGTTTTTATTCTTATAGCGTAATTAGATAGTCTAATTAATAGCTTTTTAGAATTACTTATCTCTTCTATTAAATTACCTAGCTCTTATAGTAAGGAGTATTACTATATTATTAACTTCTTCTTATGGTAGTATCTACTATATAAGTATTAATAGCTTAATTAAGAGTATATATTATTTACTATATACTAGGAATACTAAAGTTTTATTTATAGTATACTTAATAGTTATTTAATCTACCTAAAGGATATTAGGTAAGTTATATATAATAAGAGTATAACCTTATTTAATTAAACCTTAACCTTAGGGATAGTATACACTAGAGGTAACTTAATTAATCCCCTATTAGCTTTAGAGGTCCTTAATAAGTCCCTTATTCTCTAGGCTACCGTCTATTAATATTTTAAGTAGTAATCCCTATTAGTAGAAGATATCGTGCTAAAGGAACTTTAGTATACTTTTTAAGTTATTCTTAGCTAGCGCTTTAGCCTCTACTTATTATAAAATATAATTACGCGCTACTACTAAGAACTTCTTACTATTACGCCTAAGTAGTATATATATAATATTAATAGTAATCTATCTAAATAGGATATTAGGTAGCTATATTAGCTATAACTCCTCTTATACTATTACTAATACGTATAATTAATACTTAGTATAAGATTAGATATACTTCTTAATTTACTTATATTATCTTTTTTTAGTAGTACTTTACCTAAACTTTCCTTTATATTCTTTCCTTACCTTAGTAGCTAGACTTATTATAGAGGGATTAAATAACTTTTAGCTAATCCTTTAGGTTATCTATAACTTTTTATAAAAGCTTTTCCTCTATAAGTATTATAAATAGATAATACTCTTAAACTATTATTTAAAGAGCTTTCTTCTTAAACTTATAGAATTCTACTAAAGAGAGGTACTCTAGGCGTTTATAGAATAAGAGCTAAGTAGTAATAGCTTATAACTTCTTATTATAGCTTTCTACTAGTAGTTATTTATTAAATAAAAGGTTTATATTATAAAAGCTATACTAGAGTACTAGTATTTCTTTAAATATAAACTAAACTACGTTTAGGTAAGTATTAATAAAGTTTTCTATATCTTCTTTTAGCTCCTTAAGTAGTTCTTAGTTATCTAGCTCTAGTCTTCTTAATAGTATATTAGCTATAATATTTTTCTTACTAGTAATATAAATAATATTAAAGTCTTATATATTAAGGAGTATTAATAATTATATAATTAAAGCTCTTAGTAAGTTAGTAGTACTATATTATAGCTATATAATAAGTATTTTTATATTAGTTTCTACTATAAATTAAACCTTATAGATATATAACCTAAATTTCTTTAAAGTAAGTAGTAGTACTTTTACTTTATACTTACTAGAGTCCTAGTTTTACTATATTATTAACTAAACTCTACTTTAAAATTAGATTAGGTACTAATAGCTATTTAAACTAACTTATATAATAACTATACCTTAACCTTTCTTACTCTTATTAACTATAAGGATAATTAGTTATAAGGGTTTACTATCTTTAATAGATACTAATATAGGAGTAGTAGTAAGGGCCTTTTAAAAGTACCTTATAGCTTCTTTTTCTTTATTAGTTTACTTAGAAGGTGTATTTTTTATATTAGTTTAAAGAGTAAAGCTACTATAATAGTAAAGCTAAGTACTTATACTCTATTACTACTATATATACTAATTAATATATAGATATCCTTAGTATTATAGTAATTAGGCTAGTTAGTAATCTTTTCTAACTTCTTCTTATCTAGGTATTATCCCTTCTTATTAATATTATACCTAACTACTATTATAGAGGGGTAGTAGAAATCTAACTTATACTTAGATATAGTAACTCTAGTATTCTTAATACTTACTAATACCTTATTAATATTAAAAAGGTATTTAGCTATAAATTTCTAGATACTTAGCTCTAATTCCTTATTATTATACCTTATCTTTAGCCCCTTAATACAGACGATATCTAGGTATAGTATATAGTAATAAGGGATATACTTTCTATATATCTTAGTTATAACTCTTATAAACTTAGCTACTAAGTTTAAAATACCTATTAGTAAAGTATACTTAATATAAGGCCTAGTAAGGTAGAGAAAGCTATTATATTACTTAAGTCCTTATAGTGTTTAGCTTAATTATACCTAGAGAAGAAGTCTAAGAAACTTATTACTATATAATTAGTAAACTCTTCTAAAAACTTATTAAGATTAGGAGGTAAGTTAGTATCTCTTATTATAACTCTTTTAAGTTTCTAAGTATTATTAATAAGCTAATAGCTTTTATCCTTCCTTACTACTAAGAATTAAGGATTATAATACTAGCTCTTATAAAGCTCTAGTATACCCTTATTAATATAATCTTAGACTATTTTAGTAACTACCTAATAAAGCTTCTATAGGACTAGGAACTAATCTACCCTCTAAGCTTAGTATAGTACTATATTAATAATAACTAAGGGGCTAATATCTTTACTAACTTATTTAGATTTATAGAAGCCTTAAGCTAGTTTAACCTCTCTTTAGTAAAGGACTTCTAGAAGTATTTCTCTTTCCTTTAGCTAGAGTTCTAGGGATATTTTTATCTCTAAAATATATTTAGGCGTAATTTAAGTACCTCTTAGGAATAGTATATAGTAAGGCTTAAAGTACTAGTAAAAGTAAGCTATATTACTAGTACTATTTATAACTTATTTTATCGCTACCCTTTCTTTCTAATAAAGTCTTCTTTTAATATTATATACTAGTTAGCCTAAGTTATTAATAGGTTTAACCTTAACTCCTTTTTACTTATATATATTATTATTCTAAATATTATTTAGCCTAAATATAGTATTAGCCTAACTAAGAGGTATAGGACCTACTATTATAACCTTAATAGGTATTAGCTTACCTATATCTACTTTTATAAAGCTTTATTACTAAAATATATCCTCTATATCTATAGTAGTATTTTCTTTATATACTTATTATAATACTTCTTCTAGTACTTAATCTAACAGCTATTTATAACTATCTATTATAATAATATAAAGTCCTTCTCTATCTCTTATAATAATACTACTATTAATACCTTTATTTATAGAGTTACTATTCTCTTATAAAAAGTAATATTACTATTTCTTCCTTTCCTACTTACCTTTCTAGTTCTTCTACTTATTTATAAATTTTATCCTTAGTTAACTACCTTTTAGCTCTTCTTCTAAGTTTATTTTTATCTTTATTACTCCTACTATACTAAATACTACTTTACCTTCTAGCCTTTTAGTAAGTTAATAGAGTAGAGTACTAATTTCTATACTCTTATTCCTTTTCTTAAGATAGGTTTAGTATAAAGGTTAAGTTTAGATAGTTAATTACTCTTAGTATATATAAACTTAGTATTATATTAGCTATTAATACTTAAGATATAATAGTATATTAGCCTATTAGTTATATACTTATCTTTACCTAAGTATTTATTAGAAATAGATTACCTAATATAATTAGATTAGTATAGGTTTCTACTATAAAGAAGTTTATTTAGACTTTAACTTACTTTATAATAATAAGGACTCCCTAGATAATCCCTATAGAGTTTACTATACTACTATTAGTAGTAACTATCTAGGCGGCCCTTATACTTCCTAGGAGTAAGGTTATTAGTAGTATAGCTTTCTTAGCTAATTCTCTTTTAATTATATTAAGCTCTACTCCTAAATTAAGTAGTATAAGAAATAAATTACCTTAGATATTAATTAGTACTTTTAGGTAGTCTTATTAGAGGTGTTTAATACCTATTACCTTATTATATAGCTTTTAATTATCTTTTAAATAGTTATAGTTATCCTCTTCTATATTATTAGGCTTAGTACTAGTAATAATATTTTCTTAGATATAGTTAATCTCTAGGTCTACCTAGTACTCTACTTTAATACCTTAGTAGTTAATAACCTAGCCTTCCTAAGATTCTACTAAGACGTAGTTAGGGAGAGTGTTTACTAAGTAGAGTACGTTAATATTACCTCCTAAATAGCGCTTAGGTAGGTCTTATATTAAATAGTCCTTTTTAACTATTAAGTTAATTTTAAATAGGTGTAGCTCCTTTAATATATAGCTTATATTAAATAGGCTTTTATACACCTTTAGTATATTACCTAGAAGAGTTCTAATTTAGAAAGGTATTATTATATTTAAGATACTCTTAATAACTAATTATATATTAGGCTCTAGCTTATCTATAATCTTCTCCTTTTATAGTTACTAGTTATTCTTATCTCTTCTACTATCTACTACCTCTTTTTAGTAGTTATTAATATTAGTATCTTAGTTTATTATATTATTAGTTTCTTTAGACTATACTATCTTTTCTTTATTAATATTCTTATTACTTAAAAGGTATTTAGATTAGCTCTTATAACCTTTTAGGTATAGAATATACTTATTACTTAGTTTTTATAAGATTACTTTCTATATTAGCTTCTATACTTTAAACTTATTATAGCTAGAGTAAGATTTCTATTCTACTATTATATATATTATTATAGTAGAAGTAACTATATTATTATTTTATTTACTAAGAGTAGTTAGCTATAGCCTATAGTCTAACTTATCTTTAGTAAAGATACTAGATATTTTCTAGTATTAGTTTACTTTATTATCTTAAAAGCTTTTAGTAGAGTTAGGGATTAGCTATACTAAGATAGTATTATTTTTTACTATTACTATAGGGGGTTTTTCCTTAAATAGTACTATAATAGATAGTATATTAATATCTTATTTAAGCTACTTCCTCTTAATCTAAGTTAAAAGATTCTTAGCCTAGAGCTCTTAGTTAAGATTAAGTACTTTACTTTATAAGTTTTCTTCTATACCTTACTAGAGTATAGATTACTTATTAAAGTATACTTAACCTTTATTTATAAATACTTATAGTATAAAGTAATTATTCTTATAGTAACTAAGTTTATTATATAGCTAGTAGTTTATAGTTATATTAAAGGACTATAATTTTTTATTTTCTCTAAGTAGGGGGGTATTATTAAAATAAAACTTTAAAAAAGTAAAAAGTAGCTATCCCTCTACTTATTAGTTTTAAAAGTTAATAAAAAAGATAAAGTAAAAATATAATTTAAACGCTAGACTAATTAGCGTTTTATAGTAGTAAAGCTCTAATATCTATACGTAAAAACTAAAGTTAAAAAAATTTACTAAAGGTAACTAAAAAAAGATACTTATTAAACCTTAGGAGGGCTTAATAGGGATTACTAGCTATTAGCTAGTAATATAGTTATAATATATTATAAAAGGAAGGAAGGGAGGATATAATATCTTTACTATAATTAAGCTTACTTAGAATTTTATATATTTCTATAAAGCCTAACTACTTCTAACCTTTATACTAATACTAACTTATTAGCTTTAAGACTTCCTTTAAGACTTTCTTATTATAATTATAGAATAAACCTAGAATATAAAAAGATAATAGGTTATTAGCGCACCTAAAACACTAACCTAATAGTAGTTAGTAGTTATATAATTACTTAGTACTTAGTACTCTTAGTATAACTAAGTAATACTAATTAGACTATAGGACTACTTAGTACTTAGTATACTTAGTATAACTAAGTAGAGCTAAGTAGTAGATACTTATTAAGTATATAGCTAAGGCACTAAACCCTTATAGCTTAGTATATTTAACTTTATATAAAACTCTAGTAGTTAATTTAAAGATTTTACTTTATTCTTATATAACCTCTTATAATATTATATTAATCTTCTAATTATACTATTATACTAACCTTATCTATTATACTTACTTATTCCTAAGAACTAACCTTTAGGTTATCTAAGGATAACCTTTATACTTTAAATACCCTTAAGATAAGTAATACTATAATAGATACCCCTACTAAATCCTATACTAATAGAGGAGCCTTAAGCCGCGCTAATAAGCCTAATCTTTATTATAGAGACTATAATAAGCTTAAAACCTAGATCCTTTAGGTAAACTATTATTTTTATATTAAAGGAGATAAGATAGGCGATAAAGATAAGGTTATCTAGGTCTCTACCTTCTTTAGAAGAGATACTAAGAAATAGGCTAACCCTATCCTCTAATACTATATAAATAATAATATTAATAATTAAGAGAATACTAATCTTATTAATAACTAAGATAACTTTAAGAAGAAGATATAAGAAGTATTCTTACCTTTTAAGGAATTAGTAGTTGTAGAGTAATAAATTTAGAAACTATAATAAACTAAATCTACTACTAACTATATAACTAAATTCTAGTAGGATTAGATAGTTATTAAATAGGATAATAACGCTTTAATATAGATATACTAATAAGGTCTTAAACTAACTATACGTAAAGAACTAATAAGAAGTAGAGCTAGTATTTAGATACTTAACTAACTTATAGCTAAGGCTATTTAAATAGATAATAAACTTTATAAGTTAGTACTAGAAGAATAACTCTTTACATAAAGGATTTACGTAAACCCTAATATAAAGGTTTAATTACATTAACCCTTTTAATATTTATACCCTAACTAGGGATATTAATAAAGCTATATACCTTAGATCCTAAGTTAATATAAGACTAATAGGCCTAAGCCTATATACTTAGATAATATTAATAAAGGACCTAGAAAGCTAAAGTTTCTATATAATAAGGGTAATAAGAAGAAGATTACTTATTATACCTATAGTAAAGAAGGTTATATAAAATAAGACTACTAAAGCTAAGGTAAAGTAACTTAATAAATTAATATTATTTACTATATAGTACCTAGTAATAACTTAGAGGAAAAATAGAACGTAATTACCTAACTTATAATAATTAGGGTTAAAGGAGAAAACTAAGACTTTATTAAAGGACTTAATAACCTAATAATTACTAAACTAGAAAATACTTCTTTAGATAATAACTCTAACTTAGAACTCTATAAAGATATAGAGGTAGTTAATACTAACTAAACTAAGTATAAATATATAGCTATATTCTAGGTAAGGAACTAACTAGTAATACTATATATACTAGAAGAATAGATAAAAACTCTAGCGTCTTAGATTAACTAGCTACTCTAATACCTAAATAAGCTACCTATTAAGTATACTTATAAAATACTAGATATTATAGTAGCTATATAATAAGACTTTTACTATCTCTTATAAGAAGTAAGGTAAGATAAGGAAAACCTTCTAGCTAAGATAGTAAGGTTCTTACCTATACTTAATAAATTAGAATAGATTAATAAGGTAACTAAAGCTAAGGTTAGATATAATAACTTAAGTAAAAAGGTTAATACCTTACTAAGGTTACCTTTAATTATACTAAGAATAACTTCTATAATTAGTTTAAGAAGTATAGTTAGTATATAAACCTATATAAGGAAGCTAATATAAGAGGCTTTAACCCTAAAGCTCTTATCTAATAGGAAGTAGAAGCTAAAGTATTATAAGAAGAACCTACTATTTAACTCTTAAATAAAGAATAATAATTATTCTATAAAGAAGTTAAATAATATAGTAGCCTATATAAGGTACTAATAGTAGAATAGGAATAAGACTCCTATAGCTCCTAGAGGAAAGATTTAACCTTAGAATAGTAATAGAAGTATAATAACGCTAAAAGGAAGTATAATATTAAGATATACTACTAGCTTAACCTAAGGAACCCCTTATATAATAAAATAAGTTAGATAGTATATCTATATAACTTATATATAATCTATTACTTAGATAAGGTAGGTTTAGGATTCTTTCTACGTAAGTTTATAGGAATACTAATATATATTTTCTAATAGTATAACTATCTAAAGGATATGTATAATTTACCTATAGGATAAAAGATATAGCTTATACTTCTATAGATATAATAATCTATAAGAGACCCTATAGATATATATAATATAGTAGATAACTATAAAGGATAGACCCTATATATAAGAGTATAACTAGCCCTTATAGTATACGTACCTTAATATTAAATATAAATAATATATTATTATAAAGTAGTTCTATAGATATAGCTAGTAGTCTTTTTTAGATAAGCGCCTAATATACCTAGAACTACTAAGGAGATTAATAGCGTAAACTCCTTAATACTCCTTAAGCTTATTATATAGCTTAATAGATACTAGAGATAGGCATTAATAGATTTAGGATCCTAAGTAAACTATATTTTTACTTAAGTAGTATCTTTAGCTAGACTAAAGCTACTAAGGAAAAATAATAGCTATATATTATATATTACTAATAGTTAGCTTATACTAGGTAAAACTAAGATTATATATAAGGTTACTAGAGTAACACTTAGTATCTAAGATTACTAAGAGAAGATAAACCTAGACGTCTTTAGATTAGCTACTTATAATATTATATTAAGACTTCCTTAGTTATAAGAATATAACTTATATATTAACTAGAAGTTAAAGATATTCTTATTTAAGTACTATAGAATAGACGTAACTATAAGCTAGCCTACGTATCTAATAACTATAATAGTAGATAAGAGGAAGATTAATAATATTACTAGAGGAAAGTAAACCTTATATAAGAATAGCCTTAAGAAATAAAGGTTTAACTTAATAGATACTAGTAAGGTACCCTTAGATTACTAAGTTAGAGTTTTAGAGAAATATATAACTTTAGATATTTTATAAGAGTATAAAGAATTTTAGTACCTCTTTATAGAAGTAGTAGATAGTAAAGCCTTACTAAAGTATTAACCCTAGGACTATAAGATTATCTTAGAAGAAAGGAAAACTCTACCCTTTAGGCTAATATATTAACTATTAGAGGTAGAACTTAAGATACTAAGAGAAAAGCTAGACTAAGACTTAAAGAAAAGCTATATAAGACTTTCTATATTACTAGTAAGATTCCCTATACTCTTTATACTAAAGAAGAGGGGACTACTAAGGATATATATAGACTACTATAAGCTTAATAATATTATAGTAAAGAATTAATACCTACTACTAAATATTACTAAACTTTAGGATTAATTATCTTAAGCTAAGGTCTTTATAGTACTAGACTTTTAAGATAGATACTACCTTATTAGGATTAAGAAAGGTAAAGAATAGAAGATAGTATTCTATATAAGATATAAATACTATAAATATACTATTATATTATTTAGGTTTATAAACACCTTAGTAATATTTTAAGAACTTATTAATAACGTATTAAGAGTATACCTAGATATTTTTATTATTATATACTTAGATAATATCCTTATCTACTCTAAAAATATAAAAGACTATATTAAATATATTTATATAGTGCTAAGGTACTTAGAGAAGTTTAATCTTAGACTAAAACTAGAGAAGTATAAGTTCTATAAGAATAAGGTTACCTTCTTAGGATATATAGTAGGAGCTAATAGAGTATAAATAAGTAAAGATAAGATTAAGATAGTTAAGGAATAACTATAACCTAAGATAGTTAAAGATATATAGTCCTTCCTAGGATTTCTAAACTTTAATTAATAGTTTATTAAGGACTTTTCTAAGATTACTATCCCTTTAACTAAACTTATAAGGAAAGATATACCTTTTAAGTAGAGTAAAGAAGCTAAAGGTACCTTCTAGACACTTAAGAAAGTAAGTATTAAACTACTCTACTTTTATATATTTATAGTAGGATATAAACTACGCTTTAAAATAGGTATATTAAACCTTATACTAAGAGGATATACTAGTATATATATTAATAAGAAATAGTACCTTATTACCTACTACTCTTATAAGTTTATAGTAGCTAAAGAAAATTATAATATCTATAATAAAGAACTACTAACTATTATAGTATACCTTAAGTATTAGAGAGTATACGCTAAAAGCTATTTAGAACTTATAATATTTATAGATTATAAGAACTTAGTTAACTTTATAATAACTAAAGTACTTAACTAATACTAGGTAAGATAGTTAAAAGAACTAAGATAGTATAAGTTTAAGATTATATATATACTAAGAAAAGATAATAGTAGAGTAGATACTCTTAGCTACTAATATAATATTATAGGAACTAAGTTAATTACTAACTCTATATTACTTAAGATTAATAAAGATAGATTACTAAGACCTACTAAGATACTAAACTAAATTATAAAGATTACTAGTAAAGTACTAAAAGAATTATAAGAAGTAATTATTAGATAATACTATAATAACCCTATATATAGTTACACTAGTATTACTAGAATAATAGAACTTATTAAGTAAAATTATAAGTTTCTAAGTATAAAGAATAAGATTACTACCTTTATTATAAAGTGCGTAAACTATTAGAAGAATAAGTATAGTACCTATATACTATATAGAGAAATATAAGTAATAGAACTACCTAATATACTATAGTTAAATATCTCTATAAACTTTATTATAGGCTTACTAGTCTTAAGAGACCTTATTATTAAAGTATCTTATAACGTAATTCTTATAGTAGTAGATATATTTACTAAGTAAATAGAATATATTACTTTTAGAAAAGACTATATAGTAGTATAGCTTACGTATATTATCTATAACTAAATTATTTAATATTATAGTATATTAAAGTTAATTATTAGTAATAAAGATAAGCTCTTTATATTAAACTTTTAGATAATATTACTTACTATAATTAGAACTAAGAAAAAGCTATTAATAGCTTACTATCTATAGATAGATAGATAGATAGAATAAATAAACTATATAATAAAAGCCTACCTATAGATTTATATTAATTATTAGTAAGAAAACTAGGTATTATTACTACTTATAGTATAAATAGTATATAATAATAAGCTTTTAAAGTCTATAGGATAGACTCTATTTTATATAAATTATAAAAGATACCTAAATCTCTTTATATAAATATTTCTTAGTTAAAAGATTAAAGTAGCTACTACTATAGCTAATAAGCTAAAGATAGGATATAAGTAACTTAAATAAGTACTTAAGAAGGCTTAACACTAAAGTATCTTATATATTAATAAGAAATAAAAAATAGTACCTTAGCTAAAGAAGGGGGATAAAGTTTATTTACTTATAAAGAATCTCTATACTAAGTAACTAAGTAAGGGCCTTAATAATATTAAGGTTAGACTATTTTTAATTCTAGACTAAAAGGGACTAGTTACTTATATACTTAACCTTCTAGCTAATATAAAAATCTACCTATATTTCTATATTAATATATTAGAACTAGTAGACCTAAGAATATAACTCTAGAAAACCTTTTATTTTAAAATAGAAGAAGATAATATCTTTAAAGTTAAGAAGATTCTTATATACTATAATAGTAATAATAGTACTAAGTATCTAGTTAAATAGTTAAGCTATCTAAGTAGTAAAAATATATAGGAACTAGATATAAACTTTATAAATTATTATTTATACTATTAGGAAAACTAGGGGGGTAGTTATTTATGTAGGTTACTAGTATTTTACTTACTAGTCGCGTAATTTATAAATTTACTAAAGTTACTAAAGTTACCTTACTTAAAAAGTTAAGTTAATAAGTTACTTATAATTTACTAGTAAGTTATATAGTATTCTAATCCTAAGTAAGCTACCTTAGTAGTCTTTCTTTTAGTAATATCTTTAGTAGTAATACTATAATAGGTATAGGCGCTAGCTATATACGTTTAGCCTACTTAAGTAGACTAGGATAGCCTACTCTATATAGCGTTCTAGTAATAACTACCCTAAGAGGGTATACTAGACTATCTACTACTATTTATTATAGTTTACTAGCGTCTATAGTAGTAGCTACATCTACTACCTAAGTAAACTAGGTATAACTATAGCTACGTAATTTTAGTTAATATCTACTAGTCTAACTAGATTACGTAGTATTAACCTATATAGCTACCCCTATATATATAGTACACCTAGTATCTTAAGTAGTTAAAGGATAATACGTTATAGTCCTAGACTATTAATTATTAAATAGGATACTATAATATTATAAATAAAGAATATTTATTCTATAAATATTAATATATAATCTACTTTAAGTCTAATCTATTATCTAGGTTTATATCCCTCTTATATATCTCTAAGAGACCTTAACTCCTACTTAGGTCCTCCTCTTACTCCTCTTTTATAAGAGTATATAGTTGTATATTACTGCCTACTATATATATAGTCTAGTATAGCTTAAAAAACTCTATCTACGTAGTAGCACCTAATATCTTCTAGGACCCCTTATAGTTCCTAAACTAGGCCTAGTTATCCTCTTCTTTATTATACTCTATTAATACTTATATAAGTAACGTTATAGTAATAGTAATAACGTCTCTAGATATTAAGCGTATCTTAATATTAGGCTTTATACTATTAGTACTAGGTTTAATAGCTAATATAATAATTATTTACCTTATCTATAAAGTTACTATTAATATTACCTATCTTATAACTTTATAAGAGTATTATTAAGGATATACTCTTAGCTAGTTATATACTAGTAGATAAGTTCTATACTTAGTTTACTATATATATATATCGCTCGCGGTTAGCCTTATTATAACTAGTAAGGATATTATTATTATTATTATTATACTTATCTAGTAGTATAACTACTATTAATCCTTTATCTAGTCTATTAATATATAGTATAACGTTACTCTATATATAGGCTAATATAATTACTCTTCGCCTTCTATTAAGAGATATCTACTTCTAGAGTATAGTATTATAGTTTTCTAGTATAGTTAGCCTAGTATAGGAAACCCTTAGTACTACTTTACCTTCTACTACGTATTTAATAAATAGGTTCGTCTTATAAATACCCTTATTAGAGTACTTATTTATAGTATAGTATAGTATAGTCCTAATTAGTGCTATAGTGTTACCCGTAATAACCTAAAAGGCGTCTATAGTTCTAGCTATAAGTACTACACCCTATTACTTATTTTTATAGAAATACTTAGCTAGTATTATAGTAATACCTAGGTAGGAGAATTAAAATAAAAGAGGCTACTATAGTTAGCTAGTGTACTAGTATAAGGTAGGTATAGGTAGTTTTATACTTACGTCTATTAGATCTTTAATTAAATAATTAAAGTTATCTAATAGCTCGCGTATAGCTACGTAATAATATAAGTATTTAAGGTTATATATAGTAGTAGCTTTAAACCTTACTATACGTATTATATATATATATAGATTACTTACTAGGTTAAGGAGCTAGTAGTAGTTTATTAGTAATAGTTACTAATAGTATTATATAGTATAGGACTGTCTTACTAAATAAGTAGAAACTTTATATAGGCTTAAGTTAATTATTACCCTACTCTTATAAGGTATTATCTATTTAGCTATCTTCTATACCCTCTCTATTAGATCTACTATAAGATTATAGTATATATTAATCTAGGGTATAATAGCTATTCCTATAGTAGTTTCTCCTCTAGTAATAAGCTAAGTTATTAATATAGCCTTTAGTTTTATTAGAGTTAATTTATTATAAGCCTTTAGCTATTCTATAGTTTAACGCCTCTACTTACCCTATAGGAATATCTAGAAAGGGTCTAGTACTTTACGCCCTAGTTTATATAGAGTCTTTACTATAGAATAGTTATAACTTATAGCTACTAGAGAAGAAAGGTATAGTTATTTAGTTTCTATTACTTATACTACTACGTTATAGCTAACTTATCCCTATCTTCTTATAATAAGGTATCTAGCCTTAGCTACTTTTAGGATACCTTAAGAGGTAATATAGCTAGATAGTCCTATATAAGATAGTAACTATAAGGTATAGTAGGTGCTACGCTCTTAGACTTACCTATTTTAGGAGAGGCTCTATAGTAGATAGGAGTTATAGACTAAATTCTCCTTAGTATATTAACCTTATTATCTTCTATAATAGTAATACTTCGCTATAAATAGATATATATTAGTATAGAGATATCTCTATAATAGGTTATATAATACGTATATTTCTCTTACCTCTCTCCTTATAGTTTTAGCTTATAATACTAGTAGCTAGCTTTTCTTATCTAGCCTTAGATTTTATCTTTAGTACTATAATCTTAATTTCTAGTAGTAATATAGTATAGTAAAGTTAGGGTAAAAGTATATAGATAAGTACTTATTACTTAGAGCTTTTAGTCTTAGGGGAGCTAGTAATTCTAATTTTCTCTAGATTATATAGCGTCTAAATAAGTTAGCGCTACTAGTTAGTTTTAGTCTATAGCTACCTTATAGCGTTATTATAGTAATTAAGACTATTATACACTATTAATTACTATTAACTATTATTATATTAGGCTTCCTAGTAATTTAATATTATATAGGTATAGCTAGGGCTTACTATTAATAGAGATAGTCTTACTATCTTTAGGTGTTTAGGAGTAAGAATAAATAATTTAGGAAATAGATAACTAGATAAGACGTAGGTAACTACTATAGCTTTAAAGTAGAGCTAGAGTTAGTAGTAGTAGTAGTAGAAAAGAAAGACTAAAGGCGATATAACTAACCTTATATGTTACTATTATAGCTCTAGTTTTATTTACTAGTTATAAAGATAATAAGTAGAAGGGCTCCTTAATACTCTAGGTTACGCTACGCCTTTATTATTAGCTATAAACTTAGGCTCTATAAATATTTTTTAGTAAAGTATATTAAGCTAGTAAAAAGACTAGTATAAAAGTAGAAGCTAAAGTATAAAACTAATACATCTAGTAGTAAAAGAAGTTTAGATAGTAGTAATAATAACTACTTTAATACTAGAGCCCGTTATAACTTAGTATTAAGATAGGCTAGGCGTAAATAATACCTAAGCTAGTAGGTCTTTAATTAGGATAAATCTTTAATAGTAAAACTTACTCTATCTATACCTTATTCTAGTATATTAACTAAGGCGCTATACTATTATAACTCTAATAATATATATATCTTACCCTATTTATTATTTATTTAAATATAGTAGAAAATACCTTCCTATGTATAGTTAAACCTAACCTTATCCTAGATAGCTTATATAAATAATAAAAAACTCTATAGCTCTACTCTTATATTACTTAAATCTATACTTAGGTGTATTAGTTACTATATATAGATTAGAGTGTACGTTTCTATATACGATAGGTATATAGTATAATAGTTAATAGTATTATCTATTACTACTTAATTAGCTTAACTAATCCCTAATCTATAGTCTATAATAGTAATTAACTATTTAGTATAGTACTATCTTTAGATTATCTTAATAGCGCGTAGGAGGTATAGTATAGTATAGGTAATATAGTTCCCTAATAGTTAGTTAAGCGTCTGCGTTATTATTAAGTAGTATTATAGTTATAGTAAATCGCGATATAGGATATAGCTATATATCTTTCTTCTAGGTAGAGGTAGTATAATACTAAGTTACCTTACTATAGGATATACTCTATAATATAATATAGTTACTCTCTTACTACCTTTATCTAAAGAGATTAGTATAGTATATACCTTTACTCTATACCCTACTCTACTTACGTATATATTATATTATATTCTCTTTCTATAATTTATAAGGTATTATATATATAATTCTTAGATTATATTATTATATTTATATTATTATAGGCTCTATAATATATAGTAGGTGTAGAGCTCCTAGGGGGTAGTAGCCCTATATAGGGGGGGGTTATAGATATTTAGGTTTACGCCTTATTATATTCTATACGTAGTTAACCTTAGATAATAAGTACTTATAGTAAGAGGTTAATAGTTATATAATAGAGGGGGATATTAGTATACTAGATGCTTCTATATAGGCGGTAATTACGTGTTAGGAATATATAGCGGATTAGCTTATATAAGTTAAATTATATAAGGTAGGTAACGCCTATAGTTATATAGAAGTAAGAAATATATATAGTTTTTATAAAAAACGCCTATTATATATAATTACTACTAAGCTAGTCTTTACTTCTTTACCTTATACTTTCTTATTATCCTTAGCTATATAGTATTAAAATTAGTAGTATAGAGGTAGTTATACTTATCCTAATTAATATAGTTATTAATATAGTATAATTCTATATTATTATCTATAGTGTAGCTTATTTATATTTATATAAGATAGGTAGGATATAGTATTATAAGAAGGGCATATACTTTAAAGGACTATAGTATATAGCGTCTAACTATACTAACTTATTAATACTTATAAATACTAAGTATACCTAATATATTATCTACTTTACTATTATTCTTAAATAGTAGTATTTTAATAAAAGCGCCTTAGTACTCTAGGTATCTATTTAATTCTATAATATATTCTATATTAATAACTATTAGTAAGAGTTATAGTTAAGCTATAATATAACTATCTATAATAGTAGAAGACTATCGTCTATTATTACTATATGCGTACTCTTACACCTATACGAAATCTTATCTCTACTACCCTATATTCTACTAGTTTAGGGCGTAGCGTACTAGATTCTTTATAGTATACTCTAGATTATTATAAAAGTTCTTACTTAATATCTAATAGTATACTAATAGGTAAACCTTAATCTATAAGGCGTCTACCTATATTATATCTACCTCTAGTCTATCCTCCTCCTAAGATAAACTTATTTATCTAAGGTATCTCTTTTAACTTTCTTACACGAATACTATAATAGCTTAGGTAAAGTTAATTATATTTAACTACTATACTATATCTACTATTCTTATTATTTTAGAGTATAGTAAACCTATAGAGGGGGCTTAGCTAAGTTTACTATACGTAAGTAGTATAGAAAAGGTAGTTATATATACTCTATTATAGTAGTTAATAGTCTTTAATAGTTAAGACTTTACTACTATAGCTATATAGTTAGTAGCTAATATAGCTAGTCTCTAAGAGTTATATATATAAATCTAGTATAGAAAGTCTTTCTTATTTATTAAGTAATAAGGTTATTTAACTATATTAATATAATAGGCCTTACTATTTATACCTATATATAGGCCGTCTAATATGCTAAATTATTTAATATTATAAATAATATATATAAGCGCGTACTATTTTAGGTAGTTAAAGTATAGTTCTATATCTCTTTTCCTTTATCTATATAGGCGGAATTCCTCTTTTAGTATATTTATATAGCTAAGGTATAACTTAATATACTTAATAGTACTATTATCTTATAATTTATACTAAGCTATTATAATAAGGTTATATATAGCTTATAAGAAGTAAAGTATATATAGTACCTTTATTACTAGAAGTAGTACTACGATAGCTATAAGCTACTATATAATATCTTTCTATTTATAGCTAGTCTACTAGACTACCTTAAAGAATAGTTAATAACTATTAAACTACTTAAGGCTAGCTTAATATATAACTTAGTAGAATTACTTATCTAGTTAGTATATTCTAACTTCTATTTTAATATATATAGTTAGGTTAAGTCTTAACTTACGTAATCCTAGGTAAATATTATCTAGTATTAACTAAGTTTAGCTAAGAGATTTTATTACTAAACCCTTTATTAATAAGTGTAATATATTAGTTAGTAGATATTTATATATATTAAAGGGCTAGTACCTCTACGTAAAGATTAGTCTAAGGTATACTTAGTTATTATTACCTTTATTTACTACTAAAGCCTATAAGTAGTAAGTATTATCTTTAGTCTACTATAAGTATAAGCTTAATAGGTCTTCTTATTTATCTAGGCTAACTATATAGTAAGTGTAGTATCTCCTACTTTTAATACTAGTAAGGAGTACCTATTCTTTATAGTCTACTAGAATAACGTATAATATAGGGTAATAGTACCTTATATTCCTATTAGTATATAGTAGTTTAATTCTAGAACTACTTAGTTTCTCTAATACTATACTAAAGTATTACGTATAGTTTAAGATAGTCTAAATAGGTATTTACTTACGTTAAAGTATTTTCTCTATATAGTAGTAGTATATCTTATACTTAAGTTACTTATCTTTACCTTTAGGCTCTAGTATAAAACTATATAGTATAGTACTAGGCGTAGTCTACTAACACCTAGCTTTATAACTAAGATTCCTAATAGTTATATATACTAGCTAAGTAGTAATGTCCCCTTAATATATTAATAGTTAGGTCTTATCTACTACTATAATAACGGGCACTATAGTTACGCTAGGTAAGAGCTATTCCTAAGTCTCCTATTACTACTCTACTAAGTATAATTTATAGTAAATTTAACTATAGTAGTTAATACTTATAAATATCTAAATTAGTATATATAATAAGTTATGTTTAAAGGGCCTATAGGTAATTAGGAAGGCTATTATAGAGGTTATATCTAAGTATATAAGCTTATATAGCCTATACTATACGTTACCTAACCTAGTAGTAGTTATAATATCCTCTTATATCTAGTCTCTATAGATGTTATTACGTTTTACTACTATTAGCTAGATTAAAAGCTAAGTTATATATATATTTTACTTAGTCGTAGGTTATTAAAGAATATCTATATATTAGCCTTAGATATTCTACTTCCTAAAAGCTATATAGTAAATGCGTAGTTAAGGTTAGATATAAAGGGTTATAGCTAATTATAACTATACTAGTTAGGTATATATTATATTAGATAGTACGTTTACTTATACTAATCTATTTATTTATATAGGCTAGATAATTTCCTTAGCTATATAACCTTCTACGCTATTAAACTATTCTTCCTATAACTAGGTTATATCTAATAGTAACCTATTACTTCTTTTATAGATAAAGTTAGTAGTATATAGTTTATCTAAGTTTAGTGTAGCCTACTTTAAATACGCACCTACGTCTATTAGTAGTGTAGGCGTACCTATATAGTCTCTAGGATCTACTATAAGGCTTAAAATGTAAAGGTCTAAATTATTATTATCTTCTAACCTATTACTATATTAGGTATTATTTATTATAGTAGTAGTAGTAGCGGTATATATATATTATATGAGGTATTTAGCTAAGCCTTAGTATATAACTATATGCCCTTACTATGTAGAGTATAATAGTGGTTTAATATTATAAAGGTAGTATATAAGGTTTAGAAGGTAGTTATTACGTTAAGCTATTTTTATAGATAGCGCGCCGCTACGGGCGTAGTGCGCGGTGTTAGGTAAGGGGTATATATACACTACTAAGGCTAGGACTATAGATAACGGTCCTTAATAGTCTAGGACTAGGTTATCCTATACTTTATTATACTCCGCCTATAATAAGATAATTATTAATTAGAGTTACTATCTAAAGGCTTAAGCTAAGATATTTAAGTATCTTATTTATACTAACGAAGTTAGTATCTAGGTTTAGGAATAGGTCTTCTATACGTTTCTTTTAGAACTTAAGCTTAGTTATTATATATTACTTTACTAGCTTCTTCTTTCCTAGCTTTACTATAAGGGGTGGCTTTTCCTTAGGTACTACTTTAAAAACTTTAGTATAATAATCTTTAGTTATATAAGAGAAAAGGTTTCTCTCTTACCTTAACTCTATAGTTACTAACTTAAATATTAACTTCTTAAGTCTACTAACGTCTTCTATTATTACTATTAGCTTAGCTTAGAGCCTATTATATAGTAGTTCTTATCTCTTACTAGCTTACTTAATTATAACTATATTCGCGCTAGAGTTATAGATTATCTTTATAATCTTATAATAGAGTTAATCTAAGCTTCTACTTAGAGCTAGTTTTATATTTCTTATATATCCTATATACGCGTTATACTACTTATTAAACCTAGGTATAAGTAAATCTACTAGTTTCTTATTCTAGTAGCCCTATATAGTAGGCTACTATAGGTAATATATAGATTATCTAATAATTCTTAGTAGCTATAAGGTAAGGACTTCTTAGTAGCGTCCTATATAACGCTTACTATTACCTAGGTTCTTATAACCCTTAATTAAATAATAATAACCTATTATACTTTCTTAAAGTATAATAATATTATATCTCTTATCTCTAGGTCGCGTATTATATATAAAAATATATTATTAGTATATATAGCTTTTATACTCTAGTAAGGCTATTACTACTAATAATAATAACTAGGTACGCCGCCCCTTAAGGAAGGTAAAGATAACGCCTATTATAATACCCTAACTAGTAGTAATCTAGAAACCTATATAAAAAAGTAAAAGCTTAATAAGACTCTATATCTATTACTAGGAAGAATATATAGCTATTATCTCTTAAAGTTAGTAGTACTAAGCTTAGAGCTTAATAAAGTAAGGGAGTATATTTAACCTTAACTAGGTCGCGTAGTATCTTATAATAAAGGTTACATAGTATCTTATAGAAACTTCTGTTACACAGGGGTTTGCTATACTTCTCTAAGCTCGATCCTTTCTAAGGCGAGATAGGTTTAGGCGATAGTCCGTGAGGTAGCGTATAGAATAATTAGGTGGAAAAGAGTTATTGTTGTTAACTAAGAGTATAACAATACTAATTCTATAAATAATAGAATAACTAGTTAATAATCTATATAAGAGATAAACTATTTAAGTTAACTATAATAAGTGTAATAATAAGATCTAATATATTCTTATACCTATTACCTTAGGTCCTGTCCTCCTTACCCTCCCTTCTAAGAGGGAGGCCTAGGAGGGCTGTAGCCTCCTAATCCTTACTAGCCTCCTAGAGGCTAGGTCTTAGCGGGATACTATTCCTTTTACGTAATCTAGGCCCCGCCCTAGATCTACTTTTATCTATTATATCCGCCTAATAGTCTTCCTTTATACAACCTATATAAAAGGGAAGTAATTCTTTATTACCTTATAATATTACCCCCCCTCTTAGGCGTATTATCTTAATACCCTAGATTATTATTTTCTTACGCCTAGTCTAGCGGCGGTAGTAGAGGTATAGCTACTCTAGTAGTGTTATATCCTCTCTTTCCTCCTTTCCTTACTTTCCCTAACTATACCTAAGGTTTAGACTTCTTAACGCGTCTATACCTAGAACTTAACTTAATAGCGCTAGGCTTGTGCTAACTATATCTACTAATAAAGGAATAAGATAACCTTTTATTATAAGTAGTATAAGGAGAAGAATCTTTATTATTTTATAGATACTACCTCTAGGTAGTGTATAGGCTATATTTTAGTAAAAGCTAAGTGTAGCTTATTTATAACTAAGGAAGAGTAGGAGAAGGTTAAGGCTAAAAAGCGTAAGAAGCGCTTAGCGCTTCTTTAAGCTAAGGCTAAGGTCGCTTAACTTTAGCTAGAAGTAGTAGAGACTGAGGCGCGAGAGTAGGTATTCGCTAATTAAGATTATACTATTTTAAGTCTTTAGGATCGCGCGAAAGAGTAAGCTAAGGGGAGCTCTACCCCTAGTATAGACTTTTAGCTAACTAAACTATTACTACCTAGACTATTAACTAACTTAGGCTAGTTATAGGATAACGCCTCTTTTAATCCTTTTTCTAAATTCTTTTCTTCCCTTAAGGACCTAGTTCTCCCTTCTCTAGGTGTCTTTAATAGTACTTACGTACCTATAACTTATAGTTTATTAAATTTTCCTTTAGTTCCTAAGTATTCTAGCTCTCTAGCTATCCTAGCTACTTAACTAAGTATTTCTACTAATAACTAATTTTCTATAGGTCCCTAATCTCTTTAACCTTATACTTATTATCTTTAAGCTCTATATTAGTAGCTAGCTTAGTATCTAGAGGTACTCTTTCTAGGAGTTTCTTATAAAAGACAGGGTAGATATGTATACCTAGTAGGAGTTAGAGTTTATAGTTTACGTTACCTATTTCCTCTAGAACCTTAAATAGTCCTACTTAGAGTTTATCCAGTTTCTTACTTAGTCGCTTAGTTTTCAAGTTCTATTATAATAGGAAAACTTTATCCCCCTTCTTAAAGGTTAGTCCCTTAATCCTTTACTTATTAGCCGCCTTAGCTGTTATAAGGTTCCTATAAGCTATATTCTTACTTAATTTATTATATAGCTCTCGCATTAAGTAGGCTTTATTATCTGCGCCTACTATAATACTTTCTATATCCTTTAGATCTTAATAAGCGACTAGCTTATATCTGTAGTTCGCGTAGTATAGTAAGTACTTTATCGTTATAGACCTAGTGCTGTTATAGGCTAATTATACTGTTAGTAAGAGTTTAACCTAGTTATCTTACAGCTTATTAGCGTATATCCTTAGATACTGCTCTAGTGTCTAGTTTATTCTTTCCGTCTAGCCGTCTGTTTTAGGGTAAAAGCTAGTTAATAGCTTCTTTTTCACACCTAACTTTGCTAGGAATGTATTCTAATACTTAGAAGTAAACAGTTTATCACAATTAGTAATAAACTCTTTAGGTATCCTATGCTCTAACAATAGTGCCTTACTAACCTTATACGCGCATTCATCTACTATAATAGTCTCTTCTATAGGCACAAACTTCGCTCCTTTCGTGTGTTAGCATATAATAACTAGGATTATGTCGCATAATCTTCCGGATCCTAGTTCTAACGATTTCGGGAGCTTCACTATAAAGTCTATTATTACGCTACTCTATAGTCTTATTAGTAGTAGTAAAGGCTATAATAGGCTATAGGGCTTATATCTCTTAGGCTTATTCTAGTAATAAGCTAAATAGTTACCTAATATATCCTAAACCTTTGCTTATAAGCGTAGTATAGCGAACACCTTAGCTAAACATCTAACTATTTCTTCTAGTAATATATATCTATATTCTAGGGACTTATATAGTTCCTTAATAAGATTCGCTCTTATATATAGAGGTATATATATTTAATTACCTTAAATTATATCTTAGTACTCTCGCTTATCTTATAACAGTTTGTTAGAGCTGTTCTTATCTAGCTTAAACTACTAGCTAGCTACTCTCTACTACTATTACTACTAAAGTGTTTCTACCTACTTAGCTACCTTAGCTATCTTAGCTAGTTCTAGCTAGTTATAACGTAGGGTACTATTAGGTATCTTCTTAAATATAGCGTTATATAGTTCTTTATAACTATCTTCGCGTAAGTTAGATCTCCTACTTAGAGTATCTGTAGCTCTATTAAGCGTTCCTATATAGTAAGTTATCTTAAAGTTAAACTAAGCTAGTATCTTAGCCTATTAGACTTATTATTAGTTAAGTTTCTTTATTATTATAAAACCTACTAAGTTCTAGTAATTAGTAAAAACCTTAATCTAGTGTAGTAGTCCTAGTAAATAGACTTCCTACTATTTAAAGGAATTAACTACTCCTAGTAGCTCCTTATTATAAACGTCGTAGTTAAGTTCTACTCTAGAGAACTTCCTTAAGTAGTAGAACACTAGTCTCTACTTCTTATCTAGGCACTACTATAATAATATAGCTCTAAGTGCATAATCTAACGCGTTAGTCTTAACTTACGTCTCTTATTTTAGGTTATATATCTCTAGTATAGGTGCTTTAAGGAATATCTACTTAATTTAATTAAAAGCTTCCTAATATTCCTTATTCTATTTAAAACTAATTTCCTTCTTCGTAATCTTAGAGAGGGGTGTTATAATCTTTAAGTAATCCTTAATAAACTTCTAGTAGTAGTTAGTAAACCCTAGAAAGGATTATACATCCTTAACTATTTTAGGCGTTAGCCACTCCTATACAGCTACTATCTTCTTTAGGTTTATCTTTACTCCCTCTATAGATATTATAAAGCCTAGGTATTCTATTTCCTTTATATAGAATTCGCACTTCCCTAGCTATAGGTATAGCTTATATTCCTTAAGCTTCCTTAGCACTTTCTTAATATACTCTATATATTCTTCTAGCGTCCTACTAGTGTAAACTAGTACATTATTAATATAGGCTATAACGAAGATTCTAAGGTATTTATAGAGCGCGTTATTAATAACTAATTAAAATGTTACTAAGGTATTTATTAACCTAAAAGGTATTACTATATACTTAAATAGTCTATATTTTATCTTAAAAGCTATTATCTATTTATATCCTTCCTTAATCCTAATTTAGTAAAATCCTTCCTAAACGTCGAACTTTATAAATTACTTAGCTCCCTAGAGTTAATCTATAAGCTTAGTTATTAGGGGTAAGGGATATTAGTTCTTCTAAGTAATACTATTCAACTTATAGAAGTTAATATATAGTTACTACTTCCTATTAGGCTTCTTTACAAATAAGATAGGTAAGGCTATTAGGCCTAATCCTAGTTAGATAAATCCCTTCTTTAGATTCTTCTAGATATAATCCCTTAGCTTAGTATTATACTTAGGTGATATAGGGTATATAGGTCCTAGGCTTAGCTTTACCCCTTTATTAAGGATAATCTTATAATCCTAATCCTAATAGTCTACTAAGTCTATAGCTTCGTTTTCTTTAAAGAGTTCTCTAAACTTATTAGTTTAATACTCTTTTAGTATCTCTAATAGTAAGTGTCCTTCCTTTATAGTCGTGACTTATCTTATCTAGATAACTCCTACTCTCTAAGGGTCCTTCTTATAGATTCTCCTAATCTTATAAGGCGAGATCTTACTAAACCTCCTATCTTAGGTTAAGCTCTAGTCCTTTAGGCTTACTCTTCTATATACTCTAGTAACCTTATATATAGGTTCTCTTCTAAGTATTATTTATTTTCACTAATTAATAGCGGGGTTATAGGTATCTAGCTAATTATAACCTATTAATATATTTAGTCTACCTAGATCTATAATGTTAATGTTTATTTAGTACTCTATACTAGCTATCCATAGCTTTATTAATTTAGTTTCTATCTATATTATGCTGTCTCTATATTCTATAGGCTTTTTATTAGCTAGCACTACTAGTACTAGATTCTTCTTAATCTAGTAGGGTACTCTGTACTTCTCTACTACTTAGGGTAAGATTATTATTTATACAGCCCTACTATCTACAAGTACCTTAATATTCTGTCCCTATATAGATATAGTTGTAAGTAACTACTTTACCTAACTATTAGTATCCTATACCTTCCTAAGGGTTATTTTAGGTGCGCCTTTACTAGTAAGACCCTATCCCTAGTAGCGTCCTAGTTTTTTAACTACTTCTCTCCCTTATACTTAGGGAAATAGCCTATATTATTCTTTAAGCTATAGTGCGTTAAGCACCTATTATTATAATAGAAGCTCTAATAGATATTCTAATAAGGGATCTCCTCCTTAGTAATCCTCTTTCTTAGTTAGGCCTTCTTAGCCTCGTGTATTAGGTAATCTGCGACCTTATAGATGTTTAATAATAACGTAGTATAGTAGTAGTTATCTACCTATCTTACCTTATTAAGTTAATCTTAATAGAACTTATATCTATTCCTATATTATATCTATAAGAGTCTATAGTAGATCTCTACTTTCTCTAGTTCGTGTAGATAGTAGTTATCTGCTAGACATTTATCTACCTAGAGGTTTAGGTAATAGCACTAGTCCTAGTCTATTCTATATTCCTCTTTATCCTATTTATAGAATTTGTAATTAATCTTATAGTTATACTAATATAAATCCTTATAATCCTTAGTATCTTCTACTTTAGAAGCTTCTTAGTCCCTAACCTTAGCTAATAGATCTTTAAAGTAGGGTTGTTAGTGTACCGCTTAGTAACTAATATCCTTAGTATTCCTACTAGTAATAATAACTTATCCTTAAATATCGTAGTTATTAGCGTAGTGTGTGTTACTACTATAAATCTAGTATTAGTTATTAGCTAGTTAGTTTAATATGTCTTAGCCCTTAATCTTCTAGTTATTATTCTTTAATTCTTCCTAGGCTAATACTTTAGGCTACTAAATTATTATAAATCTTTCCTAGGTTACCTAGCGTGCCTTATTATAGAGGTCTAAGTTACTTAGGTTATTATCTAATTCTACTAAAGTTAGGTAAGGCGTACCCTATCTAATTATTTAGATCTTAATAGCTACCTACTTAACCTATTCTTCCTTATAGTCTTAAGTAAAGTGTCCTGTCTTACTATATTAGAGATATACTTTATTATTATAACGCTTCTAGCGTTCTTCCTTAGAGAGAGTATCTTATCTCTAACTTTTATTCTTCTTATCCTTAGGTTTCTCTTATACCTTACTAGTTATAATAGCGTCGCTATCCTTATTATACTAATTGCGCTACTTCCTAGTATTAGCTATTATTAGCTAAAATTGTCCTTTCTACTAAGACTATTCCTATAAGTAGTTATCTATATACGTAGCTAGCTTAATTAGAGCTTATAGCGTTCTAGGCTTATTATAGTGTATAAGGCTATCCTTAATATTTTCTTTTAGGCCTACTTTGAACACTATTTAAAGTGCCGCGTTGTCCTAATCGATCTGAGCCTATAGTTACTTAAACTCCGCTATATATATAGATACAGACTTAGTTTACCTTAGGAGAGTAATTTTCTTCTCTACCTAGTTCTTAGCGTCTACTTCTCTAAAGATACGTCCTATCTCTTACTTAAATTCGCTCTAACTAGTAAATATAGCTTTAGTTTCCTCTCTAGTTCCCTAGTGTTCTACGTCTAGTAGATAGTTATCTATATAGGGTTACATCTAATTTAAGGCTTATCCCTTTATATATATACTTACTATAAGGATCTTATCCTAGTCGCTTAGTACTTTATTAAATTCGTAATAGAGATTAACTTAAGTAAGGAATATACGTAACTCCTCTTATCCTCTATTATATTTCTTAGGCGCCGCTATCTTAGGTTTCTTAATAGTAGGTAATCTTTTATTAGGTGTAGCTATTAGCTAACTTATAAGCTAATTAATTATATCTTATATTCTAGCTATCTACTAAGCCTAGACATAGGCTAGCTGCCTAAGATTCCTAAGTTCTCTAAGACTTAGGCTATCCTCTATCTTAGAGTTAGATACATTAAGTATCTTATTATTACGTAGCACCTACGTTAAGGGTCCTAGACCCTAGGCTATATTATTCTAAGCAGTTCTGTAGGATACTATTACTAAATCTTAATTAGGTAATTCTGTTAGTTAAACGTCTACTAATATCTAAGGTGGTCAAAGTGTTATATAGGGGTTTACTATACTTCTCTAAGCTTAGTCCGTACTAAGGCGAGATAGATATTGGCGATAGTCTGTGAGGTAGGATATAGAATAATTAGGTGGAAAAGAGTTATTATTATAACTAAGAGATAATTACTACTAATTCTATAAATAATAGAATAACTAGTTAATAATCTATATAAGAGATAAACTATTTAAGTTAACTATAATAAGTATAATAATAAGATCTAATATATTCTTATACCCCTTACCTTAGGTCCTATCCTCCTTACCCTCCCTTCTAAGAGGGAGGCCTAGGAGGGCTATAGCCTCCTAATCCTTACTAGCCTCCTAGAGGCTAGGTCTTAGTAGGATACTAATCCCTTTACGTAATCTAGGCCCCGCCCTAGATCTACTTTCGTCTATTATGTCCGCCTAATAGTCTTCCTTTATATAACCTATATAAAAGGGAAGTAACTCTTTGTTACCTTGTAATAACTTCCTAGAGTAAGGTACTAAGATAGATTAAGCCTTATATTATTAATAATCTAATACTTAAATCTCTTAAATATTAGGGATAGCTACTTAATAACTTCTTTAACGCGCTTAAAGGTTAGATTACTATTTAGATTAAGGTATTATTCTATAAGTACTTTTCTAAATATAAAGGGTTAACTTTCTACTAAACTACTTAGTAGATTATAGAATAGATAGTAGGCCTAAACTTTAATTAATAACGTACTACTATAGCTAATAAGAGTCTAAATAATAAGAAAGAGGGTCCTTATATCTTTTATAATAAGATCTTTAAATAAGAAAAAGAGGCTATTCTAGATATTTACTATTAGTATTAGTTTAAGGTATACCTTAGTATCTATAAGGCTAAGAGGTTTAAGTAGATAGGAAGATTAATTACCCCTTAAGAGGAAGAGAAACTAAAGAAAGATACTAAGACTATAGAGGTGTTAAACTATAAGCTATATATAGTAGAGCTTAGCGTTATAGCCTAAGTTATAACCTACTATATACTAGTAGTATATTATTTCTATAATACTATCTATTTACGTATTAAGTCTAAGTTCTTTAAGTAACTATATATATAACTCTATAATAAGCTTAAGAATAGACTAGGTCTTAATAATAGTAGTAAGAGTATAAATACTCTAATCCTTATACTACTACTTCTTACTAATACTATACTAAGCTATAATAATACTATTTACCTCCTTACTACGTCTCCTAGCGCTATAACTAACGTAAGGAACTAGTTAGCTAGTAAGACTTAATTCTATAAAGCTAAAAAGTCCTCTAAGACCTCTAGTAGAAGTACGTAAGTAATAAAACTACCTTATCTATATATGCTTCTTTTAGTAGTGTAACCCCTCTACTATCTACGGAGATAGATAATACTAATATAACTAGACCTACGAGCTACTATTAATAGAGAAACTAGATCTATTAATAAAGAAAAGTTTATATAGTATATATAGATAGTTTTTAGCTTATTATATAAAGTAGAATCCTATTTAAGGTTACTTATATAAGTAAGTCCTAGGAAACCTAGTTAAACTAATAGCTTAGGCTAAAGCTATATATAAACTAAGTAGTAGATTAGTATACTCTACCTAGAAGATTAATTATACTTATACTTAATTCTCTTTACTATAGACTTTATAGTCTTAGAAGCCTTATATTTTAGCTTAGATACCCTCTTAAGAAAGTAGCTAAGGTCTAGGACCTCTTTACTAGGATTATTAATATACTTTATATTAGTAGTAGAGTTACCCTCCTCTTTAGTAGTAGTCTTAGGTAGAAGGTTATATAGAGTTTAAGCTTTACTCTTAATAAAGATAATATACTTCTCTAGCTATTCCTAGACTTATTACTAAGAGATTAATAAGATCCTTATTATTACTTATATAATAGTAGTATCTATAGTATCTAAAACTATAAAGCCTCGTAATAGTAAATAAGCTAAGAATATTCTTCCTTTTCTAGTAATAGAGGCTCTCTTAAATAAGATAGTTTATAAGTAAAAGAATAGGTAGTAGTAATAAAGGCTTTAGTAAAATTTCTCTTACTCTTATTTTATAACACTACTAAGAGGCTAGATAAGATTACTTTAACTATAGCCTTATAGTAAGGCTTAGTAAGTCCTATATCCTCTATATACTAAGTAATATTATATTATATTCCTATAAATACCTAAAGATAGTATTAAGTTATACCTAACTATTAAGAATAGTAGTAGGATAATACTCTCCTCTACTAGCTACCTAGGTATTAGCGCTTATCTATAGGCTGTACTAGTTATTATATTAATTACTAATCCTAACCTTTACCTTATCTATCTACTAGACTTATAACCTAATAGCTAGTAATACTAATTTAGTTATATAACCTACCTATTAGTAACCTTTTTACTACTTTACTATTTAATTATTAGATAGCCTACTAAAGTAGATTAAAGTCTACTATAGTATTAAGGAAACCTAAAGTAAGTAGTAGGGCTATCCTATAAAGTATATACTAAGAACACTAGATAGATAACTATAAATATTCTAAAGAAGTGTATTATACCTATACACCTAGTATCTTAATTAGTAGCTAAGCGCTAAAAGACTAGAGTAAATAGTAAATAGAAGCTTAATTATAAAGGAGATATAGGTAACTACCTAATAATAACTACTATAATAAAACCTAATAAAGACACTAAGATTATTATAATATTAGATAGTAAAGATAAAGAACCCTATCCTACGTAATAGGAAAGTTTTAGTATACTAATGATAAATATCTATAAAGATAATAATAATAAATCTTAGTGTTTCCTTTTATATACTAAATCTAGAACCTAATTAGTACGCGATAAATTAAACCCCTCTTATTACTCTTAAACTAGCTCCTACGTAGGCTTTTAGCCGCCTTAATATCCTAGAGAGTAAATCTTATCTCTACTATAGATCTTCTAGGAATAGAGAAAGAGTATAAAAAGATATAGTATATTTAAAGCTAGAGAATAAATATAATAAAGAAAAGGAGTAGCTCTATAAAGAGCTTAATAAAATAAAAAGGCTTTATAAGAAAGAGAAAGGTAATAATAACTTAATATAAGTTTAGTCTAGTAATATTATAAGATAAGTAATAGAAAAACTCTAATAAGAACTTAAGGCTATAAGAAGTAACTTAAGGGATATTATAAGAGAGAGAGATAAGTAGCGTATTAAAGCTAATAGTAGTAAGGTAAAAAATAATTAGTTAGTAATAGAGTTATAGGAAGAGAGATAATTAAGAGAGGATAAGAGAAAGGAGTATAAAAGTGTAATAAAAGATATTATAAAGGCTAGGGTACTAACTTTAGATACTATAAACAACTCCCTTATTATAGAGAATAGACGACTTTAAGTAGAAAATAATATCCTTTAAGTTACTGCTACTATACGGCTGTTACTTATACTATCTATAAAGTTAGGGGATACTATCTAAAATTCTATATATAAACTCTCTAGGATAATATAATATTATCCTTAACTATCCTTAATAGTTATTAGACTATCCTATACTATAATACTAACTATAATATTAGAGGCCTAGTATCTAAAATTCTTTATATAAACTCTTTAAAACTAGATAGTATTATTATTAACTATCTATAATAGTGCCTACTAGGATTAGGACTTTAGTAGATAGTAGGAGTATAGGCCTTATCTATAAACTACTACCCTATACCCCCTTATTAGATAACTTACTAAGTAGATATATATTATTATAGACTATCTACTACTAACCTAAGTATATAACCTATAAAAATAAAGATTCCCTATATTAATAAGCTACTATAGCTAGACTTATATATAGGTAATATAGAACTTTATAAAGTACTATATTCTATCCCCTAGAATAGTAAGACGTAGAGGAAAATATAGTAACTCTACCCCTCTATAACTATAACTAGATATAAGTAGCGTATTATACCTACCTCTAGAACTACTAATATAATACTTCTCCCTTATAGGTTATAGGTATATTATATACTAGTAACTTTACTTTTATAGGCCTATTAAATATACACTAGTAATACTCTACTCTACTAGCCTACTACGTAAGTAATTCTAGCTTAAGGCTTATATAGTTAAGCTTATATTATATTAGTACTATACCCTATAGTACTCTATAGCCCTAAATAGAACTAGACTATACCTACTAGTCTAATTACCTTATATATAATACTATTACCTCTACTACTAAGCCTCTATTCTAGTAGATAAAGTATATATACTATAAGGCGTAGGGCTATTATTTCCTCTCTATATTTATTATATTATACTATTCCTAGCCTAAGTATATAAGCCTTATATTTACTACTTACTTATAGTAAAGTCTACGCTTAGCTAAGCGTAGGTAAATAGATAAAAATCTTTTAATAAGTACGTCCTTATAACCTTTAACCCTACTATACCTACTCTACTCTATTACTCTTCCTATAGCTCTAATTAAATAATTAAATCTACTAATAATATATACTAACTACTATAATAGGGTAGCCCTAGCGTAAGAGTATACGTAATAAATACCTCTTAGATATACTTACCCTTACTAGTCTAACTTAGACGAAGACACCTCTCCCTTAGAGATCCTTAAGAGCCTAATCTTAGTAGTAATAATAAGGACGCGATACCTTATAACGTATTATTACTTTTCTAGGATATAAATAGTAGATAGAATAAGAGTAATAATATTAACTAGTATAAGTAACTTAGGAAGGAAGATATATCCTTAAAGACTATATAGTTAAAGTAGCTATAGAATAACTAATTATAATATTAGCTAGCTCTTAAGAGATATATTTATATAGTTAGATACTTATAGTAAGGTTATAAAGATTAAGAGCTTAGAGCTATAGTCTAGATAGCCTAAGCGTATAAGAAAGGATATCCTAGGTAGATAGTTAGATAGTACTTTATTTATTAATATATATAATAGTAAGATACTATTAGTAGTTTACTAAGCTATAGTAGTATTTATATAGTATATAACTCTATCTACTATATAGAACTAGGGCTTAAAATTAATTACACTACTAAGCTAAAAGCTAAGGGTAATAATACTATAAGCGCTTAATATATTAGCTAGATACTATTAATAACTATAGTAAGGTACTATTACGTATTATTAGTATTATCTATTAGGTCTATAGATTTCTCTAGCCTAGATATAAGAAGACTAGTAATATCTACCTCCTTATAAATATATAATACTACTATAGCGATCTAAGAGCGTAGTATAAATATTATACCTATAAGAATTTTACTCTCTAATATACTTAGGCTTCTAATATAACGTATACTAGGTGAGGGTACTATAGAGGAAGATATAGTTTACGCTAACTATATATCTTTTTACTAGCTAGTAAAGGTCTTAAGTAAAAATAAATATACCTTTAGATTTAGGGCTAACTACTCTTAGCTCTTTAATATAGGGTAAGGGGGGCTTATTATTAATAATAATAACCTAGAAACTATAATTAAGTATTAACTATTCGCTTACTTTCACCCTTATATTAATCTTAATCTTAAGGTTAATAATAAACGCTTAACTAAGTAATTATATAAAGTTATATAGTCTATATAAAACTATAGGAATAATATACTAATTATATATAGTGTGCTAGGAAGAAGTATTAAAGACTAGTAATACTAGTAGGGAGATTAGTACTAGTAAACTAGACCTTAGAGGTAAGATAATTAGTGCTTACACTACACTTATATAATAAAAGTATACTTATACTAGTACCCCCTCTCTACCTTAACCTATAAAGCGTAAAGGGCTAGTTTATATTAACTATAGGCGCTAGGAAGAATTACCTATTATAATACTATTTAATAAGGGTTAGTAATACGCTCTTATACCCTTAGATAAAGCGTATATATTTATAATAGATAAGAGCTAGCGTAGGCCTATTATAGAGTCTAATAAAGAACCTAGTAGAGACCTAGATAAAGTCCCTAGCGAAGTCTATAGTAAAGATAGTAGTAAAAACTCTAGTAAAGACTTTCCTATAGCAGGAACTATAGAGAAGGAATATCTAGTAGCTATAACTAAAAATATTATAAAAACTACTAATAAAGTAAAGGATAATAGTAGAGATAGTAATAAAGATAGGGAGAGTAAAGATAAAGAGACTAGGAGGAAGTATAAAGAGAAAGAAGACTAAGATAGAGTATTAGTATTAATATATATATAGTTAGTTACTATAAGGTATTATTTTTACCTATACTAACTTAATATATAGGGTATAAGATAAGATATCTATTAAGAAGGCTCTAGCTATAGAGTAATACGATAAGAAAGAATAGCTTAAGATTAAGGTATTCTTTAGCTTTCCTAAGGGGACCTTTAAGACTAGTAGGAGGATAAAACTTCCTACTATATAGGGTCTAGAGTATAAGTAGTTCTTATACTAATTAGCTAAAGTCTTTTAGCTATATAAGATAGAATTATTAGAGAATAATAGAAGGATTTTTAGGAATATAATAGGTCTTAGTAAGACTAGAGTAATACTAGGTATAGTTATTATTAGGTTTATTTACCTTTAGATATATAATAATATTATATAGTACCTAGATTAATATCTATTACTAGACGTTAATAATACTAATACCTCTATAGTATACCTATTATAGAGTAAATACCTATTTACCTACCTATATTACTTAGTGTTAGCCTTCTATAATATATACCTATAAGTAGCGCCTACCATTATTACTATATTAGGTAAGGCTATTAACGCCTAGCTAAGGGAGGTGTAACGTATAGGTCTTCTTAAGTCTAAGTAGTATAAGGGCGTAGATAGACTATTATTACGCTTTACCTTATAGGCTAGAGAACTAGTTAAGGGGATAAAACCCCTTACTATAGAAGAGTAAGGGTATAAAGATAGCTATATTCTATAATAGTATACGTAACTATAACTAGGGTTATTAGTAGAAGGTATAGGTGTTATCTAGTACACTAATAGAAAATAGACTTAGTAAGGCCCTTATATTTATTACTAAGGTACTCTATAGTATTAATAACTAGGCGACTTAGAGAATAGTTAATAAGAAAATAAAACTAATCTAGTATAACGCTAACTTTATAGATATTAGCGCTATAAGGGTAGGTGTAAAAAGAAATTATAAGCTAAGAGGTATACTTATAAGTAAGGCTTAGATAAGGAATAGTAGAGACGCTAAGATAAAAGATACTAATAGAATACTTAATAATAAGAAGATAAAAGACTTACTAGTAAAGAGCGTAAATATTCTTATAAGATTTATACTACGCTATACACTAGCTACTAATAACCCCTAGGGTTAAAAGAGTTCCTACTACTAAGTAGCTTTTAAGTCTGTATACGCCTATATATAAATAGAAGATAGAGGAAGACTATTAATAATATACTTAGATAGTATAAGACTATTAACGCTAATATTTCTACTAATATACTACTACTTATACTAATAGGATTAGACTTAATAGCTATAGCTACCTACCTAGGCCTTATAGAGCTTAAAGATAGGATAATAATAGAAAACTAATATATAGAAGACGTATACCTTCTATATAGAACGGCTAAGCCCTATTTTATAGACTTAGATAACGCCTAGATATATAGGTATAGAGGTAATTATATAAGTTATTATAAAACTAGAGGCTCTTTATAATATTATAGATAATATAATAGGATTAATACACCTAAACCTAAAGTATAGTAATTAACCTACTAGAAACTAGCCTTAAACTCTTCCTACTATAATTATTATTACGTTATATAAACCTATTACCTAGTTCGTTACCTACCTTACCCTAGAGAAGAAGTATAGAAACTATAATATAACTATCTTCCTAGGTAGTATATTAGATAACGTAAGAGTAGAATAATAGAAGGAGTAGTAGTATAATAATAGTCTACGTATTATAGTAATATCTATAGCGTATATAGAGGCTATTACCTTAGTTAAGGTAAGCTATATTATTAAAATAGAGCTGTAGGACTAATAGGTAAAATAAGACTAAGCCCTATTCTAGGTATACTAAATTAGATAACTTATATAAGCGTATTATAGCTATATCTTATATAACCCTAAATACGAGGTTAAGGTTAGTATCCTATAGCGCTAGCTGTTTAAGATAGTAGCACGGAATCTAATTTTAGTAATAGAAGAGGATAGTAATAATAGACGTACTATAGTTAGCTATAATATTAACTCTTAGGGAGGCGGAGTGTATTATATACTAGGTTAATAGGTAACTAGTATATAAGGGATTATAGATAATAGTTAAGTATAGTTAAGAAGCGTAGTATATAGTCTAAAACCTAATAGATATACGTCGCCCTATTACTTAACTATCTCCTTCTACTATTTACTATATACCCTTATAGAAACTAACGCGTAATTTCTCCGCCCCTTACTAGTAGTATTTATACTTATTTAGAGCTTCTTCTTCCTTATAGAGGCTTTTTCTACGCCTCTTATTCTACTTAAAAGAACGCTACGTATATATAGATCTTAACTAAGGTAAAGATAGTACTATTAGTAAAGTTATTAGATACTCTATATCTATATATTATAATAGTTAGAGATAGTACGTAATAGGTATAGATAGTAAAATACCCTAGCTTATACTAGTATACACTAACGCCCTATAATTAGGTCGCGATATAGTCTTAGTACTACCCTCCTCCCCCCCCCCCTCTTTAATCTAACGTAGGCTATAGCACTAAGAGGTAATAGCGCTCTCTCTAAGTATATATAGTTACCTCTAGTTCTTAAGAAGACCTAGTCTAATAATAATTATTAGGCTATACTATAGAGAATAGTTAAATACTACTATACTACCTAAGTATCCCTAGTAGCACCTAGGGTAGGGGATTTACTTTATTTCTTATATAGGGTACCTAAGCTAGATAGCTATAAGGGGGGGATTTATATACCCTATTTTACAGCGTAAGCCCTCCTATAAGTTAGAGTAGACCTAGATATATAAGGGTTAGAATATAAGGTAATAGTATCTACTATCTTATCTACTCTATTACGCCTCCTAGACCTAAGTTAAAACTAGCTAACATTAGACTTAACTTTATTTATTATAATATACCTCTCTTATATTTACTTATAAAGTTCTACTAAATAGATATATATATATAGTCTTAGACTATACCTAATAGAGATATAACTAAGGTAGATACTTACGTACGTGTCTTATCTATAAATTATAAACCTAGATTCTATTATAAAATCTAGCTAAATAGATACGTATAGCCTTAGACTATCTATAATAAAAATAGGAAGAGATATATAATCCTTAATACACTTAATATTAAATAAATACTAAGGCTAAACTCTTAGTTACTTAATAGAGAGCTAAAGAGTATTACGTTATACTATTATCTATAAATTAATTAAACTTACCTACTATTTACTATTATAAAACGTTATAGAGCTCTATATTCTATCTACTATAACTATAAGAAGGAAGGAAAACGTAGTAGCTCTACCCCTCTATAACTATAACTAGATATAAGTAACACGTTACGCCTACCTCTAGAACTACTAATATAATACTTCTCCCTTATAGGTTATAGGTATATTATATACTAGTAACTTTACTTTTATAGGCCTATTAAATATACACTAGTAATACTCTACTCTACTAGCCTACTACGTAAGTAATTCTAGCTTAAGGCTTATATAGTTAAGCTTATATTATATTAGTACTATACCCTATAGTACTCTATAGCCCTAAATAGAACTAGACTATACCTACTAGTCTAATTACCTTATATATAATACTCTTACCTCTACTACTAGGCGTTTATATTAGAGAATAAATCTTACCTTATACTAAGCGTAGTACTATTATTTCCCTTACACTTTTATTATACTACTATTTATTCTTATATAACGCGCGCTATACGTATAAACTTTATATTTACTATTTACTATAGTAAGGTCTAGACTCGTCTAAGCGTAGATAGTTAGATAAAAATATTAATATAAATATAGCTTTCTTACTTTAACTACGCTACTATAACTATCCTCTACTACCTAATACGTAACCTAAATCGCGCTTTTAAATATTTAGGTAATATAATATAACTTTAATAAGGGTAAGAAGGACCCTAGGTCTATAAGAAGAGTACCCTAATAACTAGTCTAATAATAATACTAATAATATTAGTAAAGGACGCTATAGAGATTATAATAATAATAATATATATATAGTAGACTATAAAATAGACGTAGTAGACCTAGTAGATAATAACGTAGTAAAACTATTATAGAACCCTAATAATAATTAGGATAATAACTAGGATACCGTATAGTACGTATAGCTTAAGTATAAATATTAGCTATTAAAAGAAAACTTTAAGCTATACTATATACTAGAGGAGAGGGACTTTAAATAGCTAGTAGTAGATATAGTTAAGTTTTTACATAGTTATAGTAAGCTTAAGAAGATTAGAGAGTTTAAGGTATAGTCTAGACTACTTAAATATATAAAGAAGGACGTTATAAGTAAGTAGTTAGAGTATACTACGTTTATTAGAGTGCGTAACAGATAGATACTATAAACTATTTACTAGGCTATAGTAGTATACGTGTAGCGCGTAACTCTATCTTCTATATAGTAGTAGGGCCTTAAGGAGATTAAGACTAAGCTAGATAAAAAGAGTATAACGCCTAGAAGCTCTTAATCTATTAGCTAGACTTAACTAATAGCTATAGTAAGGCATAATTATATACTATTAGTATCCTCTATTAGGTCTATAAACTTCTCTAGCTTAGATATAAAAATACTATCTATATTAAACCCTATATAGATATACGACGCTACTATAGAGGTTTAAGAGCGCTATATAAATATTATACTTACTAATATTTCGCTCTCTAATATACTTAAGCCTCTAACGTAACGTATATTAGATAAGGGTAGATTAGATAAAGAGAAGGTCTACGCTAACTATATATCTTTTAAAGAGCTAGTAAAGGTCTTAAGTAAAGATAAATATACTTTTAGTTTTAACGCTAACTACTCTTAGCTCTTTAATATAGGGTAAGGGGGGCTTATTATTAATAATAATAACCTAGAAACTATAATTAAGTACTAACTATTCGCTTAGTTCCGCCCTTATATTAATCTTAATCTTAAGGTTAATAATAAACGCTTAACTAAGTAATTATATAAAGTTATATAGTCTATATAAAACTATAGGAATAATATACTAACTATATATAATACGCTTTAAAGAATAACCTAAGTCTAGCTATACTAGTAAGATAATTAGCACTAGTAAACTAGACCCTAGAGGTAAGACAATTAGCGCCTACACTACGCTTATATAATAAAAGTGCACCTATACTAGTACACCTTCTCCGCCTTAACCTATAAAGTGTAAAGGGCTAATTACTATTAGTTAGAAGCCTTAGAAAGAGTTACCTACTAAGAAACTAGCTAAGAAAAGTTTAGGATACACTCCTATATCCTTATAAATCGCGTAAACGTCTATAATAGATAAGAGCTAGCGTAGGCCTATTATAGAGTCTAATAAAGAACCTAGTAAATAACTTAGTAAATACCTTAGTAAAGCCCCCCCTAAAGTTACTATACTACCCTTTAATAATAACCCTAACTATAAGTCTAAAAGTAATAGTAGTAATAGCTCCTATAGTAACTTCTCTATAGTAAGAACCTTATAGAAAGAATATTTATCTACTTTAGCTAAAAAGCTAAAGAAAACTACTAGTAAAGTAAAGGATAATAGTAGAGATAGTAATAAAGATAGGGAGAGTAAAGATAAAGAGACTAGGAGGAAGTATAAAGAGAAAGAAGACTAAGATAGAGTATTAGTATTAATATATATATAGTTAGTTACTATAAGGTATTATTTTTACCTATACTAACTTAATATATAGGGTATAAGATAAGATATCTATTAAGAAGGCTCTAGCTATAGAGTAATATAATAAGAAAGAATAGCTTAAGATTAAGGTATTCTTTAGCTTTCCTAAGGGGACCTTTAAGACTAGTAGGAGGATAAAACTTCCTACTATATAGGGTCTAGAGTATAAGTAGTTCTTATACTAATTAGCTAAAGTCTTTTAGCTATATAAGATAGAATTATTAGAGAATAATAGAAGGATTTTTAGGAATATAATAGGTCTTAGTAAGACTAGAGTAATACTAGGCGTAGTTATTATTAGGTTTATTTACCTTTAGATATATAATAATATAGCGTAGCGCCTAGATTAATATCTATTACTAGATGTTAATAATACTAACACCTCTATAGTATACTTATTATAGAGCGAATACCTATTTATCTACTTATATTACCTAGTGTTAGCCTTCTATAATATACACCTATAAGTAGCGCCTACTATTATTACTATATTAGGTAGGGCTATTAACGCCTAGCTAAGGGAGGTGTAACGTATAGGTCTTCTTAAGTCTAAGTAGTATAAGGGCGTAGATAGACTATTATTACACTTTATATTATAGGCTAGAGAACTAGTTAAGGGGATAAAACCCCTTACTATAGAAGAGATAGTTAAAGTAAGAATCGCGATTAACGTTTTAGCTAGGTTAGAGGGGTTTAACGCTAAGCTAATAAATAAGAAGATTTTTTAGATATAGTAAGGTTAAAAGTACTCTAATAAAGTAGAATAGGAACTAGTCTATAATTATATAAACTATCCTTAAGTAACCTCTAATAGACTATTACCTATATTAGGTTAACTAATTGTTTTAGCTAGTAAAAGGTTAATAGAAACTTACGCTTTTATTCCTCTAAGAATAGTAGATATTATAGTAATATATATAGTTACTATAAGTAATAGAGATATTATAAAGAATAGGTCCTTAATAATTACTACTAGAGTAATAGTATAGGGTTATTTAATCTTTAATAAATTTTATAACACTAAGAGTAGGGGTATAAAGATAGCTATATTCTATAATAGTATACGTAACTATAACTAAGGTTATTAGTAGAAGGTATAGGCGTTATCTAGTATACTAATAGAAAATAGACTTAGTAAGGCTTTTATATTTATTACTAAAGTACTCTATAGTATTAATAACTAAGTAACTTAGAGAATAGTTAAGAAGAAAATAAAACTAATCTAGTATAATACTAACTTTATAGATATTAGCGCTATAAGGATAGGTATAAAAGGAAATTATAAGCTAGGAGGTATACTTATAAGTAAGGCTTAGATAAGGAATAGTAGGGACGCTAAGATAAAAGACACTAGTAGAATACTTAATAATAAGAAGATAAAAGACTTACTAGTAAAGAGTATAAATATTTTTATAAGATTTATACTACGCTATACACTAGCTACTAATAACCCCTAGGGTTAAAAGATTTCTTTACTACCTAGTAGCTTTTAAGTTTATATATATCTATATATAAATAGGATATAGAAAGAAACTATTAGTAATACTCTTAATAAATATAGTTCTAGTAAGAATCTACTTAAGCTAACCTAATCTTATATAATTATAGTATTAATATACCTATACCTTATAGAACTTAAAGGTAAACTACTTAAGGTAGACCCTAAAATAGGTATAATATACCTTTTAGGTAATATAGCTAGCCCTTAACTTAGAGACCTAAGTAATATATAGATTTATAATAAGTTAGGAGTCCCCTCTGGGCCTTAGGGACGGGGCCTACAGTGTCATCTCATATTGCGTTGCCAAGAAATTTTGAAACTAAGCCTGAACTGTCCTAGCGTGTCCGGAAGTCTCTTTTTGCCCACAACACCTCTCCGTCTATCCCCCACATCACGCCCAGCTGCACCGCCTCGACGTCCCCACCATCACAATCACTGCTGACACTACCCAGAGATTGAGAAGCTCTATCGCATCGCAGCAATCACATTTCAAGAGCGCAAGCACCGCCGCTATCACGATCACAGTCACGGTCACAGTTACAATTACAATTACGATTACAATTACAATTCCCTTTAAGCGGCTACAAAGCCTATACATTACTATCGCCTAAACTCCTCCGCAGCCGCTGCGCACCCGAGTCCCATCGCGCCGTATCCCAAGCCTCCCGCGTCGTCGTCGTCGTTGTCGAATCGATCGTCAGCCGTACCTACTCGATACGATCACAAGATGGGGATGAGCTGGCCGAGGACCCACCACAGCCATCCATCGTAGTCCCCGCTCATGACCATCTTGACATACGCCTCTTGCTCTATCGTGAGCGTGCCCCCAGCCGCTATCATGTCACTCAGCTTCTCGATGCGAACGTTCTGCTCTACAGCAACAGATGACCTCGCTTCTGTGTTTATCCCGGTGCTGGCCAGCAAAGCGACGCTGCCCAGGCGAACAAGAGTCACGGCAAACGGGCCATCCGTGTGGAAGAGAATTTCATATTGGTCCTCAGTGGTATCATCCGACAAGTTCAGAGAGGAGAGGCAGGCGTCCAGGAAGGGGCTCAAGACACCATGAGGCTTGAGATCATCGTAGTTCAAGCTGATTTGATCCTTGGTGTACCAGTGCTTTGCGTCTGCGTCGGTGTCGACGTTGAGTGCCGTCTGCAACTCCAGGAATGGCCGCTCGACGCCCATGACGCGATCGCACGTCACAAGGCGCATGGTGTTGAAGAAGGTGTTTCTCTTTGGTGGTAAGCTTCGGGATGGAGTGTTGAAGTGGAAGTTGAGAAATGGAAATTTGAAGAGCCAGCAGTTGCTCAAATATTTCTTCATTCTCGAGTACCATGGTCGCGAGCCTGGATGCGAGCCATGGACCATGGTTTGAAAACTCCTCTTCCCCCCAAACTCCTCTTCTCCCCAACGTCGCCGCGACTTTCCAGAACCTCCTGAAGTTCAGGGCTTTGGCTTCAACCCATCTATTGTCGAATATATACAGCTGCATACAGTGAAAACAGGTGTTTGGGAAACACACCTTTACCGCGATTTATCACAGTGTCTTTCAACAGTGTTGTGCTTGCGTCTTTTACCAGCACGTTTATCATTTGAATAATAAGTTAGGAGAAGTTACTAAGGATAGCGCTAAACTAGAGGTACTTTTTAAGATTATAGATAAGGTAATAGGATTAACGCGCCTAAACCTAAAGTATAGTAATTAACCTACTAGAAACTAGCCTTAAACTCTTCCTACTAAGATTATTATTATATTATATAAACCTATTACCTAGCTTATTACCTACCTTACCCTAGAGAAGAAGTATAAAAACTATAATATAACTATCTTCCTAGGTAGTATATTAGATAATATAAGAGTAGAATAATAGAAAGAGTAGTAGCGTAATAATAGTCTACGTATTATAGTAATATCTATAGTGTACGTAGAGTTAATTATATTTATTAAGGTAAGCTACTTTATTAAGATAGAGCTATAGGACTAATAGGTAAAATAAAACTAAGCCCTTTTTAAAATATACTAAATTAGATAACTTATATAAGTATATTATAGCTATATATTATATAACCCTAAAAGTAAGGTTAAGGTTAGTATCCTATAGCGCTAGCTATTTAAGATAGTAGCGTAGAATCTAATTTTAGTAATAGAAGAGGATAGTAATAATAGATATACTATAGTTAGTAATAAGGTTAACTTTTAGGTAGGTATAGATATTATATACTAGATTAATAGGCTACTAATATACGATTAAGGAGATAGTAAATAATAATTAAGTATAGTAAGGAAGCGTAGTAGATAGTGTAGGACTTATATAGTAATATACGCGCTTTATTAAACCTCTACTCTACTAGTAGTTATACTATCTATAATAGTATAGTATATTTTAAAACGCTACTATAGAATACGTAATATAGTAAGAAAAGCTACTATACTTTACTTACTTATAATAGTTTACTAATACGCGTAAGTAAGGAAGATAATATTTAAGTAGAGGAATACTAGTAACCTAGGTAATAATAGTAACTAGTGTAGGTATACTAGTTATAGATAGTATAAAACTATTTATTATAGTATAGGCTTAGCTTATTACTAGTAACTTACGCTACCTCTAAGTATATTCTTAGGAATATAAAGTATATAACTTAACTTTTCCTAATAACCTTATAAGATACTACTAAAATTAGAAGACTCTTAATAATTAAGTAGTAAGCCCTTAAACGTACTCTAAGTACTAGGTAATAGGTTTAGAGCTAAACCCTTAGAAGGACTAAAGAACTCTATTATCTACTTAGCCTCCTTATACGCTAACTCTTTAATTTCCTAAGATTTAACTATAATTACGTCTTTAGCGTAATAGTCTAATAAATCTATCTATAGATATAGGCGCTCCTTACGTATACGTTATATACGTAACTCTTCTAACGCCTTTTTATATACCTTTATTACTATATCCTAGGTATTATAACTTTCTTTTATATAAACGTATAATTTTTCCTTCTCTTTAGCTAAACGCTTAAACTCTAACTCTATAACCTAGACGTTATATTACTAGCTATAACGTAGACACTTACTACACTTCCCTAAATAAATATAAACCTTATATATACGCTTATTATACGTATAGGTAGTATATTTTTAAACTATAGCTTCTCTAAAGGAATTAATAAAGTTATAAAGGTAATAATAATAGTTAGTACTAGTAAGAGGTTTCTACTTAGGTATAGTAAGATAAGATTAAGGTAGCTAATACTACTTATAATATAAGGTAACTCTAGTTTTAAGCTAAGCTTTACTATAACTATATAACTTAAGGATAACTTACTAAGAGGGAGAGGATAGTATTATAATTATAGAATAAACCTAGACTATAAGAGGATAATAGGTTATTAGTGTACCTAAAATACTAACCTAATAGTAGTTAATAGTTACGTAATTACTTAGTGCTTAGTACTCTTAGTATAACTAAGTAATACTAATTAGACTATAGGACTACTTAGTACTTAGTATACTTAGTATAACTAAGTAGAGCTAAGTAGTAGACACTTATTAAGTATATAGCTTAGGTACTAAACCCTTATAGCTTAGTATATTTAACTTTATATAAGACTCTAGTATTTAATCTAAGGATTATACTTTATTCTTATATAACCCTTTATAATATAATATTATATTAATCTTCTAATTATACTATTATACTAACCCTATCTATTATACTTACTTATCCCTAAGAACTAACTCTTAGGTTATCTAAGGAAGACCTTTATATTCCTTTAAGACTTATACTATATATAAACTTATAAATATAATATATTTCCCTTATATTATCCTCTAGGAGGTCTTCTATTATAACTTAAAAACGCTAACTAAATAAGTACTAATTAATCTATCTAATATATAATATACTAGCCCTATTTATACCTAAGAGCTACCTAAGGTAGTTTATTATAGGTTAGATAAGTAATTACTAAAGTTTTACTATATATTCTAAGATAGTAAAGTATTTAAAAGAGATTAGATTAACCTCTATATTAGTAAGATTATTATAGAAGAGACTATTAAGGAGAAGAGGATATAGAAATAGTAGAAGAAAGTTAGGGAACTTAAGTATATAGTGTTACAAGGTAACAAGGAATTGCTTCCCTTTTATGCAGGTCGCATGAAGGAAGACTATTAGGCGGACACGATGGACGAAAGTGGATCTAGGGCGGGGCCCAGATCACGTGAAAGGAATGGTATCCCGCCAAGACCTAGCCTCCGGGAGGCCAGTGAGGATCGGGAGGTTACGGCCCTCCTAGGCCTCCCTCTTGGAAGGGAGGGCAAGGAGGATAGGACCTATAGTAATAGGTATAAGAATGTGTTGGATCTCATTATTACACTCGTTGTGGTCAACTCAAATAGTTTATCTCTTACACAGATTGTCAACTAGTTATTCTATCGTTTATAGAATTGGTATTGTTTATCCTTTGGTTACAACGATAACTCTTTTCCACCTGATCATTCCATACGATACCTCACCGACTACCGCTTTAGTCTACCTCGCCTTAGTACGGACTGAGTTTAGAGAAGTATCGCCTAACCCCGTGTAACACTTTGACCACCTTGGATATTAGTGGACGTTTAACCAACAGGACAGCCCGATTAAGATTTAACAATGGCTCATCAGGGAAACGCGCAGAACAACAGGGCTTAGGGTCAGGGACCCTCGACGCCAGCACGCCCTACCCTAGAAAATGATGAGATGCTGGAAGCATCCGATGACGAGGGAGAGAACCCTAACGTCACCGAGCTTAGGAATCTTAGGTAACACACAACCACGCAGGCTCAGCAGATTGCTGAGATGCAGGCAATGATCAATTAGCTTGCAGGGCAACTGATGATGACCCCTAACGAACGACCCGTTGCTACAAAGAAACCCAAGATAGCGTCACTAGAGAAATACGGTGGAGAACGAGAAAAGCTACGAGTATTTCTCACCAACATCGACCTGTACTGCGAGTATAACGAGGTACCCAACGACCAGGAAAAGATCCTCATGGCCAGTACATACATGAAGGATAAGGCTTCCAATTGGATGCAACCCTATGTGGACGACTATCTGCTGGATGCAGAACACATGGGCACCAAAGAAGGAACCCGTACCTTGTTCGCAAGTTGGACAGAGTTTAAGCAAGAGATGGGACGCATCTTCGGAGAAGTAGACGCTCAGAACCAGGCAGAGAAGAAGATCACTCGCCTGAGGCAGACCTCGTCAGTATCGGCATACACGGCGGAATTCAAGCAACTACAAGCACGGATCGATTGGGATGATGCGGCACTTCGAACGGTATTCGAAGCAGGCCTCAAAGAGAATGTCAAGGACGGCCTTGTACACCACGATAAGCCCGGGACACTACACGCTCTGATTGAGCTAGCCACGCGTATCGACAACAGGTTGTGGGAACGAAACGATCAGAAGAAATACTTCCGACCCAACCTGCCCAACATGAAGAAACAGCGTGGTAGATTCGACAGGGATGGCGACGCCATCATGACCGGCAAGGTACAAGAGAAGGCCAAAGACAAGAAAACCCGAGGAGGTAAAAGACACGACGGTCTCTCCAAGGAAGAACGCCAGCGGCGTTACGACAACAAAGCATGTCTCCGATGCGGGAAGACAGGACACTTCGCTAGGGATTGCGAAGAAGAACAAGTCAAACAGGCAGCTATCAAGATCCGGATGATCAGACAAGGCACGCCTTACCCGGCCGGGATAGAGCCGGATGACAACCTAAGCGACTTAGACCTATACGAGGAGGCACGCTTGGAGGATAAGGAAGGCTACGAAATCGTCCCAAGAGTTAAACCGGACAACGAAGTTCTCACTATGGGCCAGCCAAAGAAGACTGACTGGAAGGTCAAAGGCACCATCGTGATGGAACGATTAGCCAACAACCAATGTTGGGTATGTAGTAACAAGACACACTACGCCGACGAATGCACGGTTCGCGAACGAATTATGATTACCGGCCCGAATGCCGAAGAAATTGGGTATCAGGCGATACACCAACAACCCTACTTCGATGATCCAATGGCTGAGGTCGAGGACCAAGAAGCCCACGAAGTAGAAGATACTAAGGATCACAAGGATTTGTGTTGGTATGACTGCAAGATAAATTGCGAGTTCCATAAGCAAGATAAGGAGGATTGCAGGACAGACCAGGACCGGTGCTGCCACCTGAACCTCTGGGCAGACGAATGTCTAGCAGACATCTGCCATCTACACGAACCAGAGAAAGTGGAGATCCACTACAGACTTCTATGGATGCAATGCAGGAACGGGTGTGACTTCTATCGCAAGCAGCTCAAGGAAGCACACAAGGTGGATGACTATTACCATCGCACCCTATCATCAAACATCTGCGAGGTAGCAGATTATGAGATTCACGAGGCCAAGAAGGCTCAACCAAGGAAGAGGATCACTAGGGAGGAGATACCTCACCAGAACATTCATTGGAGCTTCTGTTACGACGACAGGTGCTTGACGCACTACAGCTCAAAGAATGACACAGGCTACTTTCCTAAGTACAGGAAAGGTAAGCAGTTAAAAAACTAGGATGCCGCTAGGGACAGGGTCACGCTGGTGAAGGCAGTCCTAAAACGACCCTTAGGAAGGTGCAGGATACCAATGGTCGGGTGAAGCAGCTGCTCACGACCGTATCTGTACAGGGACGAAACATCGAGGCGCTCGTAGATAGCGGGGCCGCACGGACGATGATCTCACCTAGAGTGGTGGAGAAACACGAACTACCCTACCGGGTTAAGAAGAACCCAGTATCGGTACTGTTAGCCGACGAGAAACCCATAGAATATAGAAACGGCATAATACGGATGGAAACTGAATCAACAAAGCTACGGATAGCTGGCATAGAGTGCCAAATAAATATCGACATAATAGAACTAGGAGGACTAGACATGTTGATTAGTTATAACTAGCTAGATGCCCATAACCCCACCATCGACTAGCGAATAAAGACGATACTCAGAAGAGAACCTGTGCACAAGGTTGCTGGAGTACGCCAAAGAGTGAGCCCGAAGGACCAGAGCTCAACCCAGGACGGGAGGTTCGGCAAGATCTCGCCTCATAAGATCATGAGAATCTATGAGAAGGACCCTCAAAGAGTAGGAGTCATATAGATAAGACGAGTCGCGACCACGAAGGAAGGACCCTTACCACTAGAGATACCAAGAGAGTATCAGACCGACGAGTTTAGAGAACTCTTCGAGGAAAACGAAGCCACGGATTTGGCAGACCATCAGGATTGGGATCACGAGATCATCCTAGATGAAGGGGCAAAGTTAAGCCCAGGACCTATGTATCCCATATCGCCCGAGCACGATGCTGAGCTAAGGGAGTACATCCAGAAGAATCTAAAGAAGGGATTTATCCGACCGGGATCAGGCCCAATAGCCTCACCCATCTTGTTCGTAAAGAAGCCTAACAGGAAGTGGCGACTATGTGTCGACTTCCGAAGGTTGAACAGCGTTACTCGGAAGAACCGATATCCCTTACTACTAATAACTGAGCTTATGGATCGACTCCAGGGAGCCAAGTGGTTTACGAAGTTCGACGTTCGGGAAGGATTTCACCGAATCAGGATCAAGGAAGGACACGAATGGATAACAGCGTTCAAAACGAAATATAGACTGTTCGAGTACACAGTAATGCCTTTTGGGTTAACGAATGCCCCGGCAACGTTTCAGTCAGTCATCAACAACGCTCTTCACGAGTACCTTGGAATCTTCGTCACAGCGTACATCGACGATGTGCTGGTATACTCTAGTGGGACGCTAGAAGAACATGTGGAACATGTTAAGAAAGTGCTCAGGAAGCTTAAGGAATACAAGCTGTACCTGCAGCCGGGGAAGTGCGAATTCCACACGAAGGAAACGGAATACCTAGGCTTCATAATATCTACAGAGGGGGTGAAGATGAACCCAAAGAAGACAGCGGCTGTACAGGAGTGGCCAACGCCCAAAACAGTTAAGGACGTGCAATCCTTCCTAGGATTTGCTAACTACTACTGGAAGTTCATCAAGGATTACTTAAAGATCACAACACCTCTCTCTAAGATTACGAAAAAGGAAGTTAGTTTCAAATGGAATAAGGAACATTAGGAGGCTTTTGATCGAATCAAGCAGATATTCCTCGAGGCACCAGTACTAGAGATGTACGACCCAAAGCGAGAGACGCGAGTCGAGACCGACGCGTCAGATTATGCACTCGGAGCTGTATTGTCGCAGCAGTGCCTAGACAAAAAGTGGAGACTAGTGTTCTACTACTTAAGAAAGTTCTCTGGAGTAGAACTAAACTACGACGTTCACGATAAGGAGCTACTAGGAGTAGTTGATGCCTTTGAACAGTGGGAAGTCTATTTGCTAGGACTACCACACCAGATCGAGGTTTTTACCGATCACCAGAACTTGGCAGGTTTCATGACAACGAAGAAACTCAACTGACGACAAGTCCGATGGGCTGAGATGCTAGCTCAGTTTGACTTCAAGATAACTCACCGCGCTGGAACGCTCAACGGAGCTGCGGATGCTTTAAGCAGGAGATCCGACTTACGCGAGGAAAATCATAAGGAACTATATGACGCCATGTTTAAGAAGATGCCTGATGGCACACTACGTTACAACTAGCCGGAACTAGCTAAGATAGCTAAGGTGGCCGAGTGGGTAGAAACACTTTAGCAGCAGTGGCAGCAGAGAGCGGCTAGCTGGCAGTTCGAGCCTGACGAGAACGGCTCCGACGAACTGTTACAAGACAAGCGAGAGTACCGAGATATGATTCGAAGCGATCGAACATATGTACCCCCACACATGAGATCGAGTCTCATCAAGGAACTGCATGAGTCCCTAGAGTATGGACATGCATCGCTAGAAGAAATGGTTAGGCGACTATTAAAGGTGTTTGCGATACCACGCTTGCGAGCGAAGGTGCAGGACGTCCTAGGCAACTGTTTGGCTTGTCATCAGAACAAACCTAAGAGACATAAGCCCTATGGCCTGTTACAACCCTTACCGCCACCAACGAGACTATGGAGTAGCGTAACAATGGACTTTATAGTGAAGCTCCCGAAGTCGTTAGAACCAGGATCCGGAAGATTATGCGACATAGTCCTAGTCATCGTGTGTCGTCACACGAAAGGAGCAAAATTTGTGCCCACGGAAGAAACCATTACGGCAGAAGAATGCGCGTATGAGGTCAGTAAGGCACTTATGTCAGAACATGGGATACCTGAAGAATTCATCACTGATCGTGATAAACTGTTCACTTCCAAGTATTGGAACACATTCCTGGCAAAGTTGGGTGTGAAGAAGAAGCTATCGACTAGCTTCCACCCCGAAACAGATGGCCAGACGGAACGAACGAACCAGACACTGGAACAGTATCTGAGGATGTACGCTAACAAGCTGCAAGACAACTGGGTTGAACTCTTGCCGACAGCATAATTGGCCTACAATAGTACTAGGTCTGCGACGACTAAGTACTCGCCACACTATGCGAACTACGGATATGAGCCGATTGCTCATCGAGATCCGAAAGATATAGAGAGTATCGCAGTAGGTGCAGACGACAAAGCCCGCTTGATGCGAGAACTGCACGACGAATTGAGCAAGAACATCGCTTATAGGAACCTTACAACAGCTAAAGCGGCTAATAAGCAAAGGATTGAGGGACTAACCTTTAAGAAGGGGGACAAAGTTTTCCTGTCACGACAGAACTTGAAAACTAAGCGACCAAGCAAGAAACTGGACAACCTCCGAGTAGGACCATTCGAAGTTCTAGAAGAAATGGGCAACGTAAATTACAAACTCTAACTCCCACTAGGTATGCGCATCCACCCTGTCTTTCACAAGAAACTCCTGGAAAGAGCACCTCTAGATGCCGAGCTAGCTACCGACATAGAGCTCGAGGACGATGAATACGAGGTCGAAGAAATCAGGGACCTGCGGAAAATCGGTCGTTAGTGGAAATACTTGGTCAAGTGGCTAGGATGGCCAGAGAGCCAGAACACTTGGGAACCAAAAGAAAATTTGACGAACTGCAAGTCACAGGTACGTGAGTACTATCGGAGACACCTAGAGAAGGGAGGAGCGGATCCTCTAGGGAAGAAAAGAATTTAGAAAAAGGATCGAAAGAAGCGTTATCCTGCAACCAGCCTAAGTCAGTCGACAGTCCGGGTAGCGATGGTTTAGTTGGTTGAAAGTCCGTACTAGGGGCAGAGTTCCCCTCGGCTTGCTCTTTCGCGCGATCCTGAAGACTCAAAATAGCGTGATCTTGATCAGCGAATGCTCGCTCTCGCGCCTCAGTCTCTGCCACTTCCAGCTGAAGTTGAGCGACCTCGGCCTCAGCTCGAAGAAGCGCTAAGCGCTTCTCGCGCTTTTTAGCCTCAACCTTCTCCCACTCTTCCTTAGTCACAAATAAGCTACACTCAGCTTTCACCGAAATACAGCCCGCACACTGCCTAGAGGCAGTGTCTACGAAACAACGAAGATTCTTCTCCTTACACCGCTTGCAACGAAAGGTCATCTCGTTCCCTTGTTGGCGGATACAGTCAGCACGAGCCTGGCGCTGTTAAGTCGAGTTCTGGGTACGGACGCGTCGAGAAGTCTGAACCTTAGGCATAGTCAGGGAAAGTGAGGAAAGGAGGAAAGAGAGGATACGACACCACTAGAGTAGCTATACCTCTACTACCGCCGCCGGACTAGGCGCGGGAAAACGATAATCTAGGGTATCAAGACGATACGCCTAAGAGGGGGGGTAATATTACAAGGTAACAAGGAATTACTTCCCTTTCATGTAGGTCGCATAAAGGAAGACTATTAGGCGGACACGATGGACGAAAGTGGATCTAGGGCGGGGCCTAGATCACGTGAAAGGAATGGTATCCCGCCAAGACCTAGCCTCCGGGAGGCCAGTGAGGATCGGGAGGTTACGGCCCTCCTAGGCCTCCCTCTTAGAAGGGAGGGCAAGGAGGATAGGACCTATAGTAATAGGTATAAGAATGTATTGGATCTTATTATTACACTCGTTGTAGTCAACTCAAATAGTTCATCTCTTACACAGATTGTCAACTAGTTATTCTATTGTTTATAGAATTGGTATTGTTTATCCTTTGGTTACAACAATAACTCTTTTCTACCTAATTATTCTATACGATACCTCACGGACTACCGCTTTAGTCTACCTCGCCTTAGTACGGACCGAGCCTAGAGAAGTATAGCCTAACCCCGTGTAACATATAAGGCTTAGCTTAATAGGTGCTATAGCTATAAGCTCTTTATATTTAGCTATATCTTTCTCCTAAACTAAGGGGGCTTTAGCTAAGAAACCTAGTCCTAGCTATATAGGTAAGTAGTTAATATTAAGAGAGTAATAAAGGATTAATATCTTAGGCTTAAAGCGAGGGAATTTAAATAAATATTATAAAGATAAGAGAATATAGTATAGATAGTATTACTACTAATATTCCTCTAGTTAAAGTTAAAAGTATAGTAGTAGCCCTAGGTAGTTATTCTTAAGGAAGGAACTAGGTAGTAGTTATAAAGGGTAGAAATAGTAGTAGAGGATAGTATATAAGTTAGAAGGTTATATCTTATCTCTAGTAGGCGTATAATAGTATTATATATCTTTAGTATCTAGCGTTTATAATATACTATATATATACTAGTAGTACTAAATATAAACTTATATAAGCCTACAGTTACTTAGTTAATACTTTATCTTAGAAAAAGTCTCTAAACGTACTATAATAATAATAAAAAAAAAGTATATAAAGGCTAAAGTTATATTAAAGGACTATACTTAGTTCTTACCCTAACTATACTAAGAGTTATAGTTCTAGTAGCCTTAGGTATTAGTAGTATATAATTAGTTATTATAAATCTAATAACTCTTTTATTAATACCTACTATACTATTAGGATTAGTATTAACCCTTTAGCTATAGCCTTTTAAGTTCCTAACTATTTATTAAATAATTTTAGTTTACTATATTATTAACTTTATATTCTACTTTTATATAAATACTTAAGTTACTTATAAGCTCTATTTCCTAAGATATTTATTATAGTTTCTAATATTTAAGTTCTAAGCTAATATAATTAATTCTTAGGTTTAGTATTTTATTAATTAACTTATTTACTTTTATATTAATAGGGGCCTTTTTAGAAGGTAACTAAGTTAGTTAATAGTACTAATTATCTTCCCTAACTAAGATAGATAACTTTAGGGCTTAGAAAATTTATATAAAGATATTAGGTAGGTTATAGTATACTATAAGTATATACTAAATAGCTATTAGCTTAGGTAGGGTAAACTTTACTTTAGAGGTAATTTCTTTAATTACTTTTAATAAGTTAAGTATATATACTTCCTCTTCTACTTTTAGGTAAGTAGTTAAGTAGTTACTAATCTTCTTATAGCTAAATTCCTAGAGGCTATTAGTTTTAAGGCTAAATCTCTTAAGTACTTTAGTTACTTATCTAAGTAGTAATCTCTTAACTAGATAAAAACCTTAGTATTCTTTATTAATAGTTATAGCTTTAATATAATATTTATTATAGATCTAAAACTCTTATAAGTATTTTTTAATATTTAGATTAGACCTTACTTAATACTAGAGAAGCTAATATTTAAAGTATTTAGCTTATACTTCTTATTAGCTCTAGTTATTACTCTTAAATAACCTTTTAAGTACTTCTCTAAAGTCTTTCTAAAACTTATTTACCTAAGCTATATTATAAGTATTAGAAGCTTAGATAATAGTCTACTACTTCTATTTATAATAGGCTAAGAGCCTATTAACTATAGCTTTATTACTAAACTTATAATACTTAGATATATCTTTAAAGTATTCTAAGAATATAGTAATATTAGTACTATTAAAGACTAGAACTATTTTAGTTAAGTATAGTAGGTGTTACAAGGTAACAAGGAATTGCTTCCCTTTCATGCAGGTCGCAGGAAGGAAGACCATCAGGCGGACACGATAGACGAAAGTGGATCTAGGGCGGGGCCTAGATCACGTGAAAGGAATGGCATCCCGCCAAGACCTGGCCTCCGGGAGGCCAGTGAGGATCGGGAGGCCACGGCCCTCCCAGGCCTCCCTCTTGGAAGGGAGGGCAAGGAGGACAGGACCTAAGGCAAGGGGTATAAGAATGTGTTGGATCTCATTATTACACTCGTTGTGGTCAACTCAAATAGTTCATCTCTTACACAGATTGTCAACTAGTTATTCTATTGTTATAGACTTGGTAGCGTTATTCTTTGGTTACAACGATAACTCTTTTCCACCTGATCATTCCATATCCTACCTCACGGACTACCGCTTTAGTCTACCTCGCCTTAGTACGGACCGAGCCTAGAGAAGTATAGCCTAACCCCGTGTAACACTTTAACCACCTTGGATATCAGTGGACGTTTAACCAACAGGACAGCCCGATTAAGATTCAACAATGGCTCATCAGGGAAACGCGCAGAACAACAGGGCTCAGGGTCAGGGACCCTCGACGCCAGCACGCCCTACCCCAGAAAATGATGAGATGCTGGAAGCATCCGATGACGAGGGAGAGAACCCTAACGTCACTGAGCTCAGGAATCTTAGGCAACACACAACCACGCAGGCTCAGCAGATTGCTGAGATGCAGGCAATGATCAATCAGCTTGCAGGGCAACTGATGATGACCCCTAACGAACGACCCGTTGCTACAAAGAAACCCAAGATAGCGTCACCAGAGAAATACGGTGGAGAACGAGAAAAGCTACGAGTATTTCTCACCAACATCGACCTGTACTGCGAGTACAACGAGGTACCCAACGACCAGGAAAAGATCCTCATGGCCAGTACATACATGAAGGATAAGGCTTCCAATTGGATGCAACCCTATGTGGACGATTATCTGCTGGATGCAGAACACATGGGCACCAAAGAAGGAACCCGTACCTTATTCGCAAGTTGGACAGAGTTTAAGCAAGAGATGGGACGCATCTTCGGAGAAGTAGACGCTCAGAACCAGGCAGAGAAGAAGATCACTCGCCTGAGGCAGACCTCGTCAGTATCGGCATACACGGCGGAATTTAAGCAACTACAAGCACGGATCGATTGGGATGATGCGGCACTTCGAACGGTATTCGAAGCAGGCCTCAAAGAGAATGTCAAGGACGGCCTTGTACACCACGATAAGCCCGGGACGCTACACGCTCTGATCGAGCTAGCCACGCGTATCGACAACAGGTTGTGGGAACGAAACGATCAGAAGAAATACTTCCGACCCAACCTGCCCAACATGAAGAAACAGCGTGGTAGATTCGACAGGGATGGCGACGCCATCATGACCGGCAAGGTACAAGAGAAGGCCAAAGACAAGAAAACCCGAGGAGGTAAAAGACACGACGGTCTCTCCAAGGAAGAACGCCAGCGGCGTTACGACAACAAAGCATGTCTCCGATGCGGGAAGACAGGACACTTCGCTAGGGATTGCGAAGAAGAACAAGTCAAACAGGCAGCTGTCAAGATCCGGATGATCAGACAAGGCACGCCTTACCCGGCCGGGATAGAGCCGGATGACAACCTAAGCGACTTAGACCTATACGAAGAGGCACGCTTGGAGGATAAGGAAGGCTACGAAATCGTCCCAAGAGTTAAACCGGACAACGAAGTTCTCACCATGGGCCAGCCAAAGAAGACTGACTGGAAGGTCAAAGGCACCATCGTGATGGAACGATTAGCCAACAACCAGTGTTGGGTATGTGGTAACAAGACACACTACGCCGACGAATGCACGGTTCGCGAACGAATCATGATTACCGGCCCGAATGCCGAAGAAATTGGGTATCAGGCGATACACCAACAACCCTACTTCGATGATCCAATGGTTGAGGTCGAGGACCAAGAAGCCCACGAAGTAGAAGATACCAAGGATCACAAGGATTTGTGTTGGTATGACTGTAAGATAAATTGCGAGTTCCATAAGCAAGATAAGGAGGATTGCAGGACAGACCAGGACCGGTGCTGCCACCTGAACCTCTGGGCAGACGAATGTCTAGCAGACATCTGCCATCTACACGAACCAGAGAAAGTGGAGATCCACTACAGACTTCTATGGACGCAATGCAGGAACGGGTGTGACTTCCATCGCAAGCAGCTCAAGGAAGCACACAAGGTGGATGACTATTACCATCGCACCCTATCATCAAACATCTGCGAGGTAGCAGATTGTGAGATTCACGAGGCCAAGAAGGCTCAACCAAGGAAGAGGATCACCAGGGAGGAGATACCTCACCAGAACATTCATTGGAGCTTCTGTTACGACGACAGGTGCTTGACGCACTACAGCTCAAAGAATGACACAGGCTACTTTCCTAAGTACAGGAAAGGTAAGCAGTCAAAAAACTAGGATGCCGCCAGGGACAGGGTCACGCTGGTGAAGGCAGTCCTAAAACGACCCTTAGGAAGGTGCAGGATACCGATGGTCGGGTGAAGCAGCTGCTCACGACCGTATCTGTACAGGGACGAAACATCGAGGCGCTCGTAGATAGCGGGGCCGCACGGACGATGATCTCACCCAGAGTGGTGGAGAAACACGAACTACCCTACCGGGTTAAGAAGAACCCAGTATCGGTACTGTTAGCCGACGAGAAACCCATGGAATATGGAAACGGCATGATACGGATGGAAACTGAATCAACAAAGCTACGGATAGCTGGCATAGAGTGCCAAATGAATATCGACATAATGGAACTAGGAGGACTAGACATGTTGATTGGTTATGACTGGCTAGATGCCCATAACCCCGCCATCGACTGGCGAATGAAGACGATACTCAGAAGAGAACCTGTGCACAAGGTTGCTGGAGTACGCCAAAGAGTGAGCCCGAAGGACCAGAGCTCAACCCAGGACGGGAGGTTCGGCAAGATCTCGCCTCATAAGATCATGAGAATCTATGAGAAGGACCCTCAAAGAGTAGGAGTCATATGGATAAGACGAGTCGCGACCACGAAGGAAGGACCCTTACCACTAGAGATACCAAGAGAGTATCAGACCGACGAGTTTAGAGAACTCTTCGAGGAAAACGAAGCCACGGATTTGGCAGACCATCAGGATTGGGATCACGAGATCATCCTAGATGAAGGGGCAAAGTTAAGCCCAGGACCTATGTATCCCATATCGCCCGAGCACGATGCTGAGCTAAGGGAGTACATCCAGAAGAATCTGAAGAAGGGATTTATCCGACCGGGATCAGGCCCAATGGCCTCACCCATCTTGTTCGTAAAGAAGCCTAACGGGAAGTGGCGACTATGTGTCGACTTCCGAAGGTTGAACAGCGTTACTCGGAAGAACCGATATCCCTTACCACTAATAACCGAGCTCATGGATCGACTCCAGGGAGCCAAGTGGTTTACGAAGTTCGACGTTCGGGAAGGATTTCACCGAATCAGGATCAAGGAAGGACACGAATGGATGACAGCGTTCAAAACGAAATATGGACTGTTCGAGTACACAGTAATGCCTTTTGGGTTAACGAATGCCCCGGCAACGTTTCAGTCAGTCATCAACAACGCTCTTCACGAGTACCTTGGAATCTTCGTCACAGCGTACATCGACGATGTGCTGGTATACTCCAGCGGGACGCTAGAAGAACATGTGGAACATGTCAAGAAAGTGCTCAGGAAGCTTAAGGAATACAAGCTGTACCTGCAGCCGGGGAAGTGCGAATTCCACACGAAGGAAACGGAATACCTAGGCTTCATAATATCCACAGAGGGGGTGAAGATGAACCCAAAGAAGACAGCGGCTGTACAGGAGTGGCCAACGCCCAAAACAGTCAAGGACGTGCAATCCTTCCTAGGATTTGCCAACTACTACCGGAAGTTCATCAAGGATTACTCAAAGATCACAACACCTCTCTCCGAGATCACGAAAAAGGAAGTTGGTTTCAAATGGAACGAGGAACATCAGGAGGCTTTTGATCGAATCAAGCAGATATTCCTCGAGGCACCAGTACTAGAGATGTACGACCCAAAGCGAGAGACGCGAGTCGAGACCGACGCGTCAGATTATGCACTCGGAGCTGTATTGTCGCAGCAGTGCCCAGACAAAAAGTGGAGACCAGTGTTCTACCACTCAAGAAAGTTCTCTGGAGCAGAACTAAACTACGACGTTCACGATAAGGAGCTACTAGGAGTAGTCGATGCCTTTGAACAGTGGGAAGTCTATTTGCTAGGACTACCACACCAGATCGAGGTTTTTACCGATCACCAGAACTTGGCAGGTTTCATGACAACGAAGAAACTCAACCGACGACAAGTCCGATGGGCTGAGATGCTAGCTCAGTTCGACTTCAAGATAACTCACCGCGCTGGAACGCTCAACGGAGCTGCGGATGCTTTAAGCAGGAGATCCGACTTACGCGAGGAAAATCATAAGGAACCACATGACGCCATGTTCAAGAAGATGCCTGATGGCACACTACGTTACAACCAGCCGGAACTAGCTAAGATAGCTAAGGTGGCCGAGCGGGTAGAAACACTTCAGCAGCAGTGGCAGCAGAGAGCGGCCAGCTGGCAGTTCGAGCCTGACGAGAACGGCTCCGACGAACTGTTACAAGACAAGCGAGAGTACCGAGATATGATTCGAAGCGATCGAACATATGTACCCCCACACATGAGATCGAGTCTCATCAAGGAACTGCATGAGTCCCCAGAGTATGGACATGCATCGCTAGAAGAAATGGTCAGGCGACTATCAAAGGTGTTTGCGATACCACGCTTGCGAGCGAAGGTGCAGGACGTCCTAGGCAACTGTTTGGCTTGTCATCAGAACAAACCCAAGAGACATAAGCCCTATGGCCTGTTACAACCCTTACCGCCACCAACGAGACCATGGAGCAGCGTAACAATGGACTTCATAGTGAAGCTCCCGAAGTCGTTAGAACCAGGATCCGGAAGATTATGCGACACAGTCCTAGTCATCGTGTGTCGTCACACGAAAGGAGCAAAATTTGTGCCCACGGAAGAAACCATTACGGCAGAAGAATGCGCGTATGAGGTCAGCAAGGCACTTATGTCAGAACATGGGATACCTGAAGAATTCATCACCGATCGTGATAAACTGTTCACTTCCAAGTATTGGAACACATTCCTGGCAAAGTTGGGTGTGAAGAAGAAGCTATCGACTAGCTTCCACCCCGAAACAGATGGCCAGACGGAACGAACGAACCAGACACTGGAACAGTATCTGAGGATGTACGCCAACAAGCTGCAAGACAACTGGGTTGAACTCTTGCCGACAGCACAATTGGCCTACAATAGTACTAGGTCTGCGACGACTAAGTACTCGCCACACTATGCGAACTACGGATATGAGCCGATTGCTCATCGAGATCCGAAAGATATAGAGAGTATCGCAGTAGGTGCAGACGACAAAGCCCGCTTGATGCGAGAACTGCACGACGAATTGAGCAAGAACATCGCTCACAGGAACCTCACAACAGCCAAAGCGGCTAATAAGCAAAGGATTGAGGGACCAACCTTTAAGAAGGGGGACAAAGTTTTCCTGTCACGACAGAACTTGAAAACTAAGCGACCAAGCAAGAAACTGGACAACCTCCGAGTAGGACCATTCGAAGTTCTAGAAGAAATGGGCAACGTAAATTACAAACTCCAACTCCCACTAGGCATGCGCATCCACCCTGTCTTTCACAAGAAACTCCTGGAAAGAGCACCTCCAGATGCCGAGCTAGCTACCGACATAGAGCTCGAGGACGATGAATACGAGGTCGAAGAAATCAGGGACCTGCGGAAAATCGGTCGTCAGTGGAAATACTTGGTCAAGTGGCTAGGATGGCCAGAGAGCCAGAACACTTGGGAACCAAAAGAAAATTTGACGAACTGCAAGTCACAGGTACGTGAGTACCATCGGAGACACCCAGAGAAGGGAGGAGCGGATCCTCCAGGGAAGAAAAGAATTCAGAAAAAGGATCGAAAGAAGCGTCATCCTGCAACCAGCCCAAGTCAGTCGACAGTCCGGGTAGCGATGGTTCAGTTGGTTGAAAGTCCGTACCAGGGGCAGAGTTCCCCTCGGCTTGCTCTTTCGCGCGATCCTGAAGACTCAAAATGGCGTGATCTCGATCAGCGAATGCTCGCTCTCGCGCCTCAGTCTCTGCCACTTCCAGCCGAAGTCGAGCGACCTCGGCCTCAGCTCGAAGAAGCGCCAAGCGCTTCTCGCGCTTTTCAGCCTCAACCTTCTCCCACTCTTCCTCAGTCACAAATAAGCTACACTCAGCTTTCACCGAAATACAGCCCGCACACTGCCCAGAGGCAGTGTCCACGAAACAACGAAGATTCTTCTCCTCACACCGCTTGCAACGAAAGGTCATCTCGTTCCCTTGTTGGCGGATACGGTCAGCACGAGCCTGGCGCTGTTGAGTCGAGTTCTGGGTACGGACGCGTCGAGAAGTCTGAACCTTGGGCATGGTCAGGGAAAGTGAGGAAAGGAGGAAAGAGAGGATACGACACCACCAGAGTAGCTATACCTCCACCACCGCCGCCGGACTAGGCGCGGGAAAACGATAATCCAGGGTATCGAGACGATACGCCTAAGAGGGGGGGTAATGTTACAAGGTAACAAGGAATTGCTTCCCTTTCATGCAGGTCGCATGAAGGAAGACCATCGGGCGGACACGATGGACGAAAGTGGATCTAGGGCGGGGCCCAGATCACGTGAAAGGAATGGCATCCCGCCAAGACCTGGCCTCCGGGAGGCCAGTGAGGATCGGGAGGCCACGGCCCTCCCAGGCCTCCCTCTTGGAAGGGAGGGCAAGGAGGACAGGACCTAAGGCAAGGGGTATAAGAATGTGTTGGATCTCATTATTACACTCGTTGTGGTCAACTCAAATAGTTCATCTCTTACACAGATTGTCAACTAGTTATTCTATTGTTATAGAATTGGTATCGTTTATTCTTTGGTTACAACGATAACTCTTTTCCACCTGATCATTCCATATCCTACCTCACGGACTATCGCCAATATCTATCTCGCCTTAGTACGGACCGAGCTTAGAGAAGTATAGCCTAACCCCGTGTAACAGTAAGAGTTATATAGCTACTATTAGGTCTTAACTTTCTAGTTATTAGAGTAAGGCTACTATTATCTAAAGGACTTTTATTTTTTTATTATTAGGGGGCTATACTAGTAGAATATCTAAGGAAATATAGCTTCTTAGTATTATTACTAATATACTTAGTAAATCTATTAGTATTATTATACTATTAGCTAAGGCTTCTAGTTTCTTTATTTTAGTAGTAGAAGTAAACTAATTTATATTCTAGCTTTTAGCTAGTAACTTAGTAATAGATTAAGTTCTTTTACTTATCTTATTCCTTATTTATTAGTTCTTACTTATCTATATTATATATATAATAAGTATAGTAAAGGCTATAATAAAGAGCGTAAGTACTATATAAAGTAGTATTTAGGTTTAACTAGTTAGTTACTTATATATCTAAGTATCTTTTAGTAAGAGAGTAATTACCTTATTCTTTATATATCTTAAGATACTATCTTAGTTAGCTATCTTTAGTCTATTAATCTAATTATTTATTATTAGTTTTTTCCTTATTAGTAGTACTTTATAAGGGTTATTACTATTATTCTTAGCCTTATATATTATTTAGCCTATCTATATATACTCTATTATATTCTTTATCTATATAGCTATCTAAAGGATTATTTTCTTAGCCTATACTCTTTATATAATATACTACCTTATATAGCGTAGCTATACTCTAGTTATAATCCTAGTATTATTAGTAACTTAGTACCTCTATTATATCTTTCTTACTTCTTAGGGGTCTTTCTATATCCCTACTTATTTATATTCTCTAGTCTCTATACTTTTTTATTACTAAATATTCTTTAGGTTACTATATACTATTACTATTTATTTATTATTTCTTACTTATTCTATACTATATCTATTCTAATTTCTCTTACTATCTAAGACTATAAGATAGAGCGTCTTATAAAGTCTTTAGATTAATTTTATACTTAGTAAATACTTATAGCTTTCCTAAGGTTAGAAGGCTATAAGGTTTAAGTTTTAATTAGTTACTATATATAGTAGAGTATTTTATTACTAATTCTCTATTAGGAATAGGTACTTAATATAGTAGGTAGATATAGAAATATTAAAAGGAGTATATATTATAGTTATTATTTTATAGCTAAACACTATTTAGCTAGTTTCTATAGGGCCTCTTTTTCCTATACTATCCCTAAGCCTAATAGTTCTTTAACTACTCGTACTTCCCCTAGTTTCTTTACTATAATAGATAATACTAAGGATAGTAATAAGTCTAAAGAATAAATTAGTTTACTATAATCTTTAGTAAATATATTACGCACTATATAATTATTACGTATAGGTAGTATACTAGTTTAGTGTTACTAACTTACTTAGGTTACTAACTTACTTAGGAAATACGTTACTTTAATAATATTAGGGTTAATACTACTCCCTAGCTTAGATTCCTCTTTAGACTCCTCCTAAATAATATCTATATTAAACTTATCTATATTTATAAATAGGGTTTTAGTATTAAAGATTAAGAATTCAGGCTCTATTTTTAAAAGTAGTACTTAGTCCTTATAAGAATACTTTTAGAATTAATTTATAATAGCTTTTAAAGTGTTTATACCTACTAAGTACGCTACTAAGATAATATAGTATAGTCTTAGTATACTATGTAAGAGAAATTACCTATTTAGGTTAGACTATGCTATGTCTGGGCGCGACCTTGGTCAGATGGGTTGCATCCTGTGGCTTGCATCAGGTCGTAGCGGACATGCAACTAGCTGCTTTCAACAATGCTATATCCCTGCAATTACTTCGCGACCTTTGGCGAGTTTCCCGGTGAGGATCGGGGCGTAAATCATACGCAAATAGAAGCCATGGCAATGGTCGGTATGTTCTTGGGCGCCATGCCAACTCACCAATGTGCTCCTGGAAAGATCAGTCGTAGCCGCAGAAGCGGTATTTCGTAGATTGTAGGCATTGGTCGGGTTTTGTGTGAACGTTGAGGCGCAAGCCAATAATCATTGCCAAACCAGGCCTCCTTGAGAGGCAAAGGCAACTCTACACGATCGTGAACAAACGCATTGCTATGATTCGTCACTGCCGCCTGAGTGGCTTGCAGTGTTTCAATCGTTCCCCAAAAGCACAACCCAATGATTATCGCGATACAGTAGGCCTCCACCAGGAGTTTGAAAGCGATTTTACACGCTCGTGGCTTGCAGTGTTGGTCAGCCTTGCCTGCGACGAACAACAAACGGAGGACGACGATGGTGAGAATTCCCTAGGGATGAGCAATTCTAATCGCAGACAAACACGGAGTTTAACGTATTTACTACACAGCGATGGCGTTCGATATGAATGTGAGTCGGCGCAATGTTGCGACGGTGATTGCGTATGGTGGCGGTTCGCTAGCAGCAACGGCCGTAGCCCTACAGTAGGGCGTAGAAGACAGACGCATAGTCATCCGGAGCGCTGTTAGGGTTTTACCGGTGACCATTTGGATATCCCACGTTAGGCCATCCATCAAAGACATGGAGGCGTTGGAGAAGCAGTATATGAATGGCATGCTGCGATATTCATCACTCAGCATCTCAGACTTGCCAACAACTCTACAACTTTGTCACAAAACACCGACTTACCAGTATACATTACCTCCAAAAGACTTCTTCTTGTCATAATGGCCGCCGCGAGCATCAAGTACAATCCTACATCCGATATTCCAAGTTTGTCTGGCCAAGTGTTCCTGATCACTGGTGGTATGTGGCGTTCTTGAACTCCGACCGTCGCCCACTAACCTCCACAGGCACCAACGGCCTTGGAGCATCATCGATATCCTTCATAGCATCTCACAACCCAGCGCACATCCTCTTCAGTGGTCGAAACCAGGCTCGCGCAAATGATCTCATCACCAAGGTTGCGCAAGCGTCGCCCTCTACCAAACTCACATTCATCGAGTGCGACCTTGCCAGCCTCGCGTCTGTCCAGGCTGCCGCCAAGCAGATCCTATCGTCGACCAATCGTCTCGACGTTCTCATGTGCAACGCGGGTGTCATGGCCCTGCCAAACGATGTGAGCAAGGACGGCTACGAGATCCAGTTCGCGACAAACCACCTCGGCCACGCGCTGCTCATCAAGCTGCTCTTGCCCCTCATGCTTGAGACCGCCGCGCTGCCCGACGCCGATGTGCGCATCGTCAACCTCACATCAGTCGCGTACAAGAACAACATACCCGCCAGCGGCATCGAGTTCGACAAACTGAAGACCAAGGGCGCGAACTACGGATCCTTTTTTCAGATGAACAAATGGGTCTGCTATTCGCAGTCCAAACTAGCGAATCTGCTGTACGCACCGGAGCTGGCTGCTCATCATCCGAGCATCACGTCTGTGGCGGTTCATCCGGGCTTCATCAAGACGGACATCTTTGCGACCACAAATTTCATCGATCGCCAGATTGTGAATCTCGTTTCGAGTGGGAATTGGCTGGATACGGAGCAAGGTGCGTATAACCAGACATGGGCGGCCACGACCAGGAAGGACAACTTGGTCAATGGTGCTTATTACGAGCCTGTGGGTATAAAGACGACGCCGAGTACGAAGCGAGGGCGGGATGCGGCGCTCGGGAAGGAGCTGTGGGAGTGGACTGAGAAGGAGTTGGAGGCCTGGGTTTAATGTTTGATGCCTGAGAAATTGGATTAGCGACCTTTGTTTTGGCAAGAAGCGGGCGTTCTTTGTTGTCATTGCGCTTTTTCGTTCGTTGTTATTTCAACACTAATTCCACGCCACCTAGCCTTTGTTACCTTCAGACCCGACTGGTCATGCCGTGTGAGCGCGAAATGAGCGGAGTAGATAGCTTCGAAGTTGAGATATCCCCACTCTTTTGTTGCACGCGTACTGCGTCGGCTCTTGATTTGGAGACGGATCCGGAAATTTTTCCGTCCGTGGTATCGCAACGTTTTCGATATAAGTAGTCATGCATCTGCCGTTGCGCAGCTGTTTGCGCAGGAGGCGACTTGACGTCGACATTTTGGCTCATACGGTCATCTGTCGATGGAAGAACGTGCCCACAGTAGCGATCGACACAGGACGCAAATTTTCCAATGCGCTGGGAGACGGATTCGCTCCACCCCCATGGGGTAGTGGGCGTTGCACAGTCCGTTGACGGTCAACCTACCTTCACGTTTCCACCCGCCCACCAGGTCGACACGGCCGCGAAGAACACGAGGACGACCCGATTTTTTCTCTTGCGCACGTGGTCGGATACGATACCACGGCAGTTCCACCTTACAGCATTGGCGCGGAAGAGGCACCGATGCTATGCCTGAGGCGCCGCTCAAGCGGCAGCTATTACCAAGAATCATCAGCACGTCACATACCTCTTCAGCTGCGACAATACTTCCCGACACACGAACCCGGTCTGCCCCGTGGAGAAACCCAAGAAAAGTTTCGGATAGTCGCACGACTGATAAAGAGCCAAGAACGACATAGGCCCGGCGGACTGCCTAGGCGCCGTCGTGATTGGTTCCATCCACAGCGGAAACGACTTTAGCGCACACAAGGTAGCAACGGCCTCGAGACGAAACTTCGCGCTAAGCCGCATTGACAAGCTTCTCAACGGAGACGACCTGTCATCCATCTGCACGAAGCTACTAAGCGCGACCCATAAACCACGCACTGCAACAAAAGCACGCCCGACACCCCATCCGTGCCACAAGCGTGCGCACCATCTCGTCGTTTCCCCGCAATGCGGCCCAGGTCAAGAGCTTGGAACCTGTCTCGGCCTACTTGGCCTAGGCCCCAAGTGCAACACTAATAAGCTACGGAAGCTCTTGACATGGCGCAACACCAAGATTTTGGCGGCTTTGCCAATACGCCAATACGCCTTTTTTCTGCGATAAGACCACAGACACTCCAGGGTCGGGGCTGGGCTTTTCACCGGATCCAGTCATGAGTAATGCTGTCGGAACATCAATACGGCGTTGGCGACGGGCAAGCGAATTTGTGATCAGCGCGTTACCTTCCTTGGATGAAGTGTCGTTTGTCATGGGTTCATTGCGACGTCAGAGAGGAGGGGTTGCGTGAAGAGGAGGGAAGAGGTGGGCGCATGGCAGAAACCTTGGATTGCTTTTGTGATAGTTTGTGCTTTTCGTTAGAGTTGCGGATATCTGTGCGACGCAGTGAGAGAGTAAGCGACTACACCCAGCTCGACTAGAGGGTACACGATCCGGACACGACTAGACCGACACGAGACCACCGAGAACCAGCTCCGATGCATCAGTCCATGGCAGACCCCAGCAGAGGCAACAGGCCACCTGGACACTAGGTGTGCCCAGCTCCTAGGGTCGAATTTCCAAGCTTATGTGCCGCATGTTTGCATATTCGCGATTCGACAGAACGCACATTACCCGTCCGTTTCCAAGACCAGGCAAGCGGGTACACTTGCCACCGGAGACCCTTCAACCTCGCACTACAAGCGCTATCAAGCCTCACCACTGTTCCAAGGCGGCCGGAAGAAGCGCGCTTGGGTGTCTTGGACGTTATGCATGCGCGGAGGTACCTAGACAATTGTCGTGTGATTTCGGAACATGCAGACTAGACATGATCTGGGGGCGGCGATGATCCACAACACCTTACATGTTGGAGAGGGAGCCCTGGGTGTATAAGAGTCGTACTCCACGTCCCCTGGATTTTGGCTTCCCCAGATCAACCAGCTCGCCTGCTTCAGTGATCCAAAGGGCTTCTTCCCCCACACTCTTCACATCGCAACTTGATATTGCCACATCACCCCTTTTGAACACTGTACATCATGGTCGACACCAAGAAGAACGAGATTGTCATGCTCGAGCAGGCGCAGACCCGGGACGAGGAGCTCCTGAAGCCTGTGCCTATTGTTGGCAAGGTGGATTACTCTGGTGCCTACGAGAAGACTGATCCCCGAGAAATCGCCCTTGTCAAGAAGCTCGACCGATGGATCATGCCCATGTTGTGGAGCATGTACTGGCTCAACTACCTTGGTAAGCCACCCGTCTCGCACTCGACGAATCACAACTAACCAAAAACCTCCATCTAGACCGCAATGCCATCGCACTCGCTCGTCTCGATGATCTCGAAGAAGATCTGAACCTCACCAGCTCCCAGTACCAGACCTGCGTGAGCATCCTGTTCGTTGGGTACCTGCTCGGCCAGATCCCCAGTAACATGTTTCTCAACCGCACGCGTCCCTCGCGGTACATGGGTATCTGCATGATGCTCTGGGCCGTCGTGTCCGCCCTCACAGCCCTCTCCAAAGACTTTACCGGCCTCCTTCTCACCCGCTTCTTCCTCGGCGTTACGGAAGCGCCATACTACCCCGGTGCCGTCTACCTTCTCTCCACCTTCTACACCCGCAAGGAGGTCGCAACCCGCATCGCCATCCTCTACACTGGAAACATCCTCGCGACTGCTTTCGCTGGCCTCATCGCCGCAGGCATCTTCCACGGTCTCGGCGACGTGGGTGGCATCACGGGCTGGAGGTGGCTGTTTATCCTGCAGGGCGCTGTTACGTTTGTCATTGCTATCGTCGGCTTCTTTCTTCTGCCAGACTTTACACACAACACGTGGTGGTTGACGCAGGCAGAGCGCGATCTCGCCACCAACCGCATGGCGCTCGACACCGTCGGCAACAAGGGCGAGACGTCGGTCTGGGCTGGTTTCCGTCAGGCTGCCAAGGACCCCATGGTCTGGATCTTCGCTTTCATGGCCCATATGCACCTTGCGGCCAACGGCTTCAAGAACTTTTTCCCGACCGTTGTGGAGACGCTGGGTTTCGGTCGGACGATTACGCTGGTCCTCACGTGCCCGCCCTACCTGATTGCTGGCGCGATTACTATTGCCGTGTCCTGGTCTTCTGGCAAGTTCAACGAGCGCACGTGGCATATTACTATTTCCAAGGCTGTGGCGACATTCGGTTTCGGACTGGCGTGCGCTGACATTGGCACCGCGGGTCGCTACGTCGCCATGATCATCTTCACAATCGGTACTTATGGTGTCAACTCGCTGATTCTGGGTTGGTGCGGATCGACGTGTGGTCAGACACCCGAAAAGAAGGCTGTCGCTATTGGTATCGTGACGACTGTCATGAACGCCTCGTTCATCTGGTAAGCACCTCCAAACCCCGCCTTTTAATATGATTCCGGAGAAAGCAAGGGCTAACAGCGAATTGTAGGACTCCATACCTCTGGCCCAAGTCTGACGGTCCCAAGTACGTCATCGCACTCAGCTCGTCGGCTGCATTCTCTGTCGCCACTGCGCTGTTGGCGTGGCTTGCCAAGATTCTCTTTGTGCGCAGGAACAAGCAGCTCAAGGAGCAAGACAGCGAGAACATGACCTTCTACGTCTACTAGATGCGCGGGAAATGCGTTTGGTTGTAACCATGATGTCAAAGAATACGAATCGGCTGGCAACGCGCTGGCGCAGATTAGATGGCAGGGGAAATAGGCTTTTGAGCTGTACTATTGGACGATATATATCTAGTTATGAATTATGAACACATTAGTTATTACGAATATCAGAGCAGATGCAAGACTCAACCGTACCACGTCATGCTTTTGTTTACCGTTGCTAATGCGCTTGGGCTGTCGCAGTCCTTATCAACCCGCCCCATCAACCATGCTTTCATACAAGACCATACGCATGGTCTTTCCACCCTGATACACATCTCACCCTGTCGTTCCAACACCTTTTGCACACGTTCTCAGTCCAGGGTGGGCCTTCCTCTTAGAGACCTCGCTAGTCCGCATCGGTAACACGAGAATCAGGCAGACGCGTTTCGGCCACGGGACGTGAGCTGTGTGCTTGCGGCTGAAGTGACGATGAGGCAAATATCCTTTGATTGCAACGAATCAGCTCCATTTGTTGGGTACATGAAGCGGGAACTACTGCACTGGGGATTGCATTTGGGTAGTGAGAAAGTGAAGGGCTGGGTCGTATGGATAGTATTTAGCTATCGAATCTCTCTCCATTTCGATTACGACTGACTACACGACCACCTGCACTGTTTATCCTGTCCTGCGAATGCTGGCGCGTTTTGAGCAAAGGAGCTGAGAAGGGCGCCGTCTTGATCCAGAACGCCTGAGCTATGCTTTTATGTCCAGGGTATACCAATCTGTGGACAAACACCAATACCAACCAAGGGAAACGCCGAAAGAAAGAATAACCGAAAGAGGAAGATGCGTAAAAAAGAGCCATGTCCAGAGGGGGCAAAGACACATGGCAAGAAAGTGGCATGAGGTATACCAGGACCTGTCTCCACAACTTCAATACCCACGAGCTTCCATCCGTCTCGGCACCCTCGCATGCTGCGCCCCAGCCCTCTGTCTCCTCCCCTCCCTCCCATTCGTCTCGACAAAATTCCCCGGCCGCCTCATCAAATTATGATTCCCACCCTTAAGCTCCTTCAGATCCGCATCATCAATCAACCTCCGCTGCCACAAGTACTGAAACAGGCCAAAATCCGGTCTCGACGTCCTCAGCGTCTGGCCCCGCATCGTATGCTCATTTGCCAAATGGTGCATACGCATTCCCCACGCCTCTCTCCCCACATCGCACGTGGCTCCCCATTCGCACAGCGGGCACTGCACCGTCGTGGGCGGTTCCTCGCCGCGGAAATGCGACGAGCAATGTGTTTCCCATTCCTCGCTGTGCGGAGAGACGTAGCTGCAGTTGAGGAACCAGAAGGCGCATTCGTACAGCGGCGTGGTGTAGTGCGCGCGGGGTACTTCTAGGACCCCGTTGTTGTCTTCGAGGAGTGGGACGCCGGAGAAGCGGCTCGCGAGCGTGGTGCTGATGCTGCTTTCGGTGGGCGTGGCGTCTGTGATGCAGGAGCGTAGAGATGGCGGGTTGTGTGTTTCTGGGAGCGACTGGTGGAGGAGGGTGGGAGCCATGGACTGCGGGTCGCTCTTGATGGTGCTGGTCGCGTCCAGCAGGCTCTCGATGTCGGGGGCGATGTCGGCGGGCGCAAGGCCCTGGAGGTACGAGTCGTCGAAGCGGACGAGGCGGGCGGAGAGATCGGGTTGGCGTACCCAGTCGTCGAGCGTGTGGTGGACGCGGGCGCGACGATTGTCGAGGCCGAGGGCGGCCAGCGATATGCCTGTGCGACTGGCGGGGTGGGCTGCTGTGGCGCATGCCTTGTCAGCCTCGGCCTGATGGCAATGGTAGTCATTGGAGATGAGCAGTTCAGCCTTGCAGACAATGTCGATGCAAGGCCGGACAGGCAAATCGCGACTCACAGGGCGTTTGAGAGGGCCTGTCTTCGCCCGGCATGGTGTCGGTAATGACGATGCTAACAAGAAGGGTAGGGCTTAGCGTACCGTCTCTGTAGGGTTTGTCCGTCTACTACTGAGTCACGGAGATAGGTATGGCAACTTATACTCCAGGCCATGTGCGTGTACGGCACGGTACTGGAAGCCAGATGTAGTGGGAATACTTGCTCAGTTGCGGCTCTGCGGAGTTACCCTCTTCGACCCGACTACCTTACGCAACAATCCATCTACCACAGATACACCTACTCGCCAAACCACCTCCGTCGCGTCACCACGATACTCTACCACTCAGTCGCCGTCCAAGCGGTCGATGATTGGGGCGCCAAGTTGCATTCGATGCCGCTTGCTACAGAAGCGGGGTGGTGCGGCCCGAACGAACACCTTCTCCACACCTCACCGACCGCTTCTTCAGTACTGCAACCATCCCTTCATCATAGTAAACTGTCGGTGTGCTTGTCCAAAGTCATGGACAGATAACCGCTGCAGTGTTTCCGTACATGCAAGCGACTGCATGTTAATCTACACAGTCGTGTTTGGCCATCGAGCGCGTGTCATGACGCCACACCGCATCCGCACGTGATTGGATGCACGCTTCACCCGAATCGCTGCGAGCGGCTGTACCTCGTCAACCTTGACCAGACGACGAAATACAAGGGCCTTCTACATGTTGTTTGCCATAGAAGGCAAGACAGCACTTGACATTGCCATCATACCTGTAGACACGGGATTGATGGTGTCTTGGACGCATGTGACCACTACACCGCGAAAGAGAGTTTGGGCAGATGGGCCATCAGAATCCGCGAGAACAACTGCGATTCAATTTCTCTAGATTATGATCCGTGGTGACCGGTATGCCAAGGAGAACTCGTTGGGGTTTGTTCTCACAGATAGCGCCCGGTACAAATACGATCTAGGCTCAATGGCCGATGCCGTCTTCCGCAACACGCACCAAAACCTGTACAATCTCTATCCATGCAAGCCGAACTGGATTGAGGGAGGACGGGAAGACGGCCGAATTGGTACTTTACAATGGGAGAGAGGCAGGGGAGTTTACTCTGGGTTCCAGGTATATGAAGACCGGTAGAAGGTAGGTACAGGCTGAGGTCAGACTGCGGTGGCAGACAATAAAGGCAAGGCTAAGTTATTGGTTACGGTCAACTGAAGGACGGCTGTTCGTCTGCGTCGCGTGAATTCGATATGGCATACTGTGGTACTCTGGCTTGTTGAGATGTGGCGTTGGAAGGTTGAAGAGCGCGCGTACCGTCGGCGTTGGCGGAAGGGTCCACTTGGTGGTGGGACACAGTCTTGGCATTATGCTCAGTGTTTCACATGCGATCCGACGTGCCCCATGCAGTGACCTGCGACACGACCTCAGCGAAGGAACACCTCAATCAAAGCCGCTTTGTACGATACCAGACTTATGAGCATGTCGTTCAAGCCAGACGCCTTCGTGGCAACGACTGGAAGTGCCGTCGTTATCAACCAAGAGGCCAATGCTCAACACCATGATTCAGCCTTGGTCGCATATCAACGCTACCGTCTCAGTATCTCGTGTCGGATCCTCTAACCGTCACGGCGCGTCTTAGCACGGCCGGAAAACTAGGGGTCGGCCTTGCAATGCTTGTCGGCGCCCGGCGCTCTTGGATGCGCTTTGCTTTTCCCATGCAGCGTCACAGCTCCTTGTGCGGCTATCCTTGGAGCTCCAACACCCCGTTTCGCCCATTCCGCGTGTGACGAACGCCGGTCCACTGCAGCAGAAGACCGTCTCCCACCAGCTTCGCGCAAGATCGGCACGGCCTCGATGCGTGTCATTTCCAACATTCTCGCCTTAACATTTCGATCGACCGAACTGTCCCCGGCGGCTTCGTCGCCATGCTCTCGCTCCACACGCTCCTCCGTCTCCCTCCTATCCTCGTCGCCGCCCTCGTGACACGCGCATACGCACGCCCAGATGGCGTTATTGGCGACGACAAAGGCGCCGGCAGGCCTACATACGCGACAGCCCTCACCGGCGGCGAGGGCTGCGACTTCTCAGACATTGAAGACATCCGCGACGGCTTCTCAGAGATGACGAGTCTATTCGCCGCCGCAACACCCTTTGATCCCACATCGCAGCCCGCACGCGAGTTCTTCAGCCCCTCGATAACGGCAAACTACACGGACATGATCGCCACGAACCTCCAACGAGCAGCAAACTACGGCGTCCTAGAAGGGGGCACCGGCGCCGTCAACGCCGACATCCACATCCGCTGCGACGACCCCATGGAGCTGTGCGACAAAGGCAACAAGCGCGAAGGCGACCACGCCGCCTACAACATCGGCAACGAGCCGCACATCGTCTTCTGCCGCGACTACTTCCGCATGGACTCGCTCACGGGCCGCATCAACAAGAAAGCCGACAACCAGATGGAAAAGGACCGGCTGATGGAATACTACAACCGCGCCTCGCTGTGGGCACGCATGGTCATGCACTTTTCCTCCGTCGGCACCGCCGTCGTCGAGCGCCCCACGCTCGCGCCGCCCAACTCAACCACCGAGTGGCTCCTCGTCACCACCCAGGGCCCAATCAACACGTCCGTCCTCGCCGGCGTCCTCAACGAACAACCAGAAATCCCGACGGGCTTCCAAACGCTCAAATATGCGTACGGCGCCACCCGCGCCAAGCTCCTGGCCGTCCTGTCCACGCAGATGAGCTACGATGCGGCGAATAACGCGGAGAACTATGCGCTGTATGCGTTGGCGCAGTACATTATCAAGGACAAGGGGTTCTATCCGAGTGTGCCGATTATGGATTTCCCAAACGAGGCGAGTGTGCTTACGAATGAGAACTTGCAGGATGGCGAGCGCGTCAAGTATGCGTATTTTGATGCGCCGGATGTGGTGGCCAGGCCGACGGGCATGGAGTTGAAGGGCGCGCCGTTGCCGTCCGGGGGGTCGGGCAGAATGTTTGGAGCGGTGCCGGGTGTGGTTGTTGCCGTGGTGGGGATTGGTGCGAGCTTGGCGTTGTTGCCGTTTGGATGAGGGGTGCGAGGCTGGTCCGAGTTCTGGAGCTTCGACGAACTAATTGATGTTCAGCCACAGAGAGATACGATTAACGGCCTACAGCCGTTGCGCCACAGGGCTTGGCTACTGAAGAGGAGGGTGCACTCGGCCGTGGCGTATGTAAGACGCAGGCAGTATTCATTTGGACTATTTAGCGCACAAATTACTGTCCTGCTAGCACGACGGCGCTGATCACGCGATCGCCCACCTGGCGATTCGAGGACTAGGATCATTCAGCAAACATCATTTGGGTCATCATCAGGCCGTGCCGCTGTTTCGATCATCGCGGCTACACTGCATGCCACACTGGATCAAGGCGACAGGAGGTCACAAGGCTAGGAGACTGGGATAGTTTGGAAGTAGTGTATGAACACGCGCTTCTGGATGACAGTGTCGCGTCTCAAGTCATCTGGTAGTTGACTTGGAGAAAGCATACGTATTTAGAAATAATGAAGAGAAGCAATCAATCATGCATGTTGCAATGTGCGTGTGTGTGCTCCTCCTTGGTCGGGCCGAGCTTCTTTCGCCGGTAAGTGAAACCCTAACCTCTGTGGCTAAGCTAGAATACGCTGAAAGTGTAGCATAGGCAGCGACTGATTGCCGAAAGAACACGTTAATTGCCCGAATCATCGTAGATGATCGGAATTTATCGCTAACCATCAAAAACCTGTAAACAAACTGTCTTCGTAATAGCTCACAGAACTTTTGTTGGAAGCTGGCTGTTTTGCTATATTAATCGACATCGGAACTTATCAATGAGGCTGGGTTGACGCACGAAGCTGTCATGTCCTCTACATCAGCACTCCCTCTGCCAAGCTTGGAGCACTTGGTAACCGACTTCAACACTCGGTCCTTGGGCTATACCCTAACAGCCTTGCTCGTGGCCCTCTTTACATACATCCTTTTCTCAGACTCGCCCCTGAAGCAGCCACCACTTGTTAATCCAGCCAGTTCCTATTTCTCGCTTGGTAAAACCAAGGTTAGTTCTTATCGATTGCCCCAACTGCATAAGATGAAGTCCTACTCACAACGTTTACCAAAGAAAGCTTTTCTTGCATCTAGCAAAGAGATCTTGGACAAGGCCCGGTCGCTGTACCCTGCACAGCCTTACCGCGTCATTAGCGATCTGGGCGAAGTCGTCGTCTTGCCGCCTGAGCTCGCCGATGAGATTCGCAATAATCCGAAATTGAGTCTGGCTACGGCAACATACAATGACTTGAATGGAGACTTGCCTGGATTCGATATCGCAAAGATTGGGAGCCATGGCGATGCGATTCTTCAGGCGGTGATCAAGAAGCAGTTGACCAAGTCGTTGGGTGAGATTATCCTTTCGTTGCTGATGTCAAAGGGTGAAGCTGAGAGATGAATTCACTATCTAGTGAAGACTTCTGAGCCCATGTCGGAAGAAGCCGCAAGAGCCATAGCAGCAAATTTGGGATACTGTCCTGGTACGTCTCAGGAACCTCCTAAATGAATTTCGGCATTGCTCATACTGTCTAGAATGGAAAGAAATCAAGCTTCGGCCCATGGCATTCGATGTCGTCACACGAGTCACTTCGCGCGTGTTTGTCGGCGAAGAACTATGTCGCAACAAGCACTGGCTCAAAGTCACCCAAGACTACGCCATGACGGTCGTCATCGCCGCAACCAAGCTGCGCATGTACCCCAAGTTCTTGAGGAAATTTATCTACCGCTTCGTACCCGAATGCAACAGAGCCCGCAGCCTCGTCGACGAATGTCGCCGCGTCGTCATGGCCGTCATCAACGCACGGGAAGCAGAAAAAAACGCTGCACGCGAAGCAGGACGCCCTGTGCCAGAGTGGGACGACGCGATTAATTGGGCAGAGCAGGAAGCTGCGGTCCGAGGCACCAAGTACGATCCAGCGGTTTACCAACTCACATTGTCGTTTGCGGCGATTCATAGCACGTCGGATTTGCTGGCCAAGGTTATGCTGGAGATTGTGGAGCCGCTGCGGCGCGAGATTGCGGAGGCGTTGAGGGGGCAGGGGTGGAAGAAGGGGTCGTTGTATAATATGAGGTTGCTGGATAGCGTTATCAAGGAGACGCAAAGAGTTACGCCGCTACTTCTTGGTACGTCAAAAACATACTAGAAAAAAGCCATTATGAGGCCCTGGGGTTGATGCTAAGAAACAACGATAGCTACGATGCGTCGCCGCGTCGAAGGAAACATCCTTCTTTCTACCAGCCTCGCGCTAAAACCAGGTATGCGCACCGTCGTCGAAACCTCACGCATGCGCGATCCCGCCATCTATCCCGACCCAGACAAATGGGACCCATACCGCTTCTTTAACTTGCGCTCCGATCCAGCAAGAGGCGAATATGCACAGCTGGTCGCTACGGGACCTGATTACTTAGCCTTTGGCCATGGTGAACATGCGTGTCCTGGGCGTTTCTTTGCGGCGCATGAACTCAAGGTTGCCGTGTGCCATTTGGTGATGAAGTATGATTGGAGATTAGCGCCAGAGGAGCAGAAGAAGACGATGTTGAGTGGGTTTAGCTGTTTTGTTAATCCGATGACGAGCTTGGTGGTGAGGAGTGCGGAGCGGGTTGAGATTGATCTGGATTCGATATGATAGGATTGTTTGGCTAGGGAGTTTTCGTCTATATTCAGAATGAAGATGCTTACCAAGTGCGACTTGTACTATATTGCTTCTTTCGGAGAGTTTTCATGTCGATTCATATTGTCTCCGTTCCGCCTCGTAATCTGGTTCTAGAGTCCTTCGGATTCTTTTTCGTTTCACCTCTTGTACCTTCACCTGTTCTGAGAAGTGTTATCGAGAGTTGATCTTGCTTATGAGCTGCTGCAAACCGCACACCTAGCCTCGTAACCTTCGAAACTATCATAATCTTCAGAAATACCAAAGGCTCGGACAGTGACGAGCGGGATGAAAACATCGATAGACACAAGGGCTTCACATAGGATCAATCCGATATTCGGTATTCTGTTCCTACGTTACAACATCTACAATAATGCTAGGTTGCTGGATTATAGACCCCTCTCCTCGTCTTTCCATTCAATAGCCCTGATGCTTCACCAAACACATAATCTTGCCACAACAACTCCGCGACTCCCAACTAACGGATTCATTGGGTTCAGACTTCCACAGTCTGGCGAGGGTGGAACTTAACCATGAGAGGCGGTTTCGTCCACAACATGTAGTTCTTGCATTTGTGATTCCAATCTCCAAGATCTTTGGAGATCAGCTCCCAGTCAAAGTGCCACATGAGCTTTGCCAGCACCACCCTCAACTCAATCAATGTCAGATTACTACCAATGCAAGCCCTCGGGCCGACAGAGAAGGGCACAAAAGCTCTCATGTTATCGCCAAGGCCCTCACCAACAAAGCGCTCGGGGATGAAAGACTCTGGGTCCTTCCAGTAACGGGGATCGTGTTGAAGCGCGTAGGCGTCGACCTGCACCTCGACGCCTTCCGGTATGTACTTTCCATTGACATAGGCCCCGGGAGAGTACCGAGCGAGACCCGGTGCTGTGGGTGGAAAAACGCGCAATCCCTCGTTCAACACTGCGTTGAGGTAGGGCAGTTGCGCTGTCGCCGTCGAATTGATGTCCTTGGCCGATTTAAATGCGCCAAGAATCTCAGCTTCAAGACGCTTGTAAGTTTCAGGCTTCGAGAGCAGGAAATAGGTCGTGGCTGTCAGACCGGTGGCTGTAGTCTCGAAACCGGCGACAATCAAAGAATGGGAATTGGCCAGTATCGTTGCCTCCGACATGGTGCCTCTGCGTATGATGTGTGAGAAGTCATCTCGACCCATGTCTCCCAGCTCCATACGTCTGCGGGCCTTGGCGCGAGTCATGGCGAAGTGCTTCTTCTTGTTCTCGGCGATAGCTTTGGGTAGGAAAAATGGGAGCAAGATGTTCACCCACGGCTGGTCTCTTCACAGACTTGTGAGGAACCCGAGATAGACCGAATCAAGAAGCAACGACACCCACCAATTCGTCTTGCCGCTTTCTACGGAACCAAACGTCTCCCCGAATGCCAAGTCCCCTGCAGAATATATCAGAAACGAATCCATAAGGTAGTTGGCCACCAAGTTTACCCAGAATGTCAAAAGTAACCCAATTGTGCAACATGGAAGCATCAAGCGCTTTCTTCCCATCCTCACCAAGTTTGGCAATCTGCTTGACCAACATATCGAGAAAATGGTGGACGACGTCTTCCTGGCCACGAAGGGCCTCCATGCTAAAGCCATGCGCCCTGCTTCTCCGCATTTCTCAATGCTTGACAGGATCTCTCTCACTACTTAGGCGCGGAACATCGCCATTCTCATAGAACTCAGTCTTCAGGAACTTGTTTGATCCCGCTTTAGGGTGGTTGTGCACGTCGATGTGTGCTTGCACCGAGTTGAAGGAGAGTGCGTTGGGCTTTAAGCGGAAGACATCGCCTAGTCAAGACGTGAGCCAGCCGAACAAGGCAGACAGAAATGCAATGCATGTTTGCAGTGGTTTCTTACCATACTTGCGGTGATTGGCCTGCATGGTGAAGACATGATTGCCAGTAGATAGAGACCAGTAAAAGTATAACTTGGAAGAGCAGTAAGAAATGGCGTATTGTTAGCGATGAATGCATATACATACGTCGGTAAGAGCAGCCATTTTCGGCCCCGGGTACTTGGCAAGTGGGTGAAAGTACAAACGATATACACATTTTGTCACCAGCTGCAATAGACCCTGTATTCAGTTAGCTTGAACGAACAGCAAGAACAGATGCAGGAGTAGGAGCGACGAATCGCGGCAATTAGGGCCAAGAGCACGTGTTTAAACGTGATAAACGTGATAAACTCGATCATGTTGGTAAGCGCCATCGTGGTGTAAATCCTCACAAGGACCTTGATGGCAGCATCTAAAGCCAACAAAGAAACAAAATAAAGACTCCCGGATACAGATTCTTTATGCAGGAACTAGATGGAGCACCAATATCGAAAGCGATCAACACATTCAATTTATTGCGTTAGAGGAACTTGGCGAAATGGAAATGATGTCCAACAAGCCACTTGTTTCTGCGGCCCGAGCACGGTAAGAACAATATAGAAATTGTGCGAAATGTACCGCCTTGCGGGATTCGCAAATGTTGTGTTGTTTCTATCGACGTGAAACTTGGTTCATGGATGGGCGTGCATCCTCATTGAGCCGAATCTAAAACCGCATCGGGAAAAGATCGCCGAGCTTTATTGTTCCGAAACCGACCAACTCCTTCCCTTCCATTCACTTCATTACGGCGATTTTCTAATACAGTCAGTAGCTACTGCGGCTTCAATTGTGCGTGCAGCATTTCAAAAAGCCAGTCACTATCAGATCAAAGATTGACCAATGCTATCGACTGTCATGAAGCATTACGCCATGTGCAGCAGGAGAGACTGCTCAAAACCGTGGCACAGCTGCATGTCGGAGTGAAGCCGCAGTCACTGGTGACTCTACCCTGGCTGTTCTCTTTTCTTTTTTTTTGTTCACTTGGGGCTGGGGAAATCGTGGCGGTTCCTTCCTGCCCCCCCTCAGACCGTGATATGAGCAATAAAGCCAAGCTTTGAGTTTCCCATGTTGCCATGAGTACATGTAGGCTTTCGACAACAGTATGTGGGCTGTAAATAAAATATTTAGATTACAATCCCAGTATGATCGTGTGATAGGTATCTTGGTAACCCCGGTATATAGATGTTAAGAACCTACATGATGACTCAGTTGCCCCCTTTCCCCTCAGAGAACTTCACCGGTATACGTCAGATCCAAAGATGCCTAACAACATTTGTCACTCCCTGGAACCATGGTGCACTTGACTAGCGCCGGTAGATGATATACTCGTCCTACTGCCTATCATTTCAACCTTCACGCGGGGTATCATACATTCGACTAACTCGCATACAAGATTGTGTTTTATGTAAATTCCAAACACCTGCCATCAAACTCGTAGTAACTCAATAAGGCCCCTCAATTCGGGATTGGCCTTACCGAATTCTGCCTCTAGGGTTTCGAAAGCCCCAATCAGCTGACAATAGAGATCGTTCAGTGTGGAACGTGTCCATTCCAAGCTACCGCAATTCTTTAATTGCTCAAGCACCAGGATCTTGTGAGCTCTCGTCAACTCCCCACGCTCTCTTCGGGTAGAAAGGATATATTGCATCAACAGGTTGTCCCGATCGGAATGCAAACAATGGAGCAGCGGGAGCGAATATTTGCCCTCGTCTAGATCCTCACAAAAGCCTTTTTCGTTGGCATACTGAGTGTTTGGTCATCGTCAGCAAAGCGCCATTGTATGCGAAGTGTCATGGTGTGACTCACATCAGCTGACATGAGATTCTGGTAGTCGTCACGTATTTGAAAGTAGCGGCTCAGGAGATTCATGAGTCGGTCGACCCAGACAATCACATGCTGGCTAATATGGAATGGGGCTTGTGCGACCAGGAGCTGAAAAGCCAACTCAAACAGTGCACCAGTTTCTATTCGTTGACTCGCGTCAGCTTGCGTGTTCAGGAGCACAGGGATAAGTCGATTCGCCCCTTACTGTCACCAGTCATCGGCATATACTACTCCACTGAGGGGCACTCAGCGTTGTAGGTCCAGTGCAAGTCCATCGCTTGACCCTTGAAGATTGTTACAATCTTCTCGGTCGCCGACTTTGCGCAATCCATGCCTGACATGTTTTGGATCCTGGAAATGGCTTCCACAATGGCGTAGCTTGACGAGTTTATGGCTTGAGCAGGTCCAAACATTGTGTGGGTGGATGGTCTACCAAGCCGCAAGGGAGAACGGTCTTGAAAGTCATCCAATCTAAACGTATATTTTCAAAATGTAGTCAGATCAGGAATAGGGAGGCGAATTACATTAATGAAGAATTATGCAGTAGGCTAATAACCTGTTTGATCGAGCTAACAGATTCGTCTGGCACCAGCAGCCAATTATTCAAAGAATCGATCAGCCGATCCCGCACGCCCTTGGATGGTAACGAACAGACATAGTCGTATGGTGCCTGAACAATCTGGTTTGCCAGTAAGTTGTATGTCGGATCCTTATACATCTCTACAATTTGCGATCCATTCGATGGAGATGAATCAGATGTCAGCGTTTCCAGTGTCGAGCCTGAGAAGATCGAGTACTCTGGGGATTCACCTGAGCAGGTGGAAGACTCCAGAGAAAGATTGCCAACACCCTCCATGTCGTTTTTTACTAAGAGATGAATGAATAGTTCAGCTTAAAGTATTTAAAGATGGAAACATTGGAATAGTCAAGCTCTATTCAGACAATTTCATACTCTTATAAACGCTACCTACGAAAAGCATTCCGTATAGTTAGTGGGTAATTCCGGAACTACACCTAACGATAATATTCCGAAGATAGACTGGGCCCGAAATTCCCCGACATAGATAACCTAGATACCATTTCCTGTTCTCTCCGAATTCCGCGAAGGCCAGCTGGTAGATGTTAGCTTGGTATCGATCGGACCTTAGAGTAATATTATGAACGGGAAGCCATCTTTTGTGGGCGATAGCTCAGTCGGTACTCTTGATAGGCGCGAGGTCAACATTCAACTACCTCTGTAGCGCGTCCTTTCACCATATACCACTCTTTCTACGGTCTAGGGGTATCTTTTACAGATAGCCGCAGACGCCAACTTACAGCATGCCCGATCATATCGCAACTTTATCCCTTTCCGACCAGGAACAGCCCTTGGCGTACACTCTTATGTGGTTGACCTTCAAGGTTAACGACCCAGACGCTGCCGTCAAAGCTATGCGTGATGGTCTCAATAAAACGGCCACCCAATTACCATTTCTTTCTGGCGATGTATGGGAGGATGCATTCGACGGCAACAAAACCAAGACCTCTTGGTCCGACGAGGGACCATTGACTGTCCCATTCGATGAGATCCCTGGCCATGACTTGCCAAGTCATGATGAGCTCGACGCAGGTGGGATGTTACTTCATGAGATCAAGGGTCATGATTTCTACGGTCCTCACTTGACATCGCTCATGCAAAAGAAGAGGAAGCCCGCGTTATACACAGCCTACACAAAGATTCGAGGCGGCCTTATATTCCTTACTGCAGTACATCACGGTTACGCAGATGGGGCCGGGCGTGATGTCATCATCAATTTCATCGCTCGCCACATTAACGGTATCTCTATGGAGGATTATCCTGTCGACCCTATGGAACCGATCAACTGGGAGACAAAACTTCGCGACATAACGAGAAAGACCCTTGCAGCTACCAACAACATGCTGAAAGCTCCGAGTTTGACCACTATATCTCACAGCCCCTCGTTGCTTAGTGATGATATCCATGGATCCAATTCAGCAGTCAAGGGTGTACTGTTTCGCTGGTCTGTTCGGAAGCTCTCAGCTATGCGAGGTGAGCTGCTTAAGCAAACAAGTCAGCCATTTACTCTTAGCACCATGGTTATTGCGCTGCTATGGAGTCTGATTCTGACAGCATGGGCTCACACATCGGAGGGTTCTCTACAAGGCCAATACTCCAACCTATATATGGCCTACGATCTCCGACAGTTTCTCGAAAAAGCAGGATTCATGGAAAAGAACTCGCGGGTTAGGAACTTCAACTCGTTCTTAAAGCCTCGGCCTAGCCTGAGTTTTGACTCTATTAGAGCAATGGAGAAAAGGATTATTGCCATGAAGTTGGAAGGCAAGAGTGCTGAATGCCCAGCGATCCTACCCAGCATCCTCGATGATTTAACCGAGAGCTTGAATCAGAGGAACGCAGACTATCCCTTGTATCGTTGGGCTTCGAAGCAGCCAGTTCCTTCTGAGTTTGACTATTCTCAGATGCGCGACTTGAGCTTTCATTTCAAAGGCACAAACTTCTGCGTGGCTAATTGGAGCTCGTACAACACACAGATTGACTTTGGACCTAACCTCGGGCATTATCCCAGTCATGTTCGTGTCATGCCAGTTACTCTTGATGGAATTGCCATTTTCCTGCCTAGATACAGGCATAAAGAATGCAGTCCGGAACAGCCAGATCGATTTGAGTTCATGCTGAATTTGAAATCTGCCCATAGTAAGTCTTGGTTTCCATCGTCACCCCGTCAATGCTGGAGAGATTGATCATTCTGACCTGATTTTACCCTCAACTCTTGCTACATTGTAGTGTTCCTACTGGTATTTCGTAGCTAACCTGGACTTTACAGTGGATGTGATCCTCGACAGCCCGCTGATCAACCAATTGGCCGTATGATTAACTCTCCCCTCAATTATTGAAAGGCTTCCGCCAGGTCATTCCATGAAAATAAGCCATGTCAAAATGCAAGGATAAAAGTTACATCATTTCCCACCCAATTTAGCGCATTGTAGATGTCTCAGCAACATTTTAAGTCAAATCTCGCCACGTTGCACTCCTCAAACCCCCGAATCGATCGATGCCTCTTCTTGGTATTACTCACCAGCGCTATCATCTCTTAGTCGCACAGCTTCGTTATCCGTGAGCTTGCAAAACTCATTCACGTGATATCTTCGGCTAGTCTACGGCACATTCGGAGACTTTGTTGCCGGAAACCCAAGCACATCGTATATCGAAAACAAATACGAAAAAGGAACATGAGAGAAAGCATGAGGTAGCAATCTCCTAAGCAGTATTTGAAAAAGTTTTGAACTGTTTACTGCACCTAGGCAGTTTTTCAGCTCCGGCAGATGCACTAGTATTTTTAGTGGAAAATATCTTGTAGGAATACTGGAGCTTTGCTGTAAATAGACTGTAGGAAGGAATCTTGATGACACCGCGCGGAGGATTGAGAATTCAGATGCTAATTACTAATAACTTTCTGAGTGTTTTGTCATAGTCTTTAGATGCGATCGGCTTTCACTTATCTGATCGGAATTCTCTACATGCAACCTGTTCACCCTTTGGTATTTTTCCTTTTGGTTCCTTGACATCGTCCAAAGACATCACAATCTTTCTATTTCGCCTCTGCAAAATATACCCCGCCACTGTTGGTGCAATGGCATAGCCCGCCAGAATCGCTGCAGCCTATATTGAGCGGCAATCATTGCGGGGTGCTGTAGCAGGATCCATGAGTTTAGAAAGGCTCGTTGTCGGAGGAACCACTATGGTAAGAAGCGAAAGTTCTGATGTTAATGACGGATTCAAACTGACTAATGCGCTGCTAGATCATAGGAAACCGGGTAATGCTGTTGATATATAACCTGTACTTTCACCCACTCCGCAAATTCCCTGGACCTTTCCTTTATAGGGCAAGCAATGTCCCGTTTATTTTGGACCTGATCAGAGGCATCACGACCTACACCATCCGCGAACTGCATGAGAAATATGGAAAAGTAGTCCGTGTGAGGCTAGATGAGCTCTCCTTCACTGACCCTCAAGCCTGGAAAGATATCATGGGCTCTCGCAAGAGGGCTTCGGGGATCAAGTCAGACATGGACAAATACTGACTTTTCTACAGGGGCGTGACTGACGTCACTACCCTCATAAATGCAAGTCATCAAGAGCATGGTCCGCTCAGGAAACAGTTGTCATATGGTTTCTCGGACGCCGCGCTGAGTGCCCAGGAGTCGATAATTCTCCCGTACTTCGACAAGTTCATACATCGCCTCAAGGAAGTCAGCGCAGATTCGGCGGGTACGCCTCAACGTATAGAGCTCAACCAGTGGCTCAACTTTCTATTCTTCGATGTAATCGGCGACCTAGCCTTTGGTGAGCCTTTCGGCTGTCTCGAAAGAGGAAAATACGACTCATGGGTTGCACTCAACGTCCAAAGAATCTTTAATGTCATGTACTTTCTGGCAATAAAGTATCTAGGGTTTGGTTTCATCATTCCATTGTTTCGGAAGAAGTTGTTGAGAGCAAGGGAGATTCATATGCAGAGAACAAGAGAAAAGCTGGAGAGACGATTGGCGACGGGCAGTGAAAGACTTGACTTCGTGGAGAGATTAGGAAAGAGAATGGACGAATGGGTGAGTTTTTCGATATCTTAGATATATCTACCCTAATACTTGCAATTATTCGACAGAACTAACTGAGCCTGCAAAATTAGGGGGGAGATATGGATAGATTGATGAGCATGACGAGGGGCCTGCTTACAGCCGGTACGGAGACGACATCAACAACACTCTCCGGAACAGTATTCCTCGTTCTCACGCATCCTCAAGTATATAAGCGATTGAAAGAGGAAATCAGATCGACGTTCAAGAAGGCAGAGGATATCAAATTCTCCTCAGTACATCGCCTTGAGTACATGATTGCAGTCATTAGTGAGGCGATGCGGATGTACCCGGCTGTTTCCCTCGGTCTACCTAGAGAAGTTCCCGATGGAGGCTGTACGATTGCTGGACACTTTGTACCTCAGCGGGTAAGTACTTTCAACACTCATCAACTGATGCAACGCGACTAATAAATATGTACCTAGTCCGCCGTTGGGATTCATCACTATGCAACGTACCGATCACGGGATAATTTCAGTGATCCCGACGACTTCAGACCAGAGAGATGGTTGAAAGAGACTGCTAGCGAGGATGACAACCTTGGATGTTTCAAACCCTTCAATTACGGCCCTCGGGATTGCATTGGACAAAAGTAAGTAACCGTCACCCAAAAGCTTTTGCTTCTACACTTCGAGGGACAATTATTGACTGCCTCTGAAGTCTTGCCAATATGGAGATTAGAACGATTCTTACACGGCTGATATATGAGTTCGATCTGGAGTTGATGCCCGAGAGCCGCGAGTGGATGCATTGTCAACAGGCGATGCTGGCGTGGAAAAAAAGTCCCGTTAATGATACAAATCAGGCCTATCTATCCCCGGATAGAAAGCATGAGAAGCGATGTGAATTAGCCATTCAAAGTCCGGAAACAACCAACAGGAGGGTGAGGATAATACCTTTCATGACGCAGTGCTGCATGTTATTGGCTGATTGGTTGTGGCTTTACGCCCCATTTGTATCTTATTGTCCGTTTCCGGGACAGGGTTTCTCGGTACACAAGCGGTAACTTTAAGCACTTGAATAACTCTGCAATAATTCAACCATTAGAGTATTTTTATAACCATGGCTTGAAGCATCAACTTGCTCAGGATTAACTGACTTCGAAAACAAAAAAAGAATCACAAGTACAGCAGCTGTTCGATCCTGTCTACAATTTCTCATTGGTCCTATCTCTTACCGCTATCGCAGAGTTTTGGCTCAGCTATCGGATTAAAGCAAACCGATTCGGTGCGAAAGGCTGGATCGCTCGGACAATATCTCCGAGGACCCGCTCAGTCACAACACCAAGACAGCGGTGGAGAAACGGCAGTATACCCACTGCAGCCTCCCTAAAAGTGTTCATTGGGGCGGTTTTCTTTTCTGATAACAAAGCTTCCTCCAGATCGATCCTCGTTATTCTATGCAAAGCAGCAAACTATTCACCAAGCCAGATCTGTGTCACCATGCCAAGCCTCAAGGACCTCGGGGCCCTGAGGGGAAATTTCACACCGAAACTGCTTCTAATTTACCTCGTCCTGAATCTTTCCGTGTTTAGCTTCGGTTTCGACGACACCGTGTATTCAACTATTCAAGCTATGCCTTGTATGTCCCCAATATCATTCAAACAAGCGTACAATTTTACGTAGTTCGTTGAACTGACTGTACCCCCTCAATTTGATAGCGTACGCAAAGATGTTTGGAACATATAACGAGGAAACCCAACAATGGGGCTTCAGCGCCAGACATTTGTCATTCCTCAACTCGCTTGGGCATCCGGCAAAGGTTGTCGGTACTCTTCTGGGCTACGTTGTTGGCGAGAACTTCGGCCGCAAATCATGCTTCATCGGTATGCAATTCATTGTCATAATAGGCGTTGCCGTGACATACTCTGCCACTACCTATGGCCAGGCCCTCGCTGGCCGCATCATTGTGCAGTTGTACTCGGGCGTAGAGAACTGGTTGATCCCTATGCTCTTGGCTGAGCTGTCTCCAGCGCCTATCCGCGGTGCCTCGGTCATTCTCTACGTCCTCAGCCACACGCTCGGGTCACTGATCTGCTCCTTCATAACCCTGGGTACATCCAAACTTCACGATAATCGCTCATGGCAGATACCGGTTGAGGTCATGTGGCTCTTTCCTGGCCTGTGCTTAATATTGTCCTTCTTCATCCCAGAGAGCCCTCGCTGGCTGGTCCGGCAAAATCGCAATAGCGAAGCGACCAAAAGCCTCCTACTTATCCACGGCTCAGAAAAAGGATTCGATGCCGATGGTGAAACTGCACGATTATCAGCTTCAATTGAGGCCGATAGTTTCACCACTGGATCATGGTCTGACCTACTCAAGGGAACCAACCTGGTAAGAAAATGTCGCTGCAGCTTTGCGATCTGTCCGGATGCTGACAGTATATAATCATTAGCGACAAATTCACATTGCCCTTGCCGTGTCTGTGTTTAGTCAATTCACGGGTGGCGCCTTTGTTACACAATATGGGACAATATTCGTCAGGAGCTTGGGGGCATTCGATCCGTTCTCCTGGACGGTTCTCCTCAGAGTTGCCATGATGATTGGTCCAATGGTGGCTTTTGCTACAATTGACACATTCGGTCGCAGGCCAGTGTATCTTGCCGGTTCCTCGATTGCATCTGCCTTGATGTTTGCCATTGGTGGCTTAGGAATTGGCCACGTAACGACGTCGGAAAAAAAGGGCATCATTGCAGCGACTATTCTCTGGGGGCCATGTTATTGTGGTGCCTTTGGGGCATTGTAAGTCATCCATTATTCTCTTTCTCACCTTAGCCCAGCCCAACATCACGGGATTTACTTCAAAGCCCCAAAGACTAACTATGCAAGGGGTGCGGTGATAGCTGCCGAAGTGCCACACCTAAGGCTGCGCGACAAAAGCAACACATTGTCAAGTACGACCCGTATTATCTTTGACTTTGTCGTCGCCTTCAACTTGCCGTATCTTATGAATGCTCCATATGCAAATCTACAATCAAAAGTCGGTCTGATCTTTGGCTCCACAGCAGCGATCGCCGTGGGCTGGGCTTATTTCTTCATGCCAGAGCTGCATCAAAGGTCTCTTGAGGAAACAGAAGTAATGTAGGCTGCCCGCGTACCGGCGCGAAAGATGAAAGGTAAGTTGACGACTCAGCAAGTCAGAACGATCCATTGTGTTTGTTATCCTGGGCTGGTTACTTATTAATGGCATTGCTGATGTTTGTCCCAATAGATTGGAAGGCTCCCGCTCTTATATCATATGAATCTGGCCTTACAGATGAATCAGGAATGTCATCACAGACCAGAGGTCAACACAATAAGGAAGAGACTGTGGAGAGAATAGTACAGGTCTAACACTGGAGGATGAGGATTGAGGACACATATATGAATACATGTGTGGTCACTGGCTATAGTGGCGATCATATTGTGGGAGTGGTTAGTGGCTCACTTGCGTCTATGGGTCATTGCCGCACCACGGACGGGATGAAAGTACAAGTCTAAATGCTAGCTCCCTCGGTGGTGTAGCAAGAAGGCTTCCCCATGTATCTGAGCGGTGCGATATCTCTTACAGTAGGTGCTAGGCACACAACACCGTGCAATCGCGCTACTGTACATCTGAGTTCTACGTGTGGTAAGACTCAGTTAATTTAATACTACTTCGGGTATTGTCTCGCAGCGCTGTCGGGAATGAACATGCCATTTAGCAAATCTCAAATGTGATTGAGTCTATTTGTCAACTTGGAAGGAAAGTTCGAAGCCTATAAGAGTTGAGCTATTCATGATGATGCTTTGATCGTTACCTCGACGTTTGTTCTGTACTCTCCCTTCTCTATATCCTACATAGGTCACAAGTAGGAATTGGAATGCCTATGCCTCGCGATAGATAATACCAAAACAAGATTAGCTATCTTATGTAGATAACGATGCGCTCGCTTCCAATTGCAATATTCCTCACTTTGTTCCAACAATAACTAACTTCTGTTACGATCTTTCCTATAGGAGTATTACAAATAAACGCCGGAAGGCTCAAGCATGAAATTAAGTGGCCTATACCTCGTACGAGGAAAAGCAAGCCATGGTAACGTCCATGTGAGCCAGAAAGCCACCCAGGTATATCCAATCGTCTTTGCCATGAGTGAGTTCGTAACCAAGCCCATCTTCTTGTTCAATTTCTGCACAGCTTCTTCAAATATTAAACCAGCGACCTGAACGAGAAAAAATCGTATCGCGCCGGTCTCGTGTAAAGGTACTCCAGCGGCCATATCCGGAGGCAAGTGAAGAAGACCCCAGATGAAAAATACAAGAAAAAGCTTCGCATAACGCGTGAAAGTGGACGGGCGGAAACTCACGATTCGAAAAAGAACCAAGTCGGCATAATCAGATAGGAAGGAACGCCATGATTGATGCCACGTAATCCTACATCAAAGTTAACCTCAATTCCCTTCAGCTTGATTTAAGCAGCTCACTTACCCTCACCAGTTTCGGAGACTATAGGACTGCTTCAAAGGACCAAACGAGGATGGCCACATGACTGGCTCGCTCAGGGCCACGACATTAAATATTATAGCTAGGGCGCCATACGGTATTTCGTTGGAGGCAAAGACACAGCCAAGCCATGAAATCGTTGCCATCATCCGCCTGATAAACTCAAGAAATGTTATTTCTTGGAGGCGAGACAAAAACCTGTCCCTGCTCGGAGCCAGGTCTTCGGACTTTGGTTGTAGGTATGGATCAACGAACGCCAAGTAGCCCATCGATAGCATGATGGAAAACATCCGAGATATACAAAATCTCGTTCTTGATGGCACATATTCCGAATTCGTATAGGAGAATGCTGGAATATTTCGGCTGGGCTTGGAGGTTTTGATGCGCCGAAAGTTCCATTGCATAGCAAGAGACCATCCCAGGCGACTCAAGAATGTACCGTTGCCAGAGGATCCTCGAGAGGCGAAAATTAATTCTGGTGTCCCAGATTTGTTCTTAATCACTTTCCCACCGTCTATTGTGTACTCCAGTCTTGACTGAACCAGTAAAGATGTGATGTGAAGTGCATGTATCCAGCAACTGGCCGAAAAGAATAACCTCGTGGAAAGATCATCAGAGGCGACCTGAATGGTTCTGTCTCCCAGGAGAGTCAGTAAAAGAATGATAACGGAGGAGAATATTCGTAATTGAACAGAATCAGCTCTTGTGAAGCCCAAGGTGGCCGTGCTGAGAACTTGCTCGGCGGCAAAGTAGCCATCGGCTTGCATAGGGGTCGGATGACTGAGGAGGCGCTCCATGGTGAACAGCGATGCGACTTGATGCGTGACGTTCAATGTGCTCAGGAGGCACAACATTCATAGGTGCGGATCATTTGCTTTATTGTTATCGCCTTGAGTCGTTTTGAGTTCGGTTCATTAACCTATGGTCAAGTTCGAATGTGTGGACCCTCGCGTCATTTTACCTCGGGTTCTTTCGGCGGTTTTCTGTCAGTACAACAGAAACACAATAAGATTTACGAGCCAAATTCAATCGTGAGTTTGATAAGACTTGCACAAGACAATTACGACTGAACCGATCCTAAAGGCCTTAATATCAATTACAATGGAAGGGAGCAAACCACTTATCGATGAACAGTCGGAAAAGGTTTTCTTTAAAATCATATGGGAACCATACCTATCTTTTACGAGCAGCGAAGACAATCGAATTTGCATTGACTGTCAAGGCTTTTCCGATCACATACCATCAAAGGCTGTGTCTGGTGCTGGTCCGATAAACCAGGAAGAGCATAGTTCGGAGGTGGTCATTTTCGAGAGTCCAAGAAAGACAGCGGAGTTGGGCCATTTCGCGGATGCATTGGCCAGTCGGCTTCAAGATCGATTCTTTACAATAAGCAAGATTCAGTGGGACTCAGACTTGGATGTGCTGGATGCCAAGGGCAAGAAATGCGTATTCCTGCTTGATTATTCAGCGCCCTTGCTGGCAGACCTCGACGAGCACGGATTCTACCTCTTGAAGCAGGTGGTCCTAACAGCATCCGAGATTTTTTGGGCCTGTCCCTTGAGTTCTGCAGAGACTGGTCTTGTTCGAGGATTCTCGCGCGTGATCCGTAACGAAGTTCCTGGGCTACGATTCGTGACTGTCGCGACAGCAAGACAGCGCGGATCATAGCTAGCCTGGTAGATTCGAAAACCAGCGATGCCGAGTTTACTATTCAAGATGGTGCTATCAAAATCCCACGCTTTTACGAGGATACGTCCCTTGACAAGGCCATGGTAGACACGAGTCGACATGTCGAGCTTAGACATAATCGAACATACCTTCTATTCGGTGGACTCGGAGGCGTTGGACGAAGTCTGTCTAGGTTTTTGGTGGCTCGTGGCGCTCGAAATCTTTGCTTCTTGTCCCGGTCGGGCGTCTGCTCTCCAGATGCCACATCTCTTGTCACTGATTTGGAGAGTCAAGGCGTCACAGTTCAAGTCATCCCTGCAGATGTTGGAGACCAGAAATCCTGCAAGAGTGCGTTGGATTTGTGTCGTGATACGATGCCACCATTGGGAGGAGTGGTACATGCTGGGATGGTCCTCATAGCTGTACTCTGGAAGAAAATGACATTCCAACAATGGAGCGACTCCCTGAACCTTGGGGTTCAGGGTACGAGAAACCTGGATGAACTACTACCAAAAAACCTGGACTTCTTCATTATCCTCAGCTCCTTTTCTGGGATGATTGGCGTCCGAGGGCAGTCAAACTACGCATCAACTTGCGCTTATCAGGATGCAATCGCTTGGGCCCGGCACAAAGCAGGCCGAAAGGCCATCAGTCTGGATCTGGGAATGATTGCAGATATCGGGATCCTTGCGGAAAACCCTGTGCCGAAGCCTGTCCGCGCCTGGATGGATGTATATGGGATTATGGAAGAGAAACTACAACTCATCATTGAGTTTGTTATCAAATGCCAGCTTGCAGAGAATTGGCATAAGTATCCGCCTCAGATGATCACTGGACTAGCAACTGGTGACAAAGCTCATGCCTCCGGAGTGTCCCCAAGTTATTTAGAGGATACTCCATTTTCTCGACTTGCCCTGAGAAGCGGAATTGTGTAGAGTCGCCAACAGGAAAGTAAGCTTTTGTGTAGGAAATTTTCAGATCCAATTCCTTCGTTACCCTACCTTCTACTTGTAGTCGACTGTAAATAAGCCAGTATGTAGGATTCTTACTATTTTGTCTTTCTTTTGTTTAGATCTTAGGCACCTATGTGAATGGGTTAGTCTTCTACGATTGCATGATTTTTGTAAGTTAGGGGGGCGGGGGGGTAATCATCAAAATAGAACTTCTGAAAAGTAAAAAATCCTCAACGATCTGAACGAACAGCTTCTCCCAAATGAGAGAATTCGCATGTAAAAGAATGCTGAAAAGTGAAAAGGAGCTGCCCCCTGCTTAACAGTCGCAAAAGTCGATAAAAACGGTGAAGTAACAGAACGCAGCTAATGTTCCGCAGCATATAATCTTGCCGACTTTAATCTGCAGTGTACTCGCTTCTACGCAAGCCATATGTCCTTATGATATGCTATTTGGAACGCAATTAGGTGATAAAGAAGTACCGTAATTCCATTCAACACTACACTAGAACGGGGCTTACGGAAAGCTCTATCGACATAGAAAGAACTACGCGATGACGATATACAAAGTACAACATTGTCATTTGGGAGAATTTGATATGAATACGGCCTCAGTCCTTGACCATGGTTCTTCCCAACAACTCTTCTACCCCATCTTCAATATTGGTTCGCTCTCGGATCAAAAGCCGAGCAGATCGGTCCGGATACATATCACTGCCAAATGTGAAGTTCTTAGGTCTGCTGCATCCTTCTATAAACTTAAAGTCGTAGCGCAAAAGGAGATGGCCCATGATCATTTTCATCTCGTTGACGGCATAGAATCGACCAGGGCAGGCATACCGACCATAACCAAAGGCCATGTTACTGGGCTCCGTCATGGCAAGCATATGGCGCTGGGCGTTCTCTGGATGCGCTGGATCTTCGCGGATTCGTGAGTAGCGAAAAGGGTCAAAGGTTGAAGGATCGGCGGCTCCAGGCACATAGGTAGAGTCATTCAGCATCCAGTGAGTTGGGACGGCAATGCGTGTTCCAGATGGGAAGTGAGTTCCGTTAGAGAGGGTGATGGATTGATGAAAGATGCGTTGAAATGTCACTAGTAAAATGTCAGAGTTAGCAAGAATATCACTATAGCGGGTAAGGAGAGCGGTGTAATACTTACGCGTAAAAACGGGGCTGAAACGCTGTGACTCCTTGATCAGACTGTCCAGTTTCCAGAGCTTGTTCAAAGTTGTCTTTCCCCATCCACCATCTTCACGGAGAACCCTCACTAGTTCCTCTCTGATAGGCTCAAAATATTCCGGATGCTCACAGAGATCATAAAGTGTTTGAGTCATGGTCAACGCGGTTGTGTGAATTGATGCCAGGCTCAGGATAAGCATTCGTTGGGAAAGATTGGCCAACGATAATTCTTCTCCCTTAGCCCCGTCAAGCATGCCCTGCAAGATATCTGCGGGCTGCTCATAGTCTCCGTTACTCTCTTTCTCAGCAGACTGTCTGGACTCCACGATTCTAGTTATAACGCGGCGAGCGGTAGCGACATTCTTGAGCAAGCCCCAGTACATTGGAATAAAGAGCGCAATGATAGGTCGGATTCGCTTTGGGAATATCCGTAAAATCATTCCTGTCTTGAAAACCCGATCTGTTTACTCAGCAGTAGTTGTGAGCCACTCCTCATTTCTGCATTCTTCGGGTCCTAGGAATACGCGGGCCGAAATGCGAGAGAGGATCGCAGCTAAGATTGCATTTATGTTGACTTCAGTCCATGCCTCTGTTCGAGTGATATCTTGTTAGAGAATGGATTCATTATAAGATCGAATGCGAATGTGGGGTAGATCTCACCTCTGCAGCCTGGCATCTCTTTGAGCAAAGCATAGTCTAGTTCGTTCTTCATGACTGGGGCCAATGTACCCAGAATAGGGGTAAGCCTTTGCTGGACGACGCGATTCTGTAAGTCGCTGTCGAGAAAGCACATTCCTTTGGTGATTTCACCGCAAAAGTCCTTAATGAATGGCTCAACCCCTCTTGTCTTGTCTCCAGTCAAAGTCCGAATCTCATCAACATACTTGCTGGGGACGATAACCACATCGGCGCCAATGCGGCGAATCTTGAATATAGTATTTCTGAACTATACCTTGCGTAAGTCTTGAATGCCCAAGCAACTGAAGAGTCGTAGCTTACCCTGTTGTATCCGTCGCTAAGAATTGTCCGGCTTCCTCGGATAAACCTCATCCGCAATAGCCATGCTGGCTCCAACTTGCTTCTTTTTCCAGCAACAGGAGCCTTGACTCCGAAGAGTACCTCGTTCAAGAAGCTTACTAAGTACACAAAGCTCAAGAATCCAGCAAAGATAGCGGCTATTATCGACCGCTTGTCCAAGTCAATAGATTGTTGTTCAATTGATATCCAGTTAGGAACAGCCACAGATATGTTATCCATGATTTTTAGATGCTGGAAGATGGCTGAGGTGGGTAATCAAAAGGCTCGCGAGACCATGTCATGTACTGTAGAAATATATGTCTTTGTCGACAACTGTGCTAGGACTCAGCTGGTATATAAGTTGATATTCGCTCATTATTTCTGGCATTAGATTCGGTCACTTATCTGTATCATCTGGATTTGATTCCCCTTGTGCTTGTTTTGGACCCATTGAACTAAAGAAGTGGACACTCTTCACCAACGCATAGATCTCTTTAATCCTCCGAATATCCACTGTGGAAATTTTCCTCGTTTTACTCTTTCGGTTCAAAATATCAATGACATGAGGTGCTGTCGGAGCATTCGGGCAGTTTCGCTCTGGTCTGTGCTTAGGCCTAGGGATTTGGGCTCACAGAGTCCATGAACGGCAATATACGCAATGCTCTCCTTAATCATCTGTTCGGCTGCTAAAATTGGATTGTAATCAGAAGTTAATCGTGACACGTGCCATACCCTCGTATATGTAAGCACGAGTAGGCTCCTGAACCACCAGACGATATGGTTGTCTTTATCTGAAGTAAAGATACTTTCACGGCTTGCATTGCCTCCAACAGACATAATGGTTTAAAAAGGATCATGACAGCTATCCTTTATTAGCGAAACTGGATTTGCTGAAAGATACCAACATAACAGATGATGACAGTCAGTAAGGAGATTGTGACGAAGCAAGGTTAGGGCGGATGAGGAATCCTCGTGAAGTTGTTACCTCTAGGCCCAACTATGTTAAAGCTCCGAGGATAGAGTTTTCTAATATTCCGAAAGTCTTGATATCTCAGTCAGCTCCCAGGTCTACTAATGATAATCTTTATAATATAGAAGTCTTCTTGTTATTTCTAGCATAGTTTTATTTACGAAATCTCTCATTCTGAGAGAATCTGTTCGTTCAGATCGTTTCTAATAGGATCCTTTCCCGCTGTCGAATCTCATCGAATGCATGGCCCAACAGGCTTTTGTCGACTGGCCTTTCAGAGAGGAAGATGTTCCTCCAACTGCCCAACCCGAAGGGCCGTGTACGTCCACTCTTGTCTTGCACAACCTCAGGTTGAATTGCGTCAGGCTGAGTCTGGTCGAAAGCAGCGAGATCTTGACAAACTTGAGAAAAGAAATATTCGATGGTGTGCTTGATCACGGAGGCGTTGAACGACTGTTTGGTTCGTGCCAAGGTCTCTTTCTGATCAGCAGGCGGCTTACGGGCCAAATCCCCCAAGACTGCATCGAAAAAGTCAAGTATTTGTGTGTAGCATCCGAGTAAGAGGAATAAAACTCCGGAGATTTGGATGCTTGGGCTGGACTGAGTTTCTGTAAAGCAGGTCAGTCCATGTATAGTTCTTCTTTATAAGACGCTGCAAAGTTACCTTTTTCCTTTCCCCGCGGATGCGAATCTTTACCGGAATGTATGGCCGAGGTCTCGGCTGGAACCCCGGTGACAAGTGCCAGAGAAGGCAGACACTGACGCAGCAGATTTATCAACTCTCCTGAAAGATTGACCATATCCTCGACGACCTGACTTATGTATGCAGTCTGGTCTTGATTGGCGGCAACAGTCGACTGGTATCTCTTCGAGGAGAGGAATATCTTCAGTCCAAATTCCGAGAATTTTGGGAAGTAGCTGGAGTGAAAGGATTGACATGACGCAGCGTGATTTTCGTCAGCGTGGCCAATACCGTCTGCTAGCCCTCTTGATAAACCTAGCGAAAAGATATTGTGGTTCTCCAATTGCGGTGGAACCATTCCAGACTTGGATGCCTAGAATCGGGTTAGCCTTGTTGTGATCTGCCATGTGGCTGGCAATAAGAACTGAAAACAAAACTTTAGTTTCTTCTTTCTTCGAGCTAAGGCGCGCGATTTGCGTCAGCTTCTAGCTAGGATCAACCTTAAGTAATACCCATTTGCCATAACGTTTCTCCTGCCGATTTGCACGTCAGGCGGAACAGTCTACTTATTTCTGAAAGCGGTGGCCACATAGCCATTTCCATATCATTCCCTTGGTCGTGATGAAACAACAAAGGCTCTGTATGCATGGTGTTGTATTCCAGAGGGGTCGTCCTGGTAGCGTCGACAAGTGATGAGTAGTCTGTATTAGTGGACGAGGCATGGCCATCTGTGTTGGTCTGTGACACATTATCCAGCATCGTAATGTCGATCTCAAACTGTGCGAGATCTTCCTCGGTGAATTGTGGCTCGAGGTGTTCCGTAGGTTGACTATCGCCAAGAAGCGGTCTATCGACTGCCTGGGATGCTCGTTGTCTTGCCGCATTGACGGATGCTTTCGTTGGGCGACCGCTCTTACATCGTTCGCTAAATGTGCACGGAGCACCAGCTCTAGCGCACCGAGCACACGGTCTGCTAAACAACCCATCGTCGTCATCAAAACTGCCCGAATGTGGGCATCTCAGCTTTTGAGAGCGGCAGCGATCACACGCAGACCTCAAGCGCTTCTCCAATTCTGATGACGATGTGCTCATGCTGATAATTGGAAAGCTTAGGTGGGGAGTCAAAGATGGCTAGAAGCCTAGAAGCGCCTCAACTAAGTTTTCTTCGAAGTGGCTGAGATCAAATATCTTCTAGAATTTCAACGGACAAATGGTTTAGGTGCGTCGCAGACGTTCATAGTACAAATAAATATATGAGTTTGATAGGGTCAGGGACTCAGGGTCCAGTCAGTACTACCGGGAGCACTCCGTCGGCCCTTTTACCTTGTCAACTTGATCGGCTCAAGCCCACAACATCTTGGACGAGCTATTCCCCTCAGTTGCAGCTCTCATGACCTGCGTCGGAAACAGGAGAGTCCTTGCCTTCTCGGAGACTCCCCGCAGATCAGGTACTCCGGCATACCTACTGTAGTAAAAACGTAAGTTTAGTAACTAGGCTGCTAGCCAGAATCTTATTATTTAGGTTATGTATCACGTAAGAAAATGCAATTCCAAGTAACTAAGCATTGCTCGTTAGGGGAGAGGCACCTGCAGACGGAATTATTCCACGCTTCTATTCACAATATACCTAGGTATTCGCCTGGTACTGTAGTAGGTACGATAACACACAGATTTCGGTTACTACCTTGTTATGCACTTTCAAGTTGCGCATAACCATCGTGAAAAGACAAATTGTATTAGATTTTATTATACATACTTTGCTATCTAACACCCTATCGATGTTGCTGGCTTAGAGACACGAGCCGAGCTCCCTTGTAAGCTAGCGCGATTGCAGCCCGTTCCTATGTTAGCTCCCGCAGTCTAGCTGTCCCACTCTACCTTGTATTACTAGGAATACGACGGTGCGGAGTCTCGGTTGGCTAACCCGAGGTTCTCGGACGAAACCACGTCTCGTCCCAGACTTGGTCAGCATGACAAAGGACATAGCGGGCTTGGCGATACAACAACTGAACTGTATAATTCTCTCAAATCGACGCTAGAACGCCTGTAAGATTTACATCTAGTAGATAGTTGGCAGACTCATTTTCTCTATAAAGAGCGGTCTTGCTCAGGCGGATACTGTTAGCACATACAGCACAGAGCTGTGACTGCTTGTCTTGCACAGTATTCTCCGGTTGGGCAAGACCTCCAAACTAATCATCTCGGAGTTTGTAGACCGGTCTTTGGGTCTCCTGGTAGAAGTCTTGGAGAGTAGTGATCATCGGGTTGGCACTGATAATCAGCTTTCCCGCGCACATAACGCCCGGATCCGGTACGCTACTCCTCCGAGAGTTGACGACGCAATGTTTAGCGTGTATTACGGTGTTCTAGTGAGACTTCGGGCAAGTCATTGTGCATGTTGAGTAATCGTGTAATTACTCTCGTGCAAAGCACATTGTCAACGGCTCGGTGGCCGCTCATTGTGGCCAGGGGGACCAAGGCTTAGCTGTCGAGGTAGAAAGCTGTAATTCGATGTCTAGAACATCTGCAGCCTAACGTTATTCTTCTACTACACCGCATGTCAAGCTCTAGACGGAAGAAGGATCGGAGCGGACTAAAGTAGAATCGTAGTAGTGCCGAACCACGAACATATATACCTAGGTAATACCTAGGTACAGAAGATCGTCTCGCTGCAGCATCAGATATACTATGTATGCTGCTAGCACATATCCCTACATGGCAAGATAAGACAGATAGGACCTTCTCGGATATGAGCTCCGACAGCTCAACAAGGTATGATTGCAATATGTAGCTCTGTGTATCTTACTCTATGCTATTAGTACTTTTTCCTTCCCTTTGTTACTAGAGCTACTATTAATATTAACCTTGTAGTTGGCGACAAACTACTTTTAGGGATTTAGTTAACAAAACAACCAGAGCAGACAACTTAATCGACTCGTTATAATAGAATCTTTCTAGCTAAATGCTAGCATTAAGACTAAAGAATCTTAAAAATATGAACTTAGCGGTCAATTTTCCTCTGCCTGTGATAATAGATAATGCTGAAGCTAGGCCCTAGGGAGAACTACTAGGATTCCTATACTAGGTTTGTTCGCTCTCACACGAGTACCGCGATGTCCCTTGGGTATGATTAGTGCCCTGTGCAAGCACGAAGTGCGTGAGCGAGCCTTGTCGAACAAAACGATGTCTCTCGGTATTCTTGGGACTGCGAACAGGCTTATAATTTTGTTACTTTAGTGGATTTCGTAGAGGAAGGACTTAAAGAAAAACGCGATGTCCAATATGAGACGACTGCTTCGTGGATGTAACGCTAGGTGAGATACGAGAATCAGGAGCCTGTAACAAGTACAAAATGGTTCCGTTTGATCTTTCGGTTGGGTCCTGTGCATTACACCTCTGCTTCATAGTAGGTCTTAGGGACGCAGCAGTTGTATGCAACGGCAGCCTATCGATTGGAGTTGCAACCGACGATTTCAGAGAACCCTGCCTAGTTCTACCATCCGATGTGGAATCGTAGTGACCAGCTATGAATTCTGTTTCTTCTTGAAACACATCAAAAACACTGTTAGAGCTACCTACTGTTAATTGAACTAATAGTGTCGTTGCGCAACAAACACCGGTTCCAAGTCGCTCCCTACATGAAGACCAAAGCCTAGTCTGGCCGAAGCTATGATATGTTAATTCCGGGCTAGGATTGCCGTATCTACGAGGACGACGTTAGTGCCGTCCTCGTCTAACCCTAAGAAATTGCTAGGGTGTTGCTAACATAGACAGACTAGCGTTAACATTATCTAATCTAGAGGGTCCTGCTGCTCAAGTTTCCTAGGTTAATTATTTACTCCTAAGGTTCTATTGGTTGCCTAAGAACTTTTCCTTAGTCAACCTGCGCGTCGAACGGCGCCGTAAACACATGGCAGGCCCCTTCTGACGTAACGGTGACATGATGGCCTGTATCTAGTGCATCCCGAGGTCTAGTCTTGGACTCTTGGCCTGATTGCGCAAGCCACAGGCACTTCGAAGTTGCTTGTTCTCCTTGGACTTATGTCTCAGCATAAAGGCAGGCGAGGTGGTGCCCTCCCGAGGTTGGTTGGAGAATAGAGATGTGATTGGCGCAGAGGGCTAGCCTACCTAGGTAGAGACGGGTCGCACGGTTGAGCGCGTATGTTGTGTTCATGGCAGTATCCCAGCTAAGCGCTTACAAAGGTCATCGCACGGCGTTATCAGTACCTTCCCTTTCCGCACAGCGGAAAATGTTGTGGGCTAGAATTAGCAGACACTGTGTTGATTCGGGATTTCGGTCATCCCTGCCTTTCTATTGGCTGTTTCGGCCCACCGGAGGGATATTGGCAAGGTTCCCGGCAGCGTTTGGCCTTCGACATCCAGATATCATAGTTAGAAGGGAAATCTGAACTCCGACGAAGAGAAGAGTATGAGTTAATATTAGACTGCTAGGAATGTGGAAATATTCCGACGAACCAGCCGGTTTCGGCAAATTACGCAGCCATCCCGTTTGACGCGCGACGGGTCAAGTCGGAGCTTTTGGGGACAGACACCGACGCAAGTTCACAACGCTTCGGGCCGAGTTTCGATCAATCGGTAAATAGACCAAAGCCAATATGGTTCGGCCATTTTGGTTCAAGTCCCAGCAGCTGAACAAGTCTTTCCTGGTCGAAATTCCGCCCCCCAAACACCGTCCTTGAGTCTAAACTTATGATGGTTTGGTTTGGGCCATGAATGCAAGTATAATGCAAGTTGCCTATAGGGACCATTACATCGCATGACACGAGATGCCTTCACTACTCCCAGGAATCGGCAATAGCATCAAGCACGTACGTGTTCATTTTTCGGAATGTAGCATACATTTAATTTCATGTTCGGAAGTTCCAGTTTTGAATTCAGTCTAGGTCTGAATCGTTGAACCCACTAACGGGTATTCTCAGACGTTTCTTGCATAAGTTTGGGTAGTGAATGACAATGAAATCCCCCCTATTACGTGGCATGCGAGATTCCGACCGAGTTCATTCAACGACAAGGCTAGACATTAAAACCCTTAGCTACGGCAGTCGTGCGGCATAACCAGTTGTCAATATTGCTTAGTCCTAAACCTCATCTTTGCCATATCCTTTACATTCAGATTATGGGTAGAATAACTAGCTCCTCACATCTACACGGTGACCAAGCGGCTGAAGGTCGATCCTTGATCCAACGCATCTTCAAGAGCTATAATGCTCAATATGGACAAAGCTCAGCCAGTATTCAAGTTTATGATACTGCCTGGGTAGCCATGGTGACAAGGACGGTAGACGGGAAGAAGGAGTGGACGTTCCCCGAGTCATTTCACTACCTCCTGAGAGCCCAATTACCAGATGGGAGCTGGTCCTCTCATCCAACGTCTCAGACTGTCGGGATCTTAGATACATCAGCTGCACTGTTGGCTCTTCTCCGCCATTTTGCAGATCCACTACAGATCAACGATGTTTCTTCGGGAGAAGTCCGAAGACGAGCAGATAACGCAATCAAGTCTTTGCGCTCTCAGCTGGAGCAATGGAACGACGTATTTGATACAAATCACATCGGCGGTGAACTGATTATGCCGGCAATCCTGGAGTACCTCGAAGCGGAAGGCCTCTTCTTTGAGTTCCAGAGCAAGGAAATGCTTCTACAAATGCATGCAACAAAGTTGGCCCGGTTCAAACTCGAATCTATCTACGGACCTACACCTTCTACAGCGTTGCATTCTCTAGAAGCCTTCATCGGGAAGATCGATTTTGACAAGGTTACTCATCACATCTTCCGGGGTTCTATGCTTGCTTCTCCGTCTTCAACTGCTGCATATCTGGCGCATGCGTCATCCTGGGACGAAAGAGCAGAGGCATACCTTCGGCACATTATTAAGGAGGGCATAGGACATGGTGATGGCAGTGTTGCTGGAACCTATCCTATCACGTACTTTGAGTATAGTTGGGTTTGTTCTCTTTAACAAGTCTGAGTTTCGGTGTAGCTGACGTTTGAGATGAACTAGACTATTTCCACGTTATTGAGAAGCGGCTTCACAGTTTCCGACTTGGAATGCCCAGCGTTAAATGGCATGGCACAAGTGCTTCTCAATGGGCTCAAGGAGGATAGAGGGATCATCGGGTTCGGGATGTTTCTTGTCCCAATATATTTTCTTTATCCATATTCTTCTAGCCATAGCTAACCAGTGCAGCACCGCGCGCTGTGGATGTAGACGATACGGCAAAGGGGCTTCTTGCGCTAAGACTACTGGGACAAGCTGAAGGGGTGAGTCCCAAAGCGATGATCGAAGTATTTGAAAGAGCCGACCATTTCACAACTTTTGGCTCTGAGAGAGACCCTAGCCTCACATCTCATTGCCACGTGCTGCTTGCTCTTCTTGCCCAGAAGAATGTCGCGGAGTACGCACCTCAGATTGAGAAGGCAATAAGGTTTATGTGCAAGGCATGGTGGCAAAGCGATTATAGAATCAAGGACAAATGGGTAGGTCTCTTAGCACCTCTCGCTAAATCGGTGCTAACAATCCGCCAGCATTTAAGCCATTTGTACCCAACAATGCTGTTAGTTGAGGCCTTTACAGACCTACTTGCTCTATTAGACCGAGGGGAGCTATTATTCCTGTCCGAGGACCTGAGATGGCAGATATCCATCTCTCTATTCCAGGCCTGCCAGAGAACCTTACTAGAGCAACGCCAGGACGGATCTTGGAGCAACATGCCGGAGCAAACGGCATATGCGGTCCTGACATTGACTGAAGCACGCCGCGTTTGCTTCTTCTCAAGCCTTCTACCCACGTTGCAAGCTTCCATCGACCGTGCGATTACTTTCTTGACGAACTCAACCGACCGCTGGGAGGTGGACCACAACTGGACGTCCAAGACAGCCTACAATGTCACTTTTGTAGCAGAGGCGTATATACTCGCAGCTACAAAAGCATCTCTGAAGGTCGGAGAAGTTGCGTCCATTGGTACTAGCCTGGGGCTTGGGATGTCTACTGGCGAACTGGAGGCATACCATAAACTGGTTTCCAAAACACCGCTCTTTGCTGCGCTTCCAGACTGGGAGGTCCGCGCTTCGCTCATTGAGTCAGCTCTCTTCATACCTTTGCTGAAAGCACGTCGGCTGGACGTGTTTCCAAGAGACAAGCTACCGATGACAAAGGACACGTATTTCACCATTATCCCTTTCACTTGGGTCGGCTGCAACAACAGTTCGCGCACATTCGCATCGGCCGCTTACTTGTACGAAATGATGCATATCTCCCTGTTGGGTTTCCAAACCGATGAGTTTATTGAAGCTGTTCTTGCTCCAGCATTTGGGGACGACATAGCCGGCTTGCACAACCTTATCGATCGGGTCATTGATGATATCGCGGAGACCACCCAGCAGGAGAACGGCGTCACGAAGACAAATGGCCATAGTGGTGAGAATGGAACTAATGTACCCAATGGTTTGACAGTAGAGAAGGGAGACGTCGTCTCTTTGCTGTCTCGCTTCGTGGAACATGTTCTTCACCACCCTTCTGTGCTAGAAGCGAGCTGCTGGGACCGTGAGAACTTACGCAGCGAGTTGAAGTCCTTTCTCCACGCGCACACCACCCAGGTGGACGATAACAGGCGGTTCGCAGCCCAGGTTTCAGGCAATACGGACGAGGATGTCACGTACAATTCGCCAGGCCGGTCCTTCTTCCAGTGGCTACACTCTACCGCGGCTGACCACGTTGCCTGCGCATACTCTCTCGCATTTTCAACTTGCCTAGTTTCAGCGTCACTAGGCAAGAGCGACGAGGTTTTTGGCACAGTGATGCAGAAGCACTTGGCTGCTGTTGTATCTCGCCATACATCGGTCTTGAACCGGCTGTACAACGACTACGGCTCCTTGGGGCGTGATACATCCGAGCGGAATGTTAACTCAATGCATTTCCCGGAATTCACTAGCTGCAAGGGGGAAGCAGCCAAGAAGCAGGCCCTGGTCGCGCTGGCTGAGCTCGAGTCCAAAGGCCTGAAAGAGGCCCTCAGCGAATTAGAGCTCGAGGTAGGCTGGAACGAACCCGACAATCTCCCCAGAGCGTTTGACCAGCGCAAGGTGGATATTCTCAAGTTCTTTTGTAATGTTGCTGGATTTTACGATCAGCTGTATATGGTTCGTGACCTCTCGAGCGCGAAGGTGTGAGTAACAGGCAAAGGAGGTAATCGGAACCAATTTATTGATCTATCGGTATTGCCTAGTCTGGTCTGATATAGCACGTTGCAGTTACAAGGAAATTTGTTTCCGCTCCAGAGGTTACTATGTGTTCTTTGCGGTGGTATTTCTTCTAGTTCCAGATATGTATATTCGAGATCACTGTGTCATATTAGGTGGTTTGATAAAGTTGTCAACTACAGCAAATAAAAAGCTATCGTCAATGTCATCCTTCACTTTTTCTACTAGTTGTCATCCATTTTGCCACTATTTAACCCTGTACACGATGCAAGCGGCTCCTACTAGCTTCTTGAGACGTTCTTTGGGTATTTTGCAGCACCATCGGGACAAGAGAAACTACCCGATACAAACGGGCCGTTCAACTTTGATATTCGCCGAATTTCATATATGCGGACGGTACAAGGCCGAACATCGTGGATATTGAGTTTCCAGTATCGGTTAGCGGCAAAATCCCGATAAAGGTGAGCTCCTGTTAGATGGAGTCGTAAGCAATCGGTATATATGAATGCTGAGTCAAGGTCTCTATTCTATACGAAGAGGAAGCAACACCTCATTCTCACTCGATTCTATTCAAATTTGGTCCTGGCTTCCATCAATACATCTGAATACTGTCTGTCCCTCATTCGAGACATCCGCCATATTTCGCCTACAATCGCGGCTTTGAAGACACCATGCCCGAACACACTACAACATTGCCGATTCCCGATCAGGAAATGCCACTGGCATTAACCACCATGTGGTTGGTCTTCAAGACCGAGGATCCAGAAGCGGCTGCCAGTGCTTCCAAAACAGGAATAGCCAAGACTGCTGCTCAGATGCCTTTCCTGTCTGGTGTCTTGTGGGAGGATGCCGATGACGGTTACAAGACTAAAATCCACTGGTCCGACGACAATCCAACCATTCCTTGTGACAAGCCCCAAGGCGACGATCTACCTAGCTACGACGAGCCCGATGCAATGGGAATGCCGCTCCACGAGTTCACGCAGCACGACTTTTACGGACCCCAGCTCATGTCTATTATGAGAGCATCTAAAAAGCCGGCCGTGTATGTGTCGTACACCGAGATCAAGGACGGTCTGATTGTCATGTTCGCAGCCCATCATGGCCTTGTAGATGGCGTCGGGCGAGAAAATATCCTCAAAGTGCTCGCACTCAACGTCCAGGGTCTCTCCACAACTGAATGTCGCATCAACCCTACCGAGCCTCTTGATGGTGAATCGTTGCTCGATGCGATTAGGGCAAAGGCATTGCCAGAAACAGAAGAGAAAGGCTCCGATTTGCCAGCAGCAGATGCAGCTCGTGTCGAAGTCAACGACAGCGTACATGGGTTAAGCGCAACTATCAAGAGCGTGCTCTTGAGATGGTCCGTCCGGAAGCTGGAAGAACTATGCAGCGAGCTGCGCCAACATACAGATCTCCCGTTTACGCTGAGTACAATGGTGACGGCCTTGCTATGGACATTGACGCTCAGTGCGCGTCTGCGTACTACCCAAGCTGGCGGCTCATCGACGCGTCGTCTGGAAGGCGAGCATTCTGACCTGTACATGGCCTGTAACATGCGTGGTTTCCTCAAGCAGGCTGGTTATCTGGACAAGACGAATCAGATACGTAACCTGATCTCATTTCTGGAGCCATACCCAAGAATTGCTTACGATTCTATCACATCTACAGAGAAAATTAGCTTCAAAGTATCAGGAAAGACGGTTGAGTGTTCCGCTATAGTACCCAGTGTCATCGACAACATCACCCGCGCCCTTTCAAACATGAACGCAGATGCCGCAATCGCTCGCTGGGCCAAACGCTACCCAAAATCTGGCTTCGACTATCGCCAGCTCCGCGACTTGAAGTTTCTTTTCACGGGAACCAACTTTGATGTGGCAAATTGGAGTGCACTTAACCTGCTTCCCAACTTCGGTCCCGTTATGGGAGGTCGTCCTTACGTTCGTCTTATGCCGGCAAGAGTAGATGGGCTCGCGTTCATTCTTCCCAGACATCGAGATGCCAGCTGCGGCCCTGAGCACATGGATCGTTTTGATGTTATGATAAGTTTGAAAGATGTAGACAGTAAGTATTTTTCTCTTTTAAGTTGCCCTTTAGTCCTGCTTGACCCATCCTTAAGCCGTGGACGCATCGATTCGAATGCATCTCGAGAGCTTGGCTCTTATCCTTCAAACGTTTCCATAACATTTTACTGATTTGTGGTAGTGGACGAGATCCTACAGACCTCAATGGTCAAGGCAGTGGCTGCGTAGGTAGTAATGTTGATTGGAGTGAGGGTAATTGTTGAATAGAATAGAAAATGTCGGGTGTATCGCCATCAGTGTTGTAACGATACTTTGAAACCAGCCAATAGGTACCAAGATATGACCGGGCAGTCGCCGGGCTTCAACAAGCAGCGACGAGGCCTAGAACAAGCCAGTAAAATGGAAGAACTACATGCGACGACTGTACGAAGAGCGGGCGACTGCGCATTCGATTGCTCGGCTCTAGCAGCGAAGATCTAAGCCGGTATTCAGCATTGAAGGGAGGGAGGAGGTAAGATTTCGCAGCAGCCGTAATACTTGCGCGTCCACAGCCTTGTCATGTCTTCCCTCTCGCTTGTCGTACGCAGCAAAAAGAAATATGCAGCCGTGGACAAAGTCGTCGCTGTTGACCGGAAGCCACCGGAACATCACTCCGCCCCAGTCACGTCCTGCCACCGCACCTCCAAACATCCCAACCACTACCCACCAGCCTACCCCGTCCTGCAACACTCACCGGACTGACCATCTCCACAGCCGCACTGACACGCCTCACCCGTATCCGCATCGTATAATTAACGCACAACTGCACGCCTAACTCGCGCTCCCGTCCGTCCCCACTCCACTCCCTGACCCCATGAAGATCTACAAGACCCTGATTCCCGCGATCCAACTACGCGCTCGCACTCGGATACTCATATGCACATGAACCGCCAACGAAACGTAGCCGTGGCGTAGGATCAAGAGATGCGAGAAACTCCCTCGAGGCTTTATGCGTGCGCGGGTCTACTGTAAGCTTACCTGCGTATACGATCATAGCCTCGCCTCCTTCTCTTCAGCCTTGCATATGAAATTATGCACCAGCTTCCTTTTGGGGCTTATTCGTCTACCCTGTCTGATGCCAGAGCTTACAAATCGCCGTTTGCGGTGAGCACGCGACTACTCTGGCTTGGATACATGGAAAGTATAAGCTATAATTCGTACAGACCACCACACGCCAAGTATGCCATGCTACAACTCATTCTTTACACAAGCCTTCATTGGTGAAAGAGTGAGTTGGAAACGCAGAGCCTCACACTCGCTATGCCAACATAAAAGAAACGCGGTTTGTAGCAGTCTACCTACTATCCATCTTCTAACCCATCATTCACTCACCTTTCCATACCCCAAACTATTTACACTCTTCCACAAAGTCTTCCTTCTCGCCTTCAGCCTCGCACCGCGCTTTATCAGAAATGGGGTGTACCAGCGGTGCCGACGCGTCGAGTTGCGATTGCACCAAGTTTGTGCAAGGCGGTCTCAACGGGACGTGTCATTCGTGTAGTTGTCCCATAAGCTGGCACTCCAAGGTAGCGGGAGGAACAAAGAAAGAATGAGTGGTATGTTTGGATGCCCCAACTAGTTATTATAAATTACTTACCTTACGCGTAGTATCTGGCTGGACAAGACTGGAAGCGAAGAGGCAACTCCGCAGGCCGTATGCTGTCAACACAGGGGATGGATAAATGCTAGGCCAAGATATTCTATAGCATTGCTCTACGCTGTACACAAGCTAGCTAAATCAACCAAAGAAAACATGTCGTTGTATAAATACTCACAACATCCCCGTTCATTCGTTCCCCGGATCTCACCGGAACCCCCCTTCCATCCCAGCCACTCCCCCATGATCCTTACCACTATCCACCCACCCATCAGCCTCCACTAACATCCGCATAAGCACATCGTAATCACCCCTGCGCGAACCCATGGTCCAAGTCCCTTTCTTTCCCCACATACATTGGACCCTGAACGAGGCTGAAACCAAGATCTGGGGGGCTGAGGCTGACCGAAGCTTACCGATGGGAACAAAAAAAAAATTATAATAAAAGTGGAGGAGGGGGTTCAACGTTAAGTTAACTTCATGTCTTTCCTCTACTTTACACTGGACTACTTGGTTACTTGCTATTGTGATCCATCATTCGCTACCTTTCTTCATTGCGTAACGTGCATGACCACTCACGTTGTGGCGCACTGTAGCGTCGCACGAGGCAGGTTCAGGATAACATGGTTGTAACTCCTGCTCGAACATGCCCGGCTGCGCAAAGCCCATTGAAGCACCAAAGCAGGAGCAGACAAGAAGACATGTTTAATCACCGACAAAACGAGAAGATATCATAAGTATTATCATTCCATTTACTATATACAGAGGCCAATGCTAAGGGGCCCGTCCCAGTTCCCATGTTCGGGGTATCAAGTCGCAGTCGTGAAGAAGAAAAACAGTCCCAGGCATCATGAAATCCGTCGTCATCATCATGCCTTCGCGTCAGTGTTCGTTAAAGAGGAGAAAGAGAAAGCGCTGCCCATCCATCATGTTATCCAAAGCCTTCCTTGCATTACCGTCCACCATTATACACATTACTCCATCAGGCTTAGGATCTTGACTTGGATCGGGGCAAGACGCTTAGAGCAGGAGCCAAGCGGCAATACCAGCGCCAGCAGCGAAGGGAATGCCAGTGACCATGGGAGCGGCACCCTGAGCGACAGAGGAAGCAGCGCTACCAGCGGACTCGGTAGCAGAGGAGATGGCAGAGCCAGCAGACTCGGTAGCGGAAGAGAGAGCGGAGCCAGCAGACTCGGTGGCAGAGGCAAGCTCAGAGGAGATGCTGGCGCTGGCAGAGGCGAGAGCAGAGCTGGCGGACGCAAGAGCAGAGCTGATGGCGGACTCGCCAGACGCAAGAGCGGAGGAAGCATCAGATGCGAGCGAAGAGGTAACGCTCTCGACGCCAGAGGCGGCGCTGGAGACGACCGAGGTGATGACCGAGGTGACAATGGATCCATCGCTGGAGAGGGCAGCAGAGGCACTAGCAACTGCTGAGGTCAAGATGGGAAGAGCAGCAGGGGTGCCGGATGCAGTGGCAGCGACACCAGCGCAGCGGGCGTAGGCCCACGCGACGGCCTCGGCGGACTGGTCAGCATCGCAGGCCTGGCGCGAGCAGTCGCGGATGCCGAAAGCCCAGTTGGACTGAGTGCAGAAGCAGCTCAGGTCGTTCTCGCCGCAGGAAAACTCAGTCTGGGCAATGCGGGCCATGTTGTTGACGCAGAGCATCTAAGCGATTGTTAGCACAAGCATTGGCAGGACAGGGTAGGAGGAATACTTACGGAGCAGTCACCGGTGGGCATGGGGGCATCCTGGGACAGAGCAACACCAGCAAAGGTGGCAGCGAGGACAGCGAAGGACTTCATCTTGACTGGAGGTGGGGGAGAGTGTGTGTGTGTGTGTGTGGAAGAGATGGATATTGAAGTAAGATACTAGGTATCGAAGTGGGAGTGGAGTCAAGGTGAGTGAGTTGATTGCTGAGGTTGAGGATGCTGAGTGATGGGTGGGAAAGAGAGGGGAAGAGGGGTGGTTTATATCGTAGGCGACACAAACACTCGGGGCTGGTCCGTGGCTGGTAAAGAGTGAAGTCGCGCGCAAACAGGAGGCTGCAACGGGCTGGTGACGGGTTGGAGCGTCAGTAGCGGGCCTAGCGGAGTGCAGGGGCCCGCCGCCAAGCCCAGGCACAGCGACTCCACGATCGACGCCAGAGCAAGGAAATGCGGAAAGCACGACCTGCGTCCGGCGCGCCCATTGGCCAATGGCCCGGCCGCTCCTACCGTATGATGTAGCCATGCCAACCACGCCCAAGCGGCCGATACCCGAACCTGCATGTACAACTCACATGTCGAACCAGCTCGTCGCCGCAAATCGCACAGACGGTGGCATCTGCTCGACCAATTTCGTCATGGTTGCCCTCTGCGTCCACAGGCACAGTTTTCACGAATACATCGCGAGCTGGCGCTGGCCAGAGCCGTGTCTTCACATGTCCTCGCACGCTGGTGTGACGGGCTACCAAATTAATCAAATCTTGTTTGCGTTCAAGCACCACCACTCGCCGTGACGTCGAGGTAGCGTCTGCCGCCAGTATGCATACCCGCCCTCTCATTTCCGTTTCATAACTCTACCGTGAAGCCATGAATCTCGCTTCCCCACGAGTGGCAGGGGAGCTTGTGAGATCCAGGCCCATAGATCGTTCTTCACCTGGTCAACACCTGCCAATCACCAACCTCTTCTGCGGCAGATGTCCATTGTGGCGCATGGCGCAGTGCAGCACTTACGCCGCAAGGGAAATGCGCGTCTTTGCATCGCCCTCGAGCACCGACGCGTCTTTTTCGCCTTCGTCGGCACTTTCCTGCTGCTCGGCCAGATGCTTCTCTTCAGCTGAAGTGATGCAGTGCGTGTTCGCGCCTACCAAACAGCGGTCAGTTGTGTGCGCCGACTCGGAGCAGACGACCAAAAGAAAAAAATAAACTCACCCAGCTTATTGATCGTCTCCATCCACTCGTCGTAAGGGTCCGAGTCAAAGACTATGCCGCCCTGCAGCCAATCATTAGCGCCTGCGCCGCACACTAAAGCAGGGAATTCGTCAAACTTACCCCCGCTTGCAGATAGGCGATGCCGTCTTTGACCAGCATCGTCCTTAGCGCAATGCATGTCTGCTGGGCATCAGCCTCCTGTCAACCTCGAACAAGACAAGACTACTCACGTCCATGGCGCCCTCAATCTCCTGGTCGCCATCAATAGAGCCGTAGCCAAAGTATCCCACCGCGCCAGCATACACACCGCGTTTTTCCCGCTCAAGCTCGGCAATGAGCTCCATGGCACGCACCTTGGGCGCGCCGCTCACCGTTCCTACTCACGGTTAGCCATTGCCAACTTTTTCCAGCGCGGTGCCTACCAGCGGGGAAGATGGAGCGGAACGCGTCGAATCGCGTCTTGCCAGGTCGCAGCACCCCTGAGACCTCCGAGACCAGGTGCTGGACGTGGGAAAACTGGTTTCGTCGACAACAATTAGCATTTGATATCATGGCACGGTAGCTCATCGCACGATGCACGGTAATCACGGTTCGGACGGCAGTCTGCTCACCTTCTGCACTACCATTAGCTTGTCAACTCGTGTCGAAAGTGGGTCGCACACGCGATTGACGTCATTGCGAGCCAAGTCGACCAACATGACCTGTGAACACATGGTAAGCCTTTCAACGTCGGTGCATGCGACTTGTCGTCAGGGAACCTACATGCTCCGCGCGATCCTTGAGCGAGTTGGACAATTCTTCCGCGAGCGCTGCATCTTCTTGCAGCGTCTTACCCCGCTTGACGGTGCCAGCAATGGGATGTGTGATGATGCGCCCATGCTCCTCTTTTACCAGCAGCTCGGGACTTGCCCCCACTATTTGGAAATCGTCACAATCGACGTAGAAGAGGTACGGTGAGGGGTTGACGTTTCGCAGGTTCCGGTACACGTTGAAGGGATGCAACGACGTCGGTCGCGCAAACCGTTGAGATGGCACCGCCTGGATGATGTCGCCAACGCCAATGTGCTTTTTCAGTTCCTTGACATGGTTCTCGTACCCGTCCTGGCCAATGTTGGACGTGTACTGATTGCCGAGCTTGATGGGCCCTTGTTCGGGCAGCGGAATGTCCTTGCCCTTGAGTATCGTCACATATTTCTTGAGCGTACTCTTGGCTTCCTCGTACGCTTGCTCCAAGTCGTCCATGCTGTCGGGCACCTTGACGTACGTTATGACCTTTACAACCTGCGCGAAATGGTCCAGAGCCACCAGTGTATCGTAGAGCATGAAGAAGCTCTCCGGTACGCCCAACACGTCCTTCATATCATCTCTCCTTGTCTTGGGCTCAAAGTACTTGACGCAATCATAGCCAACATATCCGACAGCGCCGCCGGTCATGGGCGGTAGTTGTATCGAGGGTACGGTCGCGACGCGGCTCTTCGCAAGCTCCTTTTCGAGGAGGGGTAGTGGGTCGGTCTCTTCGCCATGGCCGGGGCCAGTCTTGATGACTTTGCGAGGGTCTAAAAGCTTGTTAACTGTGCTTGCCGGACGTTTGTTTCCAAGTACCGACCTGCGCCAATGAAGCTGTACCGTCCGATGGTCTCGGTGGTTGCAGCGCTCTCGAAGAGGAACGAGAGTTTTGACTCTGATCTGAGCCCAGGATTAGCATGCGCGCAACTAACCAATTATCCTCTGACACTGGTGTTTCCATCACAGACCGACCCAACCCCTCCCACGCCACTTGCGCTGCAATGAGTCACACTCACTTTGCGGATATCTTCAAGTATATGCTTGACGCGGTCAAGAACTCGGCGGGTATCGAGGAGAATACAGGTACGAGATTTGGTGGGTTGGGCGACTTGACGACAGCAGCCAATACCTCTCGAATGGTGTCAAGCGATGGCTGAACGCCCAGCTGATGGTCATGCGCTCAGTTCCGTGGTCGGCTGATGGTGTGATTCTGGACATACCTGAGGCGCCATGTTTGCGGAATATGGGGAGTATCTCTACAGGACTACTTTACGGAGAGAGGGGAGGCAGAACGAGTGAAATAAAGCCGTCGCAATGTATTGAAGCCAGAATTAATGATTTACGAACCAATGGAAGGGGCCACAAAATGTTATCGATAGCAGGTCCTTGGCGCACTACCCATGCTGCAGACCGAGGCCATGCGCGCACGTCACAAGCGGTGAACCCAGCCTCCCCCGTCTCCCGCATCCACGCAGCTTCCCGGCTTCTTCAACACCAGCGCACCGCTGTCCCAGCTGCGAACAAAGCCCAAGAGCTCCTGGGTTGCGCGCGCGCACCGTTTTGGAATACAAGAGGAGCATGTTTCGGCGGGGCTATGACAGCGCAAGGGACATGCCCCGGACCCTAGAACGGCCATGGACACCGCCTGACATCGAGGACGACTCCAGCCCACGACCAGACTACTTCCACATCTACGGCACCTCTCCCCCACGCTATCCTGTTGCAACGGAGCAGCGCTGGCTGCAAGAAGCCAAACGCGTACCTGACCAGCCGTCCTGGGTCACAGATAGCTTCGGACTGAAGACGCCCACGACAGCACCACGACCGAAACCCCACTCGCGACTCACAGAACCAGCGCCATACACACCCACACGGCTACACTACGACGATGTATCACACCCACAGCCTCAGGGCGAACCGCGCTACCCCTATACGCCTGACAGCTCTCGCATCCTGAGACGCAACCACACCGAGCGTCCCGGCTCTCCAACGCCCTGGGCCGACTCGCCAGAAGCAACGCCGTCGCCCGTGCAGAACGCGCTCTCGTCGTGCATCGCGCATTTCGAAAACCTCATCCACACCCACCAGCCCGACGAAGACCAACTGGAATACATAGTCGGACAATTCGAAGCCATGACAGCCCATCTCTCCACGCCCAGCACACACGCGAACGGAACGCAGCACGAAGACAGAGGATTATCGTCTCCTTCTTCTTCCTCCTCGTCCCCAGATGTTCGCCAGGGGCTCGGCATCACACAAGCAGAGGGTGAGAACGCGACGCTCCTTGACGCCCACTCGTTGCAGCACGAGGCTTATGTTTCGCAAGTAGGCAACTACATCGCCGGTGTGCAAAAGTACATTTACGACCTCAAGACGCGCATGGACGAGGTCAAGACGCTCAATCGCATTCAGATCGATGTCATCAACGATTTGCGCGCCCAGATGAAATTTGTGCGCCAGAGTATGCGCGACGAGTTGGAGGGCAGTCTCCAGCTCCATCACAACCACCATGACGATCTTGGAAAGTCGATATTTTCGGATTTTGGAGCTGTGCATGAGGGGCTAAGAGATGTGGACGAGGAGAAGAAGGAAGAGCGGAAAGAGCAGAATGTGAGGAAAGAATCTATGCTCGACAGCTGCGTGACGCTGGTTGAGGAAGAACAAGAAGAAGACCAAGATTTATCCCGCGAGATTCACAAGGAGTACTCAAAGTTGCTGCGCAGTACTGTCGATACCCTCGTTGCGGATGATGTACCGTCTTCGTCGTCGTCACCGTCACTGCCGAAGAGAAAGGTCATTCACATCATCCGTTCGCCTCCCCCGCGACGAAGCTTCTGGGCCTCCATGGGCGAGGCTTTGGATGCCGTCTCGAATCTGCTTCTAGAAGACGGCTCATAATTTCTTGCAAACGAAACGAAACTAACATAACTAACTGACTACGAGGATTGGAAACACGATATATGACGATTTTGTTTGACGGCGGGCCGTGGAGAGAGATGTGTTTTGACGATTTATAACGAACGGTTTTTCGAGAGAGAGAGAGATGAATCTTTTTGCATCAAGATTACGATTGTGTATGACAACGGCCGAGGGGCACTTTTGGCATACGATGAAACGAAGAGGAGGTACATGAATTGCATTTGGATAAACGACGATTGTGAAACGAGAGACACCCCTTTTGGCGGGGGGCCATGTGTGGTGGTGCATATGAAGCATTTAAGGGGGCGTTTGTGTTTTTCTTTTTCATTACTTTTATTGTTTTCCCTCTACGCACGCACGCACGCACGCAAGCAAGCAGCATTGGTACGTTCAGGATACCCTAACTCGTTTCTCTTGTTGGAACATTGGCATTATTATGATATTCATCTTCTCCTATTGTTTGTTGCTTGTAGTATATTCAACTTTGCTCAAACGGCTCAACGCTACTCTCATATACGGAATACCATCACTGGATAACCCTCATTCTGTTCTTGGCCCTGACCGTGCTGCATGTTATACAACATTGCTGAAACTCATGATACGATGCAATTCCTTACTACACAGCTTCTTCAACTGCACAATGAATGCATTGGTATCACATAATCACCACCCCCCCCCCCCCCCTACTCCACATAATCCAAACTGCCCTTCCCCACCGTCCCCGCCGTCGCCCCCGGCCCCTTCTGCTGCCTCAACTTCTCCTCAAACTTCTCAAACTCCTTGAGCGCAATCTCCTCCTCCTGATCCAAGACCTGCTGCACACCCTTGACCTCCTCAATATAATGCATCAACATGCTCTCAATCCCATTCTTCAGCGTCACAGTACTCGAATCACACGTCCTGCACGCGCCCCTCAACTTAAGCAGCACCTGGCCGTCGTTGAACCCGCGAAACTCAATATCGCCCCCGTCTTCCTGGATCGCGGGCCGCACGCGCGTATCCAGTAACTCTTTGATCATGCCGATGACTTCGTCGTCGTTTTCGTCGTAGGCGAGGCTATCTGCTTCCTGGCCGCCTTGGCCCTGTTCGCCGGCTTTGGCGGCGACGGTGTTGACGATGGGTTGTCCGGACGTCATGTATTCGTTGATGAGGGCGAAGACTTCGGGCTTGACGTGCGACCATGGAGTTGATGAGTCCTTTGTCACGGTGATGTAGTCGGCGCCGAAGAAGACGCTGGTTACGCCATCGATGTTGAGGAGCTGTGCGGCGAGAGGGGAGGGGTGTGGTGGCGCGAGGGTGGAGCGCGGGTTGAGGTATTCGAGGAAGGGCGAGGAGATGGATTCGGGGAGGACGCGCTGGTTGGGATTGAACTTTAGGGCCTGGGGGGGTGTTAGTGTGCGTGGGGTGTTGGGGTGGATGGAGTGCGTACGTCGGCGTTGGGGGTGGGCTCGGTCTGGATGAACATGGTGCGTCGCGCTACGGTCGCTGAGGGCGCGGCTACCCTTTGGCTCCACGACTGCGCTGTCGGTCTGTGTTGCAATCTTGAGGCGGTCATGGGCGAGGATTGTTGGTGGAGACATCTCGTGGCGATGCGCCGAGGTGCTGGTCGTAGAGAGGGCGTCGCTCGGGTCAGACTGCGCATAGCAGAACGTGGAAGTGTGCTTGAGGCCATCTTTGGTATATGTCAAGGTTGTGTATGCCGTTGATGGCTTGTGTGGTCGCAATGGCGAAGGGTATAGGTTCGTGAATGAAGTTTCGGGAACTCGGGCCAGACAAAGTATGACGTTTGGTGCATTATTCAGCCACCACGCTCACTGGCTCCCGCTGATCCACAATCATCCACAGCCTTCGTCCCTTGCATCTACACTTTGCACAACCGATATAATATACGTCGAATGCGACAATGATTTTAATTCTTAGATATATGCTGCGACTGGAAAAAGAGTCGCGAATATGGTATTGCACCAGTCCGAAATCACGTCGAGTTTTGCATATCCCGCTTGAAGTCACTCCAGTGTGATAGCCGAAAGAGGAAGCTTCATGAACTTTTTAGGTCAACACTACAACACACAACCACGGAGAATGCGAATGTTAAAATCATTCATATTACTTCAATATCGACATTAGGTATTAAGTTCGTATCGACTTTATCATACAATCTCTCCCCTCTCCCATATCCAATCTCCTCTCCTCTCGTGGTATAATGCGTAACGTCGTGATAGAGTACATAAAGGAAAACTCGCATGCCTAAAAGCATGAGAGGTCTAGACACAATCTAGAGCATCGCCAGTGCCAGTCTCTTAGGCGACACGGGATGAATGGATCTAGTAGTTGGTAGCCTGGCCGTACGCAGCAGTGTTGCCAGTGGTAGCGTAGTTGGCAGAAGGAGCGACATGAGGAGCAGTGTGGTATCCACCAGTGACAGGCTTGTCAGTCGCAAAACCAGAGTGAGGAGCAGCGACGGTGGAGCCGGTGTATGCAGTGTCGTGGCTGGGACGGTAGTCGTGGGCCGCAGCAGGGGCAGCAAGACCGCCAGTGGTAGCAGGGATAGTTCCGACTTCAGGGTCGCGGTGTCCAGTGGTGCGGTTGGCCTTGCGGCGCTGCCAGAACTTCATGCCGGAGCCCTTGGTGTAGCCGTTGCTGGGGCCAGGGCCGAAAGCCTTCTCCTTCTTGTGGTGGCGCATCAGGAAGACCTGCATGAGGGCGCTGAGCAGGAAGAGGAAAGCGCCGATGATGGCGACGGCGAAGCAGGCCGTGTTGAGCTTGCAGGTCGTGCCGAGAGAGGCTGCGTAGGTGATTTGGTTGCCTTGGCCGTTTGAGCCGAAACCTTCCTTGGAGTTTGCAGGTCCGTCACCGAGGGGTGTCTCGACGTTGCCAGTGCAGCTGGATGCGCCGTCACGGGTCAGGACAGCGATGGCGACCATAGCTCCGCAGCAAAGAATGTCGAGTAGTATGCCGAGGAAAGCAAAGATTTTCTGTCAATTCCGTTAGTGACTATTGGTGTGTATGTCATCGAATAGTGTTCTTACCTTTCCGCCGAGGCAGCACGTCAACAAGACCGCAAAGATGGTGTATAGAACAGTCGCACCAGCAAGACCAGTGACGGCCTGCTGCCAGACGGGGATGTCGACATTGCGGTCCGCCTGTACAGCGAGGAAGTAACTGTAGATACCAAGGACAACCGCAGCGCAGCAAAACTCGAGCGCATACAGCGCTGTAGAGCCAAACTTCAACACAGTACCACCGAAACCCATTGTCGCGATGATAGGAATTAGGGACTAGGAGGAGAGTAGATTCAAGAGGCGAGACAAGGCGATGCTCGACGTGTATGTTTTGGTATGATGTGATGTTTGTACTTGGAATACGAGCTGGACGTCGGGGAGCGAAAAGGATTTATCTTGTCTCTCCTAGGATACTGCCACAGGCGATGACGCAGCCTTGCACTACTTCACATCATTGGCGTCCTTGTCCCTGCCTTGTTCCGTCAAAGTTCCTTGTCGATCCCGCTCCCCGTGCGTCAGCCACGCTGCGCTAGCCCACAGATTGAACCCTGCTTTTACTGCCACACGTCATATTTCCTTTCCCCAATCTCATCAAACCACCCAGCCATACACACGCCTGCGCCCCGACCGACGGTCTCGCCGACAGTAGCAAAACTCAAATCAAACACAGGTCCCAGGCGGTGTAATGATGCTGCCAAGTTGGCGCTGGCGATCGATGCATCTTGCTTTCCTGACAGCTGGTGATGCTTTCCAGGGTTTTCTTGGGGTCGTTTCCTGACGTGGACGCGAGCGTCGAGCCACAGGCTGACAGGCACAATGCAGCTGGGCGGGTACTCCTTGCATGCGGTCGAGACCCTCGACATGAGGCCCGTTACAAGTCTCGTTGCTTCGATTGCTCCAAGAACAATAAGAAAAAAGCGCGTTAGTGTCGCGTCCTTCACATGCTCGCACGCTCAACGCTCCTCTTTGCTTTCTTTTTTTCATCGTTCGATGTGCAGCCGTTCGTTGATCTCGGATAACACGGCTCTAGTCTTGATGCGCGCAGCGCAGCGCCGTTGTGTGTCTAATGCTCGCGATGCTGTGTATACAGGCTAAGGAAACCTGATCGTCATCGTCACGCCAGCTGGTTGGTCCTTGCCTTGGATCGGAGGGCTTCCGCTACCGCCCACACGCTACTCCACGAAATTACCCTGGCGGCCTCATACATCGGTGACATTGCGTGACGTCGATGCTACCGACAATCGTCGGAGACGTGATTTCATGGGACGGTCATCGAGCGCTCTCGGTGAAGTTGTTGGGACGAACTGCATTCGGTGCAGTGGGTTGCTAGATGCGCAGTGGTAGGCAATGAGTCTGCAGCTTCTGGGAGACTCGCTGCAGTGTCCATGGTGTTCGCTGTACACTTGACGTTTCACAAGAGCCTAAGCAGGAGTAATGCAGAACATTTTGCTGCTTCAGGCTCAATTGCTATACTGACTGCGCGCTAGTAAACCCACAAACCAATGTCACATTGACTGGAAGAAAAGCCTCGCTGGCTAAACACCAAATTTGCCCTAAAGATATACACATTGCAGCTCCAAGACGACAATAATAGCGCTTATCTTAAGATTACACCTTTAGTAATATGCGTACAAAGGACCACTCTTCCGAAAGAGTTGTTTCTCTCATTCCCAAATTGCATATTCGTTGCTCACTCGCTCCATTAGCCACCACATATCGCCATCTTCTTCTTTGTCCAAGTTGACAACACATTTACCCTTTACACTACAAGTCGCCCAAGCGTACCCGTTTCCCACTTCTTCACATGTGGAATCTGCTGAAATATCAGGGAGAGGCTTACATACCCGACATCTCCTCCGTCTTCCCCTATAATCACGATTCCGAGTTTCCAGCTGGCTTTGGAACTCTTACTGTCAGTGATTACTGGCCGGCTTTTCATTATACTGTCGAACTGTGAGTAAAAGCCATTGCGTATTAACAGACGGGAAAGATCTACGCACGCCAGTGTTGGAGCGTAGAGCAACAATATGGTCGAGACATCTTCCCATGTACCCTGTGCTGGCACAACGCCCTCCAAGCATAATCGTCTCAGTGTTCCAGCGAGTACTCTGATGATGTCGACGAGCTTTTCAACCGTCTTTCCCAAGCTGCGGCAGTTGAGAGTTTACAGTGGTGGTGACGGCTGGGAAGGGAAATTGAATGCAGGGCAACCATGCACATGAGGGGAAACGTCCAGCTTCTTGCCGTAAAAACAGACCAATATGAGCTTCAGTAATGGAACTGGCATTATGTTCGCATCCATCACTGCCTAACCTTAACATCTAACGTCAATCGGTCCAAGGACTTGCAAGATATCGAAGAAGCAAGGTACTTCTCTGAAAGAAGTCAACAAATGGTTGAACATCAACGGTGCAAGATTCTTATTGCATCCTAAATCAAGTCACTCTAAACCTAGTGTCGACAGAGCTTCTAGTATAGCAGTCATGGTCCGCCACTGTGTCCAATAATCCTCTTTAACGTATTGCTACTAGCTGCAGCGACCCGCGAACCCGTCAGAACAGGTATGTGCAGGCAGAGCAGACCACCATGGAATCGCACGAAGCTGTACTCAAGAGAGTCTTTGAGGCCGTAACCTATTAGCTGTTCCAAAAGGCCATCTCTATTAAGCAGTGTAGTTGGGAAATACAGCTCCAGTCATCTAACAGTATTAGAAGTATCTTCATGGTTTGCAATCTCGCGGACAATATCGAAGACTAGAGTTTGATTCGGAATGAACTTCCTCTGGTATCGCACTATTTTCAATCGTTCACAAGCGTCCATTCTGATTTCTCCGCAGACTAGTTGGAGGCTTCTGACGTCGTGTCGGCGAATAAGACCGTTTTGCTCTATCCAGGAGCTGTCAGACAGAATTCCTCAGTAGTCTTTACCTTGAACACGTCCCGACTCACGTAACACCAAGGCTAGTCACTAATCAGCAAATGATTAGTTCAAGATGGTTGAAGTGCTCGACATTCAATCTGGAGAGATGTGGCCCGGCTTGGAAGAAAAGATGCGACCTCGGGAGGCAAGAGGAGATGAGAGCTATAGAGAACTAGAGGGTGAGAAATCGTAGTATAACGAAGCACATTGGATCTCTTAGGGAAGCAGTGGCTGAAACGACACTACTGGTTAGCAAGTGACTGGTAACGAGTTGAAATCTGGATAGTATATGTAGCGCAGCTTACCCGGAACGTAGACACTGCATTTTACCTTGGTGTTTTCATATACAGAATGCAATATATGCCTCCAGAGCATACTTTGCTAGGTGCCGCCTTCTATACGCGAGCATCAGTATATACCTGCAATATGTGCATCCTTTCACTTTATTCCTTCCATTGCCTGGTCTTAGGACAAAGTTTGTGAACAAACTCGAACGACAAGCCATCAAGCAGCCAGTGCGTTTCCACAGCGTAACTCCGTCCAGATTTGATCTTTCCACAAAAGTCCTGCGATGCTACTTCTGTCTGCAAAAGGATACAACTAGATGTATCTCAGACAAAGACACAGACACTTCAGACTATCCTTAAAGAATTTGTCGCAGTGCAGCGTATATCCAAAACATAAATATAAGCCTTCGAGAGCTACAACAATCTAGGAGAAATAACGAAGAACACATAGGCCTTCAGCACCATCTTTGATACTAACATTAGTATTAAACTGTTCGTGGCTTCAGGCAATAAATGTACCGTTACTGTTGGTAACAGCCGGGTTCAACCAAATTCTCTGGAGTGACAGATTAACACCAATTCCTGTCCAGCAAGCACGCGCAAATAGCTTTTTAAGCTGCTAAGCCCAAACAAGTGCTAATTTGCATCGTACCTTTACTGCCAAGGTCCAGTATACTTTAAGTAACTTCCATCATATCTCCATACAACTTTCCTAGCACCAGGCCGCTGGATACGAAATCCGATCAAATTCCGTAGCCTCGACATAGCCGGCTTCAAGACCTGTGCACATTCTCCGCACCTTGGCAGGTCTCGGCCACTTTCATCAAACAAAACCCATATGTCCCCCAATGACATCTCGTACCCCCGTCGCTCTTCCACCAAGAGCGTGTTGGGAAGTCAGATGGGCACAACGAGTCAGCAAACTCATGCTACTCTATAATAGTACTACCGCCGCTCGTCACAGACTCAACACGACGCACCAGCGGTCCCTGTGAGATGTGCAACAGCCGCCTCAATCCGATGGGACTGGACGAGACCTCAACCCGCGTGTAGTGAGTGATGCCAGAGTATCGCACAAGTTTGGTGTTGAGCTTTTTGGTGTTGAGCTTTTTGCAGTTGAAACGGACCGCTTCGCAACGGTATCAGTGGCTTCGTCCGCTGCCCTTGCAGCAAACAGTCTTCAGAGCAAGTCCACTTGGTCGGCTAAGAGGATAAAGCGACATGTTGATGGTGAGTGGTCGGTTCAGTTAGCTGAGATATGAAGTAGTGGATGGCATCGTTCGCGCTGTAACCTTAATACGATGTTATCAGCTTAACCCCCAGACGCGCAATACGCATGCGTGTTGAAGGATATGAGCTCGATGAGTGGTGAGGCGAGGCGAGGTGAGGTGAGGTGAGAGCTGGAGTGGAAGAAGTTGCGTAATCAGTAACGCGGTGCAGAAGAGGAAGGAGCGACGGAGGAGAACCTGCCTGTACTATACTCAAGGGCATACACTTCCCTTTCTGCTATAGATGTTAAAGGTACAACACTACATACGGTTTGAGGAATGTAATCGCACACAACAGCTTCAAACCCCCAATTCCGCGCAAGTCAACACAAACACATACAAAAGACACAACAACCATGCTAAAACATAACTTTCATTCATCATTCATCATCTCCCATCCCTACACCCCCTTCCTCAACTGCGCCAATGCCGCCTTCCCCGCTCTACTATCATTCGCCCTACCCAGCTCGCGCGAGATCCACTCGCCCGTCTCCGCCAGCCTCTCCATATCCACGCCCGTCTTCGCGCCCAAGCTATGAAAGCAATGCACCAGATCCTCCGTGGCCACATTCCCCGTCGCGCCCGGACTAAACGGACAGCCGCCCAGCCCCCCGACCGCCGCATCAAACGTGCGAATACCATGTTCGAGCGCAACAACCGAGTTGACCAGCGCCTGGCCATATGTATCATGGAAGTGCAGCGCCAGGTCGTCCTTGGTCACACCAGCGGCGTTTAGCGTCTTGAGCAGCTCCAGCGTCTTGGGCGCAGTGCCCATGCCAGTCGTGTCGGCAACGGATATCTCGTCGGCGCCCATTTCGAGCAGGCTGACTGCTAGCTCGGCGACCTTGTGGGGGTCGACGTTTGGTCCTTCGTAGGGGCAGCCGAGGGCGACGGAGATGTAAGCCCGGACTTTGAGGTCCATTTCCTTTGCTTTGGACATGATGGGCTCGAAACGCTTGAGCGACTCGGCGATGGAGCAGTTGGTGTTCTTTTGCGTAAAGGACTCGGTCGCGGCTGTGAAGATGGAGAGCTCGTGTGTGGGTGTTGTTGTATCGCAGCTTTTGCCCATGGCATTGGGGTCAGAGGAGGACGTGTTGAGGGCTGGGCCATTATCGGTGCCAGGCGATGGCGGCGGCGTCGGGTATGCGTCGTGTCCCGCTGGCGACCTGGACTGCCACATGGAGAGAAAGTTGTCGAAGCCCTTGACATTGGGTAGCAGCCATTGGTACGTGATGGGATGCGGCGACTGGGGCGTTTGGGAGAGTACGTGCTCGAGGATGTCGGCCGAGTTGGCCATCTGCCTTGACAGTCAGCGAGTGTCGCCAGCTTCCACGCACGCACGCGTATATGGCTGACCTGTGGCACCCATTTGGGCGAGACGAAGGAGCCGGCCTCAATAGTCGTCAGTCCAGTGCGTGCCAGGCGCTCGACCAGCTCGATCTTGGTCGCCAGCGGCACCGTCTGCTTCTCATTCTGCAGCCCGTCTCGTGGCCCTACTTCGACGATGCGAACGTGGTCTGCGCGGCTATTGGCGGCTGAAGCAAATGTTCGTCGTGGACACGGGTGACGCGCTGCGAGACGCGCCGCACGAAGACAGCGGAATTTCGAGGTCATGGCGATGATCGTCTTGTATGCTATAGGCGACTCAGGGTCAGAGCAGGCGCGGTGGCATGACGTGCATAGCTGTCAGACGGTTTGTGGGGTTGATGTTTGCGGGGATCATGGCATGCATGGACCACTCGACCGAGCTTTGAGCTCAAACCCAAGAAGCTTCGACATGACCTCGGATACAGTGCACAGGCTGTCGAAAACGTGGAAACATTGCATCGCATGGTCCGCGGGGCGAGTTGCAGCACTTGGCATCTCGGAATATAGCCATGTGGTAGCAGTGAAGTTCCTGCACACGTGCCAAACGTCTACCTACCTAGGTAGGTACCTGTTCTGAAATCTTGGCGCACTCGAACTTTCTCACATGCTCTGCGAACCATCGCGTTGCCAGCATCTCCTGGCAACAGTGACAGTCAGCATGGCGGAATACTATCTGGGTTTTCCGCCGCCTCTCCACTCCACTTGTATTTACTCATACGAATTGCGCGATTCAACGTCAGATGTTCGTCTCCACGGGAGAGCTCCGTTCATCGTGGGAAGTTGAAATTACCTGTGCAAGCTAGAGTGCTTGCAGCTAGCCGCCGAAACTCTGTCAGGCGCTGCTGGGCGTCACCAGTTGCTAGTTCACGTGCTAGGCTTTGTATCTAGCCGATCGGCACGCGCAAAGCTATCAAACCGCGTCCATCAGACCGCTCTTCTGCGTCGCCTCGAAGCGCTCGCAAACTTGTCCGCGTGGGCAAGAGCGGGAAACACGCATCATGGAGGCGATATCGACGCTAGAGCCAAATGACCCAGCGGGCTCCATCGACGGCGCCGTTCGCTAGCGCAGGGTTCTTGTGGAGACCATAAATAGAGAGCCTCCGAGGAGCCCTGTTCGCTGTTCTAACCGCAGCCCGCCGGTTGTTCAAAGAGATCCAGTGCAGCGCTTGCCGACGCCTTCGCCTTGTCGTTCCCTACCCAAGTGCCGGCGAAATGACGATCTTCAAGAGCAAAACACGGAAGCATGTCTCCATTCAGTATGCCTCGGCCTGCCGCTCTGCCTCTTGAAACGTCTGCTGTCGGGCCGGACATCGTAGAATTGAGGGTCCGGCAAGCGAGATCTTATACTTTACCTGGCGCCGGAAGAATTGCCAGGGCGGAGATTAGGATTCTGGTAGAGCCCGCTCGCTACAAGACATGTCCCACTGAATGGCGTGTTTGATCTACTCGTCGCTATCGGACAGACTCCGACCCTCAGTGATGCATCATAATGGTAGGATTGTCGGATATTGCCCGGGGATTGACAATGAAATCTGAGGAGCCGCAGTGCTCCTATCGTCCCGTCTAGCCTCGCAGGCGCTGGGCATTCAGCCGGCATCCGTGAGGCTCTCTTTGTAATCTCTTCGGCGTGATAGCTAGGTCTGGAATCGAGAGAGCCGCTGCCAGCGGGTCTTCTGCGGAGCGAAGGCAAGACATACATGCTGCCAGCCGTCCAAAGCTTGTGAAGAACTCGCTTGTGACGAGTGGGCGAACGAAACCTGTGGCTTTCGTATCCCCGTACTACCCCGCGTGTGCACATTTGCGCGGGCGCATGTACGGCGAACTGCTCTCCCCCAGGTACGGATGGCTAGTGAGCACGTCTTGGAGAATGAAACCTTGTCTAGCAACACAGAAGCCATCTGCTGACGGGAGGTTGAAGCTGCTTGTTACCTGAGACAAATCGTTGAGTGGTGGAGCACAGCCAGCATACCAAAGTAGCGCACGTCTCCGATGCATGTCTGACTTGGCACTCACGTGCCCAATTCCACAATCAGGCTAGCACACGGGAATCGGTGAAAGTGCAAGTTGACAGTGGCTTGTATCTACACGAATAAGGTGGTGGAGAGGAATGGAGATGGCATGTGGATGGGATGGGGAATGGATTGGGCTCTGGGTGACCTAGGCGCCGTTAGCTGGACGAGCTCGGCACTCTTGCGGCGGCCGAAGCCACGGCATCATGCACGACAGAAGCTTTTTTTTTCGCGGCTTCGGGGCTGCTGGAGCGGACGAGCCTGAGGACGACGATGGGAAAGACGAGAGGAGACGGCCTCATCAAGTGCTCGGGGGCACTGCCACGGTCGGTGTTGTGACGAACCGTGGGGGTGCAGGCTGAGATGGCAATGGTCATATCGCCCTCTCATCAGGCCCGCATGGCTTGTTATCACAGCGGGTCCCACAAGAACGGTTCTGCCAAGAGGCATGCGGAGCAGGCGACAGCAGGGCGACGGACAGGTGCTGGCAGCAGTCATCCAGGTATTCCCCAGGCACCCCGGCCATTGCGTGCAGCTTTGCATCATTCGCGCCTGGGTCCGCCGTGTCCTCCATCCTCGATGTCATCGCAATATCCGCGCCCGCCGTCAGACGTGCGCTCGTCGTGTCCGCTGCCCGGTCGCGTGCAGAGGTGCGCAAATTGCATCACCCACGCATCCTTCCCTTGCCTGGCCCTGCCCTTTTCCTCGTTCACGCCTTGCGGCAGATCAGAGACTCCCGTTGCGGGGTTGGCGGCGTATGTGTGTGCAATGGGAAGCCGTTTCTTTAACCTTACGTACTCGTCCAGGGCTTGGCTTGGCGGAAGGCTTCACCAACGGGCGGCTTTTCGCTGTCCTCTCCCACTGGCAAGCTCTGGCAGACTACCAGCGCGGCCATGGCAGCGACATGTTTCTACACAGCTTCGATGCGTCTTCGCGGCGGCACATTGATCGCCTCGGCCGGCTCCGTGGCCATTTGCGCCCGGTCATTCGCCCGAGGGGCTCACGTTGCCCATGGCGGCCCTGACGCTATCAGCAGCAAGCAGCAGCACCCCGGAGCCCTCGACACAAGCTCTCTCAGTGGCTGTGGCCTCTTAGCTGCTCCGACCTTAGCGGCCGGTAGTAGATCGTGTGCGCTGCAGCTCCTCATTCGTGGAGCTTCCGTGGCGTCCAGCCCTCTCCGTCCTGCAGCAGCCCACCGTCGCCATCCATCTTCACGCTCCTGCCCGGGGTGCTACCATTTTTCCACGATGTAACCCGACCCTAACCCGACCTTGCCTCGCGCCCTCCTGCAATTCGCCGTCACGCTGTGGGGTGTGGTAGGGGTTGCCACAGCCAGAGCCTTGCAGCCGCTGCGAGAACATGCGGGCACCTGGCCTACTCGCTGCGGGCCACATCCTTCATGCACATCTCTCGAGATGACCACCTCTTCTCTTAATATCCTAGCGTCCAGTATGCCGCGGCATTTTGCATCCTGCCCCTTGGCAGCCATGAGCCCTGTCCGCTAGGGCCCTGACCTTATCAGACGGGGGGACCAAGCTTCCTTTACCCAGACCCATCGAGGGCCAAAATAATACTTACCCGCCGTGACGCGCTTCTTCTATGCTCCATTGAGTATTACCCCTCGCCTTTCTTGTCTATTCTATTTCTACACCTACTATACAACGATCCACATCCTGCAGATGCAACACTGTAGAGCACTGCAATAACACTTCCTCTTTTATCACACACCCACCACCATGGCCGTCTCATCAACTACCGCTCAGCCTGCTGAGGTCGTTCAGAAAGCAGACACCACTACCGCCACCAACACCACTGCCACCAACGCTGCTGCTGCCGCCGCTGCTCCCAGGAAACGGAGAAGAAGAGCACCCGCCACTGGAGCTACCGACGACTGCTTTGCTTGCAAGAAACGTCAAGTCAAGTGTGATCGACGCCGTCCATACTGTGGGCCGTGCGTTGACATTGGCAAAGAATGCTCGGGATACCGTACTACTCTAACATGGGGCGTTGGAGTAGCTAGCCGTGGAAAGCTCCGCGGCATGTCTTTGCCTATTGCAAAGTCGCCTCCAGCAACTGCAACACAGGAGCCAAAATCCCAACGGATGAACTCCATAGCTTCCACGAGCACCACGTCAAGCACCAGTGCCCACCAAGACTACCAGCACAACTTCAACAGCCGGGCGAGCATCGACTTTGGTGCTCATTCCCCAAGGAGTCCTACAAGCCCCATGTTCTCTGCACCGCAAGAATACCAGTACTTCAGCCCAACAAGTCCAATACCCATCCCCACTTCATCCACTCCAATGGGATATGCCATGCAGCATCATGGAGAGCAATTCGAATTCGTGCATCCTCAGGCCTCCAAGTTCAGGCACCACCAGCCACATAGGGGTCCCCTCCAAAGACTACAGACCACTCTACATGTACCTTTCGAGGACAACGGCATGTCGGCTTCTTCCGCTTCTCTTGGTACCTACAGCGATAGCGACTTCCCCTCACCGAGCGAGTTCCCAAACACACCCGTTGACGAGTTTCCCTTTGCAGACCCTTCGATACCACGCTATCAGTCGTTCGATCAGGCGCCCATGGGCTCTCTGGACCACTACTTCATTCACGAGGCTCCTCGCTCATTGCCAGCAGGAGACGACATGAGCTCCAGCGTAAGCTCAGATCAGAGCATACACGACTATCCCGAGGTCAGCGCAGCGTCGCAAAGTATGGGTCCTGTCGTATTTCAGGATGTTTTTGTTGAGGGGGAGATGAGCTCGAGTTTCAATGGATTCCAGCCCGGCTTCTCCTTTCTCCCGTCGGAGGGTATGTCTTCCTATGGCTCTGGCCCCCTGTCTCAAGATGTACTGTCGCTCACCACTTCGATTCCTCAGAGTCTTACCATCGCTTCGCCCCTTTCCCCGCGGATGCTATCCCTTCTGGACTACTACGACAAATTTATATGCCCGGTGCTGGTGGCTTTTGACAGCCCTACCAACCCTTACCGCATGCACATTATACATCTGGCCATGCGCAACGAGGAGCTCCAGAACGCCATTGGTGCTCTGGCTACCAACAATATGCGCATGCGTGGAGGTATTGAAGGTCGACGGCTTAGCGTGCTGCATGACACGCGCCTGATACCGGACCATGCCTTCTCCCAGATGACGACACAAGAGCTGCGCGAGATGCATGGCGAAGCAACCGACGAAGAGAAGCATTACAAGGCCAACTCCATTGCCCTCCTCAACAAGAAGCTCGTCGACTACGATGGCTCGCAGGACGACTCCGTACTCGCTACGCTTCTTATCCTTTGTCTTTTCCATGTCTGCGATTCCGGCTTTACCAAATTCAAGACTCAGCTCGCCGGCGTCCAGAAGCTGCTGAGCCTGCGCGACAGGAGAGTCCGGTCAGAGTTTGTTGGGTGGATCGAAACTTTCTTCACTTGGTTTGATGTCATGACTGCTGCAGTCAACGACCGAGAGATTGAAGTACGCGGCGACTCGCTCGACATGATGAACCTCAGTGCGAACTTGGGCGCATTGGAACACCACTCTGGCTGCGAGGGCCGGCTATTCAAACTCATTGCACGGCTCGGACGACTAAATCTGCTTAGTCAGAACCGGCCTGTACGCGACAACGACGACACGCCTACATCGTCACCACGACCCAAGAAAGCCAAAGACTTTTACTCGTTCAGCTTCGATAACATGGACGGCAACGGCTGGGGAACGCCCATCAACGAGCACACTGATCCGTTTACCTCAGCGCGCGATGATCCTCGCTCTGAGTTCTGGAGCGAGTGGAACGATCTTCGTATTCGGCTGCAAGAGTGGGAGTTTCCGTCACCTGGTGACATGCATTCCACATCTTGCGAGGCGACGTCGTCCATGCTCGCCATGTCGCCAGAGCAGGCTGCGCTGTTCCACATTAGCGAGAGCTTCCGCTACGCGGCGCTTCTGTACACTGAGCGCCTAGCGCAGCCGACTCTCCCCGCATCAGCCCTGAACTTCCAAAATCTGGTATCACAGGGACTCTACCACATTTCTCAGATTGGTATGACGAGCTGCGTCAACAAGTTCCTACTATGGCCACTATTTATCATCGGCACAGAGTGTGTTGACCCTGAGCACCGCGCAGTGGTGCGACAGCGATGTGTGGAGATTCAACGCGAGAGCGGATTCTTTAACAATCTCAGCGGCCTGGAAGTGCTCGAACGAGTCTGGCGCGAAGACGACGAATGGTCAGAAGGCGATGTGCAGGTACCGAGGCAGAATGGGCCTTTCAGTACCGTGCAGCATCCTTTCCGATGGAGGAGAGCAATGGATCGCGTGGACGGGGAGTACATTGTGATTTGATGACGACGCTTGCTGGACACAAGCTACACACACGAGCTTGAGCACATACACTCTCACAGATACGAAGCTCACCGACGAAGAAAAACGTGCATGAACAGGTTTTACGACATGGGTCTCGGGATTGGCTGGGCTGGCTGGGAAAAGCGAATCTCGCGCAAACAGGGTTTCTTCGGCTTCATTTGATGTATTTTTGTAGCGACGTTTGTGCGGCATACCCTGCAACGATATGAAGTTTTGTGAAATACAATTACGCAGTCTATGAAATTAAATGCGTACCCTACTCTCTCTCCCACACACACACACACATAACACCCCACGCCTGCTCCTTTCGCTTACAACGACTTGTCTAGCTATCTTTACGAGATTGCGCAAGGCGGCTCAAGGTTGTCCAAATCGGCTGTTCTGCACAAGCATCGCGCATGCATCCCAATGCTTATCCTATGCAAGGCTGCACGAGCGTCTCTCAGCCAGCGCCATAGGCTAACAAGCGTCGTCACACAAAGAACGAAGAGAAACAAAACATGCGCTGAGGTCATCATCCATCCAGACACGGTCGGCAAGCTCACCGGTTCAGCGCCCCCGTCAGCAAATCGCACACCAACACGAACAAAGGCGCGCAAAAGGCGAGGCTGGCAGCCTCCTCTCATTTGATATTAGGCAAACTCGCTGACCTCACCACATGTCCCGATTTCTGGAAAAGATCGTCACAGCCTGCATTAAACTTTGGTACAGAGTCCGCAGCCGCAGCCACACAGACACACATACGCCGTCCAGTCAGACGCCAGCAGCGACAAGCAAACAAACGTTCGATTAAGGTGATAAGCTGACTACGATCTCCTACCAGGGCTCGCAAGCTTGTCTTCGTCTAGGTCAGGGGTCGTTGTTCTCTGGTTTGTTGTCCAGTTAGTAGTGAAATGGCGAAATGGAACGACCGGCCGGCCTGTATGGCGCGCATGAAGCGGTTATGGCGGCGTTAAGGTGCTGACGGTTTGACGGTTTGACGGCTGCGCGCGGGGCAAAAGGAAGGGTTCGGAGATGCCGCCGCTGATGCTGATGCCGGATGTCGCAATCGTGTGTATCTGACAACAGAAGCTGATGATGTGCCTTCTTTGAACACGATAGAATGCTTTTTTGGAGGCGAGATAGTTGAGATCACGATCATGGCGGCGCCGATGCGCTCGTGCCATGCATACAGGTGAGTGTGTTGGTTGGTCCGCCGCTGCCGCATAGTTGAGTGGTTGGTTGGTTGGGTGGAGAGGGGTCTCGCTCGTCTCGCTCGCTCATTCCGGCCCAGCTTGCCCTGCGACTACTTGTCCGAACGGGGATCTGCGGTGATCATCTGCCAGGTACAAGGTGTACTCGTGCTGACAGCTCAGCTCGTGTATACCTCAGGCTTTTGTTCTTTTCCTTCATGTAAAGCAAGTCTGGCCTACGTATTCATGTCACACGTCACTGCTCGTGCGTCGCAACACGGCAACGTCGGAGGTGCATTGCTTTCCTCGCCGGCTTTGCTGGGGAATACTTGGAGAGACATGAACAGTAGTAGGGGCTGGTGGGGAACGTTCACTATACGAGAAAAGCGGAGAGCAGCCTGTTGGGCGCCTTACCAGTCAAACATTCAAGCTACTTTAGGACTCTTGATTCATGCGCAGAGCGGAACGGAGGGGTTTTGCAATACGACTTGCTCCGTCTTCCATCTACCCCACGCTTCTGCCTAGGTGTTCTTTGTATCGCGTTGCCTGTGTACTGGCGCTAACCCTTCAAATCTCCGTGCGTGCATGTCCCCTTCACTCGTCGGAACCGCACAACTCGACTACTATAGCTTGTATTGGAGGCAACAAGGCAGCAAGTCAGCGAAGCAGGCCAAGCCAAGAAGATAACGCAGTGAAGCCGAAGTGTTTTTAGCGCTGGGAATAGCTGCGATTAGAAAAGTAACAATATTCCCAGTGGTATGGATATCCAATTGCACATGACAACGTGACTCGGCGTCCCTTTCCAACGTCGCATTCGGGAATACTGCGGTATGTAGCACCCGGTGTAGAGGGGTACTGTGCAATCATTTCGGGTTCACCGAGAGCCTGTGGTATCGCATTGCCCCCTTATTGTTAGTATTGAAACTTGTAACAACCAAAGGCCCCCCCATAGGATACCAAGACTGACAAACGCCATGCCAATGCGTTTTCGTTCGTTTGGCGTGCGACTACTAGGATACGCAGGAACCGCTCATCTCGTCACACTTCTGCGCCATTCGGGTGAAGCACCCGAGCTCCAACTGGAGCCGGGCTTAATGCCTAATTGGGCCATCGCCTATTTTCCTCACAAGAGAGCCGGCTACAAGCTGGCGGCTTGGACATTTCGCTGTCTAACGGACGCCGTGACCTCTCGCATGTATAGTTTGACGGAGCTATGTCTTGCATGTGACAATCTGGGGAAATAATCTTTGTACGTAACTTTTGCGGAGTAGGACGTCCGGCACTTGTGGCGGAGGCGTTCTTGTTTGTTTCGTCATGCCGCTCGAGGCGTCGACGCTGCATCTGAGCATAGAGCGTGATGGTGTCATGCTAGATGTACGCTGTGTGTAGCTCGCGTGAGGCGCAGGAGGATCGCGGAGCGGGCCATTACAATCGATCACTATAGGGCCGAAAGAAGTCCCTGTGGGTGTGCCAGTGTGTGCCGTGTCGAGCCATGGGAAGCCGGAGAAAAAACGTCCAGAGAAGATGGTTTGGAATGGTGACGTTGTGGCTGTGTAGGGAAAAAGCAGATACCGTGAAGGCAGTTGTGGTTGACGCGTTCCCGTAGCCGGCACTTCCGATGTCTGCTGGCTTCAGACAGACTGATGCGCTTGCTCTCTAGTTACATCGGTGGTGCAGTAGGTTCTTGGTCTTGATGTCTGTGGTACACCAGTAAAGAAGAGTTGTAAAGAAACTTGAACAGCAACTATATGTGGTGGTGCCGTGGATGCCGGAGCTCTCGGTATCTCATCTGTCGCGTCCGCGGAGCCATCTGGGCCCTCTCTTACCCTCTCGAGACAACCATCAAAGTGAAAACGAATTTGTAACAATGATTGTGGTACTCCTTGCGCATGGCTCCTACGCACAATGACTGTCGTAGTACTTGAACATCATTCAACAGCCATAACGTCATAGTAAGTAAGCAATCGAGCACAGACCTCGAGCTTCTTCCAGGTGTAGCACTTCTCTCTCAGAAGACAGAACCCCACGATCGTTGGTACGTCGCAGTGATTACAGCTTCAAAGAGTCTCCTCAACTGGCCTTGCAATCTTCTTCTTGACATGGTCGTCTTGCTATCGGTCTCCATCGTTCCGCACAACTACAATCCTGCAGCCTCCTACATCACAGCACCTGTCTGTCATCGAGATTCAACACCCCGGACCGCATAGCCTGTGCGCTCTCAACTACGCACATGCAGCAAGATGCCGAGGGATCCTTCCAATTCTTTCTGCGTGTCTTGCATGCTTGCACGGACAGATGACGGGCGCTTGACGATTTTTTTCTCTCTGAGCTCAGGCCTCTCGCGTAGATATTCACAAGCTCGGCCTCTATCCCGCTCTCCATGTCTCCATTCCATGTCAAGCACAGTCTTCGTGTTCTTATCGCATGTGGGCCCTGGAGGTCTGAGCGTGTGAACAATGCGTCGTATGACGTCTGATGTTATTTCAGGTTCGTGGTCGATAAGGCTACAAGTTGAAGGTTGGAAATGGAGTTTTGGCGGGTTGCGCAACACGCATTGTGTAGTGCCGAAGATCAGAGCTCGACGCGAGACGGCTCGGTTATTCAACACCAGCAATGATCTACTGACATGAACTGTTCATAGATTCTTCGTTTGGGAAACAATCTTCCTACAGCGCCTTAACCGCCAAAAACCTCATTCGCCCACCCGCACTTCAACACACAAGCATGCCATACCGCCTGCCGCCGGCCAAAGGCACAGAGAAGAGTCTCCACCTGGTCCTCGATTCCAGCCACGGCGGTACGGTCTCAAGACGGACCATCGGTGCTATGCTATTCCGCATAGCAGCCGAACAGTATAACCAGCTTCCCTGCTCTGTACTCAGCCACGACTCAGGATAGGCTACCAACCCCTCGTTACCACAACGCACATCGTCAAGGCAAAAATACATGCACTAGTGCACCGAATGTTCGATTCAAGAGTCCATGGACATGGTGCGGGCATAGGCCTCAATCCGTGCAAGGCTGTGCAGGTAGACCTGCAGATATGTAGCCGCGGGAAGTTAACCGATTGCAGATAGCTACAAGTGACTGGGGTTGATTGGCAGCAGGCAAGAGAGGAAGGCAAGCGATAGACACGGCCCAGAAGCGAGTCATGTTTAACGATTCTGATCGACAGACACTGGAGAGAGTATTCTAGATCGCAGTTCTTGGTGTTGAGAAACCAGAGGGGCGTTCAAGGGAACAATCGGGCCATCGACAACATGGACGTACGGGCAGCGATTGGTGGGATCACTTGCCTGCGAAACATCGTACAACATACTTTATCACAGTGGAGCAAAGAGGAGATGGACACATATGCAATCGAGAATACGCACCTGTCGACTCCTACAAAATATGCACAGATAACGGGCTTGGTAAATCATGCCTCTTCTCTACAGCGCAGGAATACACAACCCACACTCTCCAATCCGCGAACCGTACCTGAAACTGAAGACACCAGATCCTCCCCCCCACCACCGCCATACCCCTCAAAGTAACTTTCCAGGCTATCCTGTGATGTTCGCACTAACTGACGCCCCTCCTACCCTCTTCCAGCCCATGTCCTCCGACGTGGTCCTGCATCTGCATCTCCCCACAGCCAGCGAAGCCAGCTAGAACGAACCAGTCGACGCTTTCTCTCACAGCAATGCTGACCTGCATGACACGAGCTGCATGTGAAAGCTATCGATTAAGCTATTGATGCATACATGCAATGTGATTGTGCCTGCTTTCCCTACCACACCCTCACCACCAAACGCCCTCCCGCACTTCCACGACTCTTGACAACGCAAAGTAATCACATTCCACACGCTTGCACGCTTACACAGGTTCGCGCTTTATCCCCCTTCTGGCCGTGGGATATGCAATGGAAGGTGCTAAGAAGATGTGCGGAATGCCTCGGCATCCGTCGGTTAGTGCGGCACAGCAACGGGCCGTGCTTCGATAGAGTTCTCGAAGTCTCATGCCGCCCGGTGCTACAACGCATCTATCTTCGCTATCCGACCTAACGCCATGTATTCAAGAGACGTTATAGTGAATGGGGGGTTGGTTGGTCAACACAACCATGTATGTGGCTGGCTGGCTGGCCTAGCTGGCCAATTGTTTACACTTTGCCTTTCTTTTTCCCTCTTCCCTTCTCCCTGCCTGGGCCTAGCGAATCCAAAGGTCCACATGGTGCATGTTTATGCGTCCTTTACCCCAACGAACGCATGTTCATTACAGCGTTTCGGGCCCCACGGCTGGACTGGGAAGGTGAATAGATAGGTAAGCGCGAAACAGCAAATTGAGAGCCACGGCCACTGTGGAGAGAGAGCGAAGCGCACTGAACTCTCTTGGGAAGAGAAAAAGACGTTGGGTACGAGATTCAGGTAAGCACGGCAAGGAGGGACGACCAAGGCCGGGAAGGAATGGGACGGGATAGCGGCCTGAAGCGGGAAGGGAAGGATCTAGCAGGCTCGGAGCACTGTTCTCATCACCTCTTTTTACTCGACTTCTTTGCTACAACCGAAGATGATGTCAATCATCCTTCAATGTCGAAAGCATCGAATTTACGTACTCGCCTGCATTGACTCTGATATTACAAACTAGCTGCACCATGGCTACCGATGACTGCGGAGCCACACTTGTCTACATGCTCATCTCGTCCGCTTCCTCCTTGTAGCTAACCTGGGCCGTCGCCCTGCCAGACTTCTTCCGTGTCGCAGCAGGCCGTGCATTTCGCTTCTGCACAACAGGAGCCTCGTCCTCGCTCCCTACGTCGCTAAGCGGGGGCGAGCTAAGCTGATCTTCGTCCTCATCAGAAGCCGAAGGTGTTGGCACGGACTTAACTGCTGCCTTCTTCTTAGTCGAGCCTGCTGCTACGCGCTTAGTCGGTGCGGCCTTCTTGGCTGGTGTCGTGATGGGCGTCTTGACATCCTCAAGTGGAGCAACTTCACTTGCTGCTGAAGCCGCGTCAGCGGCGGTCTTGCGCTTCTTCGTCGCTGGCGCAGCGGAGCCGCCTTCTTTCTTGTTGATGATGCGTTTTGGGGGTCTGAGCCAGTCCTCCATGCCCGGGGGCCAGTACACTCTTCCCTCTGGCCCTCCCATGCCCACTTCCTCGTCGGGCACAATGGGCGGGGGCAAGTCCTCTGCCTCGTCCTCCTCCAGCTTCGCATCCAGTTCGTCGAGTTCGTCAGTCTTCTTCTTCTTACCCTTCTTCACAGCTTTCTTGGGTTTGGGCTTCCACGGCTTGTTCTCATCTTGTCGTGTATGTGGCAGGATGTCGTTGAAAGTATCGAAGCCAGGAAGCTTGAAAGTCCGCATAAGCTCGAACACAGCCTGCTCCTTGTCCTTTGCCTCGATCATCAAATCCATGGTATCAGGGCAGGGGGGGAATGTCATGACGCGAGGTGAATGCTTTCTCCGCGTTGTCTTTGTGATTGCAGCAGGCGTCGGCTCAGAGTAATGCATTTTAGGTGTGATCCGCTTTCTTTCCCAAGTCGCCAGAATCCGTGGGTAGAGCTCCATGATGTCTTTTGTGCCTTCACGAATCTGATCTGCATCGAAGATGATGTTGTGATGGTGGTAGTCGAGCACGAACGGAATGTTGAGCTCCTCACATAGAGGCAACAGCTCGTGTACCGACCACACAACATCGTCGTTCTCGAGCACCAGACGGTTCTTGACGCTCTGAGGAAGCTTTGCATAATTCTCCTTGAACCTCTCAATGGCCGCCGGCTTGTCGCCATATGCACCGCCGAGGTGTAGAATCATGACCGCATCGCGGTTCTGCTGCTCGGGAAGTTTCAACAGAGAAAGCATCTCATCATGGTACTCGAGATCACGCATTGCGTTGTCGATGACCTGCTTTCGCGGCGAGCCCAGCTGGGTGAACTGTCCTGGGTGGGTAGTCACTCGATGACCCAACTCGCCGATCACTTTGCCTGCTTCACGCAATGTCTCGCCGGCGAAAGGCTCGAGCTTGTAACCGTACTCGTCGTGGCTTGCAAATGGAAACATCTCGCTACTCAGGCGCATGAATTTGATGCCGTACCGGTCGTTCCAGCGCACCATCTTGATGATATCCCGCGCATTGGCAAGGCCGATCTCCTCGACATATTTCATTCCCCGCGCGACATCCGCTGGTTGATCCTTATCGGGGCGATTTTTAGTGGCATGTTCGGGCTGTGAGGGGTCCTTCAGGGGATGGCGATGGTCGATGATGCTCGCGATACGACAGGTTCTCGAGCTGAAGACGGGAGGGGTAGCACTGCGGAGATAGGTGTTCAGACAGGCCTGGATGCACGTTGGTTAGTTTAGATTCAAAAGTCCCTGTAGGTCGCATACGTAGCCAAGCCGTCCTTTCCATGGAAGAGGAAGGTATTCAGAATTGACCGGTGGGGGTCTCGACAGGGCTTCCTTGACCTCTGCCTCGTCCTCGTCTTCGGCCTCTAGGTTTTCAACGTCGTCGGGATCGCCAGATGTCCCGGCACTGGCTGCAGGTGCCGCGGCCTTTGCGGCGACGCCATTTACGGCGCTTGTGTTGGTGTCATCCTCTTCCACTTTGATTTGCTTCGCGCCGGCCTTCTTTCGCTTGTTCTTTGTAGTCTTCACTGCAGGGGCGCCATCTGCTACGGGCGCATCCCCGTTTGTGGCAGGTGGTGAAGGCGCTTTGTCCTCTGTGGTGGCAACTGGTGCACTGTCGGCCTCACTCGCAATACCGTTGCTAACGGCAGATGCCAGAGCAGCATCCGCGCCTTCTTCTGCGTCCGGCGATGCTCGCAATGCGCTGACACCATCGACGATGTCAGGGTTGAGATTAGGATCCGTCTTTTCAGCCTTGCCCCCACGCGTCGTTTGGCGACGTGGTGGTTTCGCGAGGTTGGTAGGCAAAGGCACGTCTGTCCGGCGCATCTGTGATCGGTCCACAGGAGGCGCCTCTTCTGTTGTAGCAACTGCTGCGGCAGCAGACCGCTTTCGCTTAGGGGGCATGATGGGAAGAAGAGAGATTATACGCGATCTCTGTGCAGTCGCCGTCGCTCGGAGTGGTGCTTGGAACGCGACACGAGAGCGGATGCAATGGAGGGAACGTAACATGCGTCCAAGACTCAGGTAATAGCGCCGTAAAAGAACAGCAGGATCATTGAAAGGAGGAGGCTGAAACTCGCGATCCGTGCCTCCAAGGCCATGTTGGGTGGCTAACGCGTCGAGCTTGCGCCTACGTCATTACATTGAAGTTTGAGGTTATGACGCCTGGTGTTGTTTGAGATCGGCTTTGACCCGATCGGCGGCGATTAGCGAACCCGCCCGATCTCAAACCATGATCCGTCTTCCGCATGTACAATTCCATCACGAACACATCGCATTTGTGCATGAGCTTGTGAGTGCCTTATCTTGACAACATTAGTTAGTCGTGCCATAGCCAGGATAGCACGACAGGGCGCGCATACGTACAATGCTGTCTTGCGAGGATCTCCTGGAGCACAAATATTACAATCTAGGTGGCGACGTCATCAAAGCATCCACTTTCATTTTTCACTGTGATGCCTGGCGATCCACGCGCCGTCTCTCAAGCTGGTTCTAAAACACAAACGAGAGACTTGTCAAAATGCCAAGTTCACGGTATTCAGCAATCCTTGAATCCAGCACACTCCAGATACGTTCAGGAAACTATATCCAAGTCTGCCTGTATCGTATCTCCTTACAAGACGCCATCAATCTGCAAAGAACTCTCCGACCCACTGACGTTCTTCGCACAGCACATACCTGAAAGCCCAAGTAACATTCCACAGAAAAAGACATGCCATGTATATTCCTCACGCGTACCCCCAACACAACCCCTCAACCGCACACCTCCACTCCCCACCCTCACCCCCTACCACCCTCCACCGTCTCCTTCCCCTTCCCCCTCCCCCCATACTGCCCCTTATCCCCTCCTCCTCCTCCTCCTCCCCCACCACCACCCCATTTCCTCCCCCCTCTCCCCCTCCCCTTCCACCCCCTCTCCGCTCTCTCAGCCCTCTCCTCCATCTTCACCCTTAAATTATGCCTCAGCTTCTCAATCGCAGCGGCTTGCATGGGCGATAACGTTTTTGCGTCTAGACTCGTTGCTGTGGTGGCTTCTGCTTGGCGGGGTGGAGCTTTTATGGCTGCGGAGAAGGGGGAGGAGGAAGAAGAGGAGGAGGCGGAGGCGGAGCGGGATGAAGAGGAAAGAGGGGGGGGAGGAGGTGGTGTGGTTGTGGTGGGGTGGGTCAAGGGGGGTATGGTGGAGAAGGGGGAGGAGAGGGGGAAGGAAGGATATGGTGGAGGGGGAGGGGGAGGTGTGGTTGTGGTGTTTGTGTTGGATACGGTGTCGAAGGGGGAGGAGAACGTGGAGAAGGAGGAGGAAGAAGGCGGTGGAGGCGGTGTAGTCGTATTATTTGACATCGATACAGTGCCGAACGGGGACGAGAAACGTGGCGATAGAGGAGTAGCACTCATGTTGCTCGGTGTACTCGTGTACTCGAAGTGATTGTACACGTTGCCAAAGTGATTGTATACGTCCCCCGAGTGAGCCGATGCGTTGCCAAAGTAAGAAGACGCACCGTCAAAGTACTCGTATACGTTTTCGAAACGAGCGGACCCTTTGTTGTTGTCGTCGTCGTGGAACCGCGAACCTGCCATTTCCCTCGCCCTCTTCCTCGCTCTGAAAAGTTCAAGTTCCTTTATTCGGCGCGCCACTGTCTCCTCGTCAAGCGCTTCGTGCTCTGATGCTTCGCGGATGGCCTTTTCTTTTTCCCAAGTAAGCATGTTAGCTCCTCACCCGTTTATTTTAGAGGTCGACGTTTTTGTAGAGTGGGATAGGGAGTTTGTGTAATGGCTGTGTGTACTTACTCATCGCTTCGGTTCGCTGATCGTCTACTCCGGCCATGATTTTGACGACCTTCCTCATTCTCAGTGTGTATGTGTGTGATTGTTGGGTGTAGCAAGAGGTATCGCTGAGGTGTTTTCTGGATAGTATTGATTGCTGGAAGTGGGTAGGCGTGTTTGCGATTATATGCGTAGACAACACAGGTAGGTATAAGCATTCTTGTACATTGCAAACCCTCTAATTTCAAGACAACCTGTTCGTTCAGATCGTTGAGTATTCAGTAAGTCGTTATTGGCTCAAGCTGATCAGGGGTATTGCCGTACCATGGGATGAAGCGGGTGAAGTGGATAGCAACCATAGTCCAGCATCGCGAGTCAAAGAGGAAGAATACAAGTTAACTGCTGCAAGTCTTTGCCTTTGCACAAGATACGAACAAGGCGACCTAGATCAGAGCGAAGACTAGATAGGTACAGAAGATACACCACTCATCCGAGACATCCACGTACGACATCAAGTGAGAAAATGTACGTCACGTCAAGCTACGCAATGCACCTTACCACACAGAAAGAACCCACGTGCACCACCCAACAAGAAAGTACTCATCATTCATTCACCACACCTCTCCACCTCTCTGATCCCATACAAAGCGCTAAATACGGGCAAGAATCCTTCCTTTACCACGACCTTTTGTTACCCCCACCTCCAAACTCTACTTGTACACCACAACACTATCTTCCGGCACACTCGCAGCACCACCACCCTCCTCCTCCTAAGCAGTCGACTTGCTAAACTGAATCAACCGCTTCACACCAACCTACAACCAAATCATTAGCCCATACATTCATCTCACACACATTTCAAGACTTACCATCCAGTTACTCCCCTCATCCGTCTTATTCGTCATCAGATCCGCAAATATCGCCGCCGCCGCATCATACTGCCTGGCCTGAATATTCGCCGCAAGTTCATTCATGCTCTGAATCGTATCCGGCTTAAGCAGATCCTCATTATTCAAATGGTCAAACAAAATGTTCAGACGCTTCTCTGTATCCGCAACGTGCTGCTTGTACTGTGCTGGTGCTTTCGCTTTCACGCGTTGCAGGTCCGCGTCGAGGATCTCGTAAATGGGACGAGATGCGTCGGGGATGTGCGAGCGGTCACCAGGGGCTGCAATGTACAAGGTTAGATACCGAACAGTCTATACAATGCATGACGGATTACTTACGATACTTGGCTGCTGCTGCCGGCGGTGCTGCTTGCGACTGACCAGTACCAGGTCGAGAATCCGGCCTGGGCGGTCCGCCTTGAGGACCCCCAGGGGGAGGGCCTGCCCGAGGAGGTCCCTGCGGTGGCCCCCTTGGTGGTGGTGCAGCAGCAGCCGGTGGCATCTGTTGCACCGGCGACGGTGCGTAGGGCGAGCCAGCGGGTGTAAATTGGCCTGGAGGAGGCGCAATGTTACGCGGTGGTGGCATTGCACCCATAGGTCCAGATGGGGCTGACGGTTGTTGACCCGGAGCAGGAGCATAGCGGTTCGACGGCGGAGCGGCAGCAGTCGGGGGTTGGTATGGCGACGCTCCACGTTGGAGTGGCGCCTGCTGTGGGGGCGCAAAGCCGGCGGGTGGTGCAGCGTAGCTGTTTGTTGCCGGAGATGGTGCGTATGGGTTCGGGGCGCCAGTCGGAGGTCCAGCCGGAGGAGAAGTCATCCGGGGAGGGCCCTTTGGAGGCGGCGGAGGTGTTGATCGTGCTCCTGGCGAAAATGGGCCTTGGGGCGGACCGGCGAGGGGCTGCTGCTGGTTCGGGAACGGAGACGCAACAGTGTTCATGGGAGTACCACGACGCGAAGCTGGCTTAGGGGGGCCAAAGTCTGGTGTGTCGTTCCACGCAGGAATGCTACCCCTGTTGGCCGCTGGCACGATGGATGGAGAGTTTGAAAAGTTGCGTGGCGGAGGTGCAATTGGTTGTTGAGCAGCCTGACCGTAACCACCGTAGCCCTGAGGCTGAGATGGCTGGTAACCAGCTGGCGTGTACGCATTGCCGGACGCTGCTGCTGGCGTGAATGTTGATGGTGCAGCGGCCTGGGCTTGTGATGAGAGAGGGTTGACTGGAGCATAAGGCGACGCTCTCGGCTGCGTTTGCATAGGGTTGACTGGAGCGTAGGGGGTCTGCTGGGGTGGTGCTGGCGTTGCTTGTGCAGGTTGACCATACGAAGGGACTACAACTTGACGACGGCCAGAGCTAGTTGACTGGGCCGGCTTGTGGGTTGCCGCTGGCTGGGCTGCGACCTTCCTGGTGGCTTGCTTGACCCTGTTCCTCGCTACATCTGCTGCTGGGTACTTTTGAGGCAGAAGATCTAGATACTTCTCTGCAATAGCAAGCTGGCCGTGGGCAGAAGCAATGTCGGCATACTCGACATACTTTGCGTACAAAGGCTCGAGCTTCCAGTCGTCCTCCTTTTGCTGCTCGGTGTCCTTGAAGTCGGTGACCTTTCGGAATACCGTGACCTTCTCGATAAACTCCTGGAGTGATCGTGCGTGGATTGAGAAGCTGTTGTCACCATCAGTCTGCTCAATGCCCGCCTTCTCGCTCTCTTGAAGCTCCTGAGCCCAGTTGACGACAACCTTCTCAAGCTTGGAACCAGCCAAGTAGCAGAAAGACGCATCCTTTCGGTACGATCCTGAGTCTCCAGAGATGGCTTCCTCAAGACGGTCTCCAAGAGCCTCGCAAAGGTCGGGGAAATCGGCTTGATCGGCAAACGTGCAGATTGTCGCCATGACTTCCTTCCAGTCTTTCAAATCAGCATTGTACACAAAGTCCCACAGGTTCTTTCCGACGACCGACGCAAGGAGGCGGAGGTAGTTTGGTGCGTCGGATTGTCGCTTGAAGTATGCAGCCTGTGCCTTGGTGATGCACTTCTCTCCTCCGCAGATAGCAATCATGAACGCATCTGACAATCGGTTTTCCTTTAGACATACATCCAACGCCGCGTTGAAGTCACCGAGCATGAGGTTGCGAGTGATCTTGGTGTCAGCTTCAGACTCGGAGCCGGTGTAGATCTGGAAGGGATTGTTCGTCTTTGCGCCCTTGGAAGCTGCGAGATCCGAGAGGAAGTTGCCCTCGTCCGTCGCATTGTCAAAGAACGAGGAACCTTCGTCGGCATCGCCGTTTGTCTTCTCCTCCTTCTTTTCCTCTTCCTCTGGCTCCTCTTTCTTGTCAGAAAAGCCTAGGTACTCAACAAGCTTGCTCCGTGGGTTCTCCGATGTGAGCGTCTCGATGACGGTCCAGTCCGCCTTCTCTTCATCCGTGGCGGCCTTTGCAATCTTCGACTCGCAGATTGCTGTGAGATCGCCCTTGTCCAGCGCCTTGTCAAACTCCTCGCTTGCCGCGCTGACATCCGAATCCACGGCGAATGTCTCAATCGAGATCTTGGACTTGTTGTCAACGATGCCGAATCGCACCAGCTTTCCGCCAAAGCCAAAGGCCACACCCGCCCTCCTCTTGAGCCATTTTGGGGGTGTCTTGAGAGAAAAGGATGCGCCCTGGGGCTCTGCGTGTGTCTGGGCGAAGAAGTCCTCGCCTGCAGGGGCTTCAGCCGCCGCCTTGCTCTGGTCCGCTGCAGCGCCCGTGTTCTGCAGCGTCTGGACCGCAATCTTGCCGTCAAAGGACGCAGTAGCGAGGAGGTTCGGGTTCGATGGGTTGAATCTAGTCTGGAAGGTCCAGTTTGTGACGACTGGGAATTCGCCCAGCTGCTCTCCAGTGTGCGGGTTCCAGGCAATTGTCCGGTTGTCCTTGCCGCAAGACAGCAAGAGGTCGCTGTCCTGCACACACCACGAAAGCGACAGCACACCCTGGTCGTGTGCCTGCAGCGTCTTCTCTGGCGCATTGGTATTGCGGAGGTCCCATACCAGCACGAGCGGGTTCTGGTCCGTCGGGATGGCCGTGACGAGGCGCGTGGGCACATTGGGGTCCCACGACACGGCGCTGACTGTTTTCCGGCCATAGTGGTTCAGTGTGAGGTTCTCCTTCTTCAGCTTGACGTCCCAGACGGTGACGAAGCCGCCGCTGCTGCCGGTTGCCAGAATGTGCGCCACCTTCTTGTTCCAGTCCAATGTCGTGTACTCGTCGGGGTTCGCTCCAGCCTTGCCCAGGCGGAAGGACTTTGAGTCGTCGGCGAGGTCGTGGACGAAGAGCTCGCCCTTGGCACCGGCCGAGGCGAGGATGTTGGATCGGAAGGGGTTGAACTGTATCGCCTGGATGGGACCCGTGTGCTTGTCGATCTGGTCAATCTCCGCATCGTCCCTGCAGCGAGTTAGCACTCTGAGGCCGTGTGCAGCCGGACACGCATTCTGACCCTTCGCCTGCCTCGAGCTTCTCTGCATCCCACAGCACCAGTGCCCCGCTGTCGAGCGCACCCGCTATTATGCCCCGCGGGTACTGTTCACTGGGCTGACTCCACGCAATGTCGTTGAACCTGGCATTGTGTTTAGTCACATGAATTGCATAAGCCTACACCATTGCTCGGGGCGTACCTCGACTCTACGCTCACGGTAGCGACTGGCTTGAGCTCCACGCCCTGGTCGGCGTCGTCCAACTTGAGCGCCCAGAGCTCCAATTGTGTTTCGTTTGAAAAGTCGGCATCTACAGCGCCGGCCTTTGTTCCAGTAGCAACGAGCGGCTGCGTGGGGCCCGGCGACCAGGCAAAGCACGCCGTCCTGGGGATTTCTCGTAGGCGGACCATGACGGTGTTGGGCGGTGATGTGATGGCGCCTCGGAGGTGTGTTCAGATTAGCGAATTGGGGAATACGGCACGAACAAAATAATGCACAAGTGAGGGGATCCTGCAGAGCGGGAAAGAAAGGTGTTATGTGGTTGTAAAAGGAGTGTCCGCAATGTGTCTTGAAAGCGCGGAAATGCAAGTCGAGGCAACGACGCTGCTTCACACTCATCAACGGAGCATCCACCTGTCCTTCCCTGGTCCATGGCGGGCGCCGCCAACTGTGGGTCCCCGCTAGCCACGTGATATCGAATTTCAGCGCGCGACCCTCCCCCAACGCGACGAACCATCTCAACCTTTGTTCCCGAATCGCATCCGCTGGCCACCATGTCGAATCTGTCCGACACGTCTCGACTAAAGGCCACCGTCTTCGTCGGCGGCCTCGACCAAGCAGTCACGCAGCAGACGCTGTTCCACGCCTTCCTGCCCTTTGGCGACATTGTTGAAGTCAACTTGCCCAAGCCGGAAAACCAGAGCCAGGGCGACCAGCACCGGGGATTTGGCTATGTCGAGTTTGAGACGGCGGCCGACGCGGCCGACGCGATTGATAACATGGACCGGAGCGAGCTGTACGGCTCCGTTATCAAAGTAGCAGCCGCCAAACCACAGAAAGACGCCAACGAAGGGCTAGGCAGCAAAACAGCCATCTGGGAGCAGGTATGTCGTTTTGTTGCTGGGAATGTGTGGTGTTTTATGCTAACAGAAATGTAGGAGGGCTGGCTGGCCAAGCATGCTGTGGGTGAAGAGGATCGCAAAGCTAGTGAACAGATTCAAGAGGAGGCCAATGGGCCCATGGATCCTATGCAGGGCTTGGAAGGCCTTGACGAGGCAGGACCGAAGCCAGTCTAATCCCAGTTATTCGTTGGGTCTCAGCACGGCGTTTGCAGGCGTTTGGGAAAACGTATTTGATACCATGTTCTGATATACAAAGTTTTCTCTCAAGGAGAGTGTATGAGCGAATACAGCATTCAAATATCAAGAGTCGCGACATCACAGCCACACTTTCAAAAAGGCATACCACACTCTGCTCCTCACGTACACTGGCGCAATGAATCTTCTGCTTGATTTCGAACTTGACGAGGACTCTGTCCCGTATGCTGTACCTATACACATGGCTGCTGGAGCCCTTCCAAGCCCGCCGATTCCATCTTTACTGTATCCGGTTTCCTTGCAAGCCCTGTCGCTTACTCCGGCTTGCCCTGTCGCTTGAGGCGGAGCGTCTTGTCGACCCAGAGTTTCCGGGTAATGGAGAAGAAGGCCATGCCGACGGCGATGCTGCGAAGTGTATCAGACCCAAGCTGCGTTAGAGTATCCGGAGGGGGAATGGAGGGGCTTACCCGAGAACGACGACTAGATGCTGGGTTAGCACGAGGCTCTAGAGAATGGGTACAAAGGGGGCAGAACGTACTCAGAGGCCAGATCTCAGTGGGGATGTTCTTGAGCTGGCGGAGGCGCTGGGAGACGGTGTGGGCTGTACGTCGTCAATGCATGCTTCGGTGGTGATATCTGGCGGCTGTGATTGGCTTACCGCCGTGCTCCTCCTTCTGCAGTTCTTGTCAGCATCAATTCCGGTGTCATAGTGAGATGCAGTATTTCATACAGGCACAGGATTGCGCATGCGCATCGTCTGCCTCATGAAGAGCTGGGGGCTCGGGCGCATGGCAGCCATGCGCGTGGGCTGCATGGCCATCATGCGAGTGGGCTGCATCGACAGGGCCCTGGTAGCTTTGAACATGTTGGCGGTGTTTGCGTGTGTGCAATTGGAGTGGAGAGTGGAGAGTTGGCGTCGTCGTCGTCGGCGTTGGAGGATTGAGAATCGCTGTTTCGTCACAGGCACGCAGAGAGAGAGAGAGCTCGCGGGCGGCCCTGGTTCGCCCGGAAAACGCCGAGCGAATTGTGTGTGGACAATGCGTTTCGGGTCGAACCATGGCGCAACCTCACAACTTGACTTCCGTCACCACTTTGACGACCACCACCGCCCCAAGCCATTGCCCGCCACCCTCACCCATCGACGCCCCTCGAACCCAATTCCCCACCCGCAATCATGTCTGACAACGAGAACGGCGACGAGCTCGTAACCAAGCCCTTCAAGTTTGTCACTGGTGAGCTTTTCCCGCTACTCCGCAGTCGCGGCAATTGATAGCTAATCTGCCACCGCACAGCTGGTACGCCACACCCCCGGACTCGCACACACCGGCCTACAAGAACGGGACTTTCCAGAGCTCTAGATATGCGATATGCGACATGGGCGTGCTAACAAGCTTCGGCGCACATAGGCTTCGACGCCCGCTTCCCCAACCAGAACCAGACCAAGCACTGCTGGCAAAACTACGTCGACTACCACAAGTGCATCATCGCCAAGGGCGAGGACTTTGCTCCCTGCCGCCAGGTGCGCGACCCTGCTGAAGCCGAGTGAGACGTGCGTGTGTGTACTGATGGATGTAGTTCATGTTGGCCTACAAGTCCCTGTGCCCCAGCGGCTGGACATCGCGATGGGACGACCAGCGTGGTGAGTATCTTCTTTTTTTTTCCGCCGCCCATTGCGCATGCAGGCAAGGCGTGCGAGACGAATGCCGTTGCTGACATGTGGATAGAGGCTGGCAACTTCCCTGTGAAGCTCGACCAGTAGACATCTCGCCATGGCGACAATTAGCATGCGACAATTTCTTAGAGCTGGAGACGATGGGATCAGAGTGGCCTTTGCAACTTGGAGCCCTGTATCATAGCGATCGATATCAGCAATGCGACTCTGGTTCATCTAGCTGCCACTCCATGCCACGTCTCGTGATTGGACAAGTGTCATGTGTGTGTGTCATACATTATCATTCAGTGCTGCTCGATGTGCGAGTAGCTATAGTGAGTGTGGCCAATTTGTAGTAAAGCTGGTGACTTTCTAGGTATACAACAGATGAGGGCAATATCGCAGAGGGTGGTTGGAATCGCCGCTTGAGTAACAACGCTAAAGTGGACAAAGGAACAAAAGACCACCCAAGACGCCACAAAGCAAACCCGCCCAAATACAAGACCTGCTCTGCTAGTGAATATGAACATCGTAAGAAACTCGAGCCATGTCGAGTGTGTGTGTGTGTGTGTGTTGGATCCGGATACTGAAGTGAAGATATCGAAGTGAACGAGAGACCCGTCTTTAGTTCGGCCACGCATTCACCGCAAACTGTCCCACGTACTTTGGCGCCCTACACGCCGGCAGCGAATACGTAGGCAGCGGCACATATGAGAAATACGGCTCGGAGCCCAGCACCGATTCAAAGACGGGCTGGAAGCGTTTCAGACCCCAATTCGGGTCGTCAGTCCGTACCTCTTGCTCTTCCTCCTCCTCTACTTCTTCTTCCTCAGGGATGACTGCCGGATCGTCGCCATGCGCGCTATCCTTGCGCCAGTGCTTTCCCTGGTCCAGCATCTCGTCAATGCTCGAGAGCGAAGTGGGAGCTGCTGCTGGCTGGTAGGTTGCGTCGTAGGCTTGGCGGGCCTCTGGGTCCATCAAACAATCAAAGCCGGCCTGCAGCGCGCGATACTTCTTTGCGTCATTGGCAAAGTAGACGGAGCGCAGACGGCGGTACGCAGCTCTAATTTCGTCCGTGGTGGCCATGGGCGTGAGTTCGAGGATGGCGTAGTGGTCGGTGACTTCTGCTGACTCGCTGGTCGGCGAGGCCATGCTCGAGTCTGTGGGTGAGACGGGCGAGGCAATGGGGTTGCGTTGTTGCAGCAGGATGGAGGCGTCTGAGACGTATATTGAAGCTCTTTTTGCGTGCTGGACCATGACCGAGTTGCTGGCTACGCTGATGCGGCGGGGGCGCTGGATGGCTTCGGACTGGTTTCGCTCGTGGCCGGCGAAGCGTTTTCTTGGCGAAGGCGATCGCAGCGGACTGAAGTTGATCTTGCACATTTGATCGGAAGAATAAGAGGGGGGAGACATGGTTGTGAATGTGTGGCTCATTATGTACTAGCAATAGATGTGTGTGTGTGGTGCAGTAATAGTACAGATGGGTGTTGATGTCAGACTGGTTATGCGTTGTGTGAGTGTGTGTGTTCAAAGAAAAGGCGTGTTGTTGTGTGATAACAAGGTGTGGGAAAACATTGAATGATCAGGACCAGTCCAGGACCACAAGGACAGGGCAGCATGGTGGCTGCGCACTCCTGCAGGGGGGACGATGCAATCACAGGGGAGTCAGAAAGGTGGAGCACCTGGGCCGAAAGGGCGAAATGAAGATGTTGTGAATGGAGTAATTAATCAAACCTCGAGCTAGGGGCCTGGCGGATGAAACAGAATGCAGAAGCGTTTGGGCCAATGCCAAAGGGTCCAAGTCTCGGCCAGACACGTGCTGACGTGACGAATGACTCCGCGCTAAGCCCGTCGGCGTGGGGACCGTCTCGCTAAAAGATTCAGCTGCAGCGAGCGTAGGCCCAGTGAGCTGTGAATAGCCTTTGAAGCTATAGCGACGCCTGGCCCCGATCCACCATGGCCGATGGCTCGAAAAAGAGGAAGCAAGTCCCAGGCAACACGGGGCCTGGTAATTCAGTCAAGCGCACCCGATTCCAGCAGAGACCGCAGCACGTCATTCCCGCCATAGCGACCAGCAACGCGTATCCCAATGGCGAGATCAACGTCAAGAACTTTCTCAAGTCGCACGAGAATGAAATCAAGTCGCTCGAGGGCGCCATGAAGGCGGCCAAGAAGGGGCAATCGCGACGGGCCTTTCAAGATGTGCCGCGGGGGTTGAGGAGGAGGACGGCGAGCCACAATCCGCATCGCGTGCCAAAGAGATTGCGCATCCGGGCGCGGCAGGAGGCGAAAGAGGACAACACTCCAATTTCAAGAGGTACCGGCGGGAGCGGTGTTGGGAAAGGGAAGAAGAAGCATCTGAGGAAGGCGGGGAGGGAGAACAGCAGGCAGGTCGCGAAGAAGAGGAGGAACGCCAACACCACTGCAGCTGGGACAGACGACGACGGGGACGCAGCAATGGAGGATGCGCCCACGCAAGTCGCGACGCCCCTACCACCGAAGCCGAAGCGCAGATTTCCTGCCCTGGCCACGCCCGCTACCCCTCCATCCCGATTCCGCAGACGACAGCGAGACAAGACATGGCTGCCCACGCATCTATGGCATACCAAGCGCGCAAAGATGACGGAGCCAAAGGAGCCGCTCTGGCGCTTCGCAGTTCCGCTGCAGCCAGCAGTCAAAGCATACCGTCTGACACACAGAGCCGCGACCCAACGCGGAGCCGTTGCATGGGATATGAGCTACATGTCAACGCTCAGTCTCGAGGGCCCGGAGGCTAGTATAACCTCGCTACTGAAGGGTCTGCACTTTGCTGTAGACGGCGCAGAAGACCCGTGGCAGAACAGAGGGAGGGCTCAGAAGTGGAGAAATGGTACCAGAGCCTGGGAAGGCTGGATGTACGAGAGAGAAGCAAAGCCGTTGGAGAAAATCGCCCAAGCGACTGTCATCTGGTGTGCCCCGCATGCAGGCAGCAACAAGACGAAAGCCTTTGTTCGCGTGCATCCGAGCGCTTTCTTGCAGCTCTGGAACCAAGTGGTTAGGACGGCGAAAGTGCAGAAGCCAGCTGTCACCGTTCGCGATGTCCGCTTCGATATTGGTTCTATCGAGATTATAGGTCCTGCCGCTGCAGAAGCTCTTTGCTCGATTCTCGCGCCCATGTCCTCGCCGGATGCAGGGCCTAATACTCCCGCGTCTCTTTGGCCCGCCCTGGCCTCTGTGACAGACGCTGCGTCACTACCCAACGGTGCGCTCTTGTCTTTTGACATTTCAGATCCCCGACTTCGCGATCCTCCTCGCACGTCGCCCGTGGCATACGACCAACAGTCGCTGGCTGCCTTGACGGAAACCCTTGCCTCCTGGCCACTCGACAACGCCCCAGTCCCAGCCTCCATCTTCGATACCAACAGCCGCCTAGCCGCACAACGAAGCATGCCGTCGCAGAAGTCTATAAACCGTCGGAAGAGCGCATGCACATTGGGCGAAGACCCAGAGCCACGCTCAACCGATCCGCGTATCCCGACGCTCGTACTCGCGTCGCGAGAAAGCAAGTCTTGGACCGTTCTTCTTCCCTGGAAGTGCGTCATGCCAGTGTGGCGGCAGATCATGCGCTACCCGGTGTCAACAGGCGGGAATCCAATTTTTGGTGGCTTGAAAGAAAGACGGCAGGTTGACTTTGAGCGCTCGAGGCCGCACTTCCCGTACGACCATCCTGGGACGGAGGCGGGATGGAGTTGGGAACTACGCGAGCGGCAGAAGAGGAAGCACGAATGGACTAAGCGTCCAAAGGGAAAGAGGATTGAGTGGTCGACGATTGATCTCGGTAATGGCAGGAAGGGCGAGATTGGAGATCCTTGGTCCTGCGACTGGGAGCGGTTGGTTCCAAGACCAGAAGGAGAGACTGCCACTCCTCGAAAGGAGCCAGAGGAGTCTCGGACTCCTGTCAGACAGCTCTCTCACAGAGATGCAGTTGACTTGGTTGGCAAGGACAACGCTACGTTGGGCGGCTCTCCGGCGTCACCAGATGTATTCACTGCCAAGATCACAATGGTGCAGCGAGGAACGCCTACAGACTGCGCTCGCATTTACCGCCTGCCTACAGACGCACTGCTCCGAAGCGAATGGCTGGCCCTAATGCCACAGCCCGGCACCAAGCGTGCATCGACGAAGCAAACACATCGAGGTTCTGGCGGCAAAGCAGACCACGTCCAGCGCAGGGATCTTGCAACGAGTCTCCTGGACAGCGGGCCGCAGAAAGCAGGCGACGAGGACTACCCTCTTGTGCCCGACGAGGCGGACCTCATCGGCTTGGTTACAACAGGCAACTACAACCTCGCAGAGGGCATGCCGACAGCTATTGCGAATCTGGCGGTGCACAGAGTCGGCAGCGAACGCGTGTGCATTGTGAGACAGGCGGGGAGCACCATGGGCCGACTGGCGAAATGGGAGGTAGTCTAGACATTGATAGCTGGAATGAACATGATGCCCGATTACGTGGAGACGCAGCAGCTGTGGAGTCTTTTTTCTTTGCGAACACGCTGTTCTCGTTGTGTGGGGTAAGGTAGTGCTGGCTGCATGGCGCTAAATGTGTCCCCGGAGCAGGGATAGACGACCAAAGTCTGGCCGTAACTGACGCTAACGTCTCAGCAGCACTTTGTTGCACGCCCTGTAAACCACCTCCGCCTCCCGCTCCCACGGTTCAACGACAATGTCTGAGGACCGGCCGGCCGACGGCCAGGGCGAGGGCGTCGACGCTGCCGTGGGACTGCCCTCGGACGTGCTGCAAGAACTGGTAAGGAACCCTGTCCTCTCGATTACATAGGCCACTTCGCCATGATGCGCGCCCTTTGCTGACCAAGATGCGTGTCGCAGACTACCAATATCCTCGACGACCTGCTGAGCAACATTGTCTTCACTACGGCGCTATCGTGCCACCGCTCCGAGAAACTGCTGCGCATGCAGTCCGCCGCCACACAGGCCGAAACCATCGCGCTGGCGAACCTCGAGCCACAGTCCCAGAAACAAAACAACAACACCAACACGACGGGTGGCAGCGCGCCAACGATTCCCGTCGCCGAGACGCCCGCCGCAAAGTACGAGAACGGCCGCGTGTTCCTCAAGGGCAACCCGCTGAAAACGACGCCCGAGATTATATGTCCGCACTGCAAGTTGCCACGGCTGATGCATCCCATCATGGGCAAGGGGATGCAGAACCCGGATCTGACAAAGGAGTACTGCATGCTGTATCCGTTTGTGCAGCGCGCGGGCCACGACGTCTACGGCAACCCGTTTCCGACCGACATGGCCAAGAGCAAGAAGGAGCGCGAGCTCATCAAGCAGCAGCAGAAGAACGCGGAGAAGGAGAGCGTGGGCACACCAGGCTCGCAGGACACGGATATGGCGGGCGCGGGTGATGCAAAGGAGATTAAACTTAATACGGGTGGCAAGCCGGCGTCGTATATCCCCTGGCATACGTGTCCGAATTGTAAGCGGAGTTTGCTTATTACGCGCTTCGCGCAGCATTTGGAGAAGTGTCTGGGTATCAGTGGAAGACAGAGTAGTCGTAATGCTATGGCGAAATTGTCGGGACAGAATGGTGGCGGTACGGGTTCAGGGCTCGGCAACACGCCACTCGGAAGCCGTATGGGCACGCCTGCGCCCGGCGAGTCGACGGCATCGGCCACCACCACCACCGCGAACCACAAGACGAGCAGCAAAACAAAGGGCATCTCGCCTGTTAAGCGGCTCAAAGGCGAGAATGACGACGCGGACGCGGATGACGTGGACAACGAGACGCCGGAGCGCCGCAAGCTGATGAAGAAGAAGTCGTCGTATATCAAAAAGGCGGATCGCGATAGACCCATTTCGGCCCCGATTTCCATTGGGAATGGTAACGGGACGCTCAAAGTTAAATTGAAAACGGCGAGTGGGGCGAGTGCGAGTAACAGACCGGATCTGGGTGATAGGAAATATAGTGAGAGTAGTGAGCGGGGGGAGGGCAAGCGCGAACGCGATGCGGATGATGTGGGTGGGGATTCGCCCAAGAAGAAGAAGATTAAGATTAGTTTGGGTGGTGGTGCTGGCGCGAAGGATAGGGCGAGGGCGAGTGCGAGTGTGGAGCCTTCGGTGGGTGTGGCGAGTCCGGAGTAAGAAGAGGCGGGGTTTTTTGAGAGTGTAGAGTGTGGTGTGTACAAAACATGCATTGGAAAACGGCGTTCATTTTGGGAAACTTGGGGGAGGGAAGTGGGGGGATAATATACCATGGCATGGGAATTGGGGGGGATGAGGGGGGGAATGTTGTTCCTTCAAACCCCGGTGGCGTTATTATCTTTGTCCTTTTTTTTTGTTTACACAGATTGTTTTCTTGCTTTGGTTGGCGTATTCGGGTGGGAGATGGGTCGGGAAGGACGGATCGACTTTGTATTTTTAGTATCTGAGAGGAGAGAAAGAGAGAGAGAGAGAGAGAGAGCATAGATTGCATGCATGAACGGCATGATTGTCGTCTGTCTAGAGAGTCGAGTGTCTTCTTTCTGCCTCTGTGACATTGGAAACCAAAGATTTATATAATTGCATTGGATGGGTAACGGCCAAGTGGAAAGAGCAAGGTGTCTACATCGTAGTGTCCAACATTGCTGGTTCGTCTTGATTTCGCGTCAACAACTTGAGGAACAGCTTTTCTTACACAGAATGCGATCCGATTCTCATAGTTATAGTTATAGTCACGGTAGTATGTCTGAGACACCGTAAGTAACTGTTAAACGTCATGTGGTGGGTAGAGCGAGTATGTGTCCAACTTCCACTTCCTACCAACCCAAAGTCTGTAGAGTACAATGTTGAAATCCAGGCAGCATGTTCTCTACTCATTATCGTACCAGGAAGGGCAGCTACCACATACAAGAAACAAGCACTTGTAAACCTGCTCTGATGACAAGTCACATGACTAGACCTCCTCGCCCAGGTATTGCGTAGTGTTAGTGACGCTGATACTCTCGAGTACTAGCCAGCAGGTATTGGCTAAAGATCTTCCGTTGTTGAACGGTTATCTACATGATGTTGATCTGGAGAGTGATAAAGCCACATGATCTTTCGGTGATTTTCAGGGTTGACATTCTGGCAGAGCCTTGGCATGCCCCGAACGACCAAGTACACCACAACGTCTACTGGAGATGCTGAAAACGAGATGAAAAAGTTGGAATTGGCGTGATATAGTACTGAGGGAATGTAAACAATACTACATGTGACAGTAAAAGGCTTATACCAACCACATAGGCTCAGAGTCAAAGGCAACAGCCACCGACGACAAGGTCAACACCCGAGCATCTCAAAGACACGATGCATCGAACAAACACAGTCTCCCTATTGGCTTCGAAGACTCGAAAGCCCCTGTCATGCTGCGTTGGATGCTCATGATGACCTCGACGAGCAGACATGGCCGTATCCCAATGCGGAACTATGCAAAAATGCACTATACCCATACAAGTTGTGCAAATCCCTGTCTTTTCGCACGAATCCAGTCTTTCCATACCGAGCGAGAGCTTCGCATTCGATTGGTATGAAGAAACAGAGCGTAAGAGGGGTGTGGTGGTAGTGCCGGAGGCCTAGGGTGTCAGGCGAGATGGGGCTTGGCGAGTCGATTTCGCACTGTATATACTCGCATCCCCCCCTCCCCAACCCTTCCCCGTTCTTTCCCCCCTCCATTCCACCAACCCACCACATCTCTTCTTCATCTCAGAACCAACTCGAAGGTGCTGAAGAGTCATTGGAGACCACTTCCAACTCTTTCCTGATATTTCTTGGTACAGGTTGGACCGTCCTGTCACCATGCCGTCGTCGCCATCCATGCAGTCGGCCCCCCAGCCATCAGCCTTCCTAACAAAGAAGCATGATACGCATGATTATCGTCAGACGACGTACTGCAACGGCAGCAATGTTCAAATCGAAGAATCTCGTCGTCACCGCTGGGCAGGTTGGAAAGCCGAGCCATCAGTCCAGCCATACGTCGACTTCGTCCTCTATCCCATAGGAAACGAAGGCTCATATCCACAAAGCGGCTTTGAACAAGTCTCCTCACAAGCTCACCCCGCACCTCGAAGGAGAGTCGCAGAGCCCAGCTCAGAGTCACACGTGACTTTCGCCAAGCGTTCGTCCAAGGCTAGACCAGGGTCGGTGATCCTTCACGTCGAAGCAAAGTCAAGCCAAAGACTGTCTTCGAAGACGAAAGCATCTGTGAAAGCGTCCACTTACTCCACACCTCCGACACCTAGGCTGAGTCGGCTGTCGACACCAGAATTCGACAACCTGGACGAGGCGCCCTTTTGTGGCTGTGATGTGGAAGCAAATGCCGGTAAGCGTTGCACAGAGTGCAGCAGGGATGTCAATGTCTGGTGATTGGATCTCTGGGTTGTTTGTGGTTCTTGGTGTCTTTGATTATGACGGTCGTTATATGTGGGCTGGTGTTTTGTTTCTCTGGATTGACTTTGTCCCTGGTCTTTGGAGTTGACATGTTTACCAATGAAGATACGAAGGCTGCGGATAAGTATGGGCCTCGTAGCTGTATACCATTCGTAGCCATGCCAGCCTTGCCGTGCGTCGATGGTTCTGGTTCCAAAAAGTGCAACGTCGCACAAAGACTTATTCCTGTGGCCTCTCGCTCTCGACAACAAAGTATTTGCCAGACTTGCGCTCAGCCGAGCCCAGCACATCCCAGTCCTCAACGTCTCGAGCATCGACAGGCGTAGCGTCTCGTTGTAACCGCTTGTGATGCTGTCCTACGACCTTCTCTTTGCCCAGGGCGTCCTTTAGTGTCTCAAGCGTGATTGTCTGTTCTTCTTCCGCGGCCTTTGACTCATCGCGTATCGCCCTAAGAGGCTTTACGCCCGTTGTATCCACCTCTTGTATCTTGCCCACAAAGTGTAGCTGTGCTGCGAGTGTGTCCAGCATCTTCTGCTCTTGTTCGGGCGTTTCCGGCGGCGGGAGAGCGGATAGTCGTAGGAGATGGTGCAGCTGCTGAGAGGTGATCTGGGGAGCGTCGGGAGCGCGTTTCGTTGGTGGTAGGAGAGACTCGACGGACCATGTGGGCTCTGCTAGCAGCTGTTCCAGCTCGTCGGGATGAACACCTCGGGCTGCCCACGAAAACTGGTCCTCCTTGGGGTTTTTATATGGGCGTAGAGGCGAAGGCGTGTATGAGCGTGTTTGCGGGCATTGCGAAGGTTTGTAAAACCTCAAGGACGCAAATGCGCGACGTGTAGCCATGGTTCTTGTAGGTGCGTAAGGCGGGGCAATGTAATCGTCCAGGCGGGCTGGAATGTCTGCTGTATGGTGTATAACCTTCAGCGCGGCAAAACCAACACAGTCTCCAGTGGCATCGCAAGACGTGAGCGACGCTGCTGTGAATGCAACGTCGTGAAGCTTGAGGCGGGCTGCAAACACTAGCGCAGAAACGGTAAAGCCGCCGCCGAGGTCACATCACAGCCCTCTCGCATGGGCCAACGTGGGTCGTCATCGCTCATTGAGACGGCCAGCGCAGCCACCTGTCTCGACCAAAGTTTCAACACAACCTCTGCCTATACAGTCACATCTCATAATCCTTCCCTCTCTCCCGCAAAGAACCTCAACCCCCAAGAACTCAGCAACCATGGCCGGCGACCCACGAGCGCTGCTGCGACAGGTGGGGCCTTCCAAGACTCAGCCACAAAGCAGATAACTGATATTGACGTGACACAACAGGCAGAAGCATCATTGCAAAAGGCATCTGGTGGCTTCAGCTTCTTCGGCAACAAGCAAGACAAGTGTATGATCTGAAAAGGAGCACATCTGCGCCTTTCGACTGACGCACGTGACAGATGAGGCGGCCGCAGATCAGTTCATCGCCGCAGCAAATGCGTTCCGGATGCAAAAGATGGGTATGGTCAGATGCGTGCTGAGAAACGATCCCGTCTTGAGAACTAACATGGACCAGGCAAGGAGGCAGGCGAGGCTTTCGAAAAGGCAGCATCGGTACAACGTCAGAATCTAAACGAGCCTGACGACGAAGCAAACACGCTTACAGACGCCTTTAGTAAGTTTCTCTGTTCAAACATCTTCCTGTCTTGGAATGAACTGTGACTGATTCACCATCAGAGGCCTACCGCAAAGATGACCCAGAAGCAGCTGCGCGGTGTCTAGACAAAGCCATTGCGCATTACTGCAGCAAGGGCAACTTCCGGCGCGCAGCCACCCACAAGCAGAACCTCGCCGAGCTCTACGAAGTCGAGCTCGGCGACAACACGCGAGCTGCAGCCGCATACGAGGAAGCAGCCGGCTGGTACGAGAGCGACAATGCTGAAGCACTTGCCAACAAGCTCTGGCTCAAGACAGCCGACCTCGTTGCTCTAGAAGGCAAGGACTACTACAAGGCCATTGAGCTTTACGAAAAGGTGGCCAGAACTTCAATCTCTAACAACCTGATGCGCTGGTCTGTCAAGGAGTACCTACTCAAGGCTGGTATCTGTCAGCTGTGCACAGGCGACCAGGTCGGTGTCAACACTGCGCTTGACAGGTATAGAGAGCTGGATCCAAGCTTCCAGCAGCAGAGGGAGCACGCGCTGCTTGTTGACTTGGCGGCTGCAGTGCAAGATGGTGATCAAGAGGCGTTTTCTGAGAAGGCATGTTCTTCTGACACACATTTGCAAATGCGCATCGTACTGACTTGTCACAGTTGTTCAATTTTGACCAGCTTACCAAGCTGGATAAGTGGAAGACGACGCTTTTGTTGCGGGTCAAGAACACGATTGAAGAGGGTGGCGAGGACTTTTCGTAGATATTGGTCAGCGTGGAGGTGTTTGTTGCTTGTGGCTGGTTTGCTTTTGTGTACGGTATAGACACATTTCGCGTTTAAGTCTTGCGAACAATGAGATCAACAACATCGTCTTTGGGCTGACCATTCATTCTGTGGTTGCTGTTGCCTACATGAATGCATAGTAACGATACTTACAACTAGGCTATGATGAAGTGAACAAAATCCTCGATCAGATTCAGAGTTGGCTTGGGCTAGATTAAATGCAGCAGTAATAATATTGTCACAATTGCAAGCACCATATATCGTCTCATGTTTGTATTCATCGTAGGTTTTCTATCTAAATCAAACCCACAGTAGTGTGAGATAACCACCCCACTTAGAGGGAAACCTAATATACAAGGAAAAGTCGTAAAGATCGTCTCGCTGCAAAACCATGACCAAATTTCGGGGCTCGAAACAAACCTGTCTTCACCTACAACTCCATATTCTCAACAAGAGGCTGAAGACGCTCCTTGAGATCCTCAACATCAATCTCCTCACCCTTCCAGAAACTCTGCTCGCCACCAGAAGTCTTGGGCGGAATCAAGACATCAGAAACGACCTGGATAACACCGTCGCTAGCAACGCCATCATGAACAGTGACACGCGAGAAGCCATTGATCCTAATCTCGACAAAAGGTCCATAGCGACCCACATCAACAGCAAGGTTCTTGTGGCACAGCGCAGTAGCCAGATCGTAATGGTAGCCACCCGGGCGCTCCTCAACCGTCTCCTTATCGTCCTTGCGCCCATCGTAAAAGGCGTCGGTGTACAGTGTCTGATCAACGACAATGTGGTACTCGAGCAGAGCTTTCAGATACTTCTCACCGTACTTTGAGAACAAGAACGCATTCGCGCGCGGGCCGAGCTTCTGGAACGCAAAGTTTGACGGGGCGAAGAGGGTGCCGCCGTTGTGCTCGTACTCGGTGCTGTTCATTTTCTCGAAGATGCCAGTCTTTGTGAGCGCGAGTTCCAGAGTGCTGAACTCGCCCGGCAGCAGGCCGATGATGGTGGCGACATTGGGGTGCGGCACGAGAATAGAGTCGACGCCGTGGACGACGCCGTTGGTGCCGAAGATGTTGACGGCGACGAGGCGGCTGTAGAAGTTGATTGCGGGACCCTTGAGTGTGACGCGAACAGTAAGGCGCTGTGGGTGGCCTAGGTTCTTGCTTGGAGTGTACAGAGTTGGGATGGTGTATGTGTGGAGTACGCGACCAGCAGGGTACAAGTCGTCGGTGACATGGTAGAGCAGGATGTCCTTCAAGACCTCCTTGGAAGGCTTGTGGTGGTGCTCGGGAATCTTCTCAAAAGCCTCGTCTGTGGGGGCAAAGACGGTGAAGTTGGCCTTTGTGCTGTTGAGCGCCTCCACAATGTCGTCAAACTCGTTGATCCACTTTGCAAGCTTTGTAGTGTATTTGCTCTCGTTGATGAGCTCGTAGACTGTGCGGTTCGGCTTCTGGTCGTGCGGAGGGTGGTGAGGCCCGCCACGGTGTGGCGGCCCATGGTGAGGAGGGTGCTCGGGATTCTCAAAGTCAATGACGCTGTCGTCGAATTGAGAGCCCTCTAGCCACGACTCGACGTCGGCACCAGCATGGTGGATCTTGCTGTAGACGTCCTTGGCGCCGTTCTTGACCTTGCTGAATGCATCGTCAAGGACGTTTTGGGCGTTGTCAAGAACAGTGTGAGCGTTGTCGACGAGCGACTTGCTAGACTTCTCAATGTTGATGTTTGAGAAGACTTCTGGCTCGGTAATGACGAATGCAGTCGCCAGAGGCAAGACTGGTACAACGCGTGAGAATCGCATGTTGACCTGATAATTGATGAGTGGGTGAACGAGCAAGAGTGGTAGCAGAGCACAAGTACTGTGACAAGTATCTAGGCAACCAAGCTAAGAGTAAGACGAGTCGATTACAACACCACTGCGTGGCGACGTTATTGGGGCGGAGCTCTCGGTAAGTGACCCGCTTGTTGGGTCTCGGACTACAACGCGGACCAACTCCAAACAACGACAGATGTGCTTGATGAAGTGGTTGAAAATGGCAACAAATGCTCGAGTTCTGCTGCTTTGCAAATACCGAAACCTAGTCTGAAGGTATACTCTCTACACACCGTCAAGGCACCGAGGCCGCGTACCGTGGAATGCAGGCTGTCAAGGACGCGTCAGTCGATCTTCCCCGCGTTCCACGGATGCGATGGAAACGACGAGACTACGTCATGATCACCAACTCCATCTCAGATCTCACCACCCGAAACTCTGCGCGTCTCGTAGCCATCAACCGGGTAAGCCTGCATCGGCTCTTTGGAAGAGTTTGACGGAGTTACTCCCGATGCCGCTGCGATCTCCAAGAGGTTTGTTGGGGCAACATCAGGTATGGAAGATTTGGCGTTGTCTGGGTGGGCGCTGCATCACGTGACGGCGCGCTGTCGGCGAAACGACGCACCGGGCAATGGCCAGAATTCCGTCATTGACCCATCCATGTGCATCAAGGCTACTTACTTCCGGATTTCGGTCAGTAAAAGATTCGTCACTATGCGTTATTTTCCTGCTGCAAGGTACGAGGCTAGATTGGCCAATCCTGCAAAGAGGAACGTGTTTGGTTCCTTTGTTTGCCGGACCCGCGGTTGAAGTCTGTCGCTGACTTGCGTTGCGGAGCTTGAGAACAGCCCTCCATTGGTTATGATACGTCCCACGAGATCCGTTCTCTGCCAGAATCAAGCTTTTTACCAAGCAATTGTCAAGCTTTTCAACGCGGATTCTGCTTAGACTGCACATCCCATTTTGGCTGCATGGCCGACGTGGCTGTGAGCGACAACGGACGTAATGCTTCGTCATGCATATGTACGTTGTCAACGTCTACCAGCAAACACTCGTATAAAACTGAAATTTCCTGCTTGATATACGCAAACAGTGCATCGATCTCAGTCTCTACTAACACAACCACCTCCAAATATACATCACAATGGCCGGACTCGCAAGACACGTAGACACGGATGAGCTCCTTGAGACACTCAAGGACCATCCGGTTCACAAGGCTGGAGGCCACCAGTCGGCGAATCGAGCGACCTCACACATCACACCTTACTCGAGTCGCTATGCTGCTGGCACCGAATTATCAAAGTTCAAAATCCCGCACGATGGTGCTCCTGCTGATGTCGTCCACCAGCTGCTCAAGGACGAGCTCGATCTTGACGGACGGCCCAGCTTGAACTTGGCTTCGTTCGTTGGAACCTACATGGAGAAGGAAGCCGAGCAGCTCATGATTGAGAACTTGTCAAAGAACATGTCGGATGCTGACGAGTACCCGGCCATGATGGACATGCACGCGCGATGTGTATCCATCATTGCCAACATGTGGGGCGCACAGAAGGGCGAGAAGGCCATCGGATCGGCGACTACTGGTTCTAGCGAGGCTATCCATCTTGGTGGCCTCGCCATGAAGCGTCGCTGGCAAGAGAAGAGAAAGGCTGAGGGCAAGGACACTTCGAACCCAAACATCATCATGGGCGCAAACGCACAAGTCGCTCTGGAGAAGTTTGCCAGGTACTTCGAGGTCGAGGCTCGCATCCTTCCCGTCAGCGAAGACTCGTCCTACCGTCTGGACCCAAAGCTGGTCAAGGAGAACATTGACGAGAACACAATTGGTGTGTTTGTCATCCTTGGTTCCACATACACTGGACACTACGAACCTGTGGAAGAGATCTCCGATATCCTCGACGCTTTTGAGAAGGAGACTGGTAACGATATTCCTATCCACGTAGATGCTGCATCTGGCGGCTTCATCGCTCCCTTTACCCATGCGAAAGCTGGCAAGAAGTGGAACTTTGAGCTGCCGCGAGTCAAATCTATCAACACCAGCGGTCACAAGTTTGGTCTCGTGTATGCTGGTGTCGGATGGATCATCTGGCGAGACGAAAGCTACCTGCCCAAGCACCTCATCTTCGAGCTTCACTACTTGGGTGGAACAGAGGAGTCGTACACTTTGAACTTTTCGCGTCCTGGAGCTCAAATCATCGCACAATACTACAACCTGATCCATCTAGGGTTCTCGGGATACCGTGCCATTATGGAAAACATGTTGGCCAATGCACGTCTACTCAGCAGGGCGCTCGAGCATACGGTACGACATCAAATCGCTAGGTAGCACAAGTAGGCCTACTGACATGACATTCTAGGGCTGGTACCGTTGCGTCAGTGACATCCACCGCAAGAAGGGCGATTTCAAATTCGAGCAGGGCAAGAAGCAGTACGACGAAGGCGAAACAAGCGCAGACTACAATGCCGGTCTCCCAGTCGTTGCATTCACTCTTACCGACGACTTCCACAAAAAGTTCCCCCACGTCAAACAAGAAGCGGTCAGCAACCTGCTTCGAGCCAAGCAATACATCATCCCCAGTAAGAAAGACCACACCCAACCCATCATCAGGCTTGCCATAACTAACTTGGCACGCAGACTACCCGCTACCCCCAGGCGAGGAGAAGACCGAGATCCTCAGAGTAGTCGTCAGAGAGAGCCTGTCGCTCGACATGATCGACAGGCTCGTCACTGACATATGTGGCGTCACCGAGATGCTGATGAAGACGGATGCAGTCGATCTTGCAGCGTTCCAGCCCGGTGCGAGCCCGAGCATCGAGAAGCAGCATGCCAATAAGGGACTGCGGAAAGAACACAAGCACAAGGCGCAGAGACCGTCGTCGGATGGCGTCTATCGCACTGTTTGCTAGAGAGGTTTGCTGGTCTTGGCGGCGGAGGAGAATGGTTTGTGGGTGGCGCGGTGGTCGGTGTGGCGTGATGATCAGGCCATGCGGCGTTGAGGCGGTTTACGTTAGTCGGAATTAGATGTTGAGCAATCTCGTCAGGGGAACGAATATACGTTAATGATGGAAATGAGCAATATTGATGGTACATGAAGCAATAGTTTAGTAGTCCTTGTCGTACAGATGTTTTCCTTCTTTCCTTTCTCTGGTAACTTGTTGCTGCTCCATCTCTCTTTCGTTAGGCTTCGTACAAATATGCCGCAAACCCTAACGAACTAATCGATGGGATAGTTCCCCAAGATTACACAGTCTTAGCCTTGAGATGCCATGCTACTAGCTCTTTCTACCCATCAGGTGCCAAACTCGACGGCTACATGCTAAAGCAGCTGATGTAGTAGGATAAGGTTCATTTCGCTTCTGCCTAGACTAGGTTGAAAGTATACCGTGATTGCATTTTGCGAGCAAAGAAAGTGCAAGATGTGACATGTTCTCTTTCACACCCGGAAGAGGCACGTTTTTAGACGCTGTTTCACTTCAATCACGCATCCTCCAATGTCCTCCAGAGAACCTTGTGTTAGTTTCAGCAGCAATCTCCGAGCCCTACTATAGCACATAAGCATCTTGTCAAGCTATGGCTGATCATTTCGAATGGAGCCATCTGGATAGAATGGACTTGTTGGGGGTAGCAGCTTGAATCGCATCCACGACGTGTTACTTGTAGGTTTATCGATATTGCATGGAAGTAGGTAGGTGTCGTAGAATGTATTCACAGTGCGAAGTGTAAATCCAGAGATGCCGCCATGAAAGAGTGGGCCGAACATGCGCTATGCCTCTTTGGATACGATGAGTGTAGGAGAGAAAGGACATGTCTAAATCACACATTTCTGTAGAACAGTCTTGACACCTAATCCCAGCACGAGGATAAGTACCTGTGCCTTGAATTATACGACGAAAAGCAAACATGTATCGGTTATGGACCTTGGCACGCTTATTGCCTTCCTGCAGGCTGGCCTGGGCAGCGATCTTCGGCTCTGCTACAAGTTCCTACAAGTCCACCCCGGTGCGCAGCCAACGCATTCGTCAACCACGACCATCGGCAAGACTAATCTCTTCCATCGACGGACATGTCCGTGAGGCCTTGCTCACTCGGTAATGTTTCGGAGGCCTCTACCCATTGGACCACGATTTCGGGATGGCATGTACATGCTGCATACTCATCACTACAACACGCTGTACCGGTGGGCGTTCTGCAGCGTATTAGTATGTAAATGGCAGGCGAGATGGCACTGCATTAAGGAGTCTTTTGTCAAAGTTGTACGTGGCAGCAAGACATCGGACAGGAGCGAGCAGCCCAAGTGTCATATGTCATGTCCGCAGTCGGCTAACAGCCACGTGCCCCTTGCGGTACCTGGCACACGATTTCCGCTCCGAATCGACGAATATCGAGATCAAGCTGCACGATCCATACGACTAAGATGAACGATCCGCGGCCCCTGCACGGCTCTTTTGGGCACCGAACCGCCTAGAACTCTGTTCATCTCTAACCAGGCACGGCATGGCGCATGTACGCATGTCTCACGATCTCTCGGTGCTTCCATGACAGCACGACAATCGCCAGCCATATGCTTTGGATGAACGCTCGGCCCGTCCCCAAGTCGCTCGTTTTGGGTCCCTGCAGCGGCCATAGCGAATTGTGGCGCGGCACTAAATCGTCCCAACGTCATAATCCTGGTTGGCGATGCTGCAGCAAGCATCACCAATCTCGAACCGGATCTCCTCAGTTTCGACCATCTGCATCCCTTCGGGTGGAGAATACCTGATATGACTGACAGATGACATTTAGGGCACCTTTTAGTGTCCAACGGCCTCGTGCCCTAGAAATTTCGGTGAGAGCCCCATTGTCGCCTTCGTCGGATCATGACGTCCCACTGGCCCTGAAGTTCTATATCGCCTGCGGCACCGTAATGCTCCCGACTCTCTCCTACTAGGTCTCCTATGAATCGTAACCTTGATGTTACGACGTAGTTGCTCCTGGCCGCCGTGCAACACCTGCGACTTATTCGTTTGCTCCCATTGTTGTACACGCGCCTTTAGTGCTGCTGGCGACGAGTCTCCGCCATCGCCGAAATCTCCGATTATGTCAAGCCGGATCCCGCGCATTCTGCTGTACGTTCTGAGTCGCGATGTTCGCCTTTCAGACAACCCCGTTTTCCACGCCGCCTCCCTACACGCCGCGCGCCCAAACTCTCCGAGACCCTCGTCAAATGGCACCAGACGGCACCGCGATGATTCGCTGACCTCGGAACACGGCGGCGCAAGCTTTACGCATCTCTTACCCGTATACGTTTTCCCTGCCAATCAAATCGAGGTGTCCGGCTTCCTCTCGTCCCCGTCCGATAAGAGCCCACATCCGGAGGCGCGCAGTGAAGTTGCGCGAGTATGGCGGACAGGGCCCCATCGCGTGCAATTCATAGCGGACGGAGTATGGGATCTCAAGGAGAAGCTCGCGGGGTTGAACTGCAACTCTGGATTGGAGATGCGCGTGGGCAGGACCACCGAGGTCGTCTCTGACATAATCGACTGGTACGCTCAAAACGAGCACGAGGGCAAGATCAGCGGGGTTTGGATGACCGAAGACGACAACACAGAGGAGAAGAGAGAGGTGGCCAGTGTGAGGAAGCTCGTAGAACAGCACGGAGTAGACTTCAAGGCGTGGAACGACGAGAAGTACTACATAGACGAGTAAGTCAGATTGGCGTCCGGGTTGTTGGGGGAGATTACTAACTCGACCCAGTCGCGACCTACCTTACGACAACATATCTGACCTGCCAAATGTGTACACGTCATTCAGAAAAGGACTCGAACCGCTACGCGATCGCCCTCACACTACCCTCCCCACACCAACCCAACTCCCACCGCTACCTTCGAGCATACCGCCTCAAAAACAACCTTTTACCATACCTACATCTCTAGAAAAGCTGAAACGAGCTCTGCTATCGCCACTCGAAAAAGACAAAACATATACCCTCACATGGCCGCCGCAATGGCCGACAGACGCGCAATCAGCGCATCCCTTCTCTGGCGGCGAAACCGCTGGTTTAGATCGCATAAACCATCTCATCAGCTCTGGGGCCATGAGTTTATACAAGCAAACCAGAAATGGCATGCTTGGTCTTGATTTCAGCACCAAGCTTTCAGCCTACCTTGCTCAAGGTCACATCACCGCCAGGCAGGTCCATTGGGCGATGGTGGATTTTGAGGAAGGGCGGGGCCCCGGTGAAAAGAGAGAAGGCTACGGAAAGGGCGAGAATGAAGGAACAGCAGCCGTTCGGTTCGAGTTGTTGTGGAGAGACTACATGCGACTCTGCATGAGGAAGTTTGGACATAAGATGTTCAGTCTCTACGGCATTCAAGATCGTGTTACCAAAGGCCAGAACGGAGAGCCGCAAACAAACAAGTGGAAACGACTAGACAAGTCCAGTGGCCCAGGCGACGATCCGGTAAAGACCCTGGAAGCGTTCCAGCGGTTCCGCTCAGGGCGCACCGGAGTCGGTCTCATCGACGCGTCGAACCGCGAACTCTTCGTTACAGGCTACACATCGAACCGCGCGAGGCAGAACGTTGCGTCTTTCCTCTCGTCGCATCTCAACATCGACTGGAGAATCGGCGCAGAGTGGTACGAATGCTTCCTTGTGGACTACGATCCAGCTAGCAACTGGGGCAACTGGCAATACGTCGCTGGCGTCGGTAACGATCCGCGGCAGGGCCGCGTCTTCAATCCTGTCAAACAAGCACTCGATTACGACAAGCATGGCGAATACATCAAGGCCTGGGTACCAGAGCTGCGAGGTATCAAGTTGACACGGTCTGTTGGTCCTGGAAAGGAAGAACTGGATCAGCAGCGATTGATGGGCCTTTACCAAGCTTGGAAGCTTAGTGATTGGGAGAAGCAAAGTCTGGGTCTAAAGGGTGTAGACTGGGTCGAGCAGCCGCTGACTAGGATACAGTTCCAAGTTGGCCGGGGACGTGGTGGGGGTCAAGATGGAAGATCAAAACGAGGTGGTGGTGGTGGTGGTGGTGGTGGTGGAGGGCGTGGAGGCACGCCATGGCGGGGGAGAGGGGGTCGCGGTCAGGGATCGGATCGTGGGTCTGATCGCACCTCTCCGCCCAAGGGCGATAAAGCGTGGCCCAGAGAAGCAAATGGACCTACCATTGTGAGTAGTGAGCGGACCACGGCGTCATAGGTCGATTTCCCCCATGGTATATAATAGCTCGCGTGCGCTCTTGCTTTGCAGCCTCGCGTCATTCAGTGCAATTTAGTTCTCTTCGAGTATTGCACTGCTGCTTGTAAAGGTTCTCTCCCCTCTATCTCAGGATTGTGGTTATCGGGCCAATGATTGGGAGGCTTCCTGCACCATCTCACGACAGTGGGCGTCATCACTCTGCGAATAAGCTTGGTGAGATCACCGAGCGTGATCTTCGTCTCCCCAGAGTGCGCTTTCCGTCGTTGCAGTCTTGAATAAATCTTACCAACCGTGACAAAACGATCTTGTAGAACTTGACCTTGTCGTTGAGCCGCGTCTACAAGCACAAGCGATTGACAACTACCACGGCCACAAGAACGTACCTAGATGGTACTACAATCTCCATATCCAAGTGCTGATCCACAAAGAATATACTGTCCCAACTACCCAATCGCCATCCTCCTGTTCCAAATACTATCCTTTGCCGCATACAGCATAGTGTACCAGTGAAGCCCAACCCCACTTCAATACCTTCCACCATGCCACCATGCCACCCGGACGGGAGGATGATGACGCGAATCCCGCAAACCGCCACGGCAGACCCTTGGGTAGGTAGATGATCGGACGCCCCTTCTAGCGCCTTGGTTTCAGTAATCAGTAGCCTTGATCTACCGTAGCCTGTACTTTGCAGCCGGAATTTCGCATTTCATGAACGCAGGATTAAAAACTCTTTGTTGGTCGCTGATCGCCTCGAGCGTTTAGTTCGGTTCGGTTTCAGTGGCAAGTGAGGAACTCGATTATCGGGACATTTGAGCGGTTGCTTTCGTCTGGCACGATTGTTGGATTGTCTTGTTAGATGAGTTTACCCGGGAGAGGGTGTCGTCAGAATTTGTTGACTTGGGGTACGTAAATGATGACGTGTGGGAGTGGGATTGCGTTCAATTTGAGAGGCGGCAATGTGTGAGGGTTGCATAGGGCTGACTTCCAAGAAGCTTGTGAACTATTGACATGTTGCCTGGATGACGTTGGATTCATGTTGTGCAATGGGGAACAGATCATCCTACTTTGAGTGGGCGTTGCTCGAAGACTATGGTTATTGTCATCAAGCAGCTTATATGATCTCACACTCATTTTCTGATCCAGATGTAAGCGACCTGTTTCCTGGAGGTCATTTTGCAGCCACACCTTCCTTCCGTGTATTCAACCATCATGAAACGAACATCTTGTCTATCTGGTGTAGCGTGCTTCCAGATTTTCAATTTAGTATTGACTGCGTTCGGCAATTGCTACTCCCGGAAAACTTAATCGGGACAACGTGTCAACCCTCGGTCATGTTCCTAGTGGTAACGTATTTGAGAAGAGTCATGTAAATCTCGAATGACGACACTCGACTCTCGCATCGTGTGCCGTTACATCGTCATCGAGCCTGCGCTAACCACAACTTCCACACTCCTCAACGATCCTACCAAAAAGTTCTTTTGGATTGGAGAGAATGTAAGTTGTGTGGCCATTCGTCACAAACTTTAGCATTCTCAAATCTACCTGTCGCATTGCCTTCACGGTCTGGCCTAGATTGAGCAACAGTCAGAAGAACGAGAAGCTGTTTAGTCCACTCACATATAAAGAAACAGTCGCAGTTACAAGGGAGCTAGTACTATATGCATCATACGTCCACGATCTACACGATGGTTATTTCTTGCTCTGCGAATCCTTTAGCTCACACCTAGTACTTCTAGCCTGTGCAACAGCAAGCCCGAGATTGAACACATACTGTTCCGTAGAGCCTCGGGGATTGAGGATTTCAGGAAGAATGGATAGTGACTGCCTGGCAATGATGGCAAGTGTGAGGCGGGATGCTCCACTTCGACCGTTGTTGTAGATGTGATATAGTTGTTTCGTGGCGCAAACACATTACAGTGTCGTGCTGCGCTACGATATACCCTCTTTGACCCCTTAGATATGCGGCACAGCACGGCATGAGGCGGGTGTGCATAACATACAACGTCCCTATACGCAAAGTTCCATGTGCCCATCTGTGCAGACGACAAGTACACCGATTACCATATGCAGTTGCCTTCAGCTCCGAACACAATCCATATCAATCCGTTAACATTCAAATCATATAGTAGTAGTCCACCAAACGCCCTCTCTCTATATACTAATAAAGAAACTCTTCTCCCCTTCCTTGGGCTCCACCCACGCCCTCTTGAGAATCGGATCCGCACAGCTAACCCTAATCCGCTCCACCGTCGCCGGACTCGTAAGATGCAAAACCGACGTTTCGCCAAATTGCGCGCGCGCAGCTTTCAACGCATCGCGGATAGCAAAGAAGACGGCGCTGCCCATGAAGAGTGGTGGTTCGCCTATGATCAGTTGAGTTAGCATGACATTCCCTTTCCAAAGTTCGCAAAAAGGAAACACAAGAAGAAGACTTACCAACACCCCTACTCCTCTGAATAGTCCTCAAATTCTCCCAATTCACATCCTTCAACAAACTCACATTAAACTCTTGCGGAATATCCCTGAAACCAGGAATCTTATAATTCCCCGGCCCCTTCGTCGCAACGCCACCAGTCCCCCTCAACCACAACGACTCCTCCGTCGTAAACAATCCCTGACCCTGGACAAACGCACCCTCAATCTGTCCATAATCAATCGCGGGGTTAATACTCCGCCCGACATCCATCTTGATATCCGCACGCCGCGTCGTCCAGTCGCCCGTCAACGTATCAATCTCGACCTCGGCGGCCGCAACACCCTGCGTAAAGTAAAAGAACATCTGGCCCGTGTTTTCGCCCCACACATAGCCGATATCCGGTGTCTTGTAGAAGCCTTGCGCGGACAGATTGACGCGAGCAAAGTACGCTGCGTGAGCGAGATCCTTCATCGTGGCGTCTTTGCCTAGCTTCTCTTTAAAGGGCGCAAGGCGCTCGTTCAGTTCCAGACACGCGTTGTGAATAGCGTAGCCGTTGAGATCAGAGGACGCGGACGCCGCGGTCGAGGAACTATTCGCTACAGTATTCGTCGCTGTTTCGCTGATAAACACATCCGAGAGCGGGACGCCGAGCGTTTCAGCAGCGATCTGCGTCATCTTTGTGTGCAGACCTTGGCCCATTTCAGTTCCGCCGTGGGCAACGAGGATACTTCCGTCGTGGTAGATGTGGACCAGCGCGCCGGCCTGGTTCAGGAAGAGCGCGGTAAAGGAGATGCCGAATTTCGTGGGGATGATGGCGAGACCGCGCTTGTTCCACTTGTGCGTCTTGTTCCATTCCTCGATGTCCTTGCGGCGCTGGACATATGCTGATTCTTCTTGGACCTGTTTGTACATGAGGGGCACGTACCAGTCCTTGATCTCCTGGTTGAAATGCGTTGTCATGTTGGTTTCGGGAGAGTACATGTTGATCTCTCGTAGCTTCTCCACGGGTATGTTGAGATGGTCTGCAATCTCTTCCATGTACGTCTCGGCAATGAACATACCCTGTGGTCCACCGAAGCCTCGGAATGCGGTATTGGAGACTGTATTCGTCTTCGCAACACGTCCGCGGACGTGGATGTTGGGTATCGAGTAGCAGTTGTCAATGTGGGACAGAGACCGCTCGACGACTGCACCAGAAAGATCCTGGCTCCAACCGCCGTTGCAAAAGACATCTGCATCAAGCGCTTGCAGCTTACCATCTTTGTTGACAGCAACCTTCCAGCGGGCGAGGAAAGGATGTCGTTGTCCAGACGTCATAATGTCTTCGTCTCGATTCAACATGCAGCGCACAGGTCGGCGAACCTTGTTCGCTGCACACGCAACAATACCAGCAAGCTGGACCGAACGAGTTTCCTTACCACCAAAACCACCGCCCATGCGCTTGACACGGGTGACAATCTTGTTGGCAGCGACACCAACAACCTTGGACACATAGGCCTGCGTCTCGGCTGGGTTCTGCGTACTGCTAAAGATTTCCATCTCGCCATCCTCAGGCTTTGGCACTGCTAGACATGCCTGAGTCTCCAAGTAGAAATGCTCTTGACCACCCATGCGCGCAACACCAGTGAAGACGTGATCAGCCTCGGCGAACGCCTTGTCCGTGTCTCCTTTCTTGATATAGCGGAAGTGGTTGAAGTAGCTCTCCTTCTCAATGGCCTCTTCAATCGTGAATATGGCCGGAAGGTCTTCGTACTCGATCTTGACAGCTCGCGCAGCTTGCTCTGCATGTTTCGCTGTATCAGCCAGGATCATACCGATTGGCTGACCAGCAGTAAAGACTTCATCGAGAGCGAAGAATGTCTCATCGCACGACGGCGCGCCCCACCAGTTGGCTTCCGGAGACGCCAGGTCGTTATGATCGACGTACGCAACAACGCCGGGTAGGTCCAGTGCTGGCTCGGCATCGACCGAGAGCAACTTGGCATGCGCCTTTGTCGAAAGCACCAAGCAGCCATACAGTTCATTACGCTGCAACGGTATATCGTCCGTGTACTGCGCTTCTCCCGTACACTGCTTCATAGCCGCGACATGGTTCTTCGACTGTCCGACCTCATTCTGGATATAAGCCTCCGCAGCCTTGTCGTCCTTCTTGCCCTTGCTGATATCTCTTTCAATCTCGCCAATGGCCTGGGCGTCGACCTCGACTTCCTCAGCGTGCAGCTCAGCCAGGATCTCATGGTAGAACTTGTAAAAGAAGCCGAGCGCGAGCGACTTTCTGTATGTCGCCATACCACCTGGGACACCAAAGCGCAGATCAAAGTCTTCTTCGAGCTTGTCCATGACGCCCTCGAGCGTCGAAAGCTCGGTGAACTTCTTGCCTTGGAGGAATTCCCCTGCCTTCTTCGCATGGATCGTAGTAGGTGCCATACCACCGTACACGAGATCCACACTCTCGACTACGTGCTCATCGCCGAGTGATATCCTCAAAGCCGCGTTCACGATTGCAATGTCGTCGTCCTTCCTCTTCGCCTGCTTGTACGCACGAATGTACTCGCCCTTCTCTTTCGCAACGGGAATCTTCAAACCAGCAATGATGGCATCTGGAGGCAGAGCAGTCTGCCTGTATCCCTTGAAGAAAGTCGACATGGGGATCTCGGTCGTCTCCTTGAGGCTCTTCGCTACGAGCGTCGCATTGGTAGCAACAAACACAGGATTCAGATCGGAGATGGGGCTTGCAGTCGCGAGGTTACCAGCTGGCGTGCCCACATTCCTAATCTGGCGCCCCGCGAAATATCGTATCTGCTTGAGGATCGTTGCAAACGGCTGGCCTCGTACCGGTCCGTAGTGCTCAAGGGCTTCTTTGCATATCTCCTCCAGATCCGTGAGAACCACGTTTCCGCCAATCTCTAGATGATCATCATGAAGCTTGAATTGCCGTAGCTCCGCAATGTCGCCAACAAACACCGAGGCATTGTAGTTCATGCCCTTGAACTTGATCTCAATCTGTGTCTCGGTCGAGCCACCAATGAGCTTCGCTGACGGATACGCATCCTTGATCTCTAGTAATTGCTGCAATGTCGTGGGCCTGTACCACCTCTTCTTCTTGTTACCGAATGCGAGCGGCTTGAACTCGTGTTTCCGTAGTTGAGGCGGGAATATCAACTCTGTGTCTGGCTTGTACTCGATGAACCCCGGTGGTGTGAAACGCTTGATGGGCTGGTCCTCGTCAAGGCTCTTGCCGCCGCCACAGCCTCCGCCGTTCGCACCGTCCTTGTCCATACAGCATCCTCCTCCACCGTTGGCCTTTGATTTTGCGCAGCCAGACTTCACACTGAAGCTCTGTGCCGCGTCCAGTATCGGCCTGTATCCAGTACACCGGCAGAGATTGCCGTCGAATGCCTCTTCAACCTCGAGTTCGCTCGGCCCAGTGTTGTTGCGGAGGAGAGCGTACAGAGACATGACGATGCCTGGTGTGCAGAACCCGCACTGACTGCCATTGCCCTTTGCTATCCTCTCTTGTGCTGGATGTGGTCGCTTTACGTTTCCGATTCCTTCGACAGTTATGACGTGCTTACCATCTACGCTGACGAGCGGTGCGAGACATGCATTTACGGAGGCGTGGTATATCTTGTTCGTGGTAGGATTCAGCTGCGACACAACCTAGCAAGTATGTCAGTACCCACACTCAACCTCTAGAACTGTCCGCAATATCCCCAAACTTCATTCTCTTGCGGCTCCGGAATTCTGTGCCAAACATACCACAGTACAAGCACCACACCCTCCTTCCGCACATCCCAACTTCGTTCCCGTCAACCCAATCCCCCTCAGGTATTCCAGCAACGTAACTTCAGGGTCCGCGCTATCCAACACCACCTTGGTGCCATTTAAATAGAATCTGAGGGTATCATCGTAATCCGCCGTGACCTGGTTCAGCGACCTTGTCGCATCGCTCGACACGGCCGGTTGTGGAGAAATAAGACCAGGCGCCATGTCTTTTGCCACTCCGTGCTGTTGTCTGTCTCTTTGGGGGACGTAGAAAAAAAAAGAAAAAGAGAAAAAGGACCCAGACGTATCGACACACCAGAAGAGATGGAGAGCAGAGTAAGAGAAGAGAGAGGGAGAGGGAGAGAAAGAGACCAAATGTCACAAAGGTTCCTTAGTATCACAAGCCTGCCCGCCCGCCTGTTCTAGCTCTTCAGGGTCCTATCCGTCCGACGTGCTTGCTTGTGGGGAATAAGCAAGCTAGATATGAACAAGCGTCGTGCACCGCGGCATGGAAGCAGCATGTATTACTTGAGAATTAGTTGATCGTCAGAGGACCTGGACGAATCAGCGTCGACGTGTTTGTGTCTTATCTTCGCACACGGTCTAGGTGCAGACGCTTTGCTTGCAGGAGCTCGCCGATGGCCGTAGTTCGCGTTGCTGCCCCTCCAAAAGCCCCACCCCGCGGCGACGCGATAGGCACGTGAGCCGCCAGTTTGCTCCGTCTGGGCATGGCGAGGTCCGCTGCTCTGAAAAAGAAGGAGTGTGCCGAACAATTTGCTTGGCTGGGCTGTGTCAATTGCGGTTACTGCTGTGCATGCCGTCCGAAGCGTCACAGTGGGAGAATAAAAGTGATGGGATTGGTTTTCTTGAGAGCCATTGCGTACAAGAACTGGATTTTTGAAGACTACTATACAAACGATGATTGAACAAGTCCAAACGTTGATAAACGTGACTGTTCGAGGCCAACGTCAATGCCCAAACGAAAGCAGACGCAAGCCCTCGTCCACAATCTGTAGGTGGAAATCGAGCCCAGGCTCGCGTACGCGAATATATGTGCATGAAGACAATGAATGCTTTTGGTGATGGAAGTCTGCGTACTGTCCACAACGAAGGCTGTACCAATTGCAGGATCATGACAGACATGCAGACATAGACGGTGAGCTCTGCCTGGTCGCTCAAAGAGAGAAGATGATGTACCGTCGATCAAGATGCAGCAGGCGTAAAGTAAGCACAGCCGTCGACTTGTGCGCAGACCTGAGGGCTTGCAGATGTTATCCATGGAAGAGCATAGATGAAGTAACAATCACCTCACAAACGCAGTGGCAGCGACGACGATATCGGACCGTGAAAAAGGCCAAAGGCTATGCCGCAGTAGGCCCTGGCGGAAGAAGAAGCTCAACGGATGAGCACTCAGTGCATAGATATCATGCAACAAGGCGAGTCCGGCTACGCGCAAGTCAAGAAGAGATCGAAAAGAGTCCAGGTCATCGGAGCATCATGCCAGGCGCAGCAAAATTCCAAGCATCGGTCATGCAAATAGGCAACATTCGGCGAGGTTCAGCAACATGTGCATCGGTCACGGCAACTATGTGGCGCTTATGCGCCCGGAGGTCCTTGAGCTCCTTGACCACCCTGCTGTTGCTGAGCGATGGACGCATACCACATTGCAAGGTAGTTCTGGTAGCCGCCATAGACAGCATATGGGTCAGCACCGCCGGCAGCACCGGCAGCTGCGGGTGCAGCCGCCTGAGGCTGCTGTGCGGGCGCGGCCGTCTGTCCGTATGAAGGTGTCTGCTGATGTGAGTATCCGTTGTCGTTGTTTCCATTGTCACGTCGTCGTGAATTGTTTTTCTCTCGCTATTTCGTGTTAGCAACCTGCAACCATCTATTGTAACAAACAAACTCACCACTTGTTCCACCTTCTCCCAGATGGCTCGCTTGGCATCCTCGATAGCTTGACGGGTTCCGACAAGGCCAATCTCGCGCTCAATGTCGGCGCCAGAAGCTTGAGACACGTTTATCTTACAACCAGTGTCAGATTGCATTGATTTGATGGTTTCACCGCCTGTGAATCGTTAATATGTCAATCTCAACATGCCGAGATAGTGTTACCTTTGCCAATGATCATGCCAACAGCATCAGAAGGAACTTGGATACTGTCGTTGATTTTGCCGGCTCCCGCGCCTCCGGCAGCACCTCCACCGTACGGATCGAAGTTGTCACGCCTATTGTTGAATTGCTGTGGCGCTGATTGCGCGGCGCCGCCGCCTTCCATTTGCTTAGTGTCACTGTCGACAATCTCCATGATGAGCTCCTTGGCATGGGCAGCAGCAGTAGGACTTCCGATGAGGTTCACAGGTCGCAGACCATTCACGCTCTTGTTTTCACCCACAATATTGACGTGGCAGCCACTGCGCTCTTGCAGATCACGGATAGTCTCACCGCCACGACCGATGATGAGACCAACAGTACGATCAGGCACCATGATTTGCGAAGATTGTTCACCCTCTCTGAGGGCGGGCTGTTGCTGACCAACCGACTTGGTAGCCGCAGCTCGTGCATTGCGACCAGTCTCACGAGCGGGATTGCCGCCATTCTCTTCGATAATACGGTTGATCTCGCGTTTAGCACTGATACGAGCACCTGGGTTACCGGTGATACGACATTCGCGCTGAGGTCCAGACTCGGGGCCGTTGATGAATTGAATGCGCGTCTGTGATTCTTGTTCAATGCGGCGGAGACTCTCACCTTGACGCCCTATGACGAGGCCAACCAATGAAGAGTCAATGAGAATCACCTCAGAGTTGTCATTAGCAGGGGGCGAACGCGCTTGCCCGTACTGCTGCGCAGGAGAGAAGGTGTCACGCCTAGGAGGAGAGCGATCACGTTCACGTCCATAGGCACCCCGACGTTCATCACGGCGCTCATCGCGGTATGGATTGTAGCTTTCACGCACGGGTTCCCGACGCGCGGGAGATCGCGACCGCGACCGCGAGCGTCGGTAGGGCTGGCGTCCGCTGAGTCGCGGGTCTTCTTGATAAGCTGGAGCTGTGTAAGTTTGCGCTGGGACGCCATAACCAGACCAAGGCTCAGCAATACCTGGACGCGCTTGTTCGTGTGCGAGGCCCTTTTGGGCCGCAAAGCCGCGTGCCTTTGCCAGCGCATCCTGGATGCTGACTGAGCCAGAGCTTACGGGCTTGATAGCGCTAAGATCAAGGCTGCCAGTGTGTGTGGGTGGGGGGAAGTTGTATCCGGGTATGGCTGGCGGAGTGGCAGTAGGCATTGCGCCAGGAAAGCCTGCAGGGAGTCCTTGGGGAGGGGGATGTTGCGCTTGGGCAGGCTGCTGGGGCGTCTGAGAGGGCGTAGTCGATGGGCGTCCGGCAGCTGGGAGATAAGTCAGTACAATAGTTGTGGTGTTGGTAAAAGTCTGCACAACATACCAAGCGCCGCCAGAATGGCGTTGAGATCAGGAGGGGCGGCCATGGCGAGTGCGCAGGACCAGGTAATTAGTGTCAGGTATGAATTGGAACAAGAGTTTCGATGGGCGACAACAAGGGAAGTAAGCCGCGGTTGGGGTGAGTGCGCGGTTGTTGCGTGTCGTGTGGTGAGAGATCTCTGGCGCGGCGAAGAAAGAAGAGGAGTCGGGCGCAGCTTTCGTACGCACGGGCCCCTAGCGTGCTGTTAACCGAGCCGTGGCTGGTTCGGGCTTGCTTTCCACACCTTCCAAGGCTCCTACACAACACTGCTTGGAATCACATGTCGGCGTGAATGTAAATTATTCGGATTGGCTATGTAATCTAATGCACACACACACACACACCCGCAGACCTGACAACGCCTTCAAGAAACATGACCAAGAACGGTCAAAGAATCGACAGAGCACCATGTCGACTCCCTGAAATGCAGAATATGCAGAATGAAGACGGGTATAAAGTTTATGAAACCATCCACCAAGCGCCAACAAGAATAGACACAAGGACAAAGATGGTCAGGATACTAGCACCAGCCTTGTCGCCAGTGGTAACGGTGTCGAACTTGACAGGCGTGTCGGTCGACGTGTCACCGGCGTCAGGGTTGCTCTTGGAGATGCCACCCTTTTCCGCAGTCGCAGGACCGCTGACTGTCGGGTACAGCAGTGCTTGCACAACTTCCAGAGCCGCCATCTGCTCGCCCACTCCAAAGCTGCCGTCGTTGACGCCGTTGGTGGTCCATTTGAGCCCACACGAAGTCTGGTTGGCACCTCCGGTGCACTGCTTAGCAGCTGCCTGAGCCGATGCCTTGATATAAGGGTCAATCTGCTCGCTGGTCCAAGGTGCAACGCTGGCTGTGTATGCCATGGAACGTGCAAGGTAGGCCTTGAACGAGCGCTGGTCCACATCGCACTTGCCGTTATTCTCACACGCGACTTCGGACATGATATTGTTCACGAAGAAAACGCCCACGCCGTCGACGACACCCTGGAGCCTGGTCTTCCACTTGTCGTTTTGTGTCACGTTCCACATGGCAGCAGCACCGGCCATGTGGATACCAGCATTGTATGTCCACTGGATGTGGTTGATGGTGGAGCAATTCTGTGTGTCATCGGTTCCGTCGTAGTAATGGTAGTCCTGGCTCATGAGTCCAATAGAGAGCTCCCAGTCCCAAGCCTTCTCGGCCCATTCAGCGTATGTGTCGTTGCCAAGGTATTTGTAGAGTCGCGAGGCAATGTTGAAGAAGCAGCCGTTGGAAATGGTGTTTTTGTAGTCGTATCCGTTGTTGAAGGTGTAAATCTGCCATCTCAATCCTCCACCGCAGGTGCTCGTGTCCCAGCGTTTGTATTGCGTGTTGAAGACGGCCTGTGCCAGAGAAAGCCAAGAAGGCTTGCCGTCGGGAAGATCAGGAAACTTGTTCTCTGCAGCGGCCATGGCGGCCATTCCCCAAAAAGCTTGGTCATCGTTTCCGAGTGTCTTGCTTTGGTTGGCAGGCATAAAAGCACTATTGTCTCCCATCTGGGCCTCTAGGGCTTGTGTAGTGATTTTGTTGAACTGATCATCTCCAGTGTAGTACCAATAATCAATGAGGGCGTTGAACATGGCACCACATTCCCACCAGTAGTATGGGTCTGGCAGATTGCCTGGTGTGTCGCCTACATTGTCGCCGGTGTAGTACGACCGCAGGTTTTCAGAAATCGACTTGGCGGCCTGTTTGATGGAGTCTGTAGAGGTTAATACATGTATTCGCCTGCGTCTGGCACTAGAGAGTCTCACCTGGCGAGGTGATGTCCAGTTCAATGGCGCCTACGCTTGTGAATAGTAGATTTGAGGCGCCAAGAGCACCGATAAAGGAGGTAAGCTTCATGTTGTATATAGAGAAGGTTGGCTCGGCTCTAGGCGGTCGCAGCCAAGGTCCAGCGCCAGGCTTGGAGACACTCTGCGCGCGTCGCGAAAGGGAGTAGTCTTGGAGCGACCAAGCTTTGAGGCAAGAGAATTGTCTTGGCTCGAACGCGGGGGTATCGTAGAGAGCGTCGGTCTAGTTGGCGTAGTATGGAACGAGTGACGGGTTTCAGGGGCAGGCGCAGGGCACAACAGTCGGCGGCAAACGACAGGTGAATGGCGATTAAGAGGCAGTTCAGCGAGTGTGTTTGAAGAGAAGGAAAACGGGAAAGCGACACAGGAAACTGGCAGTGGAGCAAGCGTTCCGCGAACTCCTGAGCGGCGAATGGGTAGCAGACCCCGAGGTTCAAGACATTGGACACGCGTCTTGGCGGCGATCGGACCCACTTGCCAGCTGCAAACGTCGCCTGGCCTACCTGACGCCTGGGGGCTGTCGTTGATAGGCTAGCGAGACAGGTACAATTAATCGACGGCAATGCACCATTCTTCTGTTGCATAAGGCGTCTCGACCACGCAGACGCCCGTCACCTTTGCTCGTTGCGCGAGGGAGAAGAAGGCCTGCGGACGACCCGGCCGGGCAACGACGGTGATGACGAATCTCTGCTGAAGGCGCGCAATCTACCTCTAGTGCCATGGACATCTTTGTTTAAAGCCGGACCGTCTCTCTTCGTGTCGTAACGTCGTAACAGGCGTATTGCCGTGTTGCCGCGCCCGCTGCGGAGTGGTAGACAATAAGATTGGCCTCGTAATAGCGAGGCTGAGGCAGAAAGGCGTCCCATGTTCATTTTGAAAGACAACGGCACGGAAACTGGCAGAGGGCGTGTTGTTATTATCTGCTCGAGGCGCTGTGCAGACGGACCGATGACGGATGGTGCGGTGCCTGCAGCGTCCTGGAAAGACATTCGTAATCGTGAGGCTGGTGTTGGTCACGTGCTGTGTGGCGCAGGGGCCTGCTAGATGGGGCCAGAAGCAGCCATGGCAGGCCGCATCAAGGTGAATAGAATGCCGTCACAGCCGTCAATAGACAACCGTTGCTACTGAGCTCGATCAACAAATAATCACTGCGACTTGAAGGCCATGACAGATTAAAATTCCGCGTTGTTGCGCCAGGTTTCACGCAAACAGCAGTCTCATTGCTCAAACGGAGCTGACACATTGCGCGCTCGTTCGCCATCCGGGCTGAGCGGACTCTTGGTCTGGCTCTGGGCAACCACACCATCATCTCCATCCTCCACACACCACCCTCACCACCCACACCTACACATCACCACCACCCTCTGACGCCTACCCAAGTCACGCGCTACGAGCACCATCCAGCACATTTCATCTCCAGCTATGGCAAGCCACGACGAGCGCCCATATGACCCCTACATCCCCAGCGGCGGCGCCGGCGGACAGCAGGGCGGCCAGGGCCAGAATGGCAACCACCGCACAGCTGCGCTCCAAGCGGTATGTTGTTAATTTTATTCACGTCAAGGTTGTGCGCTACGTCGTCTGTCGCATCCGCATCTTCATCCGGCAGCTGCGCTAGAGCTGCGGTGGCTGGCGGAGAGCTTGCGTCGATGATGCAAAGGCGACGAGAGCGCTTCTCAACCTCTCTCTGCCTCATCAATAGCTTTGCGCGCACATGCGAAAGGGCTTGCATGCGCAGAGTCGCAGCTTTTTTCGAAAAGCAGACGACATGTGTGACCGAATATACTGACTCGCACTAGGAAATCGACAGCACCGTTGGCATCATGCGGGACAACATCAACAAGGTGTCTGAGCGCGGAGCCCGCCTCGACTCACTGCAAGACAAGACGGACAACCTTGCCGTATCGGCCCAGGGCTTCCGAAGGGGCGCCAACCGCGTGCGCAAGCAGATGTGGTGGAAGGATATGAAGATGCGCATGTGCCTCATTGTGGGCATCATCATCCTGCTCATCGTCATTATTGTCCCTTCTGGTGAGTTTGTCGAGGAGCTTGTGCTGTTCTTCGTGTTGCTAACATAGGGCAGTTGTTGTCGGGGGAAAGAAGTAAACGACGCACACGAGATACCACGAACCATACACATTAATAATCGCGCGGATGGGGGAGGTTGTCAAGCCATTGGGGAAGGGGACGAATGGCTACGAGCTGCACCACGATCAACGACATGGGTCACTGTAGGATGTGTCTTGAGCGTTCCTGTCTTTCTTTGCACTCCGACGGTCGTGCTGCAACCACGGAAAGCCCTTTTGCACGGAACGCCGCGCGCCTGTTACGATATATGACGAGAGCCCAGTTCCAAGCATGGTCGTCAGACGAGCAAACGGAGTTATACACGGAGGGTTGCTGTTCTGTCTGTCTATAGTTGAATGCAATTGCACTTGCGCCTTGCCCTGGGAAGCCCTGACGTGAATGCATTAGTTCTCTTTGACTCGTCTTATCAGATCCTTTCTCGGGTGGAGTAACTACTGCAGCGGTCATGGGCCTAGTGTCGACCGTGCTGGCGGTGCGCGGTGGAGTGGTACGATTAACCTCGGAAAGGCCCGTTTGCGATGGATGACTGAAAATTTGACTCAACGGCGACCCGAATGCGCGCAGTCTACGAGGCATGGCATGCATGAGTGCAAACTGAAAAGTCTGATCTGCAGCCTGCTATTCTCCATGCAGCCGTGGCCATGGCCGGTGGCGCTAGGATGGGTGGTATACCTTGTGCGTCTGGGGAAGCTGCGATAACGGCGCAGCGAATTTTGTTGCTTCGGCGTCATCGCATCAAAGCAGCTTAAGACGACGCTCTCAGGTCTCCCCCCCCTCGGCTGCACAGTTTAGTCACCGTTGATTTCGCTTTGGATCACAGTCGCCCAGGGCCCGAGTAGCACACTGCTTCTGGGGAGCGACACTCAGCATGCAGAGCATTGTACGCGCCGGCCGTGTGGCTGCGCGCTCCTCGCACCGCGCCCTCGCATCCTCGCAGACTCGGCGAGCCCTCGCCCGCGCCGCTGTTGCTACCACGACGCCCAGTCGCCTGTACACGACCGCGTCCAAGGATGGCAGGAACTCGTCCATCTACGCCGCCTTCCTCAACCTGCTGGCCAGCTCCAGCTCCCGCCGTGAAGTCGACCAGTACCTGGGCCAGTTCCGCTCCGTCTCGCCGCACCAGTTCGCCGTCGTCAAGGTCGGAGGCGCCATTCTGACCGACCACCTCGAGGAGCTATGCTTTGCCCTCCAGCAGCTGCACGCCATTGGCCTGTACCCCATCATTGTCCACGGCGCGGGCCCGCAGATGAACCAGCTGCTCTTGGATTCGGGCGTCGAGCCCGACTTCATTGACGGCATCCGCGTCACGGACAAGAAGACGCTGGGCATTGCACGCAAGCTGTTCCTCGAGGCAAACATGGATCTGGTCATGACACTCAAGAGGGACTGGGGCGTGCCTGCGCGGCCCATCACTGCTGGCGCTCTGCAGGCCGACTACCTGGACAAGGACAAGTGGAAGTACGTTGGCAACATCACAAACGTCAACAAGAGGCAGATTATGGATGCCCTCGAGAACAAGGAGCTGCCCATCCTGTGCTCCATGGGCGAGACGCTCGACGGCCAGATTCTCAACATCAACGCCGATGTAGCCGCCGCTGCTCTGGCCCGCGAGTTCCAGCCCCTCAAGGTCATCTACCTCTCCGAAAAGGGAGGCCTGTTCAATGCCGAGTCTAAGCTCATCCCCCACATCAACCTCGAGGGCGAGTACGACACCTACATGAAGCAGTCGTGGGTTAGGTACGGCACGAAGCTCAAGATTGTAGAGGCCAAGAAGCTCTTGGACGGCCTCCCACGCACTTCGAGTGTGGCCATCACGCATCCCTCGAATCTTGGAAAGGAACTCTTCACCCACACCGGAAGCGGTACCCTTATCCGCAACGGCGGCAGCGTCAAGGAGACCAGCAAGTTTGAGGATCTCGACGTGTCTGCTTTGTCGCAGGCCATTATGAAGAGCCGCGCAGTCGAGGCCAGCGACGCCGTCAACAAGTACATCCAAAACCTCAAGAACCGGCCATTCGAGGTGTTCCACGACGATTCCATGGGCGTCGTCGCCGTCGTATACCCACCGACTGCCGAGGGCGAGTTTGCACAGCTCTCGCATTTCAGCATGACCAAGGATGCTTTCCTGAACAACCTCAACGACCTCGTCTTCCAGCGCATGAAGCAAAAGTACCCCAAGATGTACTGGATCGTAGACGACCAATCACAAAACTACGTCAAGTGGCACCTCGAGAAGACGGATGGTTTCCTCCGCCGCGACAAGGAAGTCTTCTGCTGGTGGGGCGCGGCCGAGTCTTCGGAGATCTTTGGGCTGCTCGAGAACTACCAGAAGCAGGGCCGCAGCATGCTAAAGGACAGCCTGGATGCTCAGTTCAGGCGGGCGGCCGACTTTGTTGCCAGCTTGAAGCAGGGCCAGCAAACACGTGGCTACGCGACCATGGCCCGTCAATCTGCTAGGCCTCAACTGGGACAGAACAGGACTATCCCTGCGTCGACACGAGGCTTCGCTACCACGGCATCACGCTCAATCGACACGACTAACCCCAACCCGCCATACGGCATCAAGCACAAGCACAGGGACTACCCCGCCAAGGTTGCATTGATTGGTGCGCGAGGCTACACAGGACAAGCTCTCATTGAGCTGCTCAACAAGCACCCCAACATGGACCTGCGCCATGTATCGTCACGTGAACTCGCCGGCAAGAAGCTCGAAGGCTACACCAAGCGCCAAATCACCTACGAGAACCTGTCCGCCGAGGATGTCAAGAAGATGGCCGAGAACAGCGAGGTCGACTGCTGGGTCATGGCCCTTCCCAACGGCGTGTGCAAGCCTTTTGTTGATGCCATCAACGAGAGCGGCAAGGACACTGTCATTGTAGATCTGAGCGCCGACTACCGTTTCGACGAGACTTGGACGTACGGTCTACCGGAGCTGATTGAGCGCTCCAAGATTTCTGACGCTACGCGCATCGCGAACCCGGGTTGCTATGCTACTGCTGCCCAGCTTGGCATTGCGCCTCTGCTTGATTTCATTGGCGGTCAGCCCACTGTCTTTGGTGTCTCGGGTTATTCTGGCGCGGGCACGAAGCCGAGCCCAAAGAACGATGTGAAGAACCTTGAGAACAACCTTATTCCGTACAGTTTGACGGACCACATCCACGAGAAGGAGATTTCGAAGCAGCTGGGTACTGAAGTTGCATTTATTCCTCATGTTGCTGTTTGGTTCCAGGGTATCCACGTAAGTCTAACCGCATACACCATCCAGGGTGATTCTGTTGAAGTATGACTACGTTACTAACATCCGACACCAGCACACCATCTCCATCCCTCTTAACCGCACAATGACATCCCGCGACATCCGCAACCTCTACCAAGACCGCTACGCCGGCGAGAAGCTGGTCAAGATTGTCGGCGAGTCGCCGCTCGTCAAGAACATTTCTGGCAAGCACGGCGTGGAGATTGGTGGCTTTGCGGTCCACAGCTCGGGCAAGCGTGTCGTTGTTAATGCTACGATTGATAACCTGCTCAAGGGCGCTGCGACGCAGTGTCTGCAGAATATGAACTTGGCGCTGGGTTACGGTGAATATGAGGGTATTCCGTATTAGGAGTATGTGTTTCTGCGAGGAGAGTGTGAGAGGGATGAAAGGGAAGCGGAATGGGGTTGAAGCATCATAGTTTCTTTTCAAAGAGGCAAAAAATTAAGAAGGGGGCTATTGGGCGCAACTAGTTCATTGTATTAGACAGGCTTCTTACTTGTCGTTGAACTTGTAGATATATCCAATTGCAAATGTTCAAAACTGGGTCTGTTCACTATATATTTGTACATGTACATGTGGGTAATAGTGCAACAAAAAAGAGTATGTCCGCTACAACAACGAAACGAACATCCAAGCTTCTACCTACCCACCTACAGCGTAAAAAACTCAAGATACCCCTCATGCTCTCCCCCAATATACAAAACATGCTTCCCTCTATTCTCATTCTCCGCCCCTTTCGCCCCAGGCAACGCCGGTAATCCCAATTCCTGCCCACTCACCTCCAACACAATCCGCTCCCCAGCCTCAAACACCATTCCCGCCGGCCACAACTGGACGCGCAATCTGACTACCTCACCCTTCTCTACTTTCTCCTCGCGCGCATGCGATAGCGTTTCCCATGTCTTTCCACCAAGCGCGTCGTCGACATGTCGTTTGGACGCGCGGAGCATGCCGGACGGACCGAGGTACCGCCATATTCTGTTTTGTGTGCTTGGTTCGATGGCGGAGGGGGGTGTGTCGGGTGGGATGGGGATGTTGAGGTGGGAGAGGATGGTGCCCGAGGAGGGGTCTGCTTTGGAGATGTGGGTGTGGATGTCTAGATCATCGTGGGCTGGTGACGCGATGTCGACGACGAGGGTGGAAGGTCCCGTCAGTATGGTTTTGTGAGGGAAGGTGTGGGTGAAGGATAGCTTGGTTGAGTGGTCGGTTTGCTGGTATTCTAGGGTTGTTTCTGCGAGGGGCTTGCTGGGGGTGAGGGTGTGGGTGGGAGTAAGATGTAATTTCTGTTTTGTGGTGGAGGGGAGGTGCCAGGGGAGGTCTGGGAATTCTTGATCGAGTAGTGCTGGTTTGGTGAAGTTTAGGAGTGCCATTCGTACAGGTGGTGTTTGGGGCCATTCGTTGTCGAGGCCTTTGAGGTGGAAGTCGAAGAATCGGGCTAGATCGTTGGTACGGGGTTGGCTGTATAGATCGTACCATTCCTGTGAGGCGTGGAGAACGAGCCTAGCGGTTGGAAACACATGAGTCTTTACACACGCATGTAGACGAGAAGGAAAAGGGAGTAACGCACCATTTGTTCTTGTGTGGAATCTCCTCGAATGCTCGCAGAGAGCCGATGCCATGGATGGGTGAGGAATAGCTGGCTCCGATGTAGGCCGGTATCTTGATCTTCGCCATGTCCACACGCTTATCGCTGAGGTAGTACTTCAGCCCAGCCTCCGTATTCAACATCGCAACATAGTCTTCCACTTTATTCCTTCCTGGAAGGATAGCAGCGATGGATTCGGAGAAGCCCGTATTAGGAATCCCTCCACGTACCGTCTCCTCGCGGACGGGATCTGACAAGCCCTCGAGCGGCGCAATACACGTCAAATGCAGTGGTTGCTCAGCAGCAATGAAGTACTGAGAGATCGCGAGCCACGAGTTTCCTGCCATTGCAATTTTGCCAGAGCACCAGGGTAACTTGGCCAGCTCTTCGATTGCGTCGTGGCCGTCTCGGCCTTCCTGTGTACCCCAGAAGTAGATGTTGCCTTCAGAGTTGTTCACGCCTCGCGGATCGATGTTGACGATTGCATAGCCACGGGGGACCCATTCTGCGGGGTCGAGTCTGTGATAGCCATCCGTGAGTACTACGTGTGCGCTCTTAACTGTCTTCGGTTCACCACTCACCCTTCAAAGTCCTCGTAGCCAGAGAGTTGAGTCTCTGGGATACCAGCTCGCAATGGCATGGAGTGAATGTTGAGCACACCCGTTCCAGTCTTGCCATAGGGTCCCCACATGACAATCGCAGGAACCTTTTGATCGGTTTTGGGACGAAAGATATCGGCATATATTTTGGTTCCATCTCTGAGAGTGAGGGCTTGGTCTTGATCGAAGATAGTCGCTGTTGTCAGTGGGCGGTAGGTAGGTTGTTTCCTGTGGCCGTCTGGAAGTTCGGTCGTCTTTGGATCCAGTGGAGGGATGTTGTGGCTAAAGGCATCACGGAATTTGATATCGACTGGGTTGGTCTTGGATAGAGTCATAGTAGCGGAGCAACGATAGCAAGTGGTGAAGGCGTGGTAGTGACTTTTCGTGTCGAGCTTGGTTCGATGGTATACTGCCGAGTTCGACGTTCAGCGCGACCGCGCCACCGGTATTTGTGCGGGCCATCGTGAGAGTGCCGTCAACTGCCCAGTCCCAAGTTCCTTCGTTGTAGATACCGTTTCGAACACCCGAAGTGAGGGGGAAAGGAAGAACAAGACTCCGCGTCGGGTCGAGAAGCACTTAGAACAGAGTGTAGGTCTTCCGGCACGGTTGTTCGTCCGAACCCGTTGTTCGAATTTTCGTACAACCATATTCGGCCGAGGAATTCGAACATCATCGCTCACCATTTACCAGCCTTCATGTTTAGTGGTTGAATGGTTGGAACGGTTCGGCCCGACAGCTCAAGGGCAAGGGTGCTCTTATGGTGTGCATACGTCGTTGGAACACGTGCTGCGGGGAGTGCAGGCTGACATATTGGTAACCCATCTCAAGTTCATATATTCCAAAGAGCAGCCACACGAGAATGCTCTTCCAGACATATCACTGCAACAGCTCATCGATATTTCTGTACTATACTCCTACCCACGTTCCTCGCGTCCGCAGAACAAACAATATTACCTTATACCATGACCTTGACAGCCAACAAAGCCCTGTACGTCGACGAGAACGGAGAGATCCAGGTTCGAAACGACATCAAGCATGAAGAAACTGCTGCCGACGAGTTGGTTGTCGAGGTGCGATACTCTGGTGTCAATCCAGCAGATACCAAACATGCACAGCTTGGCATCCGTTCGACAGTCATCGGGTACGATTTCTCTGGGACCGTCTTATCCGCACCTACTGGATCGCGTTTCAAAAAGGGAAGTATCGTAGCAGGATACACTCCCTCGGGTATCGGAAGACCTTTGAAGTATGGCGCGCATCAAAGCCGCCTCGCGTGTCCCGACGACATGGTCTTCGAAGTACCTCCCAATGTTCCGGAGACGCACGCAGCAGTCCTAACAGTAGTGACAATGACAGCTGCAGACGCAGTCTTCAATCTGTTTAAACTCCCACTGCCTACCACACCCGCCGCCTACACCCGCCCTATCCTGGTTTGGGGCGCCTCGTCTAGTGTCGGCTTCACCACTGTTCAGTTCCTGCGTGCCAGTGGCTGTCAGAACATCATAGTGACTGCATCGCCAGCCCGTCATGAGCTGCTGAAGAGTATTGGTGCAACACAGTGTTTCGATTACGCCTCATCGACAGTTGTATCCGAAATCGCCGCCGCGGTGGAGGCTCTTGGTCAGGGACTGATCTCTCATGCTCTCGATTCTGTCGGCACTCCGTCTACAGCGCACTTGGTCGTACACAGCGTGAGCAACCCAGCAGCAGTACTGGCCTCTGTGACCAAGTTCGATGATGGGTTCCGGATGCCGGTGGCATACACGAAAGATAGCTGGAGCATCCAACCACCTGGTGTTCCCCATGCCATTGATCTGCCTGCCAGGCCGGACAATCATTGGCATGCTTGGAAAGCGTTGCAATGGGCGGTGGAGAATTATGGTAGTCGCTTCGAGCTTCCAAGTGTGGAAGTTTTTCGAGGCACGACCGAAGAGGCAATACAGGAAATTGTCAAGATTGGCGGATTTGGAAGAGGCTTCGGTAAACTAGTTATTGAACAGCCCTTGCACTAAGGTTGGTTGGTGTTAGAGTAGGTCCCGCAATGATCTGTATAGATTTCGGGCTATGATACTGTAGAGAGCGGACAAGCGTCGTGCATGTTAGTATATGTTAGCGCTCACATCTGCCTTTCTAATGCATAATATCTCTCGAACTAGCTGACTTCACTTTGTGTGAAGTTATTATGGTTGATCCCTCTTACAAATCGATGTAGGTACTGCAAGATAAGAAATGTTAGCATACATGCAGCTAATGAACAATAACACGTTCAGCAGGCTCTTACATGTAGACGTACAGCAAAATCATCATAACGATGGCCGAAGCTAAATCTTCCTCAAAGCATGCATTTGCTGTTTCAACCCTCTCTTGCTGTAGAGGTATCTAAACTGTCAGGTTCGCCGTCAATAAGGGTCACCCTCGTATGCACGATCATGCGCATAGTATCGGGGATTTCGGTTCGATAGGCGACCCGTTGTCCTCCCTTACCGATGAGCAACGTGCAGTGTTGCATGTAGACGTGTCATACACTAACATTCGGCTTGTGAGCCAGCCAATCGCGTGCTGTCGGTATGATGGAAACGCCCTGTTCTGGGTATACAGCAGGGATCTCGATGCTGGAAGTGTTTGGCTGAGGCTCAAGAACGAGCTAATGTCTCTGACGGAGATCCAAGTGTAGTGGATGTTGGGAGGACCAAAGAGGAAGGCGTATATTTGCTGGTGAGGCTGTACCGTCGTCTTTCATGCCCGGAACCCTGGTCCAATGTCGGTAGATCTGCTGGCTCGTTCTTGATTAGGGTCGGTCGATAGGAGCAGTTTCAAAGATCGGCATTCGTATGCGAGCCAGTCTTGTGTGCGTTGCCATGGATAAGTCTTCTTCACACCTGGCCGAACTGAGCTTAATTATGCAACAATTTCATCGCGGTAGTCGCGGGGGTACGTCGCCAAGCAGGTATGAGTGTTGGCAGGGATTCGCACTGTCCAGGGATGTGAGCGTCGTTGGTTCAACACCTCGCACCAAGCCACCTGGTCGGCTGTGGCTACAACGCAACATTAGTATAGTTCTGTAAGCGACAAACGTGTACAGTTCACGGCATCCAGGTAGAATAATACTATCTGTTCAATCAGGTATCAGACCATCCTTCTCCGTGCCGCACCGTCCTGAAGGCGCATTTACGACCCACCATCAAGGTTCAGCCGTGAGATGGGGCGCTCCTTGATCTCGGTACGCGGTTTGGGTATTAGAATACCACGACATGCGCCGAATTGTAGTGCGTGACGGCCCGCAATCCAGCGGTGTGGCAGTATCGAACGTGGGGACGGCAAAAGAGAGGAAGGAGTCGTACGTATACAACAAGTATGATTTGCCGTCTTCGCTTCCTGTTGCGGCTAAGCGCGAACCACTGGTTGACAGCTCGTCCCCTTATCTCCCACGCACGCCTCAGGTCATTATCCCACTCGCAATCACCGCAAAACGTGTCAGCAAAAAACAAAGCATCGAATGTAACAGTGTTTCGGTATCAACAAGCATAAGAAGACGACAATGAACCGACGTGTTGGGTAGCAAGTGAGCCCACATACACTGGCACGAACCAATACTCCGGGACGTAGGTCACGCCCGCGTCCTCAGCCGCACGGACACGCACCGCAGCCCTCCCTTCTTCGACCTATGCCGTCATAGAAGCAAAGCCTTTCTCGTAAACCGCTGTGTAAAAGAAGGGATATGTAACGCCACGCGGTAAGGGTGGGAGATGTAGGATGGGGGTTAGGGAGCGGCCTGTGCAACGTGAAGCTGCGCTCTAACGTCTTTGCTTTTTTCCCTCGTCTCGAACCAAACGATATTTCAAAATGATGGTGTCCACGTTGGATTTCAATGTCAAGGGGTACGTTGGCCACTTGTTCCTCCTCTTCTTTTTCTTCTCTCCTCCCCCTTCCTCTTGCGGGCGCCCTTCTCTCCAAGTACATCTCTCGTATCATCGGCGCACTTTCTTCTTCTTCGCCAAGTACCTTCGTCGTTCGAAGTCGTTGCGCTAGCTCAGCCCTGAGGGTTGCATCGTCGATATCGGTAGCAATTTCCAGACTTGAGGCTGGTCTCTGGTCACGCTGTGGAAGGACGCAATAAGCAACTTCAAACCCGGATCCGACAGAATCTCGCTCGCTGGGATGTTGCCGCAAGATTGTTAAGGGGTGGTGTTGAGACTATTTACGATTGGAGTAGAAGGCTATACAAGAGAAGAGCTCATCGCTGATCCAAAGACCATCACAATACAACCCAAGACTTCACATCGACCGAGCCGAGAGATCTAGCGCAATCAGCTTGAGGAAAAAAGCATATTGCTGAGACTCGCCTCGTCCCGCTCTTCGCACCGCTCACTCAACGACTCTTTCACGCTCGATACAACCGCATCCTCCTTGTCCTGAACATGTGCTACATCGTCTACACCATACACGTGTGCAACCATTGGATTCCGCAACCACAACCCAACAACGGCCCAATACTGCGCATATGCGACGAAGCAGAAAAGCTACGACTCGGTCACCCCTGCCCAGAAACACAACGCGAGCACAAAGTCATGAATCGGAGTCAAGGCATGTGTACAGGCTGCATGTGGAAGAAAGTCAGCAAGTAGAAGCTACTCAGTGCCATTGCAATCGGCTCATAACGAAATGAACGCGAACACAAGTACTCAGCAAGTCAACCGCACACCATGAATCGATAAATGTTGGACGACGAATAAAAGTGGGGTCTTTTTTTGTGGGAGGCTAGCAGAGACAAAGACAAAAAGAGCCGCGGTTGAAAGATAACGGGCAGGGTCAGCGGAAAAGGATGTGGGGATGGGATTAATGGGAAAAGAACAGGATTGATGGGTGGAGAAGGGCCGACTCATCCCACTTTTCTTGGCTGGGTTCAAACGTCTGAGAGGAGGGAGGGAGGGAGTGAGCAACAGGGCTGAGGGCGAGAGACCACGACGGCAATGACGCTTCATTCTTGACTTTGTGCGCCGTTGTGGGACAAGACTATCGCCGAAAACAAGGCCGGTGGGAACGCCCACCTTCCCAACAGGAACTGGCGAGTTTGTGAGGCTGCGAGAGAGACGGAGAAAGAGGGTGAGAAGCAAAATACACATGCACTAAGCCCCCCTCGACGCATGCACGATACGGCCCGGGACTCGGTCCGATCATGTCAGAACTGTCGTTTCTCTGTGGAGCTATCACCGTCTCCGTGGCGTATGGGGAGTTTCGGAAATCTTATATACCCTGGCTATTTTGCGTTGTTCTGCGTTGGATTCTTTAAGGGGGTGGTGGGATGGGGTGCAGTATGTAATAATGTCAATATAAAGGTATTCCTCTCTCATTTTATTACAACTTCATTATTGGCTTTAGTGTCGCCCGTCTCCAAATCTGCCTTGTGAGCAAATTGAGGCTTGAAGTTTCTACGTAAGTATGGGGCTTGGATGGGTCTTGGGCGAGTCTTGGGTGCGGGTCAATATCATCCGCCGACGTGATGTGCCTTTTCCAAGGGAAGCCAAGACAAGCAAAGCCTTTTAAGCACTAACAATTCGTTACAAATCTCGGAACCAGAATCCAGACGATTACTGTACCTCTTGGTAACGAACGCCGCGTGTTCGGGCTTACGCGTGTCATGAAACGGGCGGCATGCGGAAGTAACCGGCAGCCTGTTGGGCTCGGTACCATCTCCCCAATGTTAACCTCGGGATGTGGAGATGTGATTATTGTATTTGCGGTTCGGTACAGTCAGCACTAGGTATCTTGGTGTTTGTACGGCGAGGTGGTTGGAAGATGGGAGATGGGATAGGGTTGCATGTCGATGTACTGGGAAGTCGATGATTGTGATCATACGCCCTGCCCTGTATATCATGTCCTGTTTAGATCATCGCTTCCAGTCTTGTCGTCGATCCTTTGTTGCTGCAGCTCTCATCCCGATTCCTGGGACAGCCCTCGAGTGCTGTGGGAGAAAGCTAAATGTAGTACACATACCCATCTTACGTAGATCTCCAAGATCACATATAATCTTGCCTACTACATACATTGGTTAGTCATTTTCTTATACATGACTTGTGATGTGCGATATCTACCTCCAGCTTCGCCATGGCACTAGAACAGATATAAGAGGCCTAGTGTGAGAGTGCTAGTGTGTGATGATATTGCACCATGGTTGTTGCTTACTTGTAGCACTTCCATGGATAGCTCGAGGAGATACTCATCGGATCAACAGTAATAGCTTCCGTTTGATCAGTGCTCATTGTGGTTACAGAGTTGTCTTGGTTTGCTGTTGCGAATATAATCAGTTCCCACGCAAACGTGGAAACGCGCAGATAGCAAAAGGCAACAGATGTTATCTAGCTTATAAGGCTACATTGTTTCCGTTTGAGCACGCGTAGCGGCTTCCAAATTAGTGGAGCTAAACTGGGGAGCATTGTTGGTGCTTGGTGTACATACACCTGTTACGGAAATATACTTTGTCGATGCCAATACTGCCTATGCTGCAGCCCATGTCCCTGCTATTTCCGCCTATCGATGTCCAGGCTGTATATGCGGTTCTAGCGGTTCTTGTCGCTTTAGTTGTTTCGTAGGCTCTTGACTCTTCGAATTGGTCTGCATGGAGCTTCTCCCGGATTGTGATCGGAACCCAGTAGGGGTTGGCAATAAGTCCCTTCATGGATGAGTAGCCGCCGAGAGCTGCAAAGGGAGATAAGAGGCGGGAGAGAGACGAGTGTTCGTTACGCCATTCGAAATTCTCGTCGTTGATAGTGGAGTCTACCGCGTTGGCGTTTGGTGAGATCAGAGGGCGCACGGTGGTGTCAGGTACAGAGACGGAAGGCATAATCGCGACCAATGACGCGCCATCTCGTGTTGCGGCGATGTAATAGGGAAGTACTCAGAAAATGCAAGTGAGAGAACGAAAGAGCACATATGATGTATTCCAGAGGAAGAGAAGCGTGCTCGATGGGGTCGCGAGAGGCGCGTTCAAGTGTTGCACGTAGTGATAAGGCAAGGTAATGAAGACGCAATGCAGTTACCTGCCCATGTTCAAGGTTGGTAGGCGTCCACTTCCTCATATGTCTGATTACTGAAGATCATGCGTGATTTGGATATTACTAGTCATCGCGTATGAACGCAGACATATTCGTGTTGATCCATCGAGACTGTGCGTTCCCCGTTGTCAGTTTCTGGATAGCGCAACTCAAAACAGACACGACTTGAAGGCGTCCTTGCTACATTCCGGGGTTGCGATGCGCTCCGATGCGGTGAATGACGTGTGCCTGAACCATGGTTGTTGAGCGTCACCATATTGTACTGAGATAGAAAAGGAATTCCCTTTCAAATGGATAATGGATAATGGACCCTGGCAAATGGCGCTTGACTCGTCGAACTGCGACAGTGACGCCGATGCACCATCAGAATTTCGCATGGTGATCTAATAAAACGTGCGAGGTACCCGCGTGACACGAACATATAACCTTGAGTCAAACGAACTCGCAGCGTGCAGCTTTGCATGTCAACCACTCTTACCCCTACCTACGGCACCGGTTCGGTAGCAGAGTAACGATAGCCGTAGCGAAAAACGCCGCATCAGCCACGGCGTCCTTGCTGACATTATTGCTTTTCTTGATAAAGACGGCCTGCAGCCCGCATCATTGCTTATGCAGCCCGTTTCGACCTCGGGATTGTCATCCCGGAAGGAGGATGGACGTGGTCCCACCTCTCCCAGGGTTGCACCGAGAGGCCGCTTGGTCCCACACAACCCTGAGGCGAACATCTTCAGGACAAGCTCGTGGCGCACACGAACCAAGGCTCCCCAGCCAAACGCATTGCTGAGATGCTGAAGGCGTGATGAATCTCGACCGTTGGAGGCTCCTACGAAGCGAGCGGCGGAATTTGGAGGCCTGGCAATGATGCAGAGGCGGCACAATGCATCATGCGCCGTCCCTTTTCTTTGAGCCTGCCTGTGGGCATGCAGCTCTGTTGCTTTGACAATTGAGGGATCAAGTGGGGTGATAAGTGGGTATCGGAAAATGCTTGATCTTCCTCCACCAGCAGCGAGTCGGGATACGTCGACAGAACAGCGAGCGTGCACAATCTGTCAGCCAACGGCGGTCACCAACCACTCGTCTATGTTGCCCGGAGTCCGTCGATCGGCTGCATTAGCCATATGCAGAGTCACCCGGAAAGCATCGCAGAGGGGAAGATCGTAGCAATTCGCGGATAGAGCCATGTTCCAGGCGTTGTACACTCTGGGGACCGACAGCTCGCCCGTCGTGCAATAGTACGCGGCAACGCGCAGCATGCAGGTGAGAGAAAGCATAAAGCGTAGTGCGACGTACGGACGTATCTCACATTATGTGAGGGGCGACAGTAGGTAGGGGTGGTGGCTAAATCCGTAGCTCTGCTCGATATTGCGGGGAGGTGGTTTATTGATAGATGCTCCCCTGTGTTGGTGGACATGTTTGCTTGCGAAGCGGTTCGCCCAGGGCTAGCGATGTAGAGAAACCAGAAGCAATACCTGGGCGCCGCTCGTCAGGCAACTAGATGATGGACTCAGCAAAATCCCCGGGCTGCAGCCGCCAGCTGAGGTGCCAAGACGAGGCTCATCCTCCATCGTCCCACATGACACGTTTCGGACAGACGATAGCAGGAGCAGTGTGTTAGGGAAAGTTATGTCGCTGATGGCGGAGGTGAAAAAGTCTATATATCCACAACCAACCGCACTCGGGTTCCCGGGTCACAAACGCGGGCGGACGGGCACGAGACGGATCTGGGCCTCGACCTGACAGAGGGCACCGCGACGAAACAATGAGTGCTGGTGCGTTTCGCGTGCGCTTCGCCGTTGCCGCACAGATGTGCCGCGGGCAACGCGGGCAAGCCTGGCATGGCTAGACAGGATTGGAGATAGGGGAGAATGGGTTTGGTGAAGCAGCGTGAATGGACCTTCCGGATTGGTACGAGAGCAGTCCCTTTTAAAAACCGCCTCGCTTACCGGCACGGCTGTGATGACGCGCGCAGGCCAGCCCTGGATCCACCAGCTTGGAGTTTCACGTGGGTGCGGTTCTTGAGCCCAGATGCTAAGAGAGGGGCTTTGGCTAGCGGCGGCCCGATGTCCTTTTCTCGGTCACGCTGCTCCGTCGACACCAGCGACGGAAACGGCATCGACAGATGTGCTACGGGTGCCGTGGGCTGCAGCCCGCCAAGGCCTGTGGACGCAATCATGGCTCGACTGGAAGGCGGCAGATGCCAGCGGCTTGGTCCTGCACCGAGGCGACGCAATCCCGGTTGCATGCTCATGCGCCAACTAATGATCGACTCTTGTCAGATTCAGGCTGCGGCAGGGGGTGGATTGGGTGACACGAGCCTTTTTGCCGAGGACGCGGGAGCGGAGGACAACTGCGTCACATTGCGATGCATGCCGAGAGCCGCTAAGCAGACGACGGAGGCTTCTCTCTTCTCATGTGGAGGGCTGGCTGATCGCCCGCCCCCAGCCTTTGGACGGCTCTGTCTGGGTGGGTGTGCGCACCAGCTGTGTCAGCACCATCGTCGTCGTCGCCGTCGCTCGTGCCCCCTTTTGCAGGCCCTACAATCAGCCCATTCCTGCGACTTCCGAAATGAACACCACCATGCCCTTGTGCCTAGTGGGCGGCGCAAGCTGAAGCCTTGTAGGGCGACGGCTGTCGTCTGTCTGTCGTCTGTCTGTCTGTCTGTCTGGGTGGCTGGCACGGCAATCTGACGACGCCCCCCATAAAGCCCCGCTGTGCGTGGACCCAGTCTCGGGAAAAGAAAATATCTACGATCAACTTTTGGGTGTCGCGACGTGATGGGCGCCTTGCGTGCAGCGACACTGGAGCAAGGTTTGTGTGGGCTCTGGTGCATCATGGCACTTGAGGCTAGTTGATGCTCGAACCATCCATCCATGGATAGCTCAACGGCGACAGCCCCATTAGTTTCTTGAGGCAGAAGCTGTGGCGTTCTGCGCTGGCAGTGCAACTCTGGTTGTTGGAACATCGGCGAAACGAGATGGATCTGTCCTCCAGATGCGGCGCACATAGCGTAATAGCGGTAGCGTGTCTGTCCGTCGGCTCCGCTGTTGGGCGAACCTGGAACGAACGGTACCAGATGCGCACGGAGCCATGTGAAACATGCCATTGTGCAGACTCTGGGTGAGCGTGAGTGCTGTCAAATGTTGCAGAGCGATCAATAAAGATGGCTCGTCGGTGACCTGGTACCAAGTCGCTGTGGTGGCACGGTGCAGGGCCGGTAGGAGCATGGGTCGCGGCGGATAGCCAGCGCTTTGCGATGCTAGGCACGTAATTTACGGCAAGATGCCCACAAAAGTGGGTCGCACTTAGCGTGCACGCTAACATGTGCATCCCTGCAACATCTCGTCCCCTAACCCACGTCTGATGGAAGGGACGTTGGAGCGCCCCTTCCATCTGTTGGTCTGCGGCTTCCTCATCTGTTTTCTCTTCCACGAGGCTGCATCTCACATCAGTCTTTCCTTCTCAACACACCCCGTGGCAAAGACCGCACCACTGCTGCTCTCACACGACTCTGTAGAACCAAGTCGGGGTCCACACCATCCGTGTTCCTCTGCGCGCTGCTGCCCATCTCCGCGCCAACCTCTCCACGCCTCGACTCGCACCCGTCAGTACGCTTGCGAGACGCGCTCCCACGCCCGCCTGTACGTATCCATCCTCCACCACCACCATCACCCTCCATCTCCTGACCCCTCTAGATTGACAACCCGGCGGCCCATCAAGTTGCTCTCGTCTTGTTGTCCCCCCTCCAACAAACCATTGCATCATTGTCGCGGCTTCAGTAGCGCACCCGTCGCATTGTAGCCTGGTCAGTCGCAAGCAGCCTTCATGGCACAACACCAGCAACCTTCGCCCACCACGGGCATGCCCCCACATCATCTGGGGCAGCATCCCGCGCACGCGCAGGTCAATGGCCACCCGCCGCACGCGAACCAGCCCAAGACATCATCGCAGTACCTGGGTCAATTGACCGAGGCTGTCTGGACGCAGATGGGTAAGCTGGTATCCGTTGTACACAGCGTGGGCTTGCACTAACACCCAACAGGATCTCTCTCTGAGCAGATGCAAGACTACGACGGCGCCATGCAGTGCTATGAGCAGGCCTTGAAGTTCAACCAGTGGTCTGTGCCGGCTATGCAAGGTATCGCATGCATTCTGCGCACCAAAGATGCCTTCCCAGCAGCCGTCGAATACTTGCGCACTATCCTCAAGGTCGACCAAGCCAATGGCGACGTCTGGGGCAGCCTCGGTAAGCACTCTGCGCGCATCCTATTCGCACCATGTCGCTAACAAGACTAGGACACTGCTATCTGATGATGGACGATTTGCAGCAAGCATACTCTGCCTACCAGCAAGCTCTATACCATCTGTCTGATCCAAAGGAGCCCAAGCTTTGGTATGGCATTGGAATCCTGTATGATCGCTACGGCTCCCTCGAGCACGCCGAAGAGGCCTTCTCACAGGTGATGCGCATGGAGCCGACATTTGAAAAGGCAAACGAGATCTACTTCCGCCTTGGCATAATCTACAAGCAGCAGCAGAAGTTCAACCAAAGTCTGGACTGCTTCAAGTACATCGTCACCAACCCTCCTCGCCCACTGACCGAGGAGGACATCTGGTTCCAGATCGGACATGTGTACGAACAGCAGAAAGAGGTTTGTCCCACCCGCTCTTCCAAGCTTCCACCGCTGACATGATTTCTAGTTCGAAGCGGCCAAGGGCGCCTATCGCCGGGTCCTCGAGCGTGATGCCAACCACGCCAAGGTTCTACAGCAGCTGGGATGGCTACACCACCAGCAGAGCACAAACTACGCCAGCCAGGAGCAGGCCATCGAGTACCTGGAGAAGTCCGTTGCTTCCGGTAAGTACCTGTAACCCCATGTGATTATGCGCGTGTATCTAACCATTGCTCTAGACCAAACGGATGCGCAGAGTTGGTACCTGCTTGGACGCTGTTACATGTCACAGCAGAAGTATCCCAAGGCATACGAGGCTTATCAGCAGGCTGTGTATCGCGATGGCAGGAACCCAACCTTCTGGTGCAGCATTGGTGTGCTGTACTACCAGATCAACCAGTACCGCGACGCGCTCGACGCATACTCCCGTGCCATCCGTCTCAACCCCAACATTTCCGAAGTTTGGTACGATCTCGGCACACTGGTAAGTAGCTTCTCGTCCCTAGAGTTGAAGCTTTTCACTAACAATGGCGCAGTACGAGTCCTGCAACAACCAGACCGCGGATGCGCTTGACGCTTACCAGCGTGCGGCCGACCTCGACCCGTCCAACGTACACATCAAGGCGCGCCTACAGCTCTTGCAGAATGGACAGACGTCTGCGGGCGCCCCGAACCAGGGCAACGCGCCTATTCCACAAGACGTGCACCCTCAAGCCTACCAGCCTGCTTCTGTCCATGGCCCTACTGCTCCTCAATGGGGCGCTCCTCAGCCTCAGCAACCTCCGCAAGGTCCTGCTCCCCCAGCTCTGGCGCCTGGATGGGATCGTCCCCTCGCCCAGATTCGCGATCCCGGCCTTCCGCCGCAGCAGTTGAACCCCTACGAGCAGCGCGAGGGCATCCGGCCGCCTACTCAACATGCTCCTCAAAGGCCTGCAAGCCCAAGACAGGAAGCACCCAGGTCATACGCAGAGCCTCCTCGCCCTCCGACAAACGGCCCTGGTCCCCAAGGCCCAGCGGGCCCCCCACCACCAGGCCCACCAGCGCCAATGCGTCGCGGCATGTCTCCATCGCCCAAGACACACCATGCTGCTCCTAGCCCTTACCATCCTCAGCCACCGCAACTCACGCCTCAAGCTGTTCATGCACAACCGCAGCCACCGCTACACCAGCAGCAACCACCCCAGCCTAACCGTATTTCCAACCCCAACTACGGCCCCCACGCGGGTAGTGTTCCTCCCCCACCGCCGCCTCCACCTACCGGTCTCGGTGGCCCGCCAACTCAAGCCCCGAGCCAGAGTGCCCTACCTCCTTATGGTGTTCGCCCTACCAGCCCACCGCCGGAAGTGCGTCCTATCGTCGAGAACCGAGCGGGATCCCCAAGGAATGGCTACCAAGGACCGTATCAGCACCATGCTGATCCTTCAGCTACTGGTGGCATTGCTAGCGGTGCTCCTCCGCCAGCTTCTGCCCAGACTGCCGCTGAGCAAGCAGCGCGTGAACGCGAAGAGAGGCCGCCAACCGCTCCACCAGTCAAACGCCACCGCGAGTGGGAGACGGAATCTGATCACACGAGCGCAAAGCCTCCTTCGAACGAAGAAAAGCGTCAGAAGATGGAAGAGCCTCACAGCCGTCGTCCCACTCCCCCGCACCGCATGTCATCTCCTCAGGTGCCTCGCCAGAGCCCTCGGGAGGGGCCCGATCCTCGTGGCTTCAACGACGGGTACCATCCATCTGAGGCTGCTCACCACCCGCCTTCGCTTCCACCCATGGCAACTGCGCGCCCGTTGTCTCGCATGTCGGAAACATCAAAGCAGGAGCGACCGGAACATCACGAGCCGGCTGCTCGACACATGGACGTGGATGAGAACTACGACGACGAGGGTGATGACGTGAAGCCCAACGCGCCCAAGTCTGAGCGCAGCAGCCCTCGCAATGCGCCCACCAACGGTGTTCCTGCTCACGCACCCGCCCCAGCTGAGCAAAAGTCTGCTTAGGAAACCAGAGAACGCGACTTGAGGCGTCGTATGCGAGGCCATTTTGGGCTATCATTCTGACAGGACTTTCTTTCTTGTTTTTTTTTTTAAAAAATATCTGTTACGTGAGATTTGGGGAGTTGGGGGATGTCTAGTTGGAGGGCAAAATATCGGAGGGACGTGGTAACGTCTTTCCGCATGGCGATGATACCCTGCGCACCTCACATTGGTTTCGCATTTTGCGGGTTGTTGTGTGTATTTCCTAATCAACCACGAGAATGAATATGCCTTTGTTACTTGGATTGAGTTGTACTTGCTGTGCATGAACGCGATGTGATTCGTTACAAGCATGTGATGCCGTTACTCGCGGAGAGTTGAGCCCTCGTGCGCATATGGTGGGGTCGCGCACCTGCTGGAGACGCCCGCAGTTAGCCGTTGCGTCATCGCACCGCGTAGAATCGCGAAACCATGGACAGGCTGCTTGGACGTCTCCCTCGATATCCAGTCCACACGATAATCTACGCGAACAGGACAAAGACTTGTACAGTAACACACACGGTCCAGCGGCTCACCCATCGCAAAACCTTCTCAGCGTTGTGCGCCTGTGTCCAACCCACGCGTCGCACCCTCCGCTCCATCGCCTTTGTCTCACGTCCCCTCCCCTCCACACGCGCTGGTCCCAACTCGCTTGATCCGCGATCCAACTCCTGCAACATGTCTTCCGACGCAGACTATGCCGCTTTTCTCGACAAAGCAAATCAAGACACTGGCTCCGCAGAGACCAAGGACGTCTCACAGAAGAAGAGCTATGGCACCAAGAGCGTAAACACTGCCGTACCCAAGACACTAGAACAGATAGAAGAATACTACGTCAGCGACTCAGATGAACCGTTTGAGCCCGTTGCGCTAGAATTCAAGGGCGACAGCATATCAGCTGGTAAGGAATCCCCTTTCTTCACTACCTGCACACGGCCTTGGGACAGCAGCAAAAGACAACGCTAACAACCACACAGACGACCTCAAGTCCCTCATCGGAAACTCGAGTGTAGAAGAGGTCCAGGGCACAGGCTTCGAGAGCCAGTACAAAAAGGTCGTGGACGCGGTGAAGGCAGCTGGGAACGGCACCGTAAAGGTCTTTCGGGTGGAGCTCGAGGGCACAAGGGCAGAATATTACGTTGTTGCGGTGGATGACAAGCAAGGCAGGATTGTTGGCCTCAAAGCTCTTGCTGTGGAGTCGTGAGCTTGCATTGTACATACAAAGGGGAATTTGAAATGAACGATGATGCGCAATGCGGATTGTATACATGCCGATCTACATTGAACGAGTTGAGGCGATGGGCCTGGGTGACCATGGCGCAAATAACGCCGTTTGAAACATGAGTGGTGCTGGGATATGGGTGGGTAGGTGACAAGGCACTGCTGACAGATGGTGGAGCGTGCATGTTATGATGCGACGTGAAGAAATTCAGTTGCTGGTTACAAAGCGTTTTTTGTTTTCGTCATCGTAGATCTGTGTATTCAACGTTCCCGAGTTTTGATTCCGCGATCCGCTCTGTCTCTCTATGTCCCTCTCGGTACCGTACAATATTCTGCGGACGCTTGAACAACAACAACCACGGCTTTGGGTCATGTGTATGCGACAACACTGCCGATCTGTGTAGCTGCATCTCTACAATGTACAATGGTCTGAGCTTTGGGCTTCAGTCCGACGCGACTTGTTTTCTCCCCCAAACCTCCTGCTTGAATGAGTGGACATGTTTGGATAAGAAAACATGCATGACCGCATAACGCCTGTGCTCGAAGCACGCGGCCATGGTGGATTCACGCAACAGGCAAGACCCGCGCAGCTTGATTCCGGCCGTCGCTAGCAAAGGGACATTCAGCAGCAGCAGGATGGTAGACTTTGGGTGTATTCAATTCAGCTGCAGCCTCGTGTCCATGGATGCGCCAGCCTTGCGATACTGTGTTCAACAGACACGTTGATTGGCTGCGTGCGCTCACTAGTCCGCCCAATGCGGCTATGCCTCGGCCGCACGATGCGAGGTTCCAGAACAGCGCGGTATTGCTGCGCCTCCGAGCTTCATTTCGGGTGTACCCTAGGTAGGGCTTGGCGCCGGACAAAGAGATGCATCAGTCTCAGCCATATTGAACGGCTGGCATATAGCAGGAAAGCCGGCATCGGCAGCAGCGCAAGGTCGGCCTGCGATGCGGCGCGGCTAAGCATGCAGACCCGACGAACAAGACGATGGTAGCGACGAGCGCGATGGGGGCAAGCAGAGCATAGGGCACTTCACGTGTCGGGGATCCGAGAAGAAGGATGTGGGAAGGATCAAAAAGGATGGGGTTAGATCGCCACGCTATGTTCGGCAGCGATACGATGGGCGAGACGGTCTACACGAAATATCATGGTAGAGGTATCTTTGTACTTCTCAACGGCCGTTGAGCACACGCGCGCACGTACTATGGTGCAAGAGCGGTACTGCGAGGCGCTTGCGAGGTTGGGGATTGCGGGTTATTATATGTGGTCCGACGCGTAATGGTAGGTGCGATGATCTTGGGCTATCGATTGCGCGTGCAGGAGCGGTATGGGTTTCTTGGAATGCACCGTGTTGAGGAGAGCATTATGCAGAGCTAGATGCAGCGTGCAGGAGGTTTCTATAGAAACAATCGCAAGTCCCGGAGCGGGGTTTGCAAGGCAGCGGGGCTGGATGTGTTGGGTGAAGGTGTCGATAGGGAGCGGTGACAGCAAACAGAGTGACTTACAGACAGACAGACAGACAACAGGCACGAGATGATGGACAGTTCAAGGTCGCATGACGGGTTAATTTGAGTACTTTTTGACAGGCTCCACCATAGGAGAGAGCTCGACAGCAAAAGTGTTGAAACGTCGTGGTAAATTTAGCAAGGCTCTCCCGCTGGTGTGCGTAAGCGGGCCTCTCTCTCGTCGCCGCATGCAAGCGCCGTGCCAGAGACGATTGGCCCGCTCCTTAGTAGTGCTTCGAGATCTTCGCCCTCCCTGAACCGTGTGGGCCCGACTCGGCCAGGAACAAAGCCCCAAGCTCGCCCACCATCCACACACAGCTTGCCACTTGACGAGCACTGCGCCATTCCTGCTCAAACCCGTCGCGCACCGCTTGTTGTTGCTGTCGCTATCCACATTTACCACGCGGCTTCGCTCTCTGTTGCATTATTACTGTCCCACCCACGCTGCCCATCGCATTCTCCCATCTGCGTCTGCCCTTGCCCGTAGAGTCGAATCGAGTCGAGTCGTGCGTCATCGCTCATTCGCTCCTGCCTGCCGTTCAACAGCGCCTGCCCTGCCAAGTCTCTTATCCTGGGCGCCCCCGTTTGGGCCAGGAGCCATCGATTCACATCCCCTTGAACCTCGACCTCCCCGACTTTCCTCACGTTCTTTCACGCCGCCCTCCTTCCTGCTCCCGACACCAGCAGTGATTGCGATTAGCGATTAGCGATAACGAATCCTATCGCATCTCGCGTCGACGCAATCCGTGGTTTTCCTTTACACCTACTAACTGCACTATCCCGTCTTCGGAATTTGCCTGCATAGAGGTTACCACAACACTCGTTTCCGCCGGCATAACGACTACGACAAACGGCCTTTCTTTCGCTCTGCCCGCTCAAGTCGCCACACACTCTTCTAGCACTCACCGCATACGCTCCCTCACACCATGATGCCGCAATCGCCCAGGGGAAACGGGCCTCCCCATCTGCGCCTCAACTCTGGCTCCTACGAGCCCACCACCGACGACAACCCGCCGCCTGCTGTGCGACCGAGCACGGCACGAACCAATTCGGCGCGCTCTCTGACCCAGCCAACCCGCCCCGGTACCGCCCCAAACCAAAGTCCTGCCATCCCATCGCCAGGAGCACCCTACATCTACAGCGATGCCGCCGTTGCAGAGTCGGCCGAGATGCTGCTGCCGCCCAAGAAGATGCGCACGCGCTCCTACCGCGACGAGTCACCCATGCAGTCGCCCTCTGGCTTCTCGTCGCGGCGGACAAGTTGGAGTTCAGACATGACGGGCGGACCATTTGGTTCGCCGTTTGACGACTCGAGAGCGCCGTCGCGAGCTGGCAGCGAAGACGACTTGAACACCCAGACCGTGTCTGAGAAGTTCAACATCCACCCGTCAGCCGGCCTGTTGCTGTTCCCGGAAGATGTAGAAAAGGACGACTATCTGCACAATCCCGATCCCAACGAGAAGGACAAGAGAGACTGCGATATCTTTACAAGGAGAGGAATGGTCAATCTTGGTGGCTTGGGCCTTCTCGCGCTGGGTCTGCTCATGCTTTTCATCGGCTACCCCATTCTGTAGGTTTTGATGTCCACCGTTGTTTACTATCGCACTAACAAATTTCAGCACCTTCGTCGAGGACATTACAAAGACCGAAAAAGGCCCTTGCACAGATAACCCTCTGTGTATAGAAGGCAAGCAAAATGAGCCGCTACTGAACAACATACGGAGAGGTCTTATCGACCCGGATACCCCCCAGGACGTCATGACGCGAACATCGTACAACGGCGAGAAGCAAGTCCTTGTCTTTTCGGACGAATTCAACACCGACGGTCGCACCTTCTACGATGGTGACGACCCATTTTTCCAGGCTGTTGATATCTGGTACGGTGCTACCATGGATTTGGAGGTAAGTTTTGATGTGCCCGTCTTGGAGTGGTCAGAGCTGACATTTCGCAGTGGTACGATCCCGACCAAGCGTTCACCAAAGATGGCGTTCTCAACTTGAGATTCACCAAGGAGCCCAGCCACGGCCTCGATTACCGTTCCGGTATGATCCAGTCATGGAACAAGCTCTGCTACAAGGGTGGACATTTGGAGGCTTCCATCTCACTACCCGGTCGTGGTAATGTCTCTGGTTTCTGGCCTGGTTTCTGGACCATGGGCAACCTGGCTCGTCCCGGTTACTTGGCCTCCACCGAAGGTCTCTGGCCGTACAGTTACCATGATGAGTGCGATATTGGCATTACACCCAACCAAAGTTCTTACGACGGTCTCAGCTACTTGCCCGGTATGAAGTTGCCCGCTTGCACATGCAAGAACGAGGACCATCCCAGTCCCGGCAAGTCGCGAAGTGCTCCCGAAATCGATGCTCTGGAAGGTTCAGTCCATTTCCTTGGTCCCGGAGAGACCAACGCTATCGGTGTCGTATCTCAGTCCTTCCAAGCCGCGCCGTTCGACACCTGGTACATGCCTGACTATGGTAAGCTCTCAGTCTCCCATCTTTCTTGGTCAAGCTAACATCAGCCAGAATACATGGAGCTCTACGATACCTCGATCACCACAATGAACGCTTACAAGGGTGGACCTTTCCAGCAGGCTATTTCTGGCTTGACGAATCTGAACAACGACTGGTACGACGGCAAGCAATACCAGACTTATTCGTTCGAATACAAGACTGGCGACGAGGGTTTCATTACCTGGTATGTTGGAGAGGACAAGACCTGGACCATGGACGCAAGAGCGACACGTGCCAACGGCAACATCGGCACCCGAATCATCCCCGAAGAGCCCATGTCCGTCATTGCCAATTTTGGAATGTCGAACAGTTTCGCCGCCATCAACATTGAGGATATCGAGGCAAACGACCTTCCCGCTACCATGCGGATTGACTACATCCGCATCTACCAGCCAGAGGATGCCCAGATCATGACTTGCGACCCAGAGGGTTACCCTACCACTGAGTACATCAGGACCCACCCTGAGCCTTATGCGAACCCCAACCTCACTGACTGGTAAGTTGTCATTACATTGAATCCACTATAACAACACATGCTAACACCAACCAGGAAATCTACAAAGTACGACTGGCCAAAGAACTCCTTCATGGACGACTGCAAGGAGTGAACGTACAGATTTCTGCACAGAAACTGCTGGCTTTCAGTTCTCTGTTATACTCTCTCTTATCGAGAGACCTCTAATGTGGCACATGGCAGACGACAAATACCCCCCGCACCTGACCCTCAAGACTGGATTCTCTGATCGATCGCAAGAAAAGCACGTTAATTATAGAATGTTCGCATCTCGTTTTCGACACCTTTTTTTTTTCTTTCCTCGCGAGGCATTTGCATGGAGCCTGGTGGCGTTTTTCTATATTTCGGATCTTACGTCTTCTTTCGCCTTCGCCTACAAGGACAACAACGAGACACATGACCCGCTTTGTCGCTCGCTTCGACGCACAGTTCCTCGACGTTACGCAAATACCCGATCGATACCTCCACCTTTCGGTGGTGGTGATAGCGGCATCGTCATCGTCGTCGGCAAAGAGAATGTGTTTCAGCCTTCTCGCACACATATACAACGGCGCGTGTCTTTTTGTATATCAACGGCAACCTGTTTACCCCGTTTTATGCATCGCCCTGTACAAAAGAAGAAAGCATTCTTTGACAAGATATGTTCAAGTCATCAAGACCGTGGCCTATTCTTTATTTATTTTTGGGGGGCTTTCTAGATTGGAGTTGCTGGGCGGCTTTTCAATCTTTGTTTTTTGTATACTGTTGGATAACTTTTGGGAGCAACATGAGGATATTTGGGGATGATATGTGATGAATGAGGATACCTGTTTTTCTTTTTCTGCTATTGGTTGAAGATATATATGGGCGATTTTTAATGTATAGCAGTGTGGTGGTAGATGGAAGAAGATGGTGGTGCGAGGTTGGAGTCGAGGAAAGGAAGACGAGAGTGTGAGAGGGGAGGAGATGAAAACATTCTGTCCTGGTGTTGTGGGATGTAAGGAGTTGCAATTTAAGCAGATTCAACAAGCTAGTGTCCTTGCGTGTATATGTGTGTGAAACAAAGCTGGCAGTAAGTGATGTATTGCTAGTTGGTCTTTTGTGGTTGTAGTCACATATGATGTTATTAGATCGTTCAGCGGGGGAGATTTCCACCTCCACTCCACTTCCTACCCACCGTCCTACACATCCATCTGAGAAGGACATGGAAAGTGTCTTCTTTCCCGGCTTCCACGAAACCCCTATCCGATTCTCTGAAACACCTAGCTTCGGAAGTTCATAGTTGCCTCATGCTGGAAAAACACGAATTCATCCCTCATTTAGGCCCAAAGTTCCTGCCAAATCAACAAAGGAGATGTATGCCAATGCGGCAGCAACAATCCGAAACGGTGTTGTATCTGTAGCACTAAACTCTCCGATGACTATGAGAAGAAGTTTGGTAGGAAGAATCTCTAGGGATCCTGGGCCACTACTTTAGCGTTCTGGGTTTACAAAGGCAGAGATCAATGATGATATGTGGTTTGGCGTGCGGTCAAAGAGGAGGCGTGGCTCTGTAATCATGAAATGTGTGCAGGTCATGTGCTCGATTGATACATCTCGGACGGAAATCACGGTGACTTGCGATAATTGCGGAAGGGTTGTATATGGAGGTTGAGGGAGAGGGGAAGTCGAGTTTGTGCAGTACAGTGCGTAGAATGGCTAAGGAACATTTGGTAATCTGGAAGAAGCAGAAAGGACTGTGTACCGCACATTCTTCTTCAAGATGAACGATCCCTATTCGTAAGAGGACGCGTGGTTTGTGAATACAAGTTGTCAGGACTGCGTGTGATAGGCGCGTTGCGTTGCGTTACAGCCCAGCACTTTCATCCATCATCCGCGATGGACACAACAATAATTGAACAAAACCATGGTTTTTTCTGCTAGTCATCACCTAAATTCAGCATGCTCTTTGTATCATGTTCCAGATCCTATAAACGATTTCCGTTGTTCGGTATTACACGTCGCGGGATACGGCTGGTACTTAAGTGTTATGACAAAGGGGCTTGCAAGATGTGTAACCTGAGAAAGACGTATTTTCATTCGAGGAACAAGGCCAAGTATGATTTCTCATGGGAAAACCGAGGTCATCAATGCACCATAAGAGTCGAGTGATGCTGGTGCTCGTGTCGCGGAAAAACGTTCCTGCACCGGTAACGGGCAGAAGCGACATCCATATCCCCACAATATCGACTATTCCCGTGTACTCAAAAGATCCATTGTCTTAATACAGATTAGTTCAGAAGCCGCGTACAACTCTCTCCAGATCGACATTGTCTTAGTCATGTTGCCCATCATCTCAATGACAAGTCCCACGATCACGATCGCCACACACGACCCTACACTGAACCCTAACCGGGCGCGTACAGCGGAACAAGGCAAATGCCTCTACAGCTGCAGAGTCGTTCGAATTAAGAAACGGTAGACGGGGCGAAACCGGGGCGCGGAAGTGTTGTGGAGGAAAGTGGAGTCGTTCCACGGAAACCGGCATTGAACGATAGCTTCCGCGGAGGAGATGACATAGCGATTATTTAATATGCCTTTCTCGGAACACAGAGAGACTGGGGGCTATGTGCAGCGGGTATGGCGGGTCTGAGAGGATGTGGGCGTTCTTGTGCGGAGTTTTGCGGGTGATCAAGATAGATGTTGAGGATACGCACTCTTCGTTTCGAGTTGCGCGGAGGATTTTAGGTTCATCTCGAGTCATGTGGTAGAGGGCGTGGTGACATGCTTTACCGAGCGATGTACTGCATAGTATGCCGGTATCGGTGGTGTGATCCTCCTCGCGGTACCTCCTCATTCTCCGGTCATTGTTCTGGTGTGGTCGAGAGATCAACGCTCTTGTTGGCATACCCTCCTATCCCCGTCTCTTCTCATCTCTCCGTTCTTGTCTACCAGTCTCAGACCTTCTTCTCTAGCGCCCACACTGTCCGGCCAACCACGACGATTGTCTGATCCTATCTCATCCCACATCTCATTTCTCATTCTTCAGCACCTCCTCTTTCTCCCTCCTCCGCGCAGCAATCTGGCCCATCTTCCTTTCCATCTCATTCTTCTTGAGCACTAGTTCGGCGCGCGCGACTTCGAGCTGCGCAATTCGCTCTTCCGGTGTGGCTTCGAGGATTTGGCGTTTTTGCTACGGAGATCCATGTCAGTATATGAAGAAAGAAAGGACGATAGCAAAATAAAAATAAACATGCAGAACATGAGTGACTGCCAGCGTACCTGCTTGATCTCTTGCCGTCCTTTCAGTCCCGCACCGTAGATGGATCCAGTGATTGTAATCGCGGCGACGGCACCCGTCATGATCCATCGACGAACCGTCTGAGGGGTCGCCATATCTCACAGGAGTCCAGAAGAAGACGTTTTCGGTATGGCAAGGTGTCAATGGCGGGGTATAGTCATGTTGCGATGAACGGTGATATTGGCCCAGGAAAAGTCGACGAGTTTTGGCAGAGATTCCGAGCGCAACCCGCCAAGGCCGTTTCGCCGCGGGAGTCCCACCAAAGAAAGCCAGTGCAACGCGCTTCCCCCCACACGCAACTCCAGCACAACAACAACACGACACAAACAAATAACCGTCTCTGAATCGAGCGAACCTCTTCTAGACTCGAACCACTGTCTTCGTCAAAGCAACGTCTCAGATTGCTACTATGTCGGGTGTACCGCGCTCCCACACTCCGGCCGGCGGTTCGCGCCTCAGCACTGTTCCCTCGCAGAAACCACGCCAGCTCTCACACCTGCAAGCGCAACTCGCGCAGTTGACGGCGAATATGTCGGACCTGGAGAGCCTGATGCGAATGACGGCTGGTCAGGCACAAGATATGCGTGGGCTGGGTGGCTATGTTGGTGCCATGTGAGTTTGCGACACGACGTCTATCCACGGGCGACGGAAATCAAATGGGCAGATATGAACCTCAGTACTGATACGATTCGGCAGGTTCATGGCGTCGAGCAAAGTTCTGGGCGAAGAGACGGTCAAGGGTGGAGGCAGTGATAAGGAAGGGAGAGAGGGAGATAAGTGAGGCTGCAGAGAGATTATGCAGTATATCCCACCAATACCTCGACCGATATCACGATACAACCCTGCGAACAATGCGCCGCGGAGATGCGGAGAGAGTATCTATACCAGACAGTCGCGGCGGAGGAGATGGAAAGGGAACATGTCCGCGACGCAGATACGGTATCCTTGTCAGCAAGTGATGGACCGGGACGGACAATGGGAACAAACCTCACGTCTGATGCATCCACAGTGCTCAGAGATAGGCCTCGCTACGCAACACGTACGTAGGCCATAAGCACGCGACGCGTCGTGGTGCACGGCTATGCGCCGGTGTAGATATCCAGCAATGTACTCAGATGCCGCAATTCGATACAAAGTCTCGCCAGTCCCCCATCACATCCCCATCACAATGCGGCGAGGGACGCTTGCGGATCAAACGTGCCCTGACAATCATTCAAAGCAACCACTCTAATCACTCAGACGACCCAGTTGGCCGACGGCGAGGGCCATCTCATCTCATATCAAAGCAAAACGCACAGATATCTCCGGCGTCCCCAACACGAACCCCAACATCCCCAGACAAGCGGACCACACGAATCGAAGCGACGTCGCAGAAAGCGCTCCCATTCGCCACGCCTCCCTGTCCATCTCCGTTATCCGCAGCCCTGAGCGAATGATCTGCCCTCTCCTCCGCAAAGAGGAAAAAAAAAGGGTATATGCTTGCTCCTGCGCGCGGTGGTGCCTTGCATCAGATAAGCCTTCGTTTTACCGAGAGATAGTACTATCTCTCCTGGTGTCCGCGATAGGAAGGCCAGCCATACACTGGCCTACCCAAAGGGATCACGTTGGTACGGCTTCCTCGTATGCCATTGGCTTGATTGGCTTGCTCGGTGTGTTTCGACATATGGAAAGTTTGTGAGGCTCAAAAGGAGGGGGGGTGTGTGCGTGATGACCACTAAGAGTGGCGTTATCAATCGCGCAATGATAACGAGGGATGGTCTCACCGCGGCGTACCGCTGCTCCTATCTATGCGTTTTTGTCTGAGCGTGTGCTTAAGTAGGGGTCGTTGTCCTCCTTTGTTGTGGTGTTTGTTGGAAACTGTTGATGTTGGTTTCTTCTGTGCCTGGATCTTCGATTGCGCTTCGCTCAACTCGCTCTCTCCCACTCGGAACGCCAAGACTGGATGCCTCGAATATGACCTCGAACAAGACCTTACCTACCTGGGATGGATAGATGATGGAGAGATGATCGATGGCTGTGATGACGGCGATGCAAGACCGATGAGGGATTAACGGAAAGCCCGGGATTACTTTTTGTTTGCTCGTCCCATTCGACCTCGTTGCGGTCCAACCTCAAGCATGAGGCTATTCACATATTCACGCCGAGCGGCGCAATGCTCCGCCATCCATGTGCGCCGAGCACTTTACAACGGCCCAACACCGGCGAGTACTGCCGCCAGACGTCATTCCATCCACTCGACATCGGCCCCGAAAAGGGCCTCTGATCGCTATAACGTCGTCGGAGTGACATCCAGGCGTTGTGCTGTGCTGACGCAAACCCGGGGACCATATACAGAAACGGAACGTGTGCACGCGAGCCTCTGCGTCAGCGACAAGAAAATCACGGCACCAAGCACACGAGCACGAGGGGGGACCCTTTCCCCGTTATCTCTCCCACACGTTTTACCCAGATCGTCCCGTTTTCCGCGATGGGCCAACCGTTGTGTGTGTGTGCGTGCCCAACTGTGGGCCGTCACCGTCGCTCTTTTTCCTTCAAGAGTAGTGTGTGGTCGAGAAGAGGCAGGCAATTCACCCCGAAATCCTTTGCTTCTGTTTATCGAATAAAGCACGTCTAAATGAATTATGTACACGGGAAGACCCCCACGGGCATCCCGCGTTTTGTTCGTATCAGAGAAAAGAGGGACATGCGACCACAACAACCTGGCCCCACCAGCAGCCAATGTTTCAACTCGACAGAAGAAGATGTGCATCCGTCCTAGGTCCCTTTTGACGACTGGGGGGTGGGAGGGAGGGAGAGAAGGCGAAGGGGGGCTGTGTCGATGCATTGCTAGCGGGTCGGGCGGTTGGGTAGTTCCGCCATTTTTTGTTGTGGATTTTTGGGTGTTTTGGAGGAGACCTTGCATGCAAATCGGATATTGCGTGCTTTGGCAAACGGACATTTCCGCAGTTCCATGGAGACGCCGCACACAAAAAACACTGGAGACGGAGATGGAGACGGAGCGGAATGGCGACATCGGACCATCGTCGCTTCGTCGCATGCAAGAAAAATCAGGATAAAAGCCATAGGACCGCAGAAAGCAGAATAGCATGGTAAAATTGCAGCTTGTGTTGAACAACATCTGCGTCTGTAGCGTGGCCCAAGTCGGCAATGCGGCGACAAGCGAGGTTAGAGCGCATTGAGTCGGGTCTAGCAGAGCGTCTGGGCTCAGCATCCTTGCTGTATCGCGCTGCATGCAAGTCAGATGCAAGTGGCTTTTGAGGCTTGCATGAGACAGGGAATCACAGCTCAGGCCGGCTAACTCTCTGGGGCAACGAGCGTGGGGTTGTGCTGCTGCTCAATATCTGGTAAACCTTGTCTGTGCATGGTGGTTCGGTCATCGACGATTGATGAGTAAATTCTCGGGGCGATGTTGTTGCTTTGCAGCAGATGCAGACTTGCAGACTTGCAGGATGAAATGTAAAATGTATGTTTATAGTTTCTTGTTTTATCGGTTTTTGGCATGTGAAAGTCCACCGATTTGGTCAACAGGGATCTAGCCGATTGTTTCCAAGTTAGCGGACGCGCAACACCAAACATTGGTGTTCGCGGCTGGTACTAGATGATTGTCAGCCCGAAGTAATGCCATACTGCCACGGTCGAAAGTGGGTAGATCAACATCTCCCTGGACCCTTTTCTTTGGTGGGTAACCCGGTGGGTACGAGCAGTTCAACCTGAAAAGCAATATGCTGCATCGAGAGAGTCCACCAATTGCCAGTACCGTGCAAGGTAATTTTAGGGACGACAGTTCGCGGCTAAACCTGACGTTCGTTTGGGAAATTGAAGGGACCGAGGGCGCCAGAGAGAGCCTCTCCGATCCACAAGTACCGGGAAAGTTGGGTCGAGATCGATGGGACTGTCGTTGCTAGTGAAGCACACAACGTAGTCAGTTGTCAGTCAGATGGTGTGTTCAAGACTGCGTCTAGGAGATGTAACCGTCGAGTCTTCCCTGCTCTCGATGCGGCCCTAGAGATGTTCGAGATCTTGAGTAGCACAATGTGCATGTGTTCTAGAAGAGGTACGGCCGAAGACAGCGCCCACAGGCTGCAAATGTTGTTCTCGACTTTACAGTTTGGTAGTCTCCACCGTCCGCGTCACCGTTGGATCTCGCAGTGTCCTTGTATCTACCAGCTGTTCGGATACAACTGCGGAACCGCAGAACGATACTACTTGCTCAGGCGCCCAGGCATTAAGTTGGATGAAATTGTGAACAAAGTGGACTGTGGTAGCATTAAAGGATTCGCTGTCGGAAGGAGCGCCCGCTACCAATGGCGTCAGCCGCATTGTCGCTGTTGTTGAGGGCGCCATAACTTTGGATGTATCTGTTGGTACCGGCAGGTGTTGTCGGATGCCACTAGGAGCGCAGTTCGCTGTCCACCACGTGCTTTGGCGCCATGGGCGGTGGATCCGTTGTCGCACAAGCCCGTCGATAGCTGTGGACCTGGTTACAGAGACCCTGAAATTGTGAGGCTATCGGGAAATCTAGGAAAGGAAGTGCCGAAATCTATTTGCTCTCGGCACCATTCGGATGACATACTCCACAGTCGGGTAAACGATGGAGAAGTTGTAGGAAGTGTAGACGCGGTGAAAGCCCTTTTTTTTCTCTTTCTGGCGCTAATCACAAGACACGGGAGCACTCGTCCTGTATAAGCTATATGCAGTCGCGTGACAAGCTTCTGTTTGGCGGGCGGCGAGGCACACTTTCCTTGTGGTGTAAATTGCAGCGGCAGCCACTGCGTCCATCGACAACAAGTAGCGCGGATCAGACACTCGAGGTAGCGCGCCCCCTTTGGCGTTAGGTAGCGTAGGCGTACAAAATCGGCTTGTTGTTAGACGCTGTAGACGGTCAGAAGGAGCGGGTAGGCAATGCACAGGAGCCAATGGAGGCGGGCGGTCGTCTCGCGTAAGCTTTTGCCGGCTGGTGTTGGTGGGTCGTAGTCGTGCAGTAGCAGAACATGTCAAGAGGGAACATTGGCGAGTCTTGAAGACGGTGACGTCCCAGGATCAGCGCTGTGCAGCTGGTACGGGAGTTCTTCTAGTCCTTCTCGAATCGACACACCGAGGACCTAGGGAAATGTGGTGTTCCAAGCTCAGACATGTGTCTTGTGAGTGGTGTACTCGTGTGCCCATCCGGAGGAGTGCAGTCCGACAAATTTCCCGCCCATACTCTGGCCTCCGAGACTCTGTCCGGGGTTCCCAAGTACTCTGGCAGCACGGTTCAGGCGGTCTCGATAGGAACAAGGGCGTGCATGCTAAGCGGCAAGGCAAGCATTCTCCCGTGCGGCCCAGCATGGCAAACGGCCGTCCGTCAATCGCATCTGAGGTGGTATTGCAAGCGGGCCCAGCATGGCAAACGCGTCAGGTAGACGTGTCGTGTGCTTGCGAGGATTGCTTTTCTGAATCGCGCACTTGACGACAGTTGTGGAGAGGGGGCGAGAGCACTGGGAGGGTAGGGAACGCCCCAAACCGGACCCTAGGCTGCACGTCCAGGCATAGCCCAGGGATGGGCCTCTGGCTGCACGTGTGATTGGTGTCCGAGAGTGAATGGTGGGGGCAGCGTGGGTGCCGAACACTCCACATACTGCATCTCATTCTGCTCACCAAGGCCCAGCGTCACGACTCACGACCCACCCAGTGCCACCGGCTGCCCGTCGCATGCTGGAGCCCGCATCGCTGCAATTCAATTATTGCGCCGCTCACTGGTCCCGGGAGCGTGACAATTCGAGGCTTGTTCCCCGTGGGCGACATCAGAGGCACTTGAATATCTATTCAGTGTGACCAGGCCGTTGTCGCTGTGCGAGAGAGCCAACACTACACACGCACTCACTCACACACACTCGGGCTTCTGGAAGCTTACAGAGCGACTACTACTACTACTACTACTACTACTATCACTACTATTACTAGCACGCACCCGTCGGCTACGTACTCTTGCGTATTCAGCGCTCAGGGCCTACTTCGGCTGTGGTTGCAGTGAGGTCCGCAGCTAACGTGGGGTGCGCCCATCCGATTCAGAGCACGCGCCGACCCAGCTACATCATCGCCTTTCCCTTGAGAGACGGAGAGAGGCACACTCACAATTACTGCCGCCCACCAAAGAGGGCACCACCCCCGACTGCAAAAACCCATGGATTTTGCAACAGCAGCGGGCGCCATGGAGGTACAGTCGGCCGCCGACGAGACATGCAAGAGGGGCGTGCTCCAGGACGCTATATTCCCAGCATTTGGCAACGATGCGGGCACGCCCAGCGTTGAATCGCCAGAGGAGCTGCAGAAGAACGACCCGCTAGGCACGCAAATCTGGAAACTGTATTCGCGAGCAAAGACGCAGCTGCCCAATGCAGAGCGCATGGAGAACTTGACATGGCGAATGATGGCCATGAACATGCGGCGCGCCGAGATGGATCGCAATAAAGGGTACGCATTTCGCCATTTGCTTTTGCGTCGCTACCGCTGCCCGTCTCAACGACCAGCCCAGCTAACTGCCCTCTGTTGCTGAACAGGCCCGCGCCGGATGCGCAACACAGCGAAATGATGCCGCCGCCGCCGCCAGCAGCATCCAGTTCGAGCGCAAGACCGCCGCCAAGATCCGCCCCCAGCGGCATTGCCCAGCAGTTGAGGAAGTCGCAGGACCAGCAGGCGCAGGTACAGGCACAGGCACAGGTACAGAGCAACTCACCCCAGGACGCCATGAACCTGGACGATTTTATATTTCCCTCGTCGGTCGGCAGTCCTGCAGGCCTGTCGCCCGAATTGTCGAATGAGGATGCGGCTCCATTTAATTCATCTGGCCCAGCGATACCGATAAGAAAGCCGCATCTAGCCAACGACCATAATCTCTCCCTCGCCCGCGCTTCCGCCCCTTCAGTGCCTCCTGCTGTCCACAAGGAGGATGAATTTGGCTACGTGCCCCGACACGTCCGCAAGACCAGCATCGACGAGCGACGAGTGAGTTTCCTTATCTCCCGCCGCCTATCACATTCCCAACAGAGCCCTCACTAACCTCTTATCAGCCTCCCAAGCGGCGTGCTGAAGCCTCTCCTCTGGTCCCTCCCGTCAACAGTATCATGATACCCACCGACGCCCAGGCCGAGCAAGACTTGCACCACTACTCGCTCGACAACCACTCCATGCAGCCCCCCACCTTTCCAGCCTCGCAGGCACAGGTCCCCTTCTCCATAGACACCTTCGCCATGCACGACCAGGACCCCGTCATACACTCGGCAGCGCCCTTCCAGCAGAGCTTCTCGGGCTTCTCGCCCGTCGGCTCGCCCCTCATGAGCCACAACGCCTTCAGCTCAAACATGTTCAACCAGCAGTCCATGGCCTCCTCGCTCAACTCCACCGACTACTACTCTCCACCCAGCTCCGCTTTTCCCTCCACCGTCTCCACTCCCCAGCCTATACCCGAGGACAACCAGATGTACTTTGACAGGAGCGGCATGGACATCCGCAACACGCACAGCAGCGCCTCATATGGCCCTCACAGACCCTCCAACCTGTCGACTTCCATGCGACCCCAGTTCATCTTCAACCCTAGCGGCAACGACTCCGTCTTCAGCCCCGTGACGAGCGCGAGCTCCTCACTGCCGTTCTCAGCCTCGTCGTTTGGCCAGTCGAGTCACGTAGATCCGTCTCAAGTGCTCCACAACCATCTGCCCTTGCGCCAGCAGCACGAGATGCAGATGGGACGTCAGGAGAACATGTTCACCTTTGGCGCAGACTCAGACGCCGAAGATGACGAAGGCAGCGCGTTTGCAGACCGCACCATGCCATCCCAAGATTACTCGCATATGGAGGACGGGTCACTTGACTTCAACAACGGCTACCAATGGGAGACGAACCTTTCCAATCAGTTCAACCCCATGCAGGCGCGGTACCCGGCCGGGCCCCCACGCAAGACGGTCACGATTGGCGGCACCGAGATGGTGCACTCACCGCAAGATCACTGGAGCCCTGGCGGCAGCCTTGGGCGGACGCATGGCTCCGCTGCCTCTGTAAGCGACATCCGCAATCGAGGGAGCGATCCACGACGCCAGAAAATACCCCGCACTAGCTCTACTCCTAATGCTGCTGGAATGCTGCACCAGGGCATGCACGGCCTAGTTTCCTCGCCCAATTCACCGCCAGAGTCGGGCTTTAATTCGGCAGCCCCATCGCGACCTCAAAGTCCGGGTGGCTCAAAGCAAGGCGATGGTGGTGCCCCCACAACCTGCACCAATTGCTTTACCCAGACGACGCCTTTGTGGCGCCGCAACCCTGAGGGACACCCACTCTGCAACGCATGTGGCCTATTCTTGAAACTGCACGGCGTTGTTCGGCCCTTGTCGCTCAAAACCGATGTCATCAAGAAGCGCAATCGGGGTAGTGGCAACGCACCTGTAGGCACGACATCGACGCGATCTTCCAAGAAATCGTCCCGAAAGAACTCTATCGCGCATACTCCAGTGACGACACCCACGTCCCACAAAGCGGCGGAGTCCGAGTCTCCAAAATCCACCGGCTCTGGTGGAGCTTCTGGGACCATGTCCAATGCCACCACACCGACATCTTCGAAACCGAGCGGTGTAGTTCCAATCGCGCCCGGTCCACCCAAGTCCAACAGCTCTGTGAACTTGGCCCAGACTCGCGGTGTCCCTGTAGCGCCGAGACGTGTCCGCGGTTCAAGTAAAACCGAGTCACAGGAGCTCGAGATGGCGGACGCGGACGACACGAACGGAAGAGCGCCTACGTTGCGCCGGAAGGATACTGCGATTGCGAGTCCCAGCCCTTTCCCAGGTCAGAATCTCGGTGCCCTTCCGATGGGTGCTATGGGCCAAGGCCTACAGTCATCTGGTCCTGCTGAATGGGTAAGTAATTCCGCGCCGAAGAAAAGTGGTCACATGCTAACAAGTATTGTACAGGAATGGTTAACCATGAGCTTGTGATCTCGGCACACCTGCACACATTGCTCACCACCACCACTACTACCAACTCCAAACAACTGATTTGGGGCCCTTTCGGGCTTATTAACGACCACTACGTCTGTTTTGCTTTCACGATGTAACTGGTGTCTGGAGTTTCCTCTGTCTCGGGCATGGTTCATGCTAGACCTATCTGCTGTCCTTTTTGTACTCACCGCCTTGATACCTCAAACCCTTTCCGCGATGCGAGATTTACCTTTGCAACGATAGACGCGGTCCGGCTTCCCTCTGTTCTGATTTTTTGTTTTGTGACATACCCTATTTGCTTTCTTTTCCAATCGATATCGGCCAGCAAATGGAGATGGAGGAGGCAGGCGCTCCATCGACGAAAGCCGCTCAGCATCATCAACCCGCTCTCTAATATCCGGACAATGGCGATGCTTTGGTACTCGTACCAGCTGCGCTCTTCGGAGTGGTCCCCTGCTTTTTCGACTGCATGAGCTTATGAGAAGGGATACGAGAGAAGAGAAGAAGAAATCCTGGGGTTCCTTGGTCTATCCTTTACACTCGCGAGGAAGCATAGAAGGTTACGCATCTTTCATGATGCCGAGTTCGACTCTGCTTTTTGGCGCCCGAGTTCTTCTGCACTGGGACGAATCTAGGTGGGGCGCTCGTAAACGTTTTTGATTATATATCAAAGGAAAGCACATAGGCAAGAGGCGTGTATATACGGAGACTATGGGTGTGCTTTTTCCAATGATATCCTTGATGACTGAACTGTTCTGGCGTAATTTTCGGAGGGACCAGGATGGGGATGAGCGAATGCCATCTTTTATGACTCTTTTTTTGCGTATATGTTGTGCCTTTTGATGTTTGTGATGCATAAACATAAGTGATTTGGACATTGAGAGCTGATACGTGTCGTTTTCCAACATTTTGTAAAGTGGCATGTGCTAGAAATGTTTTATGAAAAGTATGTCCCGAAATGCTGTTCCCGAGCCCCTCAGCATTAGTTACGTCACACTTGGCTAAAATGCGGAGAACGCGTTCGACGTTGTCTCTTTAACCATCAACGTACTTTCGCATACCTGATTGCAACCATTGCACTTTGAAGAGTGTGTAAAATCTTCTAGTGTTTACGAATTACAAACAATATGCCGAGAGCTCTGATACTGGTTGCAGATGGATCCGAGGAGATTGAATTCGTCACTCCTTACGACGGTACGTTGTCAGCTGCCCTGTAATAGCATGAAACTGTATTTCCTCTCAAATGGGCGAGAGCATTGTTCAATAGGGTTTTTTCCGAAGACTTTGAGTTGCAAGGTCTCGCATGAACGAAACTGCGCTACTGCCTGACTGTTACACTGTCTCTGGCACCTCTCACAGCAGTCATGCACGAGCTTGGGTAGATTCATATCAAAATGTTCTCCAAAGATGGGAAAAAGAAGCGAATATGTGGGTGATTAGTACTGACGCGCATTGCAGTCCTGACCCGCGCTGGCTTCGAAGTTAAATCTGCTGGTGTGTCCCTTAAGAATGAGAGTTATGCACAGTAAGTTTCTACACTCTCCTTGCTCTCATCCGTTCTCAATTTGTCCTCCTGTATTCGGGCACGAGAATGATGGCGTGGAACGTTATCTTATGTTTAGTAACAAATAGTCTTTTCCTTCGACACAACCTTTTCTACCACTCCCCCCTGTCTTCTCCGAGAAGTAACTGCAAGCAACTAACATCACGCACCAGTCTATCACGCAACATCCGCATCGTATCCGACTACCAAGACCTCTCATCCGTGCCCCCTGCAGCACACGAGCACTTCGACATCCTGATCCTCCCCGGCGGCGCACCAGGTGCAAAAACCTTTTGCGAAACCAGCACAGTCCTGACCCTCATCAACAACTTCCGCAAAGAAAAAAAACCTGTTGCAGCTATTTGTGCCGCAACGACGGCGCTTGTGGCTGCGCACAAGGCAGATGATGGGACAGGGAGAGGCAAGACGAAGGTTACTAGTCATCCGAGTGTGAAGGACGAGGTGGTGCGGGCGGGTTGGGAGTATGTGGAGGATAGAGTCGTGGTTGATGGGGATGTTGTTACGAGTCGGGGGCCGGGGACTGCGTTGCTTTTTGCGCTTACGATTGTGGAGATGCTGTGTGGGAGGGAGAAGAGGGATGAGGTTGCGGGGCCGATGGTTTTGGCTGAGACGCTGTGAGGGGGGAAGTGCTGTTTGATGGAGATTGTGCTGGTTGATTATGTAGGTGCGCTGAAGTCACTTAAAGGGCAGAGACTTGTGCTATAGCTAACCCGGTCTTACTATGAGGTAGAAAACCCCAGTGCAACTTGGGCAGAGCATATAACAAAACGTTCGTTCTTTCCCAGACAGCAAGCATGAGATCCATATTTATGCGTTAGAAGCAGTCATATATTCATTGTTTGCAATAAAGGGAGAGGGGCCATTGTATCAAGGTACAGCTCTGTCCTGTCGTGCTGCTTCGAGAGGCTGTCAGTTACTCTGATCTCACCGAAACAGGGTCAGCCTATGCTCGTATTGCGCACTTTACTTCAAGTGCTCAAAGGTACGTATGCTTGCACAGTTCCACAGCATACAATACATGCAATGATGCTGTCACTCGGCATTGTATTAACGGCAGATTGACACCGCTTGCCTCAAATGAGTAACCCGCAATATGGGTTTCGGACCGACGACGACATCTGGGACGATTGGCGAAGCGGGGGAATCAGGAGTAATAAAAGAGCTTGGAGTTTGCGGGGGATGTACAGGCCGTGCTGAAATCTCACCACATGAGTGGTGAGACGTTGAGAAAATAACACATCGCACAAAGTACATTGGTTGGAGGATGCTGATCCAGCGTGATGGTTGTTGCATCGCATAGTCTAAATGTTGTATTAATGCTGGCATGGGTGATGATAATCCATCGATCGAGTTCGTTACTGAATACGCGGAATACGGTGAAGCGAAGATCGTACAGGGTTGCATTGATCAGGAGTCGTTGCGTGGTGCGACTTCGTCATCACCATGGCGGTGCGCATATCGCTTGTAACTACGTGATGAGTGAACATGCGTCTGGCTCGACGCGTGGAGATATCCCTCAAACGGCCTGTGCCCTTGTTGAGCGAGCGATAGATAACGGGGATGGACGTTTCGCGTCGAATGTTATTGTATGCACGGATGCTCTACAACTGACAGCTCGTATACTGTTTGCTTTCATTGGCCATTGGAGGAAGACGTCGTGCATCGCGATCTCGCTCACCGAACATCGCAACACCAGCTCCACAAGCATGGTGTTGTGTCTGTGGATTCAATACTGCAACCTTTGGCTGGGACAATAACTAACGACTCAGGAAGTCAGGCCACAACCGCCAACCGCCTGGAAGGTGGATCGCAAAAAAGGAAAATTGCCTGTGGAGTACATGATAAGTCGTGCGTTCGGAGGTTTTCCCATGTGAGATCGTACAGCAAACCCCGCAAAGGAATCTGCCTAACCGAGATGGACGAGGAGCGGAAGAGGCGCCATCCGCATCAGGGTCTCAGCTCCTTCTGTTTAACCTCACGACGACGCGATGTATTGCACAAAAACATTTTCAGGCGTGCACTGCGACGACACATCGCAGCGTTGCATACTCTTGCCGCCGGCACGGACGCACGACGCGTGATGACATGTCGCTTGAGGACTGCCGACATGCTTCCGCCAGAGCTTTCTAACAGACTCTCCACAAGGAAAAGCTTCCTCCGAGGCGACCACACACGCGTCACTAGAGGCTGCCTTATATGCACTTCGGTCGAATTGCAAGAACGGTAATTGGATGGCACGCGACGAGTTTATCTCAAGTGCTGCACTCAAGAGACCACTCCGAAACGCAACGGTAGGACTTGGCCTAGCGATCGGCAAGGCCCTTGCCTGAGACACACTAGCAGTAGAGTGACGGCTCTTTGGCTAACAGCCCCGTCGCCAGCACCGCCAAATAGTCGGCCTAGACAGTAACCGTGTCTAACGTATGAACCGTATGAGCCGTATGATGCAGATCGCGCCACGGGCCTTGATGCTGGTAGATTGGGGACTGTTAGTTATAAAGGAGGACAATCACGGTGCGCCTTTCTGCGGGCCACATTTCATCCACCGTCCCGTCCCGTCCCAGACACCAAGCACCAGCAAGGTTGGCAGTCGAAATCGGATTTAGTGTCTGCTTGACCGCTCATCGCAAAGATGGCCAGCAAGCTTGAAAACGTCAATACTTCTGTGCCTTTCACACCCGAGCCTACGGCCATGGACCTCCTGAATCTCTCACAGTTGACGCACACGCTGCAGACTGTCGCGATAGCTGCACTCATCTTCGCAATATGCGCATATGTTCCGAAGCTTAAACGTAAGGCCCAGTTGGGAAGTATCCCGACTCTCAGCGGCCTCCAGGATGGGGAGAAGCAGCGACAAGCATTCCTTGCGTCCGCGAGGAAGATGTATCAAGATGGATACACCAAGGTAAGTCACTCCAGCTATATGTGAATACCTCTGCTTACAATACTATTAGTTCAAAGACTCGATATACAGAATCAATGGAGAGGGTGGTATGTCAACCTTTCCTGAGTGCAGCTACCAACCATCACTCACATCCCCATAGGCGAAGACAACGTTGTCGTACCTTTGAGCCTACTTCCAGAACTACGAAAACTCCCTGATGATGTCCTCAGCTTTCCTGAAGCTGTCAGGAATGTAAGTAGATGTTAGCCGTTGATGATCCATACAAGAACGCTAATTGCTTACAGAGCATGGAAGTCAAATACACTAGACTAGCGGTTGAGGGATCTACAGCTGTTCATTCGATCAAGTCTGACCTCACCCCTGCGCTACGTAAGTTCTGACAGGTACGATACCTACGAGTTAGTGAAGTTAACATGATGTCAGCTCGGTTGAACCCAGTCATCTGCGCGGAGGTTGACGCCGCAATTCGAGATTGTATGCCTCCTTGTGACGACTACACTGAAGTCTACATCAACCAGAAACTCGTCGAAGTCGTCGCAAAGGTCTCCGGTCGTGTTTTTGTTGGACCAGAACTATGCCAGAATCCAGAGTACCTCGACCTTGCGATCAACTATACCCTCGATCTTATGGGTGCAGTCACCGCCTGCAAGAAACTCCGTCCATTCCTGAAGCCTTTCATGGCCCCTCGTCTCCCAGAAGTTCAACAGCTCCGCAAACGTGAGAAGCAACTGTCCGACTTCCTGCATCCGATTGTAGAGGAGAGGATGACCGCCAAGTCAAAAGACCCCAACTGGGAGGCACCAGACGATATGCTGCAGTGGATGATAACACGTTCTGACGGTAAAGACTCAGTCGACCAAATCGCTCATTTCCAACTCGGGCTCATCTTTGCTGCCATCCACACCACGACTATGACCGCCACGAATATCCTGTACCAACTTGCCGTCACACCAGAGTACATCGAGCCTATCCGTGAAGAGATCCGCAATGCCATGGCTGAGAACGGTGGAGTCATCACTTCCCGCGCTCTGCAACAGATGGAGAAGCTCGATAGCTACATGAAGGAGGTTACACGCTTTTACCCTCCTGGCGTCAGTAAGTCAAGCCCTACCAGCTCTCCTCCGGACGCATTATCCTGATAGAAAACACGGCAACTAACCCGCCATCTAGCATCCTTCGGCCGCCGCGCCCTCAAAGGCATAACTCTCAGTAACGGCCAACACATCCCTGCAGGTGTCCTCATTGAAGTCCCCGCCGCAGCCATCTACCTCGACAGCGAATTCTACCCCTCATCCTCCGAATTCGATGGCTTCCGCTCTTACAAGCTACGTTCCAGCGGCAAGGCAGTGGACATCGCGCGTAACCAATTCGTCACCACCAACGAGACTAACCTAGCTTTCGGCTACGGACGTCATGCGTGCCCTGGCCGCTTTTTTGCCGCCAACGAGATCAAGATGATCCTGGCGAGGTTGATTCTGGAGTACGATATTGGAATGCCGAATGGTGACACAGAGAGGCATCCCAATATTGAGATTGGAAGGCAGAGCATACCGCATCCAGGGAAGACGTTGACGTTCAAGAAGGTGCAGATTTAGGTTTTTCCACGCAACGTGAGGTTGTGCCATTCATAGCGGGTGACTAGATGAATGATTAGAGAAATTTATACCTAATGCGCTGTGACTGAATTTCACATTAGGGTATTCGACACAACTTTGGTGCTCAACATGATACAATAGATGCTCCGCGGTACAATCTAGCAGATGTTCCCGTCTAAGCACCTATACTCAATGCTGTCATCCCATACCCTCATTGTAAACGCCCCTAGATTAACCAAGTATCTTGCAGAAGCCTGCTATATTGGTCCACCCATCATGAACCTCTCTCGGTCTGTATAGCTCTCTTTCCATACATCCATCCAAACATCTCTGTTCTTGTAAACTTCTTGTAAGTGTGGTCACCACATCAAATACACTTCATTCTCGGGCACCCTCATTCGTGCTACAGCCTAACCGTCTAGCTACGCGATATCATTGACTTAATAACCATCAACTTCGACCACGTCAGCAACGTCGCACATATCGAAAGTGTTCTTTCCCTCTGCGGAAGCAGTCGTAGCGCTGGTTTTGTTTTTGCTTGTAGCTGGATATTTCTGGGGAACTTTGCCTGATACAAAACAAAGCGATGTTAGCTTCTTCTCTTTAGTCTAAAACTATGAAAAATAACAGGATTCCTTGGAAAGAGGTATGAAAACGCACTGGGACTAGCATCACTTCTATCTCCATTGCCGCAGCCCGTGATCATAACCGCTTCCGCGAAAAGCCATACGCTACTCACCACAAGCATCACGCCGAGGAGCATGGCGCAGCCTGGGATTTTGTTGGTAGAAGAGGTGCTACCGTTGGTCACCAAGGGCCCGTCAATGGGAACCAAGGTTCCTGGTACCATGCTTGTGGTATTGGAGATGAAGTGGTCCATGTTTGGACAGGTCGGGTGGGCGGTAAAATGTATTTGTCTGATTGTACTTAGGTAGGTCTGAGCAACAAAGAGAACTGAACGAGCGTATGACAGAAACGAGCGTTAAGGTGATGAAATAAAATTCTGGGGCTGATTCTGTAGCGACTGGATTTCGGTCACCGAAGCGGACCGCGATGATGAATACCAAGAAACGATGACGGATCCCGGCTCTTTGTACACGAAAGTAGAGACACGGCATGAGACTGCGCAGATATTGTTCCTTGGTCATCGGTGAGAAAAATGCGATGATTGTGTGTGGAGTTGTGTCTCGTCTTAAGCTCTGGTGAAGACGCTGTGACTGTCTTAGGAATGTCTGACTGAGACAGGAATTTCAACGTTACTCACAGGCTTCAGGAGATGATCGAGACCCCTCTTGCAACTTGAGTCGGTCATCTGTAAATTTTCTAGATGGGGTTCTGGTGGGTTGTTTGTTGTCAGTGACGGCATGCGCATGGGTTGGGCGAACGGACATGTCGATTGCTCGATCGTTAGAACTTGACACTTGAAATATTACATGAATGAAACAAGTGCGAGGAATCTTTTTCAGAGAATGCTAGGTTTGGTTGTAGTTTCTCTCACTTACAATGGGTTTGATCGGTACGCTCGTTGATTGCTAATATAAATACTAACATCAAATGTGTCTAGACAAGACAAAAGAAAGTCCTGTTTATGTAGCCAACCTCGACATCCAACATAGCTACATAATACACGATTATTTAGAATGAGTAGACGTACACAGATTCGACGAAAGTATTAAATGTGTGCATGTAGTCAGTTCACATGATCATGTCGCGAATAGATATGCCAAATAGTAAGAATAATCTCAAACTCAAAACGTGCATTGTGGGTATATAGTAATTATCATATCCTCCGTCCATGTTTCGCCATGCATCATGGGCTCATAAGTCGAGCATTCATCATAGTGGAGATCTGCCTGCAGTACAGAATGCAGACAGCAACTCAAAAAAATTCGTACTGACTCTCCGTCTTCCCTACTCCTCGCGTCTACCCCTCCTGTTGTTATCAATGAACACCTTCTTGAACCTGAAGTGGCACAAGTCCTTAGTAACCTGCCACGAGCTCTTCGCGTTCTGTGCAACGAGCTGTCGGGTAGGCTGCTGGAACAACTGGTCAATTTCCTCGAGTGTCAAATCCTTGGTTTCAGGCATGAAGAAGATCTGGTAGAACCAGCCCAGTACAGCGATACCACCATAGAAACCGAGCGAAAGACCGGTCTTGGTGAAGGTGTTTTGCATCTCGGTAAAGTTGTAGGTGACGATGAAAGAAGACAGGAAGAGCCATCCGGTGGAGGTAGTCATTCCGTAGGAACGGAGGTAGGTTGGGTAAACCTCAGAGGGAATGACCCAGGTTAGTGCGGCATAGGAACCAAAGAACAGTTCGTAAAGGATGAGACCGGTAAAGTAGGTACCGAGGGTGCCTTGCAGAGATTCGATCTGGTATGACACACCAACAAGGACGAGGCCGACGAGGAAACCCGGCAACATGGCAATGGCCCAGAAACGACGGCCACAGGTTTCCATGAGGAATATGGCAGGAATTGTACCGAGGAGAAGAGAACCACCTCCTACAAGCGCCATGTAGTTGGCGGTAATCTTGTCGAAACCGATTTGGTTCATCAACACCGACATGTAGTACATGATGGCGTTGATACCCGTGAACTGTCCCAAGAAGATCATGATGTTGGCGTAAATGATGGCACGGCGAGCACGCGGTTTGGTGAAGAAGTCCATCCATGGGAAGCGGTTTGTGCGCCCAGCAGCCACTTCGGCTTCCTCCATCTCAGTGCTGACCTTCATGACGAAGAACTCCTCGCGGGCCTCATGTGTAGCAGTGCCTCGAATGCGTTTCCAGACCTTGAACGCCTCCAGAGGCTTGCCCTTGTGCATAAGGTACCTAGGAGACTCAGGCATGAAGAGGATACCGATACCCATGATGGTGGAGAAGACGAGCGAGGAACCAAGAATGTAGCGCCAGTTACCCGGTACAGTGATGAACATGGCTGCAACGGCGTAGCCAAGAACTTCTCCGAGGGCAATGTTGAATTGGTAGAGTGAGACAAGGTTACCACGGAGTCTGCTCTCGACAGTTTCGGCGACGTAGACGGGGACAGTACCGCCTTCAAGACCAACACCAGCACCGAGGATGACACGAGCAGCAACGATCATGCCGTAGTTCATGGCTCCAGCTTCGAGCGCACCACCGATAGTGTAGAGGATACAAGAGATGAGGATGGCCCAGCGGCGACCGAAGTATTCGTTGCATGGTGAAATGAGGAAGGCACCGGCAACAGCTCCTAGCGGCATACCAGAGTTGACGAGTGAGTTTTGTTGAGCAGTAAGGTTGAGGTCGTCGGGAAGTGTGAGGTTAGCACCAGAGATGAGCGACTGGTCCAAGCCAGAAAGCAGGCCTCCCATAGATGCGAACGCGACAATCATCCATGTGAAATGCTTGGGGTTCTTGAACTCGATATCCAAGAAGCCCTTCTTGTAGTTGGCTTGCTCCAATTCCTTCTCGAGATCCTGAATCAGATTCTCGGATTCCCATCCCCTTGCGTCTTCGAGTTGTTCGGTCTTGGCCTTGGGTGCGGAGTAGTCTGGTGTAGGGGCGACCGCGATGTTATCAAACTTTTCGTTTTGCATTGGCTGTTGCGGCGACGACGTGTCGTGCATCTCAACGACCTTGGTGTCTTTCTCGTCCATGGTGGGCAGTGATCAGCAAGAGACCAGCAGAAAGGATAGAGAAAGGTAGAGGGAGAAGGTCTGCAGCAAAAGGCTGGTATCTCACAACCCCTCACCAGGGGATGAATCTCCGCTCTTTATAAACCCCAGTGGAGACGACCCATGCCCATGGAGAGCCTCCCCATGGCGCTCCTCATCCCGCCATTATGTGACGTGACGTACGCGTGGAGTCTCCATGGCACGAACGCGGCAAAATTTTTGTCTTTCGCGGATCGCAATGCCGGGGTAGTACGCACCAGTGCATAACCGGTTGTTGCAGACTTATCATGGGCCGCCCAGGAAGAGTCAAGGCGGGTGGAGAAAAACAAGCAAAGGACCGACCGTCTTGGTGGAGCTTGGCTGCAAAGAAGCTTCTAGTGGCCCACATGCGGCTCTGCGGTTGGATCCAATATTCTCCCCGAGATACTCTCCGGTCAAGTGTGGAAGGTTGCGCGTGTATTCGTATCGAGAAAGTCTTTCAATACCCCAACAAGACATCGCAGATGCTGATCTTAAGAACGCCAAGTTCGACATGAAGACAAGCATTGCGGAAGGTGCGGAAGAGGCGCATGGCTCAACGTTCGCGACCAGTTCTGGTGTGCCCGGCTACCAGCTCCTCGAACGCCCAACCAATACCAAACTCTGCGCGCCATGACGTCGAGAGGCCTCGTGATGTGTCAAGAAACGGCGCAAGTTGCAAAATTCCAAGACGAGAAAGTCCATGCGTCCCATCGGAACCGGAGGCATGGGTTGGCATGATGTGAAAAGCCAATCCCCATCGCCATCGGGCAACTGGTTCATTCGGCGCTCATACTGTATTCGGACGACCCGGTGAGGTAGTGCAGAGGGAGCATACCTTACTAAAGTACGCCGTCCGACATGTTCCGCTCCAGCCTCGTGCTCCCCCATTCTCCAGGCTCTCTAGATCTTACTGTTGGGTGGATCTTGGAGGAGACCCGGGGTGCTCACACGCGGGTTGGGGGCCGCCTCGGGCAGAACCGGCGGCGACTTCTAACACCATCAAGCACTTGCGGGAGAGTATGCTTAGCAGGTCTTGTTGTGCCGAGCGGCTTTATGTTGGTGTTTACTCCCGAGTAACACTATTACCCCTCGTTTCCATTGCGAATTGCAATTGGGGCTTGTGATTACCTGGGCAAACATCATATCAGCGCAGACCGATCGTGAGGTCGGAGGTGGACCACGTCGCTAAATCCTACAACATCATAGCGCCCACATCGGACCACGCGACTGCCTCCGATATTCTAGAGCTCCGATCCAATACGCTACTATAAGACTCCAGCCAAGCCATTAGCTGAATATGTTCATATCACAACTCCACACGGAGCCTCACGAACTACATCGTGTATGTGCGAAAGCGGTGTGACTGGTCGAGTAGCTGCGGTGGATCATATCCTGACTCGAGCAAGAAGAATCCCATGTTGTGGCTTGATTCGCATAGCACAAAACCTGCTACACTTCTCTGGTTCTTTTCAGCATGATGTATTCGCATTCCTCTCTTGCATCGTATGCTTCGTGGCTGTCAACTCCGAGTACTCACTGTCACTATTATCATCGGAATCGGACAATGTCCCACCCGGAACAACATACCTAAGTTTTGCGTAGTACCGTTCTACAGTATCATGCAGCCCGACCTCCAGATCAGTCTTGAATTCTTCAATTCGTTCGTTATTGCATAATTCAGGCAAAGTCACCTGGGTCACAGCACGCGGTCGCCACCGACAGCATCTTGCTCCACAAGACCCACGGTTCCAGACCCCTGGGAACACTACAAGTTGATACATGGACAGAAGAAGATCACAATGCTCAATCTCATTCTGTCACTTTCATACAATGTCTTTCTTCTTGAATATTTCAGTTCCATCCATAGTATGGTGGAAGCTATTCCGACATGCCACTGGTCCATGTACTCAAGGAGATTCCAAACGTCCTAGCTGTCGAGACTATACGTCGACATGATACTGGATACATAGTTCCAGCAGTGGGTCGAGTATATTATTCCGCACAAGACCACCCACCAACCAACCAAATGCCACCTCTCACTCCACCGCCGACGCCTTGAGCACCTCATCCAGCCTCACCACCGTCGCTGAAAACGGCGTATACACCCCCTTCCCCCTATCATCATACGTCTCCCCCCCATAAATCATCAAATGATTCGGCCTCTCCTTAAACACCTGAATAGCCCGACTATACACCGCACCAGCCGGCGTACCATGTTCCTCCCACTTATCCACCGCACCACCCGCAGAATTAGTATACACCTGCCGTCGATCCGCATCACTAACTATAATCGTACCGTTGGGCCCACCGAGCGGGCTCCAGACTACATACGGACTCGCATTCGGCACTGTGCTGTTGTTGATGACGATGGGTCTGCCGATGCTATTGCGGAAGTTTAGTGGACTGTCGGCCATGACGTAGTAGACGGGGTAGTTGGAGCCGTAGGAAGATGAGTTTCCGATGGGCAGTTCGTGGACGAGGATCCATTGGTTGAGAGGGGGGATAAAGGCTACGACTGTCATGCCTGGGCGGGCGAGGTAGTCTTCGTAGGCGACGTCGTTTACGACTGGGCCCCAGGTTTTGAGGTCGGTGGAGGTTTGGTGGGCGAGTTTTTGGCCGTGTAGGGGGTCGCGTTGGTCGGAGTAGTAGGCTACTAGTTGGCCTTGGTACTGTCTGGGTTCCGTATCAGCAACAGTCGGCCTAGGTAAGTAGATATGGATTGTGGTACTCACAGGAGATAAGGCTCCCAGATTGGTGTCGCGCCGTTTGTAGTATTCGGCCTCCCGCCTTCAGCAATATGGCTTACAAACTCCCACGTCCGCGCACCGTCTCTGCTAGCATAGAGATCGATCCTTGTCCCGTTGTTGCTCCAGCTGTTTCCGCTCCCTAGAACAGTACCAGCTTCGTATCCGGCCATTGGTTCTGTCAATTCTGTCAGCGCGGGCTGCGCACTGAATCCCCAGCCGTTGACTGTGTCGTGGAGATCGGAAACGTGCTCCCAGGATGCGCCGCCATCTTTGGACTCAAATATGGGGAAGTAGTTTGGGTTGTGGCCGGAGAGGGACGCTGTAGCGATGATGGTTCCGTCTTGAAGCTCCGTGTAACGTGGATAGGTTATGCCCTCGTTGCCCGAGGTTTGGTAGATGGTGTTGTTAGTAAAGAAACCCCATGGCTTGGGGGCAGAGCTGTTGCAGGATAGAGGGTGAGCGATGGCTTTGCTTGCCAATGCAGCTGTCACTACTAGGAGCTTGAACAACATCGCTCAACCTTCTTCTAGTATTGGAAGGGGTGGTTGAGTGAGCTGGGATTATATAGATCGATCGTAACCTCAGCTTAAGTATCTACATTTCGTCTTGAACGCCACAAGATCATTGGTACCCAGTGGGTCGGATCATCTCTAAAGCTTAGCTTTAAGAAGCAATGTGTAGTTCATCGCTAGTATTGACGATATACCCGGTGGGTCGTACAATGTGGTGCCAGTACCCCATGGGGCATTTTTACCGGTGGATGTAGCTCGTATGTTCTCGCGCAAATCGCTAACATGCGCCGAGTTTTGCTGTATCCCAAGATATTGGTGAGGGGAAGAAACAGTCTTCTTCCGGGGTTGGCTGGATCCTGTCGGGTGAGCCGGGTGTTGAGATCTTGTTTATGCGTTGGGTGTGTATAGCGGTAAATCAACGTCTTCAACGTCGCGAAGCGAACTCAGTAAAACCATACGGGTAGTCTCCAAGGACTTGGTTGAGAGTCTTGGGGTTCTCGGTGACCATGACTGCATTTGTGTTTCTGTGAAGTGCCATTAATTGAACTGATGGCTCTTATTTGGAGTTGATATCGACAAGCCAAGAAGATTTGAACATGCGTTGGCCTCAACGAAATTGGCCGACATGGCATACTGTACCGGACGAAACATTGTGTTGGGTTCGGGGGCTAAAGTGTAAATTCGTGGTGACGGATGCTGCATATGTAAACAGCCGCGGGTCTTTATGCCCTCCTACCCTGAACCAGGGGTTAAGTCGGAAAGTGGAGAGAGATTCCATATGGAGAATAGCATGTGTACAAGCCACCGTCCGGCAACGGTTTTCTTGTGTTAGTTGCAGTAGTCGAACAGTCGGTCAGCATCCGAGCGAAAGGATGGCGTAACTCGGCGGATTGCAGGATACTAGGCGTACTACCCCATGGGGAGAGCAAATCAACATGCATGATGCAACGTTGGCCCATAAGTGTATCACCTGTCTCGTCCTGGACGAAGTGCCGCGAGTTTCGTCTCTTGGCATCGTTTACCTGAAATACCTGTGGACTGGCGAAAATGCGACTTGTACAGTGTCCATTGGGTATAAAGGTAAAGTTACGAAGAATGACCTTGTCTGGTTTGTATCGAGGTCTTGGTGTTCTCGTACGGCAGACAATAACGGCAGACAACCCCTTGTGTTCGAGATGAAGGACTGGAGTTGATGCCTAAAGCAGAACTCACAACGGTCAACCCCTAGTATACCAAAGAGATCGACTGATGGGGTTGCCAGTATGGAAATTACCATGAAGTCGAACGCAGTAGATGGAAAAGTACTTAAGTGTCGGCTGCGGAGCCAACTGGCTGCCAACGCAACATTCAAGTCCAGCGATCAGCGACCATGTTTCGCCCAGCCTCTTTCTTCGCACTAGGCGCAATTCTGTTCCTCACAATACTTGATCACGCCTCCGCTGTCACAGCGGGCTGCGGCAAGGCGCCAAGGTTGACCAACGGTGTCCAGAGGACGACGGTGAACGGCAAGCAACGCCAGTGGACCCTCCGGATCCCAAACAACTATGACAATGCCCATCCCTACAAGTTCGTTTTCGGTCTCCACTGGCTGAATGGCGACATGACATCTGTTTCCGGCGGTAGCGCACCATACTATGGCCTTGCGGCTCTCGCAAACGAGACTGCCATCTTTATCGCTCCCGACGGTATCAACAAGGGCTGGGGAAACCAGAACGGCGAAGACATCACCTTCCTCGATACTATTCGTAAGCAAGTCGAGGATGATCTCTGTGTAGACGAGACGCAACGTTTCTCCCTCGGGTTCTCGTACGGCGGTGCCATGAGTTTCAGTCTGGCCTGCAGCCGCGCGAAGGAGTACCGTGCCATCGCCGTGCTCTCGGGTGCCACCCTTTCAGGCTGCGCCGGCGGAAGCGATCCAATTGCTTTATACCAACAGCATGGAGTGAAGGACAGCGTGCTCCCCATCGCTTCAGGAAGGGAGATTAGAGATCGCTTCGTGAGGCTGAATGGGTGTCAGCCTAAGAATGCACCAGAGCCTGCGAGAAACAGTAGGCAGCGGATTACGACGGTGTACGATGGGTGCAAGTACCCGACGCAGTGGACTGCATTTGACGGAGATCATGTTGCGCTGCCTGGAGACGCGGGTAACGACGTTGGACCGCAGAGTTTTACACCTGGTGAGGTTTGGAAGTTCTTCTCTCAGTTTTGAGACGCGAAACTCTTGGTTGGTGAGTTGATGGTAGGTGACTTGTTGAAGTTACGGGAAAATGGTAGTCGCCATGACCTTGGGAGAAGATAGGGACAGATCAGTATAGCCAGAGGTATACATGTCAGTTATCAGTATGATGAGGAGTCAGATTGAATGTGTGACACGTTTTCGAATGCGTGGTTATAGGGCGCGAGCCACATTGTACCTGTGAGGATGTAGTCGATGGCCCGGTCATCGATGGATGTGGGAGTGAAGGGTGAGGGCTGCCCGCACGTGAAGAGGCGCCTGCGCTACTCGGCTCCTTCCCCACCAGACGCGAGTGTCAACACCAACCAGACGCGTCCCAACTCTGCCCCAACGTCATGGTAAGCATCAATATGTCGCTGTTCTATGCGCATACTGACTATGTTAGGCGCGTCTCAGCGATGCAAATGGGAAGAAGAGGCGAGGCCGGCCCCCAGGCAGCCGCAACTCTGGCGCTGTTGTCAAGTCGAAGCCGAAGCCGAAGCCTGCACCAAGGGCGGCTGCGGCGAAGAAAGGCAGACCCAAGAAGAAGCAGGCGCCAGAAGAAGTCGAGGATGAGCTCTCAACAGTTGATCCCACGCCAATACAACCGTCGAAACCCCGCAAGCGCAAGTCGGATCAAATCGCTGAGCCCGAAGACGAGCCGCACAAACAGTACACGCAGTTGGAAACCAAGACAAAGAAGATACCGCAGGAGCTGATGGACACATGGCCGCAACTGCCGCCCCAGGTCTTGGAGCAGATCACCACGGTGGTCCGCAATGCGAAGAAGGACATCGCCGAGACACAGCGAGACGAGCGCAGGATCATGACCGCACACAACACACTCAATCCCCTCGTGCGGAAGCTGGCGCGCCAACTAGCCGAGTCGCGGATACCTCCCAAGGCCAAAGACATGCACTTCAACATCGATAAACTCACAGAGCGCAATGCTCAAGTATCACGAGAGGTCACGACAGCCCGGCATGCGAAGCAGCTGCTCAGCGAACAGGCCAAGATTGCTCAGCACCTGCTGAAAAAGGACCAAGACAGTCTCGACGCTCTGAAGAGGAACGTCAAGAGCTGGAAGTCTGAGTGGAAACACCAGAAGAAGCATGGACGGGTGCGTGTCGGTCTATTCTAGTCGAGCTGAATGCGTTGCTGACCTCCCTGCTATAGCTTCACCCCTTGCTTCAAGACCAAGGCGATGCGACGACGGACAGAGACGGCCCAGACGATATACAGTTGAAGCGACCAGAACCAGTAGACTTCTCTCTGCTCGATACGCCCGATAACGACCTTGCGCCGGTGCTCGCCCAACTGCGACGCAGCCTGGAGAGCATGCAGGGCAACCATACACAAGTAGAAGGTCTGGATACGGCCACGAGGGACGCGCAGGCTGCACTAGACCATGTCCTGTTCAAGCACGCCAGTGCAGTGCAGTATGCTGCTCTCTGAAGCAGCCGTGTGCAGGTCCCGCGGCGACTTTTGTTCTTTCTATAGTCATGCATGACACGGCGTATGGGTTGGCTTCTGGCAGGGATGGATACCAAGGGCAGGGATGGATACCAGGGGCAGGTGTATGGCGTTGGAGGATATCGGCGTATTTCCAATACTCTAGAGAAAGCTGTGTGCGAGGCATTAGTCTTCTGGACAAGGCTGTACGAGGCTGTTTCGAGCGTGGCGGCTGCCTGAAGTTGGCAGCGAGACCATCCAGCTCTATCAATCTACTCCCAGTTTTAGAACAGCAATTCCGACAGTACGGTCATCGGAAAACATGCATTTGCGACCGAGTCCATTGATGTAGTGTAGCACCACTAGGAAGTGATTGGCTCCACCACCTTGGCATGGCCTCTCGGCAGAGCGGAGCCACTGCAGCTACAGCCATCCCATGCGACACTGGTGCGAACTACCACCTGTCAAGCACATTGCGATTCGAATAACCTGGAAATCATCCGAGATTGCCAGCCTTCCGCAGCGGAGCGCTGTCAAAATCTCCGCCCAGAAATTGTCGCGGTGCACTTCTCCGCTATTGGATGTTCTGACATCCGCCGGCATCTTCCTTCCAAGGTTCGGTTCGGCAAAGCACGCGACTGCAGACATTCACCTGTCCCTTGTGGCCTCTTAAACCATTCCTCTCCGCCACTCGTCAACCGCGACTGCAGGCCCTGCTGTGCCACCAAAGAACGTGTTCCTGGCGCATCTCGACCTTCTTTGCTCTTTCCGATGCTCCAGTGCCTGACGAGACCCCTGTCGTAACACACATGAGCCTGCGCGCCTCCAAGAAAAGCACCCGGCTCTGCCACCGACCCACTATCCGCACTTGATGACGGAAGCTGCACGACGATCAAATGGAGCTTCGCCAGTCAACATGGCCGAACCCAAAGAAGCAGACAAGGACAAAGTCACTCCAGACCATGACGTGTCCAAAGCCCATTCTCCTGCAAAGACCAAACCCAATGCGACCAATTCTGAGGCGTCTGCAAAGCCGCCAAAAAAGCGTAGAAAAGTAAACCATGGTAAGCCATCGACGCTGTGTAGCCGCGACGGCGTTCGCAAACCTTGCTGACCTCTATGCTTCCATGTAGCATGCATCTACTGCAGACGTTCGGTGAGCTCCACCCACATCCCCAATATTCGATACATGCCATGTACTAGCATGTGAGACAACCTTTCCTGCTTGCTGACCGACACCAATCAGCACATGACCTGTGACCTCGTAAGTGCACCGAACAAGGCATCATTTATTCGCAAGCTGATTGTGCCTTCGCCCAATGCAGGAGCGACCATGCACGCGCTGTGTAAAACGAAATATTGGACACCTATGTCACGACGAGCCGCGTGAGGGTGTTAAAAAGTCCAAGTCTGAGCCAGAGAACGGCGATGGACAAAGCCAGCCCACTCAGGTCGAGTCAACCCCCTCCGATGCCGCATCGACGGCCGCTGCACCAGTTCCGGATGCAGGGCTTAACCTGGCGGCGCACCCAGTGCCTCCTAATAGGGAGGCCAGCACAACGTCAGGTACCCGAAATGACCCCGTATCCGCGCCACAATTGCCGGCCTTGACGGCTGGTAGTCAGCCTTGTAAGTTACACTCTCCTCAGCTCCTCGTCGTGGTCGTCACTGACACTCCTGGAGTTTTGGGTTACGATGGTTTGCTCTCCTCCCAAAACAACCTTCAGGACATGCAGTTCCATCCTTCATATATGTTCAATACCTCGGAAGTTAGCAATGAGTATAACCTGCTCAACGACTTCCTCAACAACAGTCTCATGGATGACGGTGCCTTCTACGGAGGCAATGACTTCCACAGTCTCTTCACTGATGCCTCACTCATGAACCAGATGGATTCCCTGAACAGCAATTCTGCCTATAGCGCGAACACATCAAGACCGCCCCAATTGCTTCCGCCTCCTGCGCAGAATGCCGCTGGTCATGCTGCATCACGACAAGCAGCTGGGGTCCCCATCGACAAGGCCAGAGAGAGATACCTCGTCACAGCCGCCGACCCTGCTGGAAACGACAGCCCTGAAGAGCGCATGAACAAATTGCTCAAAGCCAAAGTCGACGCAGGGCTCCTGAAACCCTTCAACTACGTCAAGGGTTATGCCAGACTAAACCAGTACATGGAGCAGAATCTACAGCAGGCCTCTCGCATTCGAGTACTCCGCCAGCTAGATCGCTTCCGACCCAAGTTCCGTGAGCGAATGCAGAGCCTGACGGACGTCGACCTAGTACGCATCGAGATGTGGTTCGACAAGAGCTTGATGGAGTACGACCGCGTCTTTGCCAGTATGGCGATACCTGCGTGCTGCTGGAGACGAACAGGCGAGATCTATCGCGGCAACAAGGAAATGGCGCGGCTTATCCACGTACCGATGTCGAAGTTACGAGACGTAAGCTAGAATCACTATCGCTTGAATATAGAGCAAGCTAACAAGAACAAAGGGTAATATCGCTCTGCACGAGATCATCGCCGAGCCATCGCTGGTATCGTACTGGGAGAAGTTTGGCGCCATCGCATTCGATCATACACAGAAAGCTATCCTGACGAGTTGTTCCCTCAAGAATCCAGATCCACATTCCAAGGATCCAGAGATACGGTGCTGCTTTTCATTTACGGTTAAGCGAGATGCTTGGAATATGTAAGTAATGGTCGGGGTGTGGATGGGAGCTTAGACTGACTGTGACTAGACCGGCGTTGATTGTGGGCAACTTCCTTCCCATCACTGAAGCTACATCGGGGTCGCTACCGGCTTCGTAAACCTTCACGGTGGGTTCACTTCTCACAGGCAACGTAAGACTGTAGTTTGTAATGAGTTGAGGGTGTAGCAACACTGGGCTTGGGTGTCTCGATGCACCTGCCAGAAAAAGTGCGTACACATACACTGTGAAGGTAATCAGGACCGCGGCGATATCCACAGGCTTTACTTCAACATGTATATCCTATTGCTTGCATTTTTATCTGATTTTACTTGTTTTTCTATGTCCGGTTCAGATGCGCTCACGTGTTGCTCCTTCCCTGTCCTTCCGCGTGCGTGTGAAGTCACCTCCCAGAATCTCAGTCGCGACTTCACTTTCCAGACGTCAACTCTCCACATCTCTCTCAACCACTTCTTACATGCAAAATGTCTCATGCGCAGTCGACAGCAAAGCTGGAACGCGAGAAGAAGTTGAGAGCGGTTCTAAGTGAGTGCTATACTTCGCATCTACCCTACGCATGACACTCACCTTTTCTAGCATTCGCTTCGAATCTCAGCAAACGAATCGAAACCAGTGACAACGACGCGACTCTCATCAGTGAACTCCAAACACAGTTGCGCAGCCTCCCTCTCCAGGCATCATCCGCCCTCAATGCAAAGCAAGAAGAGCTCGATAAACTAGGAACTGAGCTATGGAACCAAGCCACACGCTTACGCCGCAACGACGACTCCGGTATCCATGCACATTCGAAAGATGCGACAGCGCACAAATTCCGCATTCTGCCTTTTCTGCGTGCTTACGCGTTCATGCTGCTCGACTCAGCTGGCAGCCAAAGCTCCGAAGGGCGGCAACGGAAGAGCTGTGTTCGGCTGATAAAGGTTGCGTTGAAGGCGGCTAGAGTATGCATCGAGGGGAATGAACTGGGTGTTGCGACGACTGTTCTTGGACGCGCCGCTGATTATGAAGAAATTCTGAGGAAGCGGGACGAAGCTGGAGATGGGAAAGACAGGGAGCTTGTAGACGGACTCAGGGCGCAGTATTTTGCTGTGCGTACAACTCTGGTAAGTGAACTATTAGGTGCGACGCTCCTGAGATGCGCCATTGAACTGACGCTCGTATAGGCATGGCGTAATGATCGTATGGACACGGCAGAGTACATGTTTAAGAAGTGTAAAGAGCTTGGAACAAGCTTCAACGCTACCACGACTGAGCAGCTTGCTGATCTATTGTACGAGATCGGAAAGGCCTCCCTGGCGAAGCGCACTTACGAGGTTGCTGCGAGGTGGTTGGAGCGTGCATATGATGTCCTTGAAGAGCAGGATCTGGACATGCTCAGCCCCGAGATTGGCGAGCTGAGACTTAGCATTATGCACAGTCTTGGTGAGAAAAACTCATCATATACAACTGGAGACGCGACTGATGATACCATCAGTCAAGACATACATGAAGACCAAGACCGCGGAAACACAAGAGAAGGCGTGGCAAACGATGAAGTTAATGGAAACCGACTTTGGAGACAAAATGATCGTCTCTCTGTTGAAGATCGAACTCTTATCCGAAGCCCAAACCCTGGACACGAACGAGTTCTACAATGTCCTTTTGCGCATGATACGCACCGTTGTGCTGAATGATGCAAACTTCAAGACCATCATGCACCACATACACAAGCTGAAAGACCACAGCAACGCTACCGCCTGTAAAGCACTCGACGATCTAATGGATATTCGACTCTTCCGAGAAGAAAACCAGGCTTGGATCGAAAAGGCTGTCATCACGCGTATCTGGATTGGTGTAAACAACAACTTCGCCGACAATACGCTCGAGCAGCTACAAGAGCTCTTTGACACCGTCAACCAGAACTTGAAAATTCGGCTTTCTGCTCCTGCCACACATGCTGCGCAGACTCTATTGTGGAAGAAAGTAGGGGCCGCAATTAATCAGGAGCAATATCATGTGGCTGAGGCATGGTGTCGGATGTGCCTTCATGCTATCTTCGAGAAAGCTGGGGCTCAGAACAAAGCCAAAGTTGCAAGGAAGATTATACAGTGTGCCTTGGCGACACATAACTATGAGGCAGCGAGGGAGGTACACCGTAAAATGCCCGAGACTGGGAAGGATGAACCGATGACGAGGTATTTGATGTACAAGGCTGGTCTACGAGGCGGTGATGAAGACTTTGCGGCTGAATGTCTCGATCACGTTTGTCGGAGTTCCGTCAAAGATGCTACTCTGCTTTACGCTTGTGTTATGGAGGCTCAAAGTGCGGGGAACAAGAGACAGGCCATTCGTGCTCTGGAGAAGGTACTTGAGAAGTACGAGCATAGTGCGCCAGCAGAGGTCAACCTGCCTGCGCTGTTGCGGTAAGTCGTTTGCTGAAGTTATTTTATATTGCTGACAGATGGCCAGGTCCACTGCCCGTATGCTGGAGTCTGAACTTATCAAGGATGGCAAGATTGACACCGGCGTCTTGGGACAACTTTGCAACATCTTCGAGGGAGGTAAGCGGCAGTACGGTCTCAATGTTGGGAATTCTTTAATAACATTCGCTAGCATGCCTTCGAGCCAAAGCCTCTCGTACCAGGCCGAGCACGCCGGCTAAAGAACTGTTCACAGCCGTGGAATTCGAGTGGTTCTCCAAGAATGCCTATAACATATCGCTCAAGTACTGTGCGGAGATGCCATCAGTGTTTCTGGTCAGGTTGCTCGGCTGCTGTACCGAGCTCATCAAACTCCTCAAGGAGAAGACCCAACCAGATGCAGACGGTGATCTCGGCCTCCGACTAGTCTTCTGCGAGTTCCTCGCTGCATGTACCTACACCACTCTAGCGCGTGCAGAGGACAACATTGAGCAAAGCGTGAGTTGCGTATGGTGTCGCAGTGATCAATAGCTAACTATTCTAGATTCATTACTACCTTGAAACCTGCAAACACAGCCAAGAATTCCGACGAGTTGCAGCGGAAGGTATAGACAAACTAACTGGACCTTCTCAGGCCGACATCATTTCCAAACACTTTCAAGTCGTCAAGCTGGAGCTCGAAGCTGCACTCAAACTTCAAAGATGGGATGAACTTGACAAGCTGTTCGACCAATGCTGGAAATACAAGAGTCCAGACCACTACGAAACGTTGGCAGATCTCGTCCTGGTTATACATGCGTGCATCGTGAAAGCGGGGGTAGACAAGAAGTACCGGACGAGTAAGACTGGAAGCTATGGCAAGGGAGCTGAACTGACAAGATTCGCAGAGGTACTGTCTGTTCTTGAGAAGATCATCAATCTGACATGCCGACAACCGAATCGGGACGTAACGAAGTTGGCTCGTTGGCTCCGGTGCCTGTTCAACATTTCACTTGAGCATGACGAGCAAGTCAGTCTTAGATGCATCGAGCAAGTAGAGCACATGGCAGCGAGACAGCAAGGCGTAAGTCCAGTTCCTCTTCCCCCTGTTCTATTTTAATTCATTCAGGCCTTCCATCCTGTCACTGCGAAGGCTGGAATGCACACACCACCGCCATCATCTGATCCTGCGAAGAACGCGTATGCTGCAGACCCGGCTGACGATTGCATCAAGGAACTCGAGCGCTACCCCAAGACAGAGCTCGAATGGCTTGCATGCACCCTGTTCAACCGTGCCGTGGACTACTATCTGCAAGAGAACGACGATGCGGCACGAAAATGGGCAGATCATGCGTTCTCCGTAGCAGGGTGTATTGATGATGGCAATGCGACGAGGGATAATTTGATGAGTCGGTTCGCGAAGCTGAACTTTGGAGAGTAACCGGCACGGCAAGCGGCTTGAGGCGCCCCAACCCAGATCGTATCCAACGGGCAAGATAACCATTTCGCACGCTATAGGCATAGCGCATTGTTGCATTTGTGGCTTCACACCTGGGCATCGCTTGTCTTCCACTGACACCTATCGTCTAAAATTATACGCGTAAGGCCTTGAAATCTGCTCCACAGATTACGCCACTGGTGTGGGGCGCACGATGCCGACGCGGCCGTACCTTCCGCGCGGCCAAACCTCACGCCCACGCACTTATGTACGCGGCGCAGTGCAGATTCGGCGGCCTGACAGCGGTAGAAGAGGGGACAGCATCGCTAGGAAACGCCACCATACGATACGTAGGTTGAATGTTCTTCCACTGGCAGAAAATCATAGGTTGACACTGCAGTCTGCAACGCGCATGCGACATGTATCCGCTTTCGGGCGTGGCAGACGTTTCTGATCCATGCCACCCCGGGGATGACACCCACAGCAAGGCTCACACTGCACAGGCGTCGTCATGTTCCTTCATGCCCAGCCATGTTGACGCTGGGAGTTCCCACAGTTATGGGCCTATACTTGCACAGAGGCTGCCCGCCATTTGCGTTCATTTGCTTGAGCGGATCGCGTTGCTAACACTTCATTCTCACGCGCTCTTTGAACCGTCAGCTAGCTAGTGTCGTGGCGCGATGAGGTTCTTCTCAAGGCTGCACGTATGTGCGGCTCTGGCTATTCTTATGATCTTGTACTTCACCTGGGTTCACTCCGCCGACTTCGAAGACACCGTCCACACCGTCTGGCGCGGTAGCGCGCATCGCATTGTAGTATTTGGTAATGACTGGTCCGACACTGGAAGTTACCGCGTCTCGTCGCCTGTACTGTCTGCAGTCGTTGCCCGCGACGCTGACCGAGGCGATTTGTGGGTAGAGACACTATGCAAAGAGGTTAGTGAGAGTCAAGAACAGTGTGAAGACAGGACCTGACACACTTCAGCTCGCATGTGATACCATTGACAACTTCGCGCACTCCAAGCCGGCTGCCGCTGCAGATGTCGGATCGTTGGTTGACGCAGACGTTCACAAGGAAGCGAAAGGCGCCAACAACAACGAGACCACCGTAGCTCCGCTCGACTTCAAGACACAGGTGCAACAGTACATCACCTACGACAAAGGGCGACGAGTTATCCCGCAGAGTCTGCGGAAAGGGGAAGAGTGGACTTTCTTCACCGTGTTCTTCGGCCTATGGGATCTTTTGGAGTACTCAATATTGGAAAAGGCTGCCGCCATGTCTGCGGTGGACAAGAGCATCGCATCGCTCTTTCTGAACCTTGATGTACTCGCCGAACATACTGCGAATCCGCCAAAAGTCGTCATACCGAAGATGATTGATGCGAGCTTCCTACCCCAGTTCCAGCTGCAGAAGAAAGCGATGCGGGCAGCCGACTTTGCGGTGACCCAGCACCGAATGGTGTTTCTGTGGACGTATTGGAATACTGTTTTGGTTCGGACTGCTGCACAGTGGAACAAAGGCACTGTCTACATGCCTAGCCCGAATGACTTGATCATGGAGGAAGTTCGCGCCAAACAGCTGTATTCGAGACAGATCTCGGATGCAGCTGGTGCAGGCAAACAAGCCCCTCTTTTTGAACAGATTGGACAGCCATGTCTGGTGCCGCAGCGAGGTAGTGCAACGGATCTGCAAACATCCGCCGTGCAGAAATGCTCCGTTCCAGCCGCCCACTTATTCTGGTAAGCCAACGGCCACACAAATGCATTGTTTCAACCTGACTAGGTAATAGGGATAACGTGCAACTCAGCGGCCCTGCCCACGAGCTAATCGGAAAGCAAGCCGCCAGCCTTGTGCGGCGAAACGAATCTGTCAATGAACGCGAAATGCAGGGCTCCGACAACAACGAGCAACCAAAGCAACAAGAGGGACTGAATTTCAAACTGAAATTTCCTCCAGGCTTCTAGTACGCCAGGGTAAAGACACTGTCTAGAACTTGGCCAAGGCTTCGTTAGGCTTTCTGGTTCTCAGCAACGTGGCATAGATTGCGTCTCGCTTCGAAGGACGGCATATGAATGCAATGCGCAGCATGGCTGCGTAGATCCCGAGACTGAGTCACTCCTGCTCTTGTGAAAGACGCGTTGCATTGTTGGAGCCCCCTTGCGTAACGGGCACAGGAATGCTGTCATGTCTCGCGGGCTGGCAGAGCGTATCTTGGCGAGACGAGAACAAAGAAAGTCCCTACGAAGCTCCGTTGCGTCTGACTGGAACAATCATTTTACTGGATCGCAACGGCTGATTCGTCAAAGCGCCATGGCTTCCCAACTCCACGCACCGGATAACGCATTCAAAGAGAAAGCACAGCATGTTGTATGGCTCGTCACCAACGCGTCTCCTCCCTTTCTGTCCGACGGGGGACAATGAACCGCGCCTTCTTCCAGCGAACCTCATTAGATAAAGTGCTCCGTCGCTGAAGCTCGAAAAATGCTAGCGAGTCGAGTGTTGCCACCGGTTGTTCGGACTTCACCACTCTCTTCCCAGCCTCCTGTTGCCATCTTCTTCCACGTACCTCGGCGGTACGTCAAGACAAACATGCAGGTCGGCGACGATTCTCCAGTGTCTCCAGTGGATAGTGCGAAGCCTTCGAGGAGTCTGCGTAAGAGCAGTCGGATTCATGAGACGCGGTCTGCTCCTACTTTTAATCCTGCTACTGCTGAGCGCAGCAAGAAGGAGGAGCAGCCGGTATCTCCTGCTTCATCTTCGCCGAAAGCTACGAGAAAGAGACCTGCTTCGCTTGTTGCGGTTCATGAGAAAGAAGATTGCGATAGTCCAGTCGACGATAAGCCTCCTCCAAGTGCTACGTCTGCAACTGCAATGGGATCTCCAGACTTCTCGGGTCATGTCTGTCTTTGCCAGCCGGAGCCGAAAATACCACGGCCACGAAATGGTAAGTTGATGGCTTTCCTTTGTCTTCCGGATACATCTTTTTCCTATTCGGGGTATATGACTTGGAGTGTGGACCGAATCTAAGACACAAGTCTTTGTCTGTGATCTTTGTTTCTCAGCCCGCTAACTGTTTTGATAGCGTTCATCCTTTATCGGCAGCATCACCAGCAGGCTATTACCGCTCGCAATCCTGATCTCAACAACCCCGACATTTCCAAGATTATCGGAGAACAGTGGAAGGCTGAAGGTGAAGAGCAGAAGAAGGTTTGGCAAGATCTTGCGCAGGTTAGTGGTGAATTGTACTCGTCTTTGTCTTTCTTTTACTAACAGAAGGTGAAGGAAGAGAAAGCTAGGCATCAGGAGCAGTACCCCGACTACCGCTACCAACCGCGTCGTGTTGGCAAGCCGGGGTCATCTCTGTTGAACCCTACTGGTCAGCATACTACCGTCGACAAGTATCGCTGCCACAAGTGCGGTGGTCGTAGTCTCAGAACGCCTACCAGTCCTTTTCTTGACGCCTCTGGTACACCAACTCTGCCGCCTCCCAATATATCGGAAGGTCTTACGCCAACAACCCGCTACCTGCCTGTGATTGGTAACCTCAGTCTGCAGTCGCCTGTCATGCGCCGCCCCAGCAACATCCAAGTCACTTCAGCGATGCACGCGGACTCGATTATGTATAGCCCTCTGACACCGAATAAGAAGCGTCGTTTCGACTACGGGCCGCCTCCGCCAACGAGTGCCGGTCGCAGACCGGAAGGGCCGTACTATGCCCCGACTCAGTATGCCCACCGACGCGAGTCTTTACTGCCTATCCATGTGCCACCTCATAGTGCGACCATGCCTCCTCCACGTACTCCTCGTGAGCTGCAACGGAATTCAATGGTTGAGTTGGGTCCTTTGCAACACGAAGGTAGCCCAAGAAGCGTGGAAGAAGTGCTCAGTGCGTTGCCATATCTCAATAAGATTAAGCTGCTTGGACGCATAACGCCTCCGTACAGAGAACCTGGCTCCGCAAGTCCGTCGTGCCGAAGTAATCGCGGCGCCATCATCGCCATCGAAGGTGACGACATAGCCGCTGTCAAGGAACTGTCGGAGTGGCTGAATGAGTACCTCATTAAGCAGAAGGAGTACAAACCGCAGGTCGCCGAGCCCCCAAAAATTCCCAATGAGAATGACAAAGACGTCACCTTTGAGAACTATCTCGACCTGATCAACCAGTGGCATGGCAAGAGCAAGGAAATGATCAAGTACATCACCACGCCCATTTCCTCGACACCCCCATCCCCAAAAGACACCACTGTGTCTTCAAACTCGTCCACCACTCCTGTCACAACATCCACTGCCTCCCGCAAAGACTCTGCCACACCGCCCGACTCCCCCTCCACATCACCAGGCATAAAACCCGTCATCATCCTCCCGACCTTTCAACTCCAAGCCTCGGTCGCATACGCATCCCGCATCCCGATTCAAGACGCGTACAGCCCGACAGACCACTGGCAGTGGATGGCGACGCTCTGGCGGGGAACGGTAGGACCGGATCTGACGCTGTATGTCAAAGGATATGATGCGAAGGAGGGGCAGGTGGGGGCTAAGCCTGAGATGGATGATGGGGTTAGGTGTTTGACTGTGTGGAAGAGTCGGGAGGCTGGGGCGAGGTTTGCGGAGGCGGATTTGAGGAGGGTGGGGTTTGAGGTTGGAGAGTGGGTTAAGGGTTGATGTGGCTCATGCGGTGGAAGTCTTTTTTTCTTCTATTCTCTTCTTTGGGGTGTGATGCGTTTTGGCGGGGGACTGTTGGGCTTGGCATGATGCTATTACGGTCTTTGTACAGGGCCTTGACTGTCGAGGTCATGGCTTGTCGATGGGTTAACATAACGTGATAGGGTTTACAAGGTCATTGAGAGATGAATTGGAATTGGAAGACGTCGTGATGGATATCATGTGAATGATGTGGTGCCTCTGCAGCTCAATGGTACGAGTCAGAACGCTGCGTCACGTAAACATGTGCTCCGAGTGGTGCTGAACAAAGAAGACGTGACCTGGCTGCGGCGAGGGCGGCTGACGTTGGCGTGGTTAGCTCGTCGGAGAGAACGCAACAAAGCCGAGAAGATGTCATAGCGCGGCTTTCACATGGCACGCACGCATCCTCCGCAACCTGTCACATGCCGGACCCTCACCCAACCACAGAGCCTCAATACAGCTTATCCGCCGCGCTTGTCGACGGCGTGAACGGCTATTGCTGTAGTAGTCATGGACACACTGCGGCTTGATGACGGTAACGCCCATTGCGCCGCTGTTCCATGTCCTTCCCCCATAACCCCGGGTTTGCGCTGTCACGACCTGACCCCAGCAGGCATTCACATGCTTATGCCGACAGCCTTGCAACATACGTGAAGACCCCGACTCGACGCCTCCCATGACGCACAATAGGCCTGCGACTGCATCTTCTCGGTCCAAGACAGCGCTTTATGCTAGGAAAGAGATACGGCCATGATAGACCATGTACTGGGACGGCCATCGGTGCAGTTTAGGAAGATACAGGTCTTGGCCGTGGTATCCTTTTGGTCCTTTTACCTCTACAGGCAAGCTCTACACATACACACACATGCTTACCACCACAACACATACTAACAACCCCATAGAGGCGACCGCCATGGCCCACCAGTCCTCCGCCGCATATCCGCCCTCCTCTCCAAGAAACTCACCGTCTGGCAATCCGTCCTCATCACCCTCCTCTATCTCTACGTCGCCCGCAATTTCGGCAAGCTCGTGGGCCTCGAGTGTCCCGAGCCCCTCGCGAGCCTCTACTCGCGCTCCTACTTCCGCGCCACATGGGTCACGACTGCGCTGGACGCAGGCTTCTGGTCAGCCATGCGCATCAAGCGCAAGGGCGTCCGGGATCTGCTGTCCATCGTCTTCAGCATATACTACATGATCTGTGCCGAGCAAGCCGACGAGAAGGTCCGCAAGATCAGAGCGACGCTTACCGTCGATCATCTGCGCGTTGCCTGGAACAAAGGCACGACGCCGTATCTGGGTGCGCTGACGAGCATGATGCGCCCGAGGCTGATGGTGTATCCGCCGCGCCAGATTCGCATACCACGACCCAGGGCCAGTGCGTACACGGAGCCCGTGACGGGGTGGCTGTACTTTAATGGGCCGCGGAGCGCACTGAAGAAGCAGGACAAGGTCGTCTTGGACATTCCTGGAGGTGGTTTCATAGCCATGAACCCGAGGAATCATGACGACAAGCTCATGGGCTGGGCGGGCAAGACGGGGCTGCCTGTCCTGAGTCTGGATTACAAAAAGGCTCCTGAGCACCCGTATCCGTATGCGCTCAACGAATGCTACGACGTCTATCACATGATCATCGCATCGAGGGGAACGTGCATGGGTCTGTCGGGAGAAGTAGAGCCCAAGGTCGTTGTCTCGGGTGATTCGGCGGGTGGGAATCTGGTCACGGCCATGGTGCTCATGATACTGCAAAGTGGCTCGACCGAGACGCGAAGGTGGCAGGGCGAATATGCGATTCCGCCTCCTATCGGCGTGGTGCTGATTTACCCTGCGCTGGACATGAATATCGGCAATTGGATGACGGACGAGCAAATGGCACTCATCCGTGACCGGCGAGTGAGGAAGACGAATCGACCCATTTTGCGCCACAAGAGCGATGATTACAGACACCTTGCGCCGAACACGCCGTATGGTTCTGATGATTCGGATGGCGACGACGAAGATGAGCGCAACAAAGTCAGCATGGCTAATGGATCTATGCCGAAGACGAATGGGCTCAGGACGTCGCCGCAAACCATGATCAACCTCTCTGCCGCACACGCCAACCAAGACAGTACCCTCCACCAGACGCCCGGCCAAACAACTCCCGCGAATGCAAGTCTACCACCCACACCGGTCGCCACACAGCCCTCCACGCCTGGCCCAACCGTCCGAGCACCCCCCGCCACAGCCATAAAAACCCGCCTCGCAATGTCCTCCAAGATATCCTACTTCAGTGACCGCATCCTCACCCCCGAAATGATGCGTGCGATGATCATCCTCTACATTGGTCCGCACCACCGCCCAGACTTCACAACCGACTACCTCCTCTCTCCGTTACTCGCACCAGAGTCGCTCCTCGCAAAGTTCCCGCGCACGTGGATGCTGACGGGTGAGCGCGATCCGCTCGTAGACGACACGGTCATCTTTGCAGGAAGGCTACGCCAAGCGAAGCGTGCGGAGTGGGTTGCGGCGAAGGATTTGGGATTAGACTGGGCGCGGGGTGAGTTCAGAGAAGGGGAGTGGGTAAATGTCGATCTGGTGCCGGGCATCAGTCATGGGTTTTTGCAGTTTGTTGGCGTTTTCCCAGAAGGCTGGAAGTACATTTTCCGGTGTGGCAAGTGGATCGCTGAAGCGTTTGAAGATGCGACAGATGGGCGGAGGGGGGATGATGAGACGCCCATGTACACGCCTGCTACCGTGACTGCGACGCCGCGGCGACCACGCGAAAAAGGGGGTGATTATTTTGGCACAGTGGGCTTGCAGGATGCGATTGATGGCTTGACGTCTCCGCAGTCTCAGCGTAAGAGACACCATCGGCGTACGAACACGGCGTCTTCGGCAGAGGAAGATAGGCCGTTGGAGATGACGGTGCTGAACAAGGGGAAGAGGAGTCCGGTACAGCAGAATGGGTCTGGTGTGCGGGGGAGTATGAGGGGGAGGACAAGGAATGATAGAGGGAGACGGAAGAGCTTGGTTAGTCTGGCGAGCGAGGATGATTTGTTGGGCAGGAGGATGAAGAGTTTGACTGGGGGGTTGGGAGGTGATGGGGTGTCGGATGTTGTTTGATGCATGGGTCTAGCGAGTATGTTTGCATGTATAGATTTATCCAGCAATATGTTGTTGTTTTTACAAAGGAGCTTGTTTACCAAGTCATACTCATGTGCTAATACCTAGCGTAAAGATGTATAGCGTTGTCTCTGTCCATTTCAGATTAGAGACATCTACATATATCGTTACGGTGGGATCTAGTTCTTTTCCTACGGATCAAAAAAGACATCCCGCTCATCCTTCCACCAAGCCTTTTCCTTGTTCCTTTCCATGGTCTTCAAGAACTCCATAATCGGCATCCGCCCCATCGGACACATGAACACCCCTCTCGCCGTCCACTCACACAAAAAATCCCGATACGCCTCGTACCCCGGCGGCGTAACCGGATTCCCCAATCGCGCACCCACATCCTCGACAACAACCAGCCTCAACGCATTCCTCCCCACCTCGGCCATATGCTCCAAAATCTCCTTTGTATTGAACACCTTTCGCTCAAGCGAAAGCCTCTTCAACTCGCTCCTCAAACACTTCTCCAACACCCGCGCCTCACAGCTCTCCACAGGATTATCCAAACTAAACCCATACGGCAGCATGGCCCAGATCCTCTTGGGCACTTGCATAAACGCGACTGCATCGTCATACCGAACTCGCACTCTGATCTCCTTGACCTGCCGATCCGTATCCCAGTCCTGTGGTATATCACGGAACCATCCACTATGCGGCAGCGTCTGCAGCCTCACGAGCCAGAACACAGTTGCTTCTTTTTCCAGCCGGTGCATGCTGATTTTCCAGCGCCACCAGGGTAATTCATCAGGCCGCATCACGGCCGTTCGATCTACGCGCAGAGCAGTGATGTGTTTGCATTCCATGCAGCGAAAAAATTTCGTTAAAGGGTCTTTCTCGCCCGGAAGCAGTTTGCCGCGACCCGCGCTCGAGTCGACGTGCTGCGTTAGGCACTCGAGACAGAGAAAGTGGCCGCACGGGAGGCGACACGCGTATTCGCTCTCGGTGAACCAGGTGCGGCTACATGCTGGACATACGTCGGCGAGATACTTTGCTTGTGCGGGTGGGGGTGGCGTGTCACGGTATATGGTGGCGAGGGCTTCGATGTCCGGGCGCGGGCGCCAGGTGATGAGGGGCGGTGCGATTTGCAGGACGTTGTCGATTTGGTCGCGAGCGTGGAAGAAGGCCCGGTCGTAGCTTGCTTGGAAGAGGTTCTGCGAGGCTCTGTTGTTAGTTTTGTGCGTGGGTAGTCATGTCCATAGCCTCTGTCCCCCATCTCTGTTTCTCTCCCCTGTCGACACGCACAAGACCATGAGACTTACGTGTAAGCGCATCCACCAACAATCATACTCCTTCCCCCGAACCATCGGCGGCATCATCCCCCTCCACTCCCCACACGGAATAACATACCTCTCTTCTTCCTTCCCTAGCCCCTTTTTATCCCCATCCCCATCTCTTCCTGCCCCTCCCCCAAGCACAACAACACTCCTCCTCACAACCACAAAACACATACCCTCTCCCTTCCTCAGTTGAAACTTACCCGCGTCCAACACCGTATTCCCCACATACAAACTCACCCTCGCCATCGCCCTCGCCAACGCATTCTTACTCTCCCTATCCCTTTGCACCTCTCGCGCCGACCACGCCGCAAACGAAACCGCATCGCGAGTCGGCCGCTGCTGCTGTTGCTGCCGCGTATTCGTGATGCTAAGAAATGTATGTCCATCTGTACCCCAGGACCCGGAACCTTGGGGCCGCGAGCGTGAAGATGGATTAGACGGGGGTTGGAGGCGCAGACAGCCTGGGGGTAGGTTGCACAGCGAGGGGTAGATGTAGCGGGTTATGTGGCAGGGTTTTAGGACGGTGCCGTTGCCGTGGAAGAGGTATTCGGGGTCTGAGGATGGGGCGTGGGGATTCTTGTGGACTGCTTTTGCCATGGGTGGAGGGGGGTTCTTTCTTGGAGGGGAGATTGTGGTTTGGGCGGGGCGGGTATGTGAGGATGGGTGTTGTTGTACATGCTTATGTTTGTCCTGTGAATGTTTAGACAATCGGGTTTTACCAATTGAATAGCAGTGAACACGGGGTTGCTAAAGGTAAAAGATGTCAAGTGACGTGGGTGAGAATGGTCTATAATTCTCACGTCTTTACATTCCCCCCACAAGATCAGTGTTCTTCGTACTCTAGTCTAAACACCCCCTCCGTCTTGAAATCTTCTTCCACACCAACGTCTTAGTTGCACGTTCCCCACTTGCTCTGGCACCAGTTTGCCTTTCCACAGAAATCCTCACCGGTACCACAGAAGTTGGATCCAGAGCAGCAAAGACCAGCACCACACTTCTTGTTCACAATAGGACCACAGGTATCTCCAGCACCGGCGGTACCCTTGGGGGCGGTAGGCTCAGCAGGCGCCTTCTGGCTGTCACACTTTCCGAAGCCAGCCTGGCAGCCGGTGCCGCAGTAGAGAGCCTGGTCCTGGATGTCGTTCTTGGGGCCGCAGTGGCCGGCCGAGGAGCAGCAGCGGTAGAAGTAGCCGTTGGCACCGGCACCAGGGCAGGTTACACCGCCTTGGGCGTGTCCACAGACGTCGATCTCAGGGACGACGGCAGGGAAGGTGGTGGCAGGGGAGGTGGGTTGCCTGGTTGCGCTGGTCTTCATGGTTGTCGGGGTGGGCTTGCATGATGAAGAAGCGCCGGAGAAGGGGTGGAGGCAGGTCTTTGCGTCGCAGTGGTCGACGGTGGTTCCGCACCAGCCATACTGGGAGCCTGTCATGTATGTTAGTAGGGATTCGAGAACATGGCGTCTGGATAGAACATACAGCATTCGTTGGCAGCGCACTTGGCGTTTCCATTCTGAGGTCCGCAGTTACCAGCAAAGGCAACCGACACAAGGGACAAGAGGGCGAAAGCGGAGAAGCGCATTATGACTATGATTAAGCTATTCGGGTAATTGGCCTGAAGCGAGTGACTGTCGAAACGAGAGACGACGACGAAAGTGATGCAAGTTAAGAAACAAGAGTTTGCGATGGAGAGTAGTTCAACGGGTGGCAGCTCAGCTCTTTAATAATAACCCCCTCTCGTATTAACCCATGGCCCACGCATCCAATAAAGTTCGTCGCCTCACGGCGCTCGTACATACTCCACATGGACTGACGCTGGCCGCCAGCGTTAGGTTGGCGCTACATGAGCGCCAGCGCTGGTGCGCATGTCAGATACGGCGCTCGTGCCTGAACGCAGGGATGAGATGTTTTCCCAAAGGATGAGCGCTCGGAAATTTACCAATGGCATATTTCGGCCAGACTGATCCGGAAGGCCGGCATGATCTCACGAGGTCGAGGGCTGGCCTTGCGTCGTGATTGTGGAGGTTCCGCTGCCGTGCTTGTTGATCGCATATGCTGTGATCTACTAGATCGTCGGCGACGACAGCGTCATAGGAAACGACATTGCAGAACCGTTGAGCGCTCGATAATTACCTTTGAAAGGAGCCAGGATGCGGGTGGGTACGAGAGGGTTGGAAACCGAGGAAGGGGGGTCAGCCTTAAGAAATTAAGCACTCGCTAAAAGCTGACTAGCTGGACGGACACGATGCCGCCCCCTGAACCTTCTCTTTTACTGGGGTACAAAGCTTTGAGGCGTGAGCTTAGCAGACAGGCGAGCCCTGATGGTCTGTATGCTTGTTGGCAAGCTCGCTGCCCGTGCAACGGCGCTGGCAGCGTGTGACGTTGTTGGAGGCCTGATTGACGCTGGCCGAGTGTAGCGAGCACCAAATATAGACATTGATAGAAGATGCGCCGCATGGAGGAGGCACGTGGGCGGTACTGTAATGGAGAACTCGGCGTAGAGAAAAAGCAGCTAGTCAGGTCATGCAATGCTTGGTCCCTTCCCGATGATGGAGTTCAAGGCAGGTGCATCGGATGTGCAATATCCGCGGCAGGAGCACCACCATACGCACTGCCAGGCCAAGGAAGATACACGCAGTGAAGTCAAAGTAGTGAAAACAGAGGGCGTGGTCCATGTAGCTGAACCTTCAGGACTGCGTTTCATGCACGATGACAGTAAGCACCATGTGGCGCACGTGTACGCGCTGAAGGCTGAGAGTTTCTGTAGCAGCAACGCCTACGATGCACAGCATGCAAAAGATATCAAGGCCGGCGGTAACGCGCACTGCATACCAAAAAGATGTCGCTGCGAGCGTATGCGGCCTTTCTGCTTTTGAAGTTCTCGGGTACTGCTGTCACCGAGGCCCAACCAAAAACCTACCAAGAATGACCCTCTTGGCTCTCCAATGCCATGCCTCAACCACCTCCCACGCCGCACAAACAGCAAAAAAAGATGGTTGTTTCCGACACCGGGAATCTGATTGATTGTTAGAATGATGAGTCGAACTCTATTGAGTTGGATGAACTTACCGAACCCGGGCCTTGCCGGCACTGTACAGTGAACTGACTCTGCAAGATGAGAGCGGCAAATCCTAGCCACTAGACCATATCGGACTTTGATGGAGGTCTGGGAAAATGGTGATGATATGATGATGGGTGTGGCGATAATTGATGTGGTGGTGAGTGGGGCGGGCAGTGGAAGAATTTTGCAAAACTCACCAATGAACATTAGGCTAGCGGAAACAAGATGCGACTGAACTTGAGCAATGGGTGCTGGGCAACAATCCCTTGTCGTATTTAGACAATACAAACTCTAATTGGGTGGGAACAACGGGCTGAGAGCTACAGGCATACGACTGGAACTTGGCTCACTGAGAACTTGAAAGAAGCGTCTGCTAGGCAAGGCTAGTACGACCATATCCCAAGTGAAGCATGCATGTTGCCCAACTCATTCTAGTATGCGCCTTCCGTTGCTATTCAAAGTTGCGCCATTCTGTGTCGTCGTGCGGTTTGAGTACGGCATCACGCTTGTACCATGCAAACCAAGCAATGACCACTGTGATGATCAGCACCAGGGCCGTCGTCGCTTCGGTCGACATGATCGGGGAGGCGCTCGACAGTCAGAGTTCCGACTTGTCGCTGAGGGGAGGGATTTGTTGATTGAGGTAGGACTCGAGGTGATCGATCTCGTCAGGATCAGCGGAATGCACGAGGTTTCTATACTTTGTCAGTGGTGTGTCCCTCTCTCTACACACACGACGTACTTGTAAGTCCTGAAGTCGACCTTGAAGCCGTGCTTCTCCAGTTCTTCAGCGCTCAGCTTTCCCCACTTGTGCGCAACAACTTGGTCAGCGTCGCCGTGGCCCATGAAGATAGGTGTCTTCTGGTTGGGGTTCTCGGTGGGAATCATGTCTTTGATCTTCTTCTGCAGCAGGAGGTAGCAGCTCAGGCCGAAGATGCCTCCAAGCTGTTCCTTGTATGTCACACCCGACAGCAGTGACATGGCGCCGCCTTGGGAGAAGCCGCCAACGACGATGCGGTTTGCGGGTATGCCCTTTGCGACCTCTTGGTCGATGAGGGAGTGGAAATACTTCTGGGACTCGAGGATGCCCTTTTCGTCTTCTTCGCGGTCGTCGAGGGTGCTGAGTGACTTGATATCGTACCAGCCTGGCATGCGCATGCCCATGTTCTGTAGAGTCGCATATCAGCGCCCGTGCTGTGTGTTGGCGTCGGTGGGTGGTGGACGAACCAGCGTGATTGGGATGCTCGGAGCATTGGGGAAGATGAAGGAGACCTCCTCGAACTTGCTGCGCCTGCGCCAGTTCTCGGCGAGGAATATCCTATGTCGTTCAGTGTCTAGGCCTCAGATGGTGTTAAGGGCTCCCTACCAGCCAGCCCCGCTGTCGCCCAGCCCGTGCGCGACGATGACCGTGGCCGTGTGTCGCTTGAGCGCGGGAACAACCAAAGGCGCCTTGTGGGACATGATGAAGTCGTCTGGAGTCGTGGGTTGATAATGGGTGGTATCGATAGCGGTGCGTGGGGTAGCTCTGGTCAGAGGTGACGGACTCGCGCCAGAGTGGACCTCGGTGCGCGCTCTGGACACGCGCTAAGGCAGGGTCAAGGGTCAAAGCTCCAATCATCGTCATCGACGTCATGATACTCGCCTTCACCCTTCAGCATCAGCCTCCCCCTTTCCATTGCCTTTCACTTGCTTGAGGTTTGCAGCTCGCAAGACACCTCAGAATAACCCCTTCCATCACCCGTCTTTCATCCCTCTGTTTGGCGTCATTCTCCCACCATTGCATTCAGGCTTGCTCATAAGCGACTGCTGGCATTGCGCCCAAGCCTCTTGACGATCGAACTCAATCAACTCGGCGTATCCACTGTATCAAGCATGGCACGAGCAACGAGGAGCTCTGCCAGGGCCCGTGTCGTGCCTGAGCAAGTACAATTGTCCAGTCCACCAACTACCCCCGAAGCGACCAACACGCGAAAGAGGAAAGCAGTCAAGGTCGAAGAGTCGCCAGACGCAACGACCAAGAAAGCTCCCATTACACCCAAGAGGACAAAACGTGCCAAGAAGTCGGCAGTAAAACAAGAAGACATCAACCAGCTCCCACACAACCTCGGTGCTATTCCAGATGTTCCCGTCAAGAATGAGCAAGACGAGAGTGAGACTCCAGCAAAGAAGCCTAGGAAGTCTGCAACGCCCAAGAAGCCTGCCAAAGCCGCAAAGCCAAAGAAGGAGGAAGTCGACGACCTCGTTGCCAAAGCGACTACCACCACCGACGCGTCACCCAAGAAGAAGACTAAAGCAAAGACAGGTGGTTATGGCCTTACTCCCGGCCAGACACCATACCCAAACTACCCCCATCCCACAGCCGAAGAGTGCGAAGAGGTGACCCGTCTACTCTCCAAAGTCCACGGCAAGATCGAAGCACCCAAGACCATCCCCGCGCCATCTCTCGACGTTTCGGGTTGTGGAGAAGTACCGTCCGTCCTCGATGCCCTCATCCGAACACGGCTTTCGGCCGCAACATCCGGCACCAACTCTTCCCGTGCATTCGCCGGCCTCGTCGCCAAGTTCGGTATTCTGAAAGAAGGCATTGGTAAAGGAAGCGTAGACTGGAATAAGGTGCGGCAAGCAGACCAAAAGGAAATCTTCGAAGCAATCAAGAGCGGCGGCCTCGCAGATGTAAAGAGCAAGGACATTAAGAAGATCCTCCAGATGGTCTGGGAAGAGAACCAAGCACGACGCGACGAGCTCCTGTCTTCTTCAAACAAGGTACCGGGTGAAACAAACGAAGCCGAAGGAGAAAAACATGACGAGATTGAAAAAGCGGACCAGAACATCGTCTCGCTAGACCATCTCCACCTACTCTCCAACGACGACGCTTTCAACGCGCTAACCAAATACCCCGGCATTGGTCCAAAAACCGCGTCCTGCGTGCTCCTCTTCTGCCTCCAACGGCCCTCCTTCGCAGTCGACACCCACGTCTTCCGCCTGTGTTCATGGCTAGGCTGGGTACCGCCCCCAGGCGACGACAGAGGCCTTCCGCCCGGCAAAAAGGGAACTTTTGCCGGCCCAACACGTAACTCGACATACGCGCACTGCGAAGTCAGAGTCCCAGACCACCTCAAGTACCCGCTCCACCAACTGCTTATCAAGCACGGAAAGAGTTGTCCCAGGTGTCGTGCTATAACGGGTGAAAGCAGCGAAGGGTGGGATGAAGGGTGTCCGATTGACCATTTGGTTCAGAGGACTGGGGTGAGGAAGGGGGCTGGAGAGAGTCCTGTTAAAGGCGGGAGCGCGAAGAAGGGTAAGGGTAGGAGGAAGGTGGTCGAGTATGTTGAGAGTGACGCGGTGAGTAGTGGGTTGAGCGATGCGGAGAGCGAGGTGTTGAGTGATGTTGTGAGTGATGCCGAGGTGGAGGTGACGGATGAGGAAGAATCGGCGTCTGAGTGAAGGAGACATGTACTTTTCGGTTTTGTTGGCGTATGGCATTTCGGATATAGTACGGCGGGACTCAGCGTGGTAAACAAGGAATTTCTTTACATGTACACTATTTCTCATATATATTCTTCGAATCTAGCAAGACACATTACATTCCTACACCATTTTCATATTCGCTAGTGATCAAACGAGGTAAATGAATACAACAAGGCCGGGTAGAACAAAACGATAGTAACTAGCAATCATCAAGCACAGCTGCTAGTGGACTATTCTTGGATCATCAAGACGCTGTATTTATCCTTTCGTTTTCAGACAGTTATAACAGTGTCCGAGTCATGGCTGCGCAAGCCTATGCCTGCCTTACAAAGCATCGGCATACCATCTATCATACATTGAAAAAGCCCATATCCGAGCGAGGTAAAAGAAACCGCAGAATATTACAAATACACCTAGTTGCCAACCTGAATCGCGTAGCCACCATCAACCGTAACCGTCTGACCATTAAGGTACTGGCAGCCAACCGCGAACAGGATCGCCGCAGCCATATCCTGATCCTTTCCAGGACGTTGGGCCGGCAGACCCTCCTTGTGGTCCTTTGGCATCTCGCTCTTCTGGTTATCATCTCTGCTCTCCTGGGTCGTCATCTCTGACGGGAAGACACCAGGTGCAATAGAGTTCACTCGCACCTTGATGCCGTTCTTGGCAATCTCCGACGCGAGCATCTTGTTCAAATGTATCGCGGCGCCCTTGCTGGAGTTATACGCAAAGTGGCCTTGTGAGATGCGGATGTGGCCTGAGATGGATGAGATGTTGATGATGGTGCCTGAGTAGCCGGGGTGTGATTCTGTGGACTTTTGGAGGAGAGGGAGGAAGGCAGTGGACATGAGGAAGGGGCCGACAACGTTGGTTTGGTACACGTCCAGCCACTCTTGCTCGGTTGTGCCGTCGAACAGCTTGTCGACTAGCTCTTCAGCGCTTCCTTTTACCTCGGTCTTGCCCGGTGCGATACCGGCGTTGTTGACGAGGATGCATAGGCACTTCTCCTTTGACTCGATCTCTTTCTTGATCTTTGATACGCCCTCCTTTGTGCTGACGTCTCCTACAATAGGAATGATCTATTGGTAGCCCGTTAGTACGTATCCGATATGTATAGCGTGTGTCGAGAACTTACCTGACCTGCAATGTTCTGACCGTGTGCCTCAACGACTTTCTCGAGCTTCTCCTCTGTTCGTCCAACAATGTATACCTTGGCTCCGTTGACAGCAAGAGTCTGGGTAATCATGAGACCAATTCCTGAGCCACCACCGGTGACCAGGGCGACCTTGTCCTTGACAGGAAAGACCTTGTCCATCGTGAGCTCTGGGTTGTTGGTAGGAGCCATGTTGTTTGCGTAGTTGCGTTGTTGACTAGGTGACTGAAGTTGATTGATAAATTGTTTCGTGCGTTCAATTGATCGCATACGCTTTGGGAGTGTAGAGAGTAAAGAGGGGAAAGGTTGTGGTGCACACGTCGTGATATAGCGGGCACACGGTCTGACGTCACGGTATGAGCACCGCGATGCAAAGCGCGTCAATGTGACGTGTGGGGTGCTCAGCGACATGGCGAAAAGTCTGTGTCCAATTTTCAAAACAATGGAAATCTGGCGGATCGAATCTAATAGGAACAATCTCTGGATTGACGGGAATGGCACACAGAACGCCGTTTTCGACGCGTTGATGAGGGCCTCGAACGCTGGTGGTCATGATTGCATCACTGCTACGGGAGATCGACCCGCACGCGCTGTCACGTTTTGATCATCGCGTCCACTTGGTATGAGTCTATTATCTAGTGCGTTACCAGTGTGAGAAAGCTCGTCTTTGAGATTGCGCACCGTGATAGACGGCAGAGACTAGAGGATTGAGGTTGAGATATTGAAAGCTATCGCCAAGGACGGTTGATGCTAGACATGCAAAAAGCAAAAACAGCGCAATAGCGGACAGATAAAACGGGAAAGTTCGTTGTAGTATGGTGCCTGTAGGGATATGAATTGGTTGCTATGCATTAGTTGTTCTCTGGTGACTGTGATGACTGTACCACAAGTCTGCCAATAAAATCATCTCACCAATACCTACTGTTGTCTCTGATGGGTAACAGATCCTAGATCCATACACCAAATTTCTTACAAGAAGCTGGTTACGCCTGCTCGAGATCCAGATCCACAAGCCACGGCGCGTTCCATGGCTTATACGTTACGCTCATGATACTGGCGTTGACCATCAATGTCTCCCGTCCAAACTCGACCACGTCATCACTACCCTGACCAATGTCAACACTCGCTGCTCTTTGGTCCATGATTGCTTCCCAGTCAAGAGGTACAGCATCGGCGGCTTCGATATGCTCTTCAATCTTGACATCCAGCTGAGCGCTGTTGTTCCACCGTACTTTCTGCGCACCCCAGCCCTCATGTATATGGCCAAAGCAATAGAGTCTGGGTTTGCAGCGTCGAGCTGCTCGTAGGAGATGCTCGCAACCGACGTGCTGTCCTGTTGTTGTCGCGTCCAGGACACCCATTGGCGGCCCGTGGGTCATCATGACATCGATGTTGGGGAAGTCTGGGACAGGGTTCTCGGCGATGGGTCTGGCGTTTGGTGTGCACTGGTGGGAAGGGTTGAAGCGGTCTTCATTGCGAAAGTACGGAAAGGCAAAGTCGCAGAACTCTGGTTGGTAGGGGGATGCGTAGACCTGAAAGTTGTTAGTCTCGAAGATAGTTGAACTATTCCAATACGCCTACCCTGAGCTTCGCCCCGTTCCGCAGCTGGAAAGTATGCGTTCCTTCTTCCAGATAAGTCACACCAGCCTTCTTAGCTCGCTCGCCCTTCCACATGTCTCTCGCCTTCGCGGGTAGGTCTTTGTCGTGTCTGCCTCTGTGCATGTGTTCGCCTTTTCTGGCATAGTATTCTTCATCCAGAGTGATGTCATGGTTACCAGCTATCACGAGTTTCAGATGCGCATCGATACTCTCCAGCATACCAAGAGTCTTTTCATACTCTTCCAAATGGCCGATCATGGTCAGATCGCCGCAATGTAGGAGCACATCTGCCTTGGGCAGCGGTGGACGGAAGGGGGCCCCATTGTCTCCAATGTTATCAGTGGGGGCAACGGAGTGCGTGTCTGAGATGACGAGGAACCGAGTCCTGACGTGGCCTGGCTTTGTCGGTGTGGTTGTGGTTGACATGATGGGGTCCTGGAGCTCCATGAGGGGTAGCGGGGTTGGCAAGTGGTAACCCTAACAAATCGCGACTGCGTGCTGCGACCAGCCACTTCACCATGTATACACCAACGAGAACACTACCTTCGCTGTTGAAAGCGAGTCCGCCATTGTCTTGTCCCTGGGTAAGATCGCGACATTCCGTTTGAGGCGAACACATCATCCTACGTACGCGTTCGACTGCGCAGTCACGCTATCGCTCTCTTCCGATGTGCTCACCATTTGCGGCGCCGATGGAGAAGTCGCGTGCAGAAACACGATTGCTCTTGTTGTGCGCACCGAGGTTGATTACAGAGAAACGCGACGGACACGAGTTGTGGGTATCCTTGCCTCACTCTCCTAAACTTACCCCATTGGATTGTGTCGGACCAGTGTCACGCCATTCTTGCGAGGCGCCCTACGCCAATTTTAACCCAGCCACATGTGCAGCAAAAGAACTTCTCGACTCCTCTCGTTAAGCCCGGATTATTCCCTGGGCATCCATGAATAGCGGGAACGCCCGTTGGCATACCCTAGCATCTGGACGTGGTACTGTGACTGCTACAACAGGCGTTAGGACAGAACTCAACCGTTCTTGATTGACGCACAGCGATGTAATGCAGATGCAGTTCCTAAAAAAACCGGCTCATGCTCTTCAAAAAGCAAGGTCTTACGTCAGAACACATCCCGTGTACATTAGTAACAAAGAGGGCGTCGTCCGGAGATCCCTCGCTGAAGAATACCCATAGATGCTAATACTGCAACGCTACCTGCTAACCACGCAATACAGTGATCGTATACCGAGATACCATCCGAAATCAAAGGTGGCTTATGCGACCCTTCCCGAGCTTGCCGCGTAAAAGCGCGGTAAGCAAGATCCTGCATATTACCCTACCGACTACGGTACGCTCTTATACGCAAACTGGGCCTTGAACTAGGATCAGCACAGTACCACTAGGGCAACGCACGTAAAGGAAGATTGCTGTCCTTGCGATGCGATTTCAGAGTCACACCGGAATCTCGGGCTCGGAGCATACGCGGAATGCGGTGTTCGGCGCAGTGGAGCCTGTCCCGAGACTACACGACATGCTGCTCCTACCGGACTGCGCCGATGAGGTGCTTATCGTTCGACGTTCGCAGTTTTGTTAAAATTTCAATTCTATGACTGAGCGTCAGATGTTTCAGTGAAGCTCGCGGATGCGGCAGGCTCAGCTAGCCGTGCCAATTATGGTTGGGGAGTACATGGATCCACATGTCACTTTCGATTTTGGGTTTACCGTACAGCTACTGGAAGCATCTTGACTTGACGAGCCACTACACCGGAACCTGGCACATCCTAGTGGTGGATTCTCAGCAAGTCACAAGGACCTATTACCTACTCTGTTGGCTGTGCAGTTCTCGAATCGTCGATACAATTACGTCCTCGTATCTTTGCAATATTAATGCCTTGGTCTTTCCGAGCGACACCGATACACCAACCACCATACACCAACAAGTACCTTCCCCAATACACGAATCGACAAAGTCTTGATGAACGCCCCGAGCAATGCGCAGGGAACCAATACCGAACGTACCGACAATTCTCCACCACAAAACACCATGCCGTACACAAACTATTTCGACAACCCCTACCTCAGCGAGCCAGTTCCGGACTACTCGCTCAACACCTTTTTCGACTCCGACTCATTCTTTGATCAAGCCTTAACATCAGTAGAGGGTGTAACCGATACGTCAAAAGCACAAGCAATATTCACCTCGACTTATTCCGCGACAAACATTCCGTCGAGAAGCAACGAACAACCTATGACGCAAACATTCAATACACACCCCAGTCAATCCGGACAATATCCATTCGGCTTCGCGATAGATAAAAGGCAAGTCGAGCCGAACGAACCAGACAGCTTCTCCCCTACAAGTACGATCTCGCAACCCTCGTCGCTCGGTGGGGACGCGCCGCAACCGCTCATATCGCCGTCCCTTTCACCCCACATGTTGAAGCGCGAATCTCCATCATCGCCAACCTCTGCGTCTGAATCGTCTACCCCCAAACGCCCCACGAGGAAGCGGGGTCGACCGAAGATGGACCGTAGTAACACCGACAACGAAATCATGACCTCTCCAACCACTACAAAGTATCAGCGCGCGAAACGTCTACCGCACAACCAGGTTGAGCGCAAGTATCGAGAAGGGCTCAACTCGGAGCTGGAGAGGCTGAGACAGTCTGTGCCGATTCTCAGACAGAGCGACGAGGCTGGTGCTATAGGGCAGCCGAAACCGAGTAAAGCCATGATTTTGGCATCAGCGATTGAGTATATCCAGAGTATTGAGAAAGAGAGGGATGCACTGATTGAGGAGAACGATAGGTTACGGCGGGAGAGATATGAAGCGCCGGCGCAAAACAACTGGGATGGAATGAACTTCTGAGGCATGTTTTTTGACGGTTTCTGGAAACGTTATCATCATGTTGCTGGGTCGCAGCGCAAGAGTCGGGTATTATAGAAGGTGTTTGCGTCTTTGGTTGAGCATCGAGATTGTATACCCTTGAGTACGATCGTATGCATAGACTGTACATTACGATACGACCAACCCCTCTGGAGATGACGGCGTTATGCTAGCTAGAGACAGCTTAATGATCAAATATATATCAGTGCGAATAATGTAATCTTAGATAGCTCAACGACAATGTACTGTTAGCTCGAGTCATATATGCAGTCAAGTCTAGCGTCCTTGTGAAGATGGTTGAGTTCAGCGTATACTTGGAGATTTCGCAGGAAACCTTGAAGCTTTCTCACGAGAAACGGACGCGGTCAGGGTGCTATGATTGTTTAACGCAGGTTCAGTAAATATAGTGCGCAATAGCAGGTAGACTCATAATTAGGTAGCGTGAAAAAGACCGTTAGGGTCCCGAGTAATGCAGCGGTCCAACCGTCACGGATGATGTAGCAGGCATACCTATACTAGCGATCAACATAAAATACTAGTGTTCGCACTCAGGCTCTGTAGAGAGTTTATTTGCAAAAGTTATTGTTGGTGAGGTGTAGCAATGCTTCCAAACTTTGGTTGGGGTCTAACGCGGGGTTTTCCCAGTTCGGGCTCATTGCAGAGTTTTTCTTCTTTCACCCCACTTCGCTACGAGACTGTACCACCCAGACGTTCCGACAAAGAAGACGATCACTCGGGTCGTCATTGTTGAAAATTGAAAATACGAATATAATTGTTGAGATTTGCTAGAGTTCCATCAATCATCAGATTACTTCAAATCGCCCGGCTAGCTCAATCGGTAGAGCGTGAGACTCTTAGCTTTCACGTCCTGAAGACTCGATTGGTTATCTCAAGGTTGTGGGTTCGACCCCCACGTCGGGCTTGAGTATCTCTGTTTTTGTTTTTGTATGCTGCTGTCCGGATAGGGGTGGTGGTGGTGAAGGATAGATAGACTTGCTTGCTTTTTTTACACTTCCCGCCAGACCACCCATAATGACTACGATAACGATGCCCACGCCTTATCTGTAGAGTTGCGCCTTGGGTATATGCTTCACTTTTTTTTGTACTCCCATCTAATGGTTAGAAGAGCTCCAGAGTACTTAGTCGTCTGTGTTCGATGTTGTTAGACTTCTACTTGATGTTTCCAGGTGTTTGACCTAATTCCGTAGTACTACCTCTTTCGCGTAAAAAAAGCTAAATAGCTGGTGCGGCGCGATAATTTAGTAGAAAACGTCCCAAATATACCTTGTGAACCTTTTGCAACAAAGTCGAATGTATGCAGAGCAACAATATACGCTACTTAGTAGGAGAGTGTAACGTCCAACCTGCTGTAGGCCTAGATGAGGAAGACCTTTCTTCACACTGGCAGATACCTAAAGTCGAGCGTGAACGAGATTTCTACTGAGTGAATGGATCGCTTTCGTCATGATGTCCCTTTTAACCACTACTATCTTGATTTCCGCTTCGAGACGAGCTACCACCGATTTACAAAGGCAGTGTGCTGACGAGAGTACAGATTCGGAACCAATCTCCAGCTTGCATGTAATACTATCGTAAAACTTAGACGATATCATAGAAGATTATGTGAAGTATGATAGATTTCGTTCTTCATGCAATATAGTGTGCGGCAGAATCGTGACTATAGGTACGTTCTGCTATCGCACAAATTTAAGGATTCTACCACCTCACTTTAGTATGGTTGGTTCTGTAAGACCACTGCTTGGTTACATGAGATAACATGCGCGTGATCTCTAGCCTCATTCACGAGAAAGTTCAAGTCATCTCGATACTATGCATCACCAAGCGCTTGAACGGTCCTAGTCACGAAGACTTATTGGTCATACACGAATACGGTGCCATCTCTTTCTGTAGCTCCACTTCAACACCCAAACAAGCCTTTCACGAAGCTGTAGAGATCAGCAAGCGTGGACTGTCAAGTCAAGTAGGCACCGGCGACGTCTGCAGCCGGTGGAAGAACATGCAGCCTACAACCCACATCAAGCGCTGGCAGACATCTGCTAGTGTCTTGTGCTATTCGGGCCTTCTTTTCGACGTCGAGTCTTTGGAATCATATGCGCTAGGATGATTTGTTACCGATGTTTGAGATGCAAGGGGTCTGAGGAGAGAATGGGAAAAGAGTCGTGCGACATTTTACATTAGTGGAGACCTGAAGATCTTCACAGTCTTTCGCTTCTGCTGCAACGACGCAGTACTATGCACAAAAGACCATCTTCGCATATGAATTTCCACATCCACAGGATTCACCGATATCAAAATGGTAAGCACCCTTGAAAACGACCTGGACCCTCCATCTTCCCTACCCTCTGGTTCAGCCGTGTCGTTACGATAAACGGCACATGCACATCACTGCCGCGTGCAAGTACGATAGCAACCGCAAGGCGTCTAGCTCTCCAACAGCCCAACGCCTGGGTCCCATGGCGCGCGGAAGTAAGTTTGCGCAATACGCCATGCGTGAAGCCAAGAGTGTGGAGTGCATGCCACGCACCTGTACGAGATGGCACGAAAAGCACGACGAAAAGGTCCGAACGCGCATGATGCGTCTGTAGCGGATCCAAAGCAGCAGCGTCCAGTGCCTGTATCTAATGCATGCCGTATGTGCTGTTGCTGTACTTGATGTGGGATTGGGGCGTAGCTCGGGAATCCTGCCAGGATCGGATGGAAGGATGTAGCAGTCGACATGGAAGATGGACGGCTAATGCTGCAAATGGTGGTCTTGCGGCGCAGTGCAGGATAGGCGCATTGCATACAAGTCACGCCGCCTTGTTGGTATGCAGTTTAGATTGTTTGATAGTCGTAAAGGTTGGGTCAGCGATGCAAGAGAGAGGCTATTGGTTGGAGACGGGACATGTAGTGGCTGCATGCTCTCCGACTCGTTGTATATGTCTCTGCAGCCTCTTAGCATACATCGAGAGGCTGGCTGCATGCGCCGACGCTTGATACTCGCAAATTAAGCCTGGATCATAGAAACGGCGTCAAGATCAGGCGGAACGGGAGGTACGGTGCGCATTCAATGACTGACAGGAAGCACGGATAGGCGGATCTGACAAGGGTCAGTTTCCGCGGCTTTAGACGCGTGAATTTTCCATGAGTAACAGTGCAGAGACTGGAACTGTTGAGCGTGCGTAGGTTCGGCGAAGTAGAGGATAGTGTTCCCAACTCGGCACGCATCCATGGACGTTCTTTGCCCTGCAGAAGCGAATGCGACTGCGATTGCAACACCTGTGGTGACCTTCCGGTGCAGGGGTCAGATGCCGGTAACTGTCACGCGGCAACGGCCGGTTTTTACGACGCTAAGAAGGTGGTAGTATTCGTGGTGGAATGTGATGACAGCATAGTGGTGGGTGTGTGTGCGGACAGACCGAGGATGGTGAGGATCAGGGTGGATACAGTACTAGCGACGGAAGACAACCCGCCAGCACGCCAAACCATGACAGGACAACCCAATCGTGCTCCAGTCTTCTGTATGGGAGAAATGTGCGATTGGATGCCTAGACTCGCCCCCGAATCCTACTAGAAATCCTGAACTTGTATCACCAGGAGATGATGTAACATTGTGCGGCGAGTGAGTCGGCCGCGCATAGGGCTGCAGTGGAGTGCGTGTACATTTGCGTAGCGTTGGAAGTCTGGGCGCACGAGGTTTGCATGTGCTGAGTGGTTCGTCAGTCTCACTGAAACTTGCGAACATGTTGAGCACCACCTCGTGTACGTAACCACGCCTGATACGACTAACGTGGTCGCTGCGAACTAGCAATTTTTGCGCACGTTTCTCCACAGACACCCTGGACGACGGCTGCAGTAGCCGCTGCTGGGAATAAGCAGCAGTGAATGCACCTTTTCGCATCCATGCCATGAGACCAGTGCCCACCTTCATGCTCTCTGATCCGATTTAGTTCGTATAGGCACACCTCCACCTTTGTGGTAAGAACGCCGAGAGGACTCGCAACCGAGGCCCACGAGTCAGGCGGAACGGATCAGCAAAAAAAATGGGTCAGAAAGGATCAAGTGCCATTCCGGAGCAAACGTCGACGGGCCTCCTTCCCGGCTGTGTGGTAGCGGGGAACAAGTCGTATAGGAAAGACTGGGAGAGTGAGCAAAAGCAATTTCCGTTTGGTTCCGCTGCCATGTCTCAAGGGCCGGAATTGAAGGAGGATTACTAGGTAGTAGCCCGAGCTCCCCCTCGTGTCTTGGAGAAGCGACTAGAAAAAAGTGGATCGCCAGCAACCTCGAATGACCGAGGCTCGGATACGATATTGGAGTCGCATACGACAATCTCAAGAAGTCTAGACAGGAGGCCTGGGCGCTTGCGCAATGTCCGCAGGTTCAGGCTGGGAATAGAATGTCATTCCGAGTTCTGGGATGCCAGCGTCGCTTGCACAGTAGCTCAAACGTCATGAGAAACTCTGTTGGCACCTGGTCATATCTGACATTCTACCTGAAATGGCCAGCATAGAGGGCCGAGGTAATAATATCCTGTTTTATAGATTTTTTTTTGACGCAGGTACGGGGATGCGTGGAAACCCCCAATTACATTGCTTAACGATCGCCGGTACCATACGGCTCCAGTGCACTGTCATTCGCTAACAGCTGGCCCGTAATATCTATGCATGATACAATGGACACAAAAAACTTCATGTTTGCATTGCTGGTATTCGCGTGAAGAGTGTTAATGAGATACACCGTCCCGGAAATTACGGAGCAATAGGATTCCGTGATGCCTGTATGAGATTAGATCTGTAGAGCGTATGCCAGTGTCCCAACCATGACGTGATCCAAGCGTGAGTACGTATGCTCAGCGTTGGGCGAATGCCTGAAATTCAAGGCCAGAAAGATGATGTAAAGCGTCTGAAGCAGGAACGCCACCATGGTAAGGAAGTACCTTGTCCGGCCACCAATTGTACCTGGCGGAGTGCCCAGTGTAAATTTCGACAAGGTTTCGCATTAGTCACTCCGCGTTCTCCGTGAAACCTTACGGGTAACGCATCCTCGCGAGGACGCCACACGTGAATGACAGGAAACCGATATCGCAAACGTACCGAGGTGTTCATGTGGTCAAGTAGCAGTAGGTTGGAAATTTGGGTATCGAATTTAGCACGTGTGCTTGAGGCGTAATCAGAAGCTACATGTCGCGTTCCTCTAGATGCGATCCGATCGGTGCTGTTTATACATGTGATAGCCGGTGTGAAATGCCGACGGAGAGTGCAAAACGAAACCGCCGAAACATGGAAGATCAAGGCTTCCAAAGCGAAACTGGAATGACATGAAGAAGGCCACCTCTTACGGAGCGTTTGTAGAAATAGAAAGAATCGCAATACCAATAGCGCCCAAGATCGCGTATTGGTCCATGTAAAAAGCATAATCCTCAAACCCTGTATCGTAGTTCCAGTCGTGTTGCGCCGAATAACTCCAGGAATGATGTTTTTCGATGATCAGCGGTCACACCCCAAGGTTGTCGAAACAGTCAAGAATTCATTCCATGTGCCGCCATGGTGAAAGTGTGAACCTGAACGTGTGGCTTCTGCCGCCGCCGCCGTGGTTGTATTATCGTAAAAGGCAGTGCCGTGACTCGCGACATATCTGCGTATTTAACCCGCCTATGCTCCAGTGTAGAACTGTGGTAAGCCCTGATGATGGTATGCCATTGCTGGAGTAACCTCCTCTTGTACCCGGTCTAGGTGTCCTGGCTCTGCGTACCACTGCGCACTCATAGACCGTCCGGATGAAGGCAGTGGCGGGCCGTGGTTCGGCATTGCGTCGTACGAAGTCCAGGGAGCTGGATAATAGGAGTGATTGGGAACGACGGGTGCGGACAGAGGCGCCGATGTAGATCCGCCTACCGTGGTTGTGTGTAGGGTAGAAGGGTTTGTGTCTATGGTAGTCGGATAGGGGTATGGAGAAGTTCTTCGGTAGTTTTCTTGCTGAATGCCAAGGCCTTGACCGGAATATTGTTGGGGAAGCCCTTCTATGTTGCCGTATGACATGGAGCGCGTTGGCGGTTGGAATGGTGGTTGTTGGCCCCAGTGAGAGTCTTGGTGGCCGTAGGACATGGTCGAGCTCGTACTCATTGCGGCTGGTGTATGACCACCTGAAACGTTTGACTCACTGCCGTATGCCGAATTTGCTGTCGAAGGTGAGTTACGCCATGAAGGGCTCTCGGCTACGGTAGATGATGGTAGGAAACCGTTTGCTGGTGGCCACTGGGTTTCTATAGGAGGAGGGTATGGATAAGAAGGGTGTTGTACTGGGACTTTGTTCGTCAGCGTTTGCAAGCCTGAGACGACAGGATACATACGGCCACTGGAGACAGGCACATGGTGAGGGTCGCTTTCGTGTTCGCCGTGGTACCCAAAGCTTGGAGGCTGTCCGTTTGATGTAGATGCGGAGAATGGTGTGCGGAACTCGCCCATAGCATCGCTGTGCCGAGGTGAAGTAGCTACTGGCGTAGCTGGCTGTACTGCACTACCCGATTTCGACGAGATAGTTGGGACATGCGGCAGATCGGGGTTATGCTCAACTGGGTAGAAGTTGCATTCTTTTTTCAGCCGGATGCAGTTGGAGCAACGGCCTGCAGGGTCATCGGGAGCTAAGAGACACCGTATCTTTCTGCGTCTGCAATGACCTACCCTCACCAGTTAGTAATCAAATAGGAAACTACCATGGGGTTCCGTTTCTTGACTTACCACATGCCACCGATGTTCTATGATATCCCAACTTGTTCCGCGGCTTGTTACTTGTTGGCGACAGGTCACCTGGGTTCCCAAGTGCTAAGTGGCGCATGTGTGGAGTCGATGAGGACTTGCGGAGTTCACCCGCTTTGCTACTCTTTGAGGAGCGTCTTTTCTTACTCGAATGATGAGGTTGAGCAGCGGGTTCTTGACCAGTGGAAGAATCGGGAACAGAGTCGAGTTGGTCCGTGGGGCTTGGTGTGGAAGCTGTGTCGGCGGCATAGGAACGAGCAAACCCAGAGCTATGGTTCGGGGGGTTGAAGGACATGGTGTCTTGAACGGGCTGTAAAAGCAATGACTGCTCTAATCTAGATGCCGTCTTCTTCGCGCGGCGTTCAGTTCCCACAGCCATGTGAGGCGCACTGTTGTCGCAAGATCCGAATATCAATTACACGGTAATGCGGCAGCGCATTGAAGGACCTGAGGGTATGAGCATTTAATGTTTAGAGTTCGACAAGGCCCCACAAAGATCCATGATGGACAGGAAGCTAAACAAGAGGACGTACCTGGGAGGTCAAACAGGGCGAGTTTTCAAACGCTGGAGCCGGCACTACCGAGATGTTGGCCGCGGGAGCAGACGACGGGACAATGGCTGATCTACCGTACCATGGGATTCTCGATCTAATCAATGCTTCCAGAGGCGCACTGACAGGCCAGCAGGGGTCAAGAGGTAATGAAAGTCAACCCAGGTAAATAACCAAGTAGCAGAAGCGATGGTGAAGCAGTTGCGCACCGACAGTGACAGCCAATGTCAGCTAGTCGTTACCACGGCTGTTGGTTAGCGGGGGCGCATTGCAATCTTGAGAACGAACAGGCGCCAAAAGCAAAAGCCTGCATACCTACGAAAAGAAGTAGGGACTGGATATAGAAATTTCGACGACGCTGTTTGGTTGACTGGGTGGATGATTAAAAGTGGCGAAGTATATCCGCGCTACTCTGCAACCGGATTGCTGCGTTGGAGCGCCTCTTGCACCTAAGGATTTCACAGGGTTCATCAATGCTCCTTCCTCACAAGCACAAGATCAACTTCTAGAGGCCAAGCGACCAGGTTGCTGTTGGTGGGCCCGCTTGGACCAAGTGATGTGCGGGATGGATGGGTGTGCAGGCCAGCACGTCCGAGCGTCATGACTCGATGGCTCAGACCCTTCGCACAGTCGCTGTTTGGGATCCTCTGCCTGTCACGTCTCGACGGTGTGATGCGATGACAGCCAGCGGTAGCCGCCTAGCGTCAGCGGCGGCGCGATCCACTTTGTGTCGCTCTTGCGTGCGCAAAAGTGTCTAGTCAAGCCACTGTATTGATAGCCGGCGATTGGTCAAGACGGTTGTAATGTATATGCCCTGGTTATCCCGATTTCCTCGACGCGTATGTAAGGGGCCTCTACCAAGGCAGCATGTACAATACTGCAGGACCATGCAAGCTGTGAGGTTAATCTAGCATGGCTCTGTGCGTACAAACGTGGCCGGGGAAGCGTGGTTGGGCCAGGGTGGGATTCAACAGTGTCCGGATCTAAGATGACGGAGACGGCGATAAAGGCCTCGATGGAGACAGGGCCGAACTGCCTGAGTAGGAGAGCTGACGCAGACTGGAGACTGGTAGGGTTTGGTTTGCGCAGATGAGGGCCCAATACGCAAAGGTCGTGACGTGCCATGCGCGGTAGCGAATGCCCGCTGCGATGATCCCTCGATTGCTCACGGTCGTTGGAGAGGTCTCGAAGTGTGGTGCAGGGATAACGCCGACGTGAACTGCTGGCGCTGTCATGGTATGCTATCCTGCGACAAATTGGCTGTGAAGGCGCGTCCTTCTCCACACAGTTCATTTCGCTAGCAGGGCCCTGGCAAGACGCTCGACTAATCTCCACTGGCGTCATCGTGATTGAGGGACAATGGGCGATTCCACAGTTGCGTTGCACAAGCGTCGTTGAAGCGAGCATGTCACTGGCCAAGATGGATTGCAGTACGTGATGGCCGCCGGTGGTCGGTTAATGCGCATGAGGCCTGACCCAGCCGTCTGGCTATGGTCGTTGCATGACTTGCACTCCAATAGTGCGGGCGCGGTCCAAGACGAGCAAATGCACGTGGAAGACCGATCTGATACAAAAGTACATCGGGCCTATTCACTCAGCTTGAATTTTCTGTAGTCAGACGGCTTCCACCAAGCTTACTATTTCCCGACGGCACCTGCGCAGCGTCTACCCCCACCGGTCCGCCGTGGCGCATGGATGGTGAGGCGTTGCGAGTATTTTCTTTTTCCTCCCAGTCAGTCTCCGTTGTTCTAGAAGCAGGGAAAGGCATCCCAGCTTGCCCATTTTTGTTTCTTCCATGTGTCCGCATGCTCATCGTGTTCATGGTCAGCACCGCGTCCTGCCGATGCCGACAGCCTGTGTCAGCTCGGCATGTCATTGGAGCGTAATGTCGACTTGACGCCTTTTGACCAGGTCTTCGGTAATCACGCAGTCCGATTTCCAGTCCCTGGGCTCGAGTGCGCGTAGCTGCAATGGCTGTGCATTGGGCTCAATCATGTCTTCTGGCTAAATTGTTCACCGTCGTGTATCTGAAACGTACCGGACATGAACCGATCGATGCTGCGGAGCACCGGCTGTCCTGGACGTCTGGAGTCCAGGATGACATGGTGATCAGTACCTGGTGTTTGCGCGCCGCCGCAGCACAGGCGAACGGCGCTTCATCCGTTCACGAACGCTCATGCGAGGCTTACATTGTGCCTCCGTACCACACCCCTCGTCACTCTTGGCTCGCTTAGACGCAGCTTCTACCCTGGGACATGGCAGCTCGTGCCTGCCAGTTGTAGCGTAGCAAGCGTGTAAAGATAGCAAGCGCAAAGGATCCCGCCTAACATCCCAACCTTCACCTCGACCCTCGTCGCCCGCTGCACGTGCGCTGATTGGCCACGACGCAATCCGCCGCCGGCGCACGACCAAGATACATCCATCTCCGCCTTGATGCCAACCTGCGATACACCGTCTTCACCTACACGACGACTGCTAACCTCTCAGAGTAGGTGGCCAGCACACGTGAGCGACACTATCAAGCTCGCTATCTGCGAGGGCCACCAACACCACCAAGCTATCGTTAGGCAGCGTTGATGATACCTCCCCACATCGCATGAGTACGCAGTTACCCCCACGCACCTCAGAAACATCGACTACAGCTGTACTACGCCATCCTTGGGACTCGACCAGAAACGTGTATGACTGTATCTGCATCACGACCCCCGCAGCACTCTCTGCATTTCCGTGCTACTGGAACACGGTGATACAATCGATTCGACGCTAGCGACTGTCCATCAAGAGACTTTCAATACCACGGCAATTCAACTGCATGTTAGAGTCATGCACCCTTGCATACCTCCAATATTACTCTTCTTATGCCACCACATCACACGTTGGCAAGATGCTTTGAAAGCAATTATCAATCATTTCCGGTTATATGGTTCTCGCATGCCCACCCTCAAGAGTTAGTCACGGGCAGATACTCGGGGATACGCTAGTCATACAACCACACCTACGAGTCCTGAGCGTTGAGAACAGCAGCGTCGCCTAGAGCAAAGGCGTTTTGATCAAACCTTGGGTAGGTCACGGAAGCTTATGGCCTTCATAACATTGTGCGCAGCTATTCGAGGAGCATCAAGTGTGGTTCCGCCGGAGACCGTTGCTTTCAAAGTACGTCTCTTTGGACCAAACCAGCGCGTGGACGTTGTTCGCTGTTCTGGTGCTGCTGAGGCCCTCACACCACACTCAACACCAAGTCTCTCTGAGCTTGGCAATCACGAAGTCCTCTAGCGCATCGGAGTACCTCCATTCTTGTTGCCACGCTACCTGTCCGACATGGCGGATCCCTATACCAGAGCGCTGGAGATCACCGTCATATTGACTAGTTTCCGCTTTGGTAAACTCAGTCGAAGATCTTCAGGAGAGTCGGCGCGACACGTTGACAGCCGCGCAATTGCTCGCCTGAAATTCGCGAGCATAACGCCGATCGCACCTTTCTAGACGCGGTTCGACGTTGGCGAAAGCCTCCAGCGTCCGCTATCAACAGCCGAACCATTAAAACTCGTTGCGATGATCAACCAGAAAGCTGCGGAGGCAGCTCCGTTCAGCTGTCATCGACGATCCTGTCTTGGCGAGATCCCCATCAAGTCGCCTTATGATTAGACTTCGACCCCATCGAGGACGCCTTTCTTCATCTAGATAAAAAGCCGGTATACTAAAGCTGTTGCTCCAGCGGGCAACCAGCCTCACTTGCTGACAAGTCTTGTACAATGTACGGCTCTTTGTTCTACTAGTCATTTTGTCATTCTTGCCAACTAGTCCATTTACCAATACGTCATATATCCCCGGTTCTAGCTGAAACGGAGAGATCCGAATAATAAATTAGAACAACTATAGTTCTACTCGGTTGCCAACAATGACACTAGTCTCTCTAGGTTATACGCGGTACGGTACTCTACGCAGAACTGGCGCTCCTCGAATCGAAGAGCCGATCTCAGTATCGGGCCGTCGTCATGACACGTTGGTTTCACAATTCTACATCTCTAGCGGATAGTGGCAGTGGATATGCGAGTTAGGCAAGTCCCATCGACTAAACATGCACTACACTTGACTCGGCAGGATCTTTACAGATCCTGAATCATTGATCGAGGGATTGATTCATTGCTTCCTTGTATCGTCTGGCGACGTCATGGGAGAGGGAACTACAGTTTCAGCATTGCTATGCCTGTACAAAATGATTCGAGGGAATCGAAAGAACCATTTTCCCATCGGCTTCGTCCGGGAGATTTGCCTGAGCCACCGGTAGAGCGTTCGATCCGATGTGCGGCAATTCTGGGCGGGCGCGTTTCCGGGAGCTATGATTCGCACATATTACCGCATCCAGTATTGGATGGCTCCACTGCGTAAGGACAGATCTAGTAGCGAAACCCCTTCGATGTGAGTGCGCCTGAACAGCCCCACTAGAGACTTTCGCGTGGGTAAGCCTTTGTCTCGTTTACAACTGCCATGTAAACCTGGCATCCTTGGATCACTCACGAGTTTATCACGCCACCAATCTTACCCAATCCTCACAGCAATCTCCACCCTGGACACTCGAGATCTTACAGGCGGGAGGATATTTCCCGAGCGATCTATGATACAGAATCGCTACCAACGATCTTCACACATGGAACCCGAATGCGGGGTTCTACTAGTAGGCGCGCCCCTTGAAAGCTAGACAGATCGCCACAATCACACATCGTCGGGTCTTTGGTTCCGCACTACAATCTCCGATGGCTGCCAAGTTTGCAGCTGTACACGTTCCCGGAAGGCTGTTTATCCGGCGTATTGAGATGACCAAAAAAGCATCAGGGTGCAGTCAAGATGGTCGACATGGAGGTGCATCAGACTAACATCGTCTACGCGTCTTTGGGCTCGGAGTGTAAATGTGCATCTAACCAGGGTACATGACTATCTTGGTATGCTGACTGACTTGCACATTGTCTAAAGCTGTGACTAAACAGTCTCACGACCACAATCTGGCAGTACAGAACTAGGTTTATGGGCCTCCCCACCCCCTGGACGTATATCACGCTTGCCCCACGAGCACCACATGGGTACCTATCTCATCATCCGAAGCATGTTGGGCTAAGGTTCATACCATGTTTGTGCATTGAATTTATTATCAGAGAATAGCATCGGTGTTGTATCCGTAAAGGGTCTTACATCCGTTGCAACCCATACAAGGGAACCTAGGATGGATCGTACACTACCATGCATTGCCCAACCCCAACACTGTCTTCAGATAGAGTACGGCACGCAACCCTAACTCAAACCTAAACATGACCTCTGCACATCTTGAGTTTTCAGGCACTCGCCACTCAAAGCGCTGCCTCAATTGCGACAGCGACAGCAAGTATGCCGACAACGCCGTTGGTGCCGACAATGCAATGATCGCCGATCTGATCTTGTAGATTTACCAGCTCTTCTGTGGCTGGCGCCACGTCAGGGGAATTCGTATAGCTGACGAAGGCAACCCACCACGACTCTTTTTCGTTACCAAACAGGCGTTGTACGAAACTATACCAGCTCCCCGACCTTCCTTCCGAATAGCGCACCTTCGTGTCCTTCTCACTGTCTTCGAGCAACGAACCAAGACGACTGTTGAGCTAACCACATGTGCTTGCATTACCTATTCAGAGATACCAGCAATCTGCCAAACGAGCGATGCTCTTCGCAATCCTGACCCAGAACCACTAAGTATCTTGCACAATCGAATATCCCATGTTCTTTTTCATTGCTATTGACGTCTATCCTACGTATATACCCTCGTCCTGTCTTTTCCTCGTCTCTCATCCCCCTACTCAATGGAACTTTGCACTAACCCCTCCATATCTTACTCCATCAACCTTCAACTCAAACACCAATCCCGCACTCTCACACCGCATATCCAGCGTGAAATCCAGATTATCAAACTCTACCCCCTTCGTCGTCGTCAGCCGCGTAAACAAGCTCTTCGGCACCGTATTCAAGTCGGTAGTAAGTGTGCAAACATTAATAAGCCCCTTTTTGAACGAGTCAGGAGCCGTGTCAGCGTCGCAGGCTATAAGGTCGTCTTCTACGATGAGCGATTGGCCCGGCCGAAAGTTGCGCGTGTAGTGAAAGGATATGGGTCTGTTTTCCGAGACTTGTGCGCCCTGACCGGAATGTTAGTACGTCGTGTGACCAGCCGTGGTCATGGTAAGAAGCAGTTTTACGTACCTTTGCGATATGCCATTGCATGCGATCCGACACCATCCATCTCTCCCAGAGCGGACTCCAGTATCGATCGGAGATGGGATGTTTTGCTTCGTCGAATACTGTCGCGTAGCTGGTTCCATAGTGCCATCGACTTCTTCTGCTAATGACCATGTTGCCTTCCAGTCCGCGCAGTACGGCGCCCCGTACTACCGCTGTCCATGCATGTATGGGGTGGTATATCTCGACTGCCTGCGAGGCGTTCAATGCGACAGCGTGCGTGGGTCTTTCGGTATACGGTGGCGGGGGTGCGCTGTTGAAGTGCGACTTCATTCGACCGTAGAGGTAATTGCTCTGCCCAAAGCCTCCAACCAAGACAATGCCACACACCAAGCCTCCTTTCGCTCTTATGCTGTGCACCTGACCCTCTACCAGATCGATAACCTCTTGGACTACTGGATCGAATAATTCTTTGACTTGCTCCGCGCTCATGACAAGGAACCCAGAGTCCAATCCTGCTTCCTCGTCGTCCGGCAACCCCGGAAAAGGTATGTTGACCTCATTTTGTTCCTCCTCGTTGAAGTTGCGCTTCACAAATTCCTCAAAGTACTTTAAGCCCATATTCCACGTCTTCACCTTCTTCTCGCGCATCCAATTGTAACGTTCGGTGCCAATGCGCTGCTTGACATGGTCTTCGAATCGGTAGTTGATAAACGTCGAGCCGCAGAGACCGCCTGTCCCGACTGCAGATTCTTCGACACGGAGAGGATGGAGTTGGGTAATCTTGTACGCTATCAAATCGACAGTGCCGCCACCAGCATCGCAGACGATGAAGTTGTCTCCGACCTTCAAGTGGTTTGGTTGTATCGCCTTGAGGGTATATACTGCTGCTGCCTCAGGCTCTGATATAAGCTTTAGCTCATGTCTCTTGCCCATGCCAGCTTTCTCCGCAGCCTTGAGCGTCGCGTCCTTGGCTGAGTCTGACCAGACAGCAGGCACTGTCAAGACAAATTCAACCTTGGTCAAGCTGATAAACGTCTCTCCGTATCTCCGTGTCAACGTCTCCATTGTGTGCTTGTATATTTGCGAGAGATAGTCGGAAACTGCCTCCATGACCGTCTTCTCAAACTTGCGTAGTTGCGCGGCGGTTTCGAGCGGCGATACGAAATGTGGTAGCTTCTGGTTTCTGTCGAGGAATAGCTTTATACACCGGAGACGCGTCTCCTCTGGCTTGAATTGGAAGCCCCATTTTATGTTCTGCGCAGGTTTCGCGGGCGGATCGAGTGAGGAGGGTGTTTCGCTGTAACCAATTTCAGTGGGTACTTTGTCTGAAGTGATACCTGCGCGTGTATGTTAGTTTGGAGAGGCATGGTACCGGTGCATCTCAAGCAGAACGTACCGTTCCCTCCAGGCCATGTCTTGATGATGTCGATGTCATCAGGGGTTGCACTATATACAGCAGCCACACCTATTGAGCTTCAGCGTCCAATCGTGTCGGTCGCATATTGTGCAATAGTTGCTACCAACCGCTGTAGGTGGTTCCAAAATCGACGCCGACGACCAATTTGTCCTTCGTAGGGCCACCAATTTCGGGTACGCTGTTTATGTCGACAGTCGCATTGCTTCCAGGGTTGAACGTGTACGGGATGCTGCTCCCTCGGTCCGGAAATGTATGGCTCATTGTCGTTCTTCTTGGCGTTAAACGCGGTGCTTTTGTTGATGGCTCTGGTAATCGCGTAGTTGTCGCGTGGGTCAGACCGCGGGGCTGAATCCTACCAAAATGAACGGGGGTATCATGGACATGTACGTTGGCGCGGGAAAGACGTCGAGGTCATGAATGTGTTTGCCTGGAAAACATTGAATGATTCAGGCAGCGGCGAAATGCGCAGTGTCATGTCGAAGCCTGGAATAACGCGCTACTCATTGCCGGAGAAGACGCCCAGCTGCGGGCCCTGGTTGATGATCATCAGCTCGCGCAAGGCTGCAGGATTCTGGCCTGCCAGGCATGATCTCGTCGTCCCACATGGAGCCATGCGACGGTGATATTCCTCGAACGGGGTGTTGAAGGTTTGTGCTGGTCTTTGAAGTTCGTTCCGATGTGCCCCTAAATCGGAACGCGCTCCGGGCTCAACTATGACCGAACGAAAGAGTTCTGGTCAGTTTCAGCACTCCAAGCCAACGGCTTTAGCATGTGCTAACATCTTTAGAATCTGCCCATCGCTTGAAGCGCGGCACGCGATTGATATCGAAATCGACCAAGACCTCCGCGAATACCGTGGTCACTCCACCGAAAGCCGCCGTCGCTGCTCCAAATGCGAAGAAAGACGAAGTACACCGACGAAGATACCCCTTCAATGATATGCTGAAGCGCAAGAGTGGAGGTGTGGTAGATCTCTTGAGGGATACTGCACCTTCAGGATCCAGCAATGACTTTGTCGATAGGCCAGAGATGCCGCCATCAGGCGACGATTCTCCAGACCCACGAATGGCACACAGGGCTGCGGACCTCGAAAGAGCTCTGGCCATCGCGAAAGAGGAACAGGAGTTAGTCAGGGAAGAATTGTCGAGACTGAGACATTCTAGACAAGCGGATCAGGACACAATCGAGGAACTCAGACAGCAACTTGCTGAGAAGGGCTCGAATGCGGGTGGGACTCCGTTTGGCAGGTCAAGTGACCACCAAATAGATACTGCGGTACCGAGAGACTCACAGAACGGGGACGACATTTGGCGTCAGAACTCGGAATTACGCTACCGAATTGCGCAACTGGACGAACAACTCGCATCGAACGACGGATCTTATCCACAAAGCCTCAAGCAACCGCAGTCAAATGGGGAAGCAGACGACCTGCGACTGCGCCTCCATGCCGCCGAGAAAGAATCACAAGACAGGGCTCAACAGCTTCTGGCGCTGAAGTCGAGCATATCTTCGATCACGCGTATGGATTCGCAAATCACGGACAGCGAGCTCGCAGAGTCATTTTCGCAACTTGCAAACCGCGTGCGAGAATGGACTGTCTCGAATTTTAGGCGGTCAAGACTACATCTCGACAACCTTCCGAAAGAGACTGAAGATGTACTTCGCGTATTGAATCCACAGTACAAGGTTAGTATACAGAGTACCGATAAGCTTGCATTGTATCAAGCCGTCGTCTCAACATCGCTTATGCAAATCTTCGAAAGTCCCATCGTGTTTGGGATGCCTCGCACAGGTCCGTCTGCTGCGCTACGGCCGTTCGCCGAGCGCATTCAACATCTTGGTACTGTATATCGAGAGTGGGTGCGCGCTACGGTACAAGTGCTGGACCGCAGCGAAGCCAATGGAGAGATGGAAAGGGAGAATGAGGCCTCGTTACATCGACTCACTGGAGATATCAGCCACACGCTTTTCACATTGACGTCTACGAGCCTTGCGCCAAGTGCACAGTCAACACTGGCTGGGATATTGAAGGACGCTGTGAGTCTGCAACGAACACTCGCTCTGCAAAAGGCACACTATCACCTGCTTTTCTTTCGCTGCCAGGATGGCAGCATGCAATTTGACGAACGAACAATGGAAGCTGTGAATGACGTTGGTCTCTACATGGAAGATGATACGGACATGGACGTCGACCGTAGGTTTCTGTTCTGTGCCTTTCCAGGTCTGATCAAGTACGGCGATGAATGGGGAGAGCATCCTGAAATGAGCAATATATTGTTGAAAGCGAGGGTATGCTCTGGTGTGAGCTGAATTAAGAATGCAGCAAACGTCACCGTAATATCGAAACTGCCCCTTCTCATCCAAGTACAACATCGATGAGCTCTCGATCGGCTGCCTCCCATGCCGCTTTGGTGACATGACCAAGAGATCTTCTGTAGGCGACACCGTTTGTCCATTCAATCCACAAGACGTTGTAAAATTCCCATGTACCGCCAAACCTACGATGCTCCGCTGGAACTTTCAAGGTATACCAGATGTCATCCACCGCTACGTTGCCGGTCGAAATCGCAATCAGTTCAATTTTCATGTCCGTTTCGAAACATGACTTATTCAAATCTTCGGGCAAGACTGTGACACCCGAGTAAGTCCCCCTTGCGTCAATGATAAGTGTACGTGATACGCCGATCTCGTATCCAGACTTTGAACTAGCTAAGTAGAAGTAAGCGTGCTCAGTGCTGCATGTGATTCGATTCGAAATAGGCATCAATAACGTTTTCTCTGAGCACGACGAATCCACGAGTGGAATTGGGAACAGAAATTCCAGCCTAGGGTTATCTGCTGTAATGTAAACATTCTTCGCCTGCATATCAGAGCGGCCAGTATAAGATTTAACTCGGCTCCATCCGGAAAGTGGGGTGCTTTGGCCATCTTGTGCGAAATGCTTGTACTTGTGATATTCGTTCGCGATCGCAATCTGTGCGCCTCCCACGCCGGTGAAATACCATTGGACGAGTGGAGAAATGACAAGCGTTGAGAGTTTCGTGTTGTGCAATATTCCCTCAAAAGCAGATTTCCAGTGCAGAGCAAACAGTTCTCCGTGCCAGCTCATCCAGGACCAGCTCGGCGGTCGATTACCCTCCCCGTGGGTCGCGTGCCACGTTCTTTTTGACGCAACTCCAAAGTGATTCCACAAAAGCGCGATGTCGAAGAACAGTACAGAGATTCCGTATAGTATGCCACCAAGGAACGACTTTTCAAGTAGGGTGGCAGCACCTGCAAATGCTATAACGACATCGGAATCGTAAGTGAAATCTCTCGATGAATATAACTCGCAGAGTTTTCGGTAACGGCGGAAGTCTGGGCAAATTTCCTGGTAGCTTCTGCTAAACGATCGGTTGTCCATGACTTTGTAAAGCGATCTGTGAGATCGTGTTGTTACAGCAGGGTGCCAATCATACCACCATGTTTGTTGGCACACCCAAAATAAGGATTTAGGGCATCTGTCACCGTATTCACTCCGCTCTTCGAAGAAAGTTAACATACGCTGCGCAAATACTCTCTCTTGGAAAGTCCTAAGACACAGCACGTGAACCATTAGTTTATAAATTTCCAATTCTGGCTTATAATATATGCCACTTACCACGCTCGACGATTCCACGGGCTGTAAACGTCCATGAAGAGCATTGAGTTATCCTCAGCTTCTTCTTCATTCAGGGGAATTTCGTTTAACATTTGATCGACATCGTCAACTAGACCAAAGTCCGCTGCATCACCTGTGGCAGCAACAAGTGTTATGTACGAATTCGCATACATTTCGGCCATGTGCTTGATTTGAGAATGCTTGTGTTCGTAGTCGTCTTGTAGAATCGATAGCTGATCTATCCAGATGTATCGCTCTCCAAGCGACCGCGTGACGTCTATCGCTTGTCGTATCGTCTTGGGCAAGACCACCTTGTCTCTGGTAAGACTTCCAGGCTGCCTGAGTCGCTCGATGTTTGCCGTGGTTGCCTGGATTGTTTGCACCCCACCCCACACGTAGCTCAGTGTGAGATAACGAGCGGCCATATCGCCTTTGACGATGCATTCGTTCACAACGTCGATGACCCACATAGGCCATATACCTGTGTCGGCTTTTGGTATATAACATTGAGAACCGTGGTGCTTGTCGCATGCCTTAATCCACCTCTTCATCATATCAAGCCGCGTGTCCGTCGCTTTCGTCATCCAATATGCCATGTTCGTCGGCAGTCCGATCCAAGTTATCTGCGCTTATAGTATCTCCTAGAGACATACTACAGAGTCTGGTGTACCGTGTTGCAAGCTGGAAGAGGACGATGTGAGCGAAGTAATCGCATCTTATGAGCAAGAAGGCTGAGCTTTGCTCACTTGGCTGCGCCACCACCTCGCGTACCCCGCGCTCAGCCTACTGCCTTCACAAGACTGCCTGTATGCCTAGAGCAATTGACGCTTTCGCGTTCTCAAGCGGTTCTACATTATTGTCTTATATAACGAACTCTACCTGCACTTGCTTTGTTAGTGACGTTCTTCGTAACGACGAGATGCTGATCTTATTACTAGCTCTCCCCTTAAGGTGGCCATGCTTGGGTGATCTTGGTTGAGGTTTTGGTAGGAGTCGAGTGCAGGTCGGAGGATGGCGCGATACCGGAGCTAATCGCGACAAACAGCGATGACGTCACCTTCTAACACTAGCTTTCCGCTCTAGGGAGCTCATATCTAGTCACATCACAAGTTCTCGATGCTAAAGATTCTCTCATGCATCTACTGGACGCGTCTGCTTCCCTTCGAGCTGCTCTTGCATTAATTGGTGGTGGTCCGGCCGGTGTTTGAAACATGGCGGTTGGACAGACCCGCCATATAATTGTTTCATTATTAGGAGAGCTCTCTATCGCTTCGTTCGACCAGTCCGCCTTCGAGTCGCACTAGAGCGACATTGTCTGCTTCCGACACCGTCGAGTCAATGTATGAGCATTGAGAGGGCTCCGGAGGGGCGGTGAGAGCTACGTAACCTCCCGGCGCTATCGATTCTCTTGACTCTATACTTGACCTACGCATTTTTCACGCACATCCGGAAGCTATGCTTGGTCCATCATCAAGTACAGTATTTTGACGCTGAGGCTCACAAAAACAAGCATTTTACCCCGGATTGTTAACCATCAAACCCAAGCTTTTTCGACAACTCCCATTTAGCCAGGACGGCTCGGCTCCACACCGGTACATCATCTGACCATGCAGCCGCTACGCCACCCCTCTATCCGTCGCGCGATGTGCCGAAGGTCCTATACGTCGTAGCCCTCTATTTGCTCGACTGGTCGCTTTCTTCCCGAAGACACTAGTATCCATATGTTCCCCAGACGGCCGAGGCTTGGTCCTGCATGAAACAGACGTGGGCTACGGCAAAAATCCCTGTCCGATCTTCATCACAGGACTGCTCAGATAAATTGCGACGACGGATGAAAGGACCATCTGTGCACCAGGACAAAGCAAAGCACTATTTCGTACCCCACCGATAGAGCATGATGTATAGACGAAGCGATTGATTCTGCCTAAAGGACAACTACAGTGGAGATATGAAACTCTCTTTATAAACACATTGCCCGCTGCCCAGGCTTGATCACCACACTTCCTTGACATCCCAACTCAATCCGAAGCACAGTATCCACTTTCTCCAACGACAACATGAAGTTCTCCGCAGCAGCAGCTCTCTTTGTTGGTCTCGCCGCCGCCGGCCCTGTTGAGCTCGCTGAGCGCCAGAGCTGCCCCAAGGTCTACATCTTCGGAGCTCGCGAGACCACTGTACCCCAAAGCAATGGCTACGGCACTGCTTCTGGGCTTGTAAACTCGGTCAAGTCCGCATTCCCTGGCGCGGGCTCAGAAGCCATCGTGTACCCAGCTTGCGGTGGAGGCTCGTCCTGCGGAGGCGTGTCCTACGACAACTCCGCCTCACAAGGAACCGCAGCTGTTGTCAAGGCCGTTACTGCCTACAACCAGAAGTGCCCTAGCACCCAGATCGTCCTTATCGGATACTCTCAGGTACGAATGATAGCACGAACTCTAAGAATGCCGAATACTGACGGTTCGTAGGGAGGTCAAATCATGGACAACGCTCTCTGCGGCGGTGCCGGTGCCACTTTGACCGGCAACGCTCTCGCGGCCGTTAAGGCGGCAATCTTCATGGGCGACCCACACAACCGCAACGGTCTTCCGTACAACGTTGGTACCTGCAAGGCCCAAGGCGTAAGTCCACTAGATACTCAACTCTTGGTACTCTTACTGATCAACGCTTCAGTTCGCCGCCCGCCCTGCTGGATTTACTTGCGCGCCTGCCAGCACCAGCATCATCCAGAGCTACTGCGATTCTCAGGACCCATACTGCTGCAACGGAAATGACGCCAATCACCACCAGCAGTACGTCAACATCTATGGCAATCAGGCTCTCACCTTTATCAAGAGCAAGCTCACTGCTTAAACGCATCTTTGGCACGGAGGGGGGAAACAAAAGCTGGCGAGCATCTGTCGCAGATGCCAAACTTCGATGTAAATATGAATCAAATGAACATGTATATGCCCTAAAGTTCTGAACCACTTGCTTCGCCTCACTCTTTGGGTACCCATGTGGTATCTAGCATGCACCGGTCGACGTCAAGTTCTGTTTCTCGCAAGAGTTTGCGGAATACGTTGAAAAGAATTCAGTGTCGAATTCTTCGAATAATGGAAGGGGAAGCAGCTTAACAGGGAGCAATCATCGTTCATAGTATCCACTATGTAAAAGATAAGAAACACCCACCCAGACGCCTTGCAAATATGCAACAACAGCTCATTAGTCTCGTCATATATCTTCATAACACATCTTACAACTTGGCCTTTGGCCACTGGTCCAACAAATCCACCATCTCGAAGCGCGGCCAGTCAGGGTTGAGGCTAGGCGCCGGCCTCTCGCGATCCCACGCCCACTTCTCCTTGAGCTCTGGTTCTAGCTCGTCTTCCAGCATCTGTATGACGTACTTGCCAAGAACGGGGAAGAACTTGTAGCCATGGAAGGAGCCGCATGTTGCGACAAAGAGACCCTTGGCGGCGGCGTGAGGCGAAATGATGAAATCGGATGAAGTTGTGAATGCATCCCTGAATTTTGTTAGTACTGATGAGGTAGTGGTGCGTGAATATGAAAACTTACCAGCAGATACGGTGCTTTTCCATCTTCCAGTTTGCGCCCTTCTTGCCGTAGAACACATCGTTGGCGTGGGAAATGTCCAACTTCAATGGACCAGGGACATCCCACTGGTTGTAGTCCTTTCCAGATGGTGGCGCAGAGACGAAGCGACCAGGAAGTACTTCATGTGTGTTCTTGAAGATCTTCTCTCCCCACCACTTGAGCTCGCGGTCCTTGGTTGGCGGTAAGCTGCCAATGAAAGGTCCGTATGCAGCAGTGTAGCCCTGGACACCAACGGGCATGTCCTTGAACTTCTCATACGACTTCTCGTCAAGAGTCGTCATACCCGTCGTGATACCACCAGCAACAATTCTTGATCCAGCACGGAGGTCTGAATTCCCGCTTTTCTTAGCAGCCTGCTCGAGAAGCTTGGCGGTGTAGGCACCGGTTGACAGGATGGTGTGCGAAGCTTTGATGGTGTTGCCTTGCTCGGTGTTGACACCTGTGCAGCGGCCGGTGCTGTCAAAGTCCAGGCTTTCGACCTTCTCGGTGATGTACTTGACGCCCTTTGCAATCGACCACTTGGTAACTGCTCTTAGCGCATCGCCAGCCTGTGCCCAACCGCTTGTCTTGTTGACTAGAACACTCTTGGCTCCATCGTAGTTCGCATCCTCGAAAAGTCCACCGAACAACTTCTTAGCCTCCTCAATGGTGACAGATTGCAGGTCTGCCTGGCGTCCAAGCTTCTTGTAGTTGTCGATGACTTCTTGTGCGTAATCCGAACGGCAAACCCAGAAGATACCAGTCTCGTGAAAGTATGGTTGCCACAATGGGTCCTCCTTGAAAACATCTTGAGCCTCAAGAGCGAGTCTGCAGTAGATGACATCGTCATAGTCGGCGCGCACAACCTTATTCCAGTCCCATGACGCTGCTACGCGGTTATCGGCGTCCCAAGCATCTTGATCAACGACTGTGACCTGTCGGTCCGGGTACTTCTTGATAAGGTGATACGCAGTTGAAATTCCGAAGACGCCGGCGCCAACGACGAGGTATGAGGGTTTGCTCGCTGCCATGTTGTTCAGGATAACGGGTTTGTCGTCGCAGAGCATGAAGTTGAGAGAGTTTTGATGCAGCGATAAATGGCCATGACCATCGCACTGCGTATTTATATCATCATGTTGGCTGCATCTATCACTTGCATTGCCATACGGCTAAGGGAAATAGTGGGCCGTTCTCGGCCACATCGTTATGGTCGTTGTAGACTAGGCGCGGGGCATTCGTGGAGGTTGTTTCCTCATCGAGCAAGACTTTGCGACGGGCAAGCTCGCTCGCCTTTCCGATACCCTCTCCGCCGGCTGCCATGGCTCCAATTGGACATGACAAGTGATTTATCGACCGCCTATCTGCTGATATCGACGTCTGAAGCGTCGCGCACCCGTCACCGACGGTTCCGACTATCGTGACCGCTTCAACTGTCGCCGCTTCTAAGCGAGCTACGGGCGGTAGCCCGCTAACCGGATTTGGCCATGCAGCGCGATGTGTGAACTTGAGAGTGGATGGATATCACGTCGAGTTGTGCAACAATATGCAATAGTTGCGGACATAGATATCGAGGTGTCAATTTCGTAGCTTGCATAGATGAACTCGAAGTGCAAATGTAGCAGTTTTGCGACGCTACATCAAGCGTAAAAGACGCACCACGAGCCAGTGCCAACTCTTAAAGCCCCATGGTCACGGTGATACTGTTCATAACGTTATTGGGAGGCATTTAAATTACTTGGAAGTTCAAAACTATAAGAAAGGTGATGCAGGCGGTATGTGGTTTTGCGATCTAAGCGGTACCCTTGATACTATCATTTCTGCATGAACTGCGGGAGACTCAAGCCTACATGCAAGGTACACTCCCAGCCGCTATGTACATAACCAGTGATATACATGAACTGATCTTAGAGACCCAGGAGCTGTGGATAATCATGCAAGTAACGAGGGGCCTCAGCGTATCGGAGACATGTGAGCCACCCACAGCGAGGACAGGGCCTCCGGTACATCCGCTAGAGCATTGAAAAGAAGCTTTTTGACGCACTAGATGCATACGCCAGAGCAGAATCGATGTAGTGCCAGCAGACTAGAGCTGATCGCGTAGACCAAGGGCCCTGCAGCAAGACGCCTCAGGTTCCAATCGCGTAAGCACGTCACCTGAACCTAACCAGCCTCAGCAGGACGGTGGTCCAAATGCTATCTCCGAAGAAACATCTTCCTCGCTTTCCAGTCCTGAGTCAGACATGCCGCATCCGACAGTTCTCCGCGGGATGACTGTCGCACTGGATCGTGACTTCTTCGCATCAACACGGTCGTCGGCTCCAGAATGCATCCTCTTATGACCTGATTTCCCCACGATGACTTTTGGCTTCAAAACGAATACCTTCTGATCTGGTTGGTCGCGAGCGCGGTAGAAGTCATGGCTTCCAGGGAAGCTACCACCCCAGTCGAGCGATTTGTGCTCGACCTCAGTGCCGATAACTTGCAGAAAGTCAGCTTCGAGAGATTTTATTCCACTTCAGGATCTGCTTACCATAAGTTTCTTTCTTAGGCCATGTTGTCAAGTCCGCCTGTGTCGACTTGCTGCATATCTGTTGAAGGTTCGAGCTCCGCGGCGCTGGCGGAGGACTGCTACTTGGTTTCCTATAGAGGGAGTTGTTATCTTCCGTCTCATCGTCACTGTTACTGATATTGAGAGGTCCGAAGCTCGCATCACCGACACACCGTGCGCTTATACCTAAAGTGGTCTCTATAAGAGCGGCCATGTCAGTAAGACATTGTTTAGATACTATGGCAGCGGAACGAAAAGACTCACGCGATATAGGCCCAACACCTGCTTCAGGGGTTCGTAGATCAACGGCATCTTCGCCAAGAGGCTTCGCGTTTTCCGGGTATACAGCAACGAAAGCCCCATCAACGTCCCTGAAAATTGCAGGACAATAGGCGGTGTTGGCTTCAAGATCTGAGAAAGTGACGCCATCGCTGAAAGCTTGCGATCTCTGATATGGGCAGGAGCAATGCACTCCTGTTCGCTGTTAGTTTACCGACAATACCCGATAAGATTAAGGTACTTGCCCTGCTGGTGTAGCTGATGTTCCTTCATTTGCGAACATGTCTCACAATGTAAAATGACCTTGACTGGGGCGTCTTTGTGCATGTATGAGTCTGCAGACTCTCAGGTGATCAGAAGCTCACCTTTCTTCTGTGTCGGGTTGCACTCAACCGACCTGGGCATCTGCGACAAGCGAGTCATTGCCATACTCTTGAGCCAGTGCTCTTTTGTTGAAACTTGAGGATAGTTACCAGTGGCCGTGAGCTGGGAGATTATGATGTTCCAGAGCTGCAGAACCGCATGATCGCAAGTGAAAGGTCCCGATTCTGCTGGCTGGTTCTCTTCACAGAAGGTCTGGTCATGTGCGCCTTCCCAGGATAGCCACTTGCTGTGGATACTCCATTCTGTTGTAAAGCAGGCATAGATGTCCAAGTGCTCGCCGTCAACAAATTTGAGTTTCATATCCTTGGTTAACGGAGACGACATCAGAAGACATTCCAGCATCTTGGACACGTGTTTCGCAAAGCTGTTACTGGGTATATCCACAGGTGTTGCAGACTTGAAACGGCGGAAGAGCTCATCTCTAGGTGTGCTGCAAAGATAGTACGATTTCAAAATTCTCCATAAGTCGGGATGGATCGAAACGGGATTCTTGCGCAGACTCTGCTTGATGATATGGGCATCCTGGGACGTAAGTTAGTCAAGTATGCTTCATTGAATCTCATGCACTCACATCTTTATCTTTGCCGGCGGGGTAATAGAACGCTGTCCGTCCTTCAGCATCCTTGTTGAGCGTCAACATTTTCGCCCAGACTTTCCTGGCGATATCACCAGGCATTAGCTCGTCTGCTCTTCCGTGTTTTTGCATCGATACGTCGCCCTTATTGTTGATGGATTTCAAAAGCAAACTGGTGTAATGCGACACGAGTTCAGAGTCGTCTGACGTATCATCTTGTATGGCAGCTGACCAGATGGCGGAGATAGATTCACTCTCTTCCGCTGCGAAAGAAAGCGCCTCTCGATCGGAGTTAGTGCTCCCTTGAACGAAGTTATATCCGCACGTGTAATTGTCTCTGGTTGTCCCGCCGCCTGGCAGCAGAAGACCACGTAGGTACATGTGTGCTCGGTAACGTTTATCTCGGATGAGGTCGCCATAGACGGTACGAACGATGTTTTTTGGCGGATTGATGTCGATAGTGACGGTGATCCAACTCCTGAAGTCGTCAATATGGAGACGTTGGGTCTTTCCCTTGAATCCCATGATGTTGCGAGTTTTTCCGGGGGCGGCAATGACCAGACAAACGTCCTCCCAGGGATGAGCAACATGAGTCCTCGGCTGATCCTTGGCCTTCCTCTTCTTGGTTTCCAAGCTCTTCGTGTTGATGCGACTGAGCGAGCAGGCTAAGCTACCTTTCCGGTACAGAAATCTCCACTTGAACCCACCACTTTCATAACAAACGTTATAGTTGCTGCGTCGGTAAACGAGGGCCGAAATTTTCATACCATCGCCGTGCTGTCCGGTCTGTTCCTTATCGCTGGCCTTGGTCGTTGATCCAGTACCCAAGTCACGATACTTGAGAGTAGCTTTGAAGTTTACAATCTTGAGACCTCCTACGCAGTATCCGTCCGTGTCGGACTTGAAATGGATGAAGCCAAGAAGCTCGCTAGTGTCTGGATGACGTGCATCAATGATGATGGATCCTTTCTTGCCGTTGAGGTTTTCGGTATACGTGGGACGAAATTGGGACTGATCGAGGCTGAAGGATCTCGAAATGCCGTCTCTCCTATAGTTGCTCAGGGGGTGATATGTCAAGACAGCCAATGGATACACTCACCAGTTCTGATACAACTCGCGGAAGGCTTCCTTGCAAGTCCACGTCGGTCTATATCCATCCACAATATTGAGGTCCTTAGTAACACGGTCGATGCAAGTAAGTTCAGTATTCAGGTCGACGTGGGAATCGTCACTATCAGAGGAGGAACAGAGGCCGACGATATCTCCGTCCACTTCCCGTAGATCTTGTGTGCCGCCGAGAGACATAGTGTGCCGCGGGGAGAAGGCGTGACGCAGGATGCTCAGGTTGCTTTGGTATCCGACCAAGACGGCCAAAAGTAAAAAAGCGAGATGTTAGAAAAATACGGTGGATAAGTAAGGGATTACCAACATATATGAGGAGGGCGTTGCTTGAGCGACGCTCGTTATCTGCAGCACGGCTGTTTGAGCGTGTCTGCATGTTACACAGCAGCACGCGTACTACCTATCAGTAGGACGCGTAAACAATGAATGTAAGCCAACACTAGGATCAAATTTTCTTCGGAAAACAGGTCTATTCGACTTGGCGTCTTCGTACGAAAACTTTCTGATGATAACCACAGTAATCACACGATGTTGTAAAATGCGCTTCCTGACTCTCGGCGGATGGGCGAATGCGATCACACTAACTACAAAGAGAACGTCCTAGTGGAGAGCTTTCCTCAGGTATTCGCCCCGTGGAGTGCTTTAAAAGTCGTGATTGGTCTCCCATTCATTTCTATGCGCCAAGACGCACCAAATGCACGCTACATGCAGATGCACGCTACATGAATCCGATCTGTCGTTTCCCGGTCCCAACTACGACAACAAAGCGCAGTCTCAAACCACAGTAACCGTTCCATTTACCCTCAGATCCAATGAACTCGCTCCAACATGCACAATAAAATCTCCCTTCTCAACCACATACTGCATCTTCTTATCCCACAGTCCCCACTTGCTCACATCCAGCTCCACACTGACATCCACTGTCTCACCAGCCTTGATCATAACCTTCTTGAAGCCCTTGAGCTCCTTATTCGGCACCACAATACTAGCAAAGACATCTTGCACGTAGACCTGGACTACCTCCTTGCCGTCAACGTCTGATTCGTTGGTTACGCTTACAGTCGCGGTGATCTTGTCGGTCGCGCTGACTTCGGTTTTGGAAAGCGTGACGTTTGAGTAGGTGAAATTTGCGTAGGAGAGGCCGTAGCCGAACTCGTAGAGTGGCTGAGGGGTATTGAGAACGTATTGGTGGCCGAACTGAAGTGTACCGTTTGGCAGAACAGCACCGGGATCAGTGTTTCGGCCGGAGTTCAAGTAGTCGTAGAAGATTGGGAGGGTGCCCACATCGTAAGGGAAGGAGACAGAAAGCTTGCCAGAGGGCGTGACATCGCCGAAGAGGACGTCAGCCAACCCATTACCACCCTGCTCACCGGGGTAGAACTGCTGGAGGAGAGCGGCTGCGTTGTCGGAGATCCAAGGCTCTGTGACGGGCTTTCCAGAGGAGTAGACCACGATGGTTGGTTTCCCAGTCTCGATGATGGTTTGGACGAGCTCGCCCATGGCACCGACGAGGTTGAGCGATGCGACATCTACGTGTTCACCAGTTGTGGCGTTCAGACCTTGCCAGAGCTCCTGTTGATCGCGTGACCAGGTGCCAACGACAACTACTGCGACATCAGCAGCCTCGGCCGCTGCAACCGCATCAGGGAAGCCGGATTGATCGTTTGACCAGCGCTCACACCCTAGGGCATATGTTACTGTACCGGTGGATGCACTCTGAATACCCTGCAATGGAGTAACGTTCGTGGGGTTGTACTGGGAGCGGTAGACCACGTAATCGCCCAAATTCGTAATGTTTGCCATGGGGCCAATGACAGCGATGTTGGCAGACTTGGAGAGAGGCAGGGTGTTGTTCTTGTTCTCAAGCAACACGATTGATTCCGCTTCGAGAGTCCTTGCAAGCTGGACATGTTCTTCAGGGTGGATAATGGACGCCGTGTCGTTCGTAGACAGACCTTGGTATGGGTTCTCGAATAGACCCACTGTGAACTTCGCTCGAAGCTGACGGCTTACGGCTCTGTCGACGATCGCTATATCAAGCTTGCCTTCTTCGACCAAACGAGGGATGTTGGCAAAGTTGTATGAGCCTCCACCCATCTCCACATCATTACCGTTCGGTAGAGCCATGAGCGTCACTGTTTCGCTGTCGATCGGCGTGTCTGCGGTCTTGCACTGGCACAGTTTGAAGGCGCAGCAAATTCTGTCCGTGGCTCCCGCGTCTGAAGTCAGCCAGTACTTGTAGCCCCACTCTTCACGGAGGATCGTCTCTTGCATATGGCCATCGGCGATCGAAGGTATCCCGTCGTAAGAGTGGTAGGCACCCATGATGTTCCAGGCCTCGGCGTCGATAATAGCTCGGTGAAAAGGTGGCAGCCAGGTGGTTCGTAGCTCCCGTTCACCTCCATGGACTGGTCCGAGATTAAGACCTTGCTCTGGAGCACTGAAACCAGCGAAGTGCTTGACTGTAGCGCTAACGTTCAAACTCTGCACTCCCTTAACATACTCGTATGCCATCTCGCCGGCCAGGTAACCGTCCTCTCCATACGTCTCTTCTACTCTGCCAAAACGCAGCTCGCGCGCCAAGTCCGCAAGTGGCGCAAACAATTGGTTGATACCAAGAGGTACCGACTCTTTTGCAATCGCCACAGCCATGTCGTGTATCAGCTGCGGATCCCACGAGCAAGCCTGCCCGATTGGACTGTTGTAGATGGTCGCATTGCCAACGAGTAGGCCGTGAATAGCTTCAGTCTGAACCATTGCCGGGATACCTAAGGTCGTGTTATGTAGAAGGTAGTCCTGGCCAATCTTGATGCCATTGCTGATCCACTCCGCAGGTATTGGATAGCCGACGTAGAACTGACCCGCGCGGACGCGGAAGTTCCATTCGAGACCGGTCTCGTTGACGACATTGGTAGTGACGTTGATCCAGTTCGAGATATCTCCTTGGATGAGCTGTGCAGTCTTTTCTTCGATTGTCATACGAGAAAGAAGGTCTGCCACTCGGTCCTCGATGGGAGCCGATGCATCCTTGTAGGTCGCATTGGCTGCAGCCTGTCTGCGGGCCAAATCGAGTGCGCTGGTGGGAAGAAAAAGAGCGCACCCAACAATCAGGGAGGCTGCACCGAAGAAGGACTGCCGCATATTGGTGTGAGTGGTAGGTGCAGTCTCGCCCGGATACTGGGTTCTGGACAATGTATCTTGAGTCTTATAGATTCGATTCAGGGTCTACGGACCGTTGGAATAAGCGCTTGCAGAATCCATGATGTACAGCGGACAATTGTCTCCCGAGACGCTCACTGTATATTGAGGTACCGGTTCAATGGGCGACGATCGATGCAATGCTCATAAGCGAGGTGACGCCGAGGGCGTTGGGCTGCGTGAGCGCGTGTTAAATCTTCGAGTACAGCCGCGGCGAATGTCGGAAGGCTTGCTGCATTCATACTCATCTTGAAAACGCGTGATTTTGTGACTTGACGCGTTGAATCGAAGTGATGAAGGCCGTGTAAAGTGTGTGGAGTCTGAGGTTTGATTGACGGAAGAAATGGTGGCTTGCGCTAGCCAAGGCGGGCTCTCCCCCGCTTCTGATCTTCAGCGAACAAAGCTCTCCGCACTTCAACCCCGGATCATCTCAATCAATGAACCTTTCTGAAATAGTCTCATGTACCGTTTGTGCTCCTTCGGAAACTAGGGATCAGATCCGCAAGCTTCGCCGCATTGTTGCGTTCGCTGCTTGCTCAATGACGTCGCAGGTGTTGGCAATTGAAGGAAGCCCACCTCGAGTTACAACTTTCATTGAACATTATCTAATATTCTAAACCTCGACGACCGCGGTCGAGAATCTTATCACTGATCTGACTTTCGTATTTCCATGTCTCTCGCTCGTATAGTTCCATGCCAACAAGACCTCAATCTATCCTACTTCTTGACCGAAACCATGCCCAAAATCTCCAACTCTACCTTAAACGCCATCTCAATCGTGCACCTGGTATATCCTCCTCTTACTTACCTTGGTAGTTGATCAACTACAGTTAAAAAAACATTAAAATAATAATCGTAATAATAACATAAGAACCGTAAAATCGTCGTTCTCTCTCGTAAAACACCTCGCTCGTAACGATAACGAGGAAAATCATGCAAAGAAGGCCATATCGCTAATAAACAAATACGCTTACTACACCAAAGAAAGCAACCCACCAAACCCTCTCTTTGTTCCTCTCACTCATGACACCCGATGCGCCCGCCGCGCTGGGCGCAGGCGGTACACTGGTGCCATACTGTGAGATGGTCGTCGAGGTAGGCGTTGCGGCAGTGCTGAGCGCCGAGCCAGCGACGTTTGCGCTGGATGGTTCGGGTGTAGGACGTGAGATGGGAGGTGCAGAGCCTCGGGAGGCGGAGGGGTTGTATGAGAACGGTGGTGCGGTGGAGAACTCCGCGTTGGATTCGGTGCTCGATGGAGATGATGGTGTTGGAGTTGTGACTGTGGATGTTGAGAGCGTGGTGGATGGTGAGCTTGGTGTCGAATCTACTGCTGATGACGACACAGCCACATTGCTTGTTGACGTCAAAGTCGGCGGAGCTGATGATGTAGACGAGGATGCAGTGGGGAGTACAACCACGGTCGTTGTTGTCGTCCTTGATATAGTTGGGCTGGCGCTTGATAGAGAAGGAATTTGTGGCGTGGGGGTAAAGATGATGGTAGTCGTAGTGGTCGTATAGGTCGTCGCAATCGATCGCTGGGTGATATCGGATAGTAGGATGGACGACAACAACCCGAGATCTATGGTTGAGCTAGCCGGGAGGAGGATAGACGACAGAAGCCCAAGATCTATGCTAGAGCTGGCTAGTTCCTCACCTTTGCCAACTTCAGCAGCCATGGCTATGCCAGGAAGGATGCTGGTAACGACAGCAGATGAAGGCGCAACGCTGAGAGAGCTCTGGGTTACGGAAGCTGGAAGAGTTGTTGAGCAATCCGAAGTCGATGGCGTTGGAAGGGTTGCGTTGGAAGCAATACTTGAATTTGGTTGTGCTGTGGCATACACTGTTTCGGCGACGACTATCACGACCGCGGGGGGATACTCTAAAGTCGGAATTGACGAAGGTGAGGTGACAATCGCTGAGCTTGCCAGTGGCGAGTAGATGAGAGTAGCGTTCTGTGTTGTAACGTTGGACGAACTTGATACTGACAATGCTGTTGATACTTCTGGCAAGGAGCTGGAGACTGCATAGACAACAGATGTATTTGACGATGATGTTGGGTAAGGGGCGACAATGGCTGTACTAGACTCTGATGTCGATATTGATAGGGCAGTTGGCGGTGTTGGTAGTCCAGGAGCATGTATATGTGGTCGTGGTGTTCCGATTGTGGTAGCTATCAAGGTCAGTAAATTGCAATCTTCCAAGCCATCATACCATCTACTCACTACTATTGACATAATGTGGTTTTGGCACTACACCACCGAGCACACCCACCGACAGTGTACTCAGCTGAATTACTATTGAGCTTCTCATAGTGAACGAATGTGGACTGTGATCGCGCAAAGAACGACGTGCTGCTATTGGCCCGACACAAAGATCCCAAGAAGATCCGACAGCGACAGGAACAAAAAGACTGCAGATTGAACAAAACACAAAGCGTTGACGACAGAACTATTCCGAGCAGCCCTAAATTCATATGTATTAATACTGGGGGCTGATATCGACCCTTCCCGAAAACCGGGGTGGCAGGTCGCCAGCCACCAGCGGGCAATCCTACGAAAAAGCATGCTTGTCGCACAACAACGTTCGGTGTAGCGCAGTGCACATACACAACCTATGCACCGTGCCAACGGCAGCCATATGAAACTTACCGGTATATCAATTCGACAAGCTTAGGACAGCGGTCGAGATGCTGCGATAATGCGGTGAGTGATGCGACGATGAAGTTGGGCAAGGAGGGCGGGTGTTGCACGGACCTTGACCACGTCAAAACTTGGTAGCCAGCGCGACAAGGCTTCGTGATACCCGCGCGACGCGTTGTACATACCCATGGGTAGCAGAACCTGCAAATCACTGTGGCACTGACCCGCAGCATATCGAGAGCCGAGTCGTGGTTATCCCGCCGGCAGCGCAGAGGACGGAAAGCGACGGATCGTGGACCGCTTTGCCTTGGCTTCAAGAGCCAGCACGGCCTAGACGTCAAATTCAGTGTGACCTTGAGAATGCTCTGTGATGGGGTCACGATAGAAGGATCCATGCAGTGAGATGAGGTCAAGATGAAGAGTCATGTGCAGAAGAAGGATTTATATTTATTTCCAAGTAAAGCATGAGATGCGTGGTTTGGCATGGACGCACCGCACATAATCTATAGCCTCATTTGTTAGCAGAGTTCTCAAACAGAAGCAGCAGAAGGACAGAATGAGTTGGATGCGAATCAGACAGCAGTTGGTACAATTTTTGGTCGACATTGAATTCCGATCAGGTCTGTGATTAAAAGGTTTTTTCATCATTGCACATGAGAGGGAGGAAGCCGTGTGGACTTACCATGGATAATTTCAAACAGTTTTGCAACGCTTGAAGAAAACCTTGATGCTGCTTTGCGATGCATCATGGCGAGAACTTCCAATACCACCGCGAGTGCGTTTGATGCCGCGGAGATGGTCTTTACCATTGATCGCAAGGATGGTAGAGGACCATCCTCTTGCAATGCGCGGCCTGATGGGCGGTGAGGCTACGACAGCTACCCTGGTAGACATTTGTGAAACCTGATGGCGGGCAGAACCATGTTCGGTCGCGGGATGTGATGCTTCGACCTTTTCCTGACCCTCATAGGTAGCCGGCATTTCTGCAAGCGACGAACAACGTTCTAGTGCAGGTACCACAGGTACGTGCGGAGTGACACTGGAATCACCACGTTTTACTCTCGTCATGCGCAACTCAAGATAGCCGGTATTCGACCAACCACCCAGGTGCTCGAGCGACGGTCGCGCTGTTGATTGGAGGTCCGGCAAGAGCGCAACGCTTTTGTGCGGAAGGCGCAACAGTAGGCGCTTCCAAAGGATAGAGAGGAAGATGCCGTGCGAGACTATCGCAACGACAAGGTCGGCATCTCTGGACGGTGCATCGAGGAGCGGCAATAGATGCTCATCAAGGAATGAGTCAGCTCGACGCGCCATGCTGTCTTTCGACTCGGCATCCACGAAGCTTGCTGTGTCCTTGTTCTCCGGCCAATCGTGGAATTTCTTCCCCTCCATCGAACCGAAATCCTTCTCCATCAGCACCGGAAGCTGCATGACATCCGGTACTGCTTTCGCATTGGTGCCATCGCTTGCCGGCGTCAACTGAGCCTCTCGGATTTTGCCGGCAGTTTTCACAGCCCGCTGGAGATGCGACGAGAAGAGGTGGGTGAAGGTCAAATCCAGACACTTGAAGTGCAGACCCAGGCGTGTGGCCTGTTGGTAACCATGATTGGTGAGCGCTGAATCTCTACTACCGGCACTGAAACTGTTAGCAAAGAGAAGGGTCGAGCTGGTGATGTGCTTACTAGAGCTGCGCGACATTGTCGACTGTTTCTCCATGGCGGATTAGAAACAGTCTCATCGATCGCGCCATTGTGCCCACAAAGGGCGGTATGAAGCGTCATCGAGCTTCATGGATGGATGAGCGAGCTGTGCAAGGAAGAGGAGAGCTCTGGGAATGTCCGCGAATCATTTTCGCTGGAGGGGTCCGTGTTAGCGTGGTGATGACTAAGCGGTTCTGAGATTCCTCTTCCTCTTCTCTCTCGCCCATCCACATCCCGGCAGCCTACAACACCTTTTTGCACTCTCGACATGTTTCCAACATCAGCCCAAGGCTATATCCCAGGTGTTGCACATCATGAGATTGGCTGTACAATCTACGTCGACCAAATTCCTTTTTCCGCACGCAGTCGTTAGAGACACCAGCCTGAGAACCATTGACGGCGCATGCTTTGATTACAATGATTATGTACAGAGTCCTTGAAGTAAGCATAAGGACTTGAACATGCTACAGCTGAAGCTGGTATTCACGGTTTATGCGCCACCAGTCATTAATGTTCTCGAGTGAACGAGACTGCAACGCTGATGCACCAGGGTAACTCGATGACCAACAAGATCTGTCCGCCATCGCATACATACGTACCGATTACGATGATTCATATCTGACTTTGCTTTCTTATGGCTAGCTCTCATTCTGCTTAGCCCGGAGGAGGCCGATCCTAGTCGACACGGCACCGCTTTCCATCGTACTCTCAACACGTCAAAAGGCAAACGCTACAGGCCTTCACATCATCCCATTCCCTTTCTAGACGCATTTCCTCCATGGAGCTTATACGGGGTGAACGTGACTTCGACTAGTACCACTCACCTCTGCACTTCTCTTTTCTCGCTCTTCTCCCGGCTCGACCAGTCTTGTTCGACTTCCAAAGTAAAGACGCACACTCCGTTTGCAGCCTTCATCATTCTTCAAACACACCCCAACCCTTCCGCCCCCCTCTTTCCGGTTCTCGCCCTTACCAGGTTCTTCAAGACAGCGAAATCTGTTCACTTAGTTTTCTACTCGCGCTATACCTTTACAATTCTATCTTCATGTACCGCTAGTTTGCCAATAAGCTCGCTAGCTTTGGAGACATTGACAGCGACCTATGTAACGGTTTGGATCATTTTTCTTGGCGCTCTCTTAGTTGGTGCGGGACTTACCTGTTGAGCTCCTCTTACCCTAGCCTTTCAAGCTCGCCGCCTCAGCATCAAGAAACGCCAAGTCGACGCTTGGAACCCCTCACCAGGACACGTCCTGTCCACTGGCTGCAGGCCACCTTTCTCCACCAATATTTCTCATTGCGACGTCGACCGATCTGTACCGGTCTTACTGGCCCGCTTCAGACATGAGCACAACCGTAAACCATAGCATGCCACCCAGACCTGACGTCGAGTTTGACTTCAACCTTCCTCATGGAATCGGTGCCGATGAGAGCGTCAAAGGGGATCTTCCCTCCGCCCACGGCCACCAAGAAGATGATGACTTGTCGACAGCTATACACGAACATGTCGAGCAAGACATCGACATCGACATCGACATCGACATGCCTGACCGAAGTAACGACGACAACAGCATACACGACCAAAAGCCAAGTTATCAAGTTATGGATTACCAGACACTTGAACAAGGATTCTCTGATGATGACGACGTTCCCATTCACCAGGCTCGGAAGTCTCCGCCTACCAACAAGAAATCACCGAGGAATGATGATAGCGATGATGAAACAAGCTCTAGAAGCAAGAGGCCACGTCAGTCCCTTTTTGGGGGACCGACAGATGAAGTTGAAGAAGACCAACATGACGACCTTTTCGAAGAATTGTTTGGGGAAGACCTAGCAGACCAGGCTGACAACATACCTGGCTCTGAGGTTCCGAAAGAAAGCATCAGCAGCCGCCTGCCCAGTTTGAATCTCGAAGTGCAAGAGACTGAAGCCCACCCATCTGAGCAGCCACTCAATCTTGGCTTTGGACTCGAGGAATCTGATAGAGACAGCATGTCTCCCAGAGCATCTCCGGCGCTATCTGACGGCGATATCGTAATTCCTCCCGATACTCAGGTATGTGCAATCAATGTGCGACCGTCATAGCAGCTACATATTAACTCTAACAGCCAGCCTATGGATTGCGTCAAGGCATCGAACGAAGAGCTGCGTATACATATATCGACCAGGACGAGTCCGGCAATTTTGATCCCGTATACGAAACCCAGAACAAAGCGCGGAGGCTCAAGATGGCAAAAACAGCGAAAGTTGCCCAGGCTGCACGGCGACTCAAAAAAGACCAACAGCGTGCCTCTAAAGAGCCGATTTTGAAGTGCATCGTCAAGCTTCGCATTAGGAATTTCGGCAACGTGAAGAACATCACCAACGACCAGGACAATTGGCCAGAATACTGGTCAGATATTGATTCCGATGCTGAGCGCGAACTACAAGAGCATCGCGCATTCTTCCGTCGCAACACACCCAATCGTCGCACGCAGACTCCAATTCAAGATCCCCGCTCCGAGGTTGAGGATCTAACAGGCCACCCAGCAGCGCGAGGCTGCACATCCTGTCGCGTACATGGGATCAAGTGCTCTATGGTGGCAGGTGGTACATATCCATGTCAGTACTGCTGCGATGTAGACCAGGACTGTCAACCCATCATCGCACCTACCGAGAAAGGGCGCTGCAAGCAATGCGTTGATGACGGTATCGACTACTGTTCTTTCGAAGACGAGCCTGGTCAGGCAATTTGCGACCATTGCGCCGAGAATGAGCACATTTGCGAAGCACTTCCGCCAGTTGGCTACCGTGCCAAGAGGATCGTCATCGACGAAGTAATCTATACTGAAGACCGACCATACATAAAGTGCACCAACTGTCGCCGAGAGAAGAATCGCTGCAGCCTAAAGAAGAAGACCGACAAACCACCATGCAAACAATGCAAGAAGCACAACATCGGCTGCACCTTCTACGAGATCCCAAAAGTAGTGAAAGAGAAGAAAGCCAAAGCCAAGGGGCCCACAGAAGGGGACGCACCTGAAGTCGCAATTCCAGACCATGACTACTTCACCAAGGAAGATTTAGACGACTTGTACAACGAGGACGTGCGCATGGAGTCACGCTCACCAACCCCCGAGATTGAGATGGAAGATGAGGCGGGTCACAAGGGCACGCTGACCAAGATCATGACCTGCTTCGCGCATCCTATTCAGTTCGGTGGCATCACAAACACTTCTGACTGCAACTTTTGTGAGATCCCCGTGTTCGGATTCTTTGGCCATTTTGAGAAGGAGGTTCATGTGATTCGTTGGTACGGCGGACATGGATATACGGAAGTCGGCGGTGGTTATGCACAAGATAAGAACGAGGTGACGACTATGTGTCAAGATTGCGTTATTAGTAAGTTATATGTTGCAAGAGCATCGTCGATACTGGGAATTTCTTGGTATCAGTGTTACTAATGGTTGTACTAGGCAGGATGCAGATCGTGTCTTGCGAAGGACATGATATGCAGCGCATTTTCGCCGACAACACAGTCTCAAGTTTCGCTGAAACAACTGCCGCTTTATTAGAGGCTGCTGAAACCTACACAGATGTCCAGCAGCAACTTGAGCGCTGGTGCTCAATGTGTTTTTCTCCCGCAGCGTTCGCCTGTTGCGCGAGGCAAACATCACTCTTCAATACCGAAGTGCAGCTCGACGGATGCGGTCTAAGGCTCTGTGTGAGCTGTGAAATTACGCTTAGAGAAAGCTTCAATGGGGACAGCAGCCTTATGGCTGAGGCGCTTGACCATGAGAGCAAGGCTAAGGGGGAAGAAGATCTATCACGAGGCGAAGCGGTGGTTAGAGCGGACGTCGGATTCCTTTCCAATGAAGGAATGATGATGAAGAGTCTCTATTTTGAGGTAGCTAAAGCAGACGCTTAGCTTGCCCTGTGGGCGTTGACAACGGTATGGAGAATGGTGCGCTGTGGGCGCGCGAGAGCTACGGGCACGTAGTGACTCATCGGTTTTCTGCCGAACTGATATCGTTCTCAAACACAAATATCTTGTACAATGAAATCACTTCGGACTTTGTCAAGTTAAACAATATGGTTGATTGTGGTCTTTTTTTTTCTATTGAAGCTGAAGATTGCGTTTGAGGTGTCCGTGCTCGCAGGCTTTCCCCCGCGGAAACTATGACGCGATGAAGCTGCGCGCCTCCTTTCCTCCCCCCAACCTCGCCATTTACCCGCATCGCAACGACATTGTGAGTAAAGGCCCGATGTTTTCGGCAGACTGCTTGCTATCCAGTATATCATGTCTTGACTAGAGACGACATGGCTATAGTATTCCGGGAACGTGTGGGAACGACGCGTGTACCTCCAGCACACAGCAACTGGCGCATGATCACCATGGGACATAAACGAAGATTTGAAAGCCAGCAAGAACTCTGAAAGTTTTTGCATTCCTAGCTCTACTAATACTAAAGTAAAAAGATGCTAATACTCAAATCCAGGAGCCTTGCGCTCTTCCAGTTCCGTCTCGTAAGGGGGCTCGGCCTGCGGCGTAATCCTCGCCAAATGCCTGCGCGCGCCATCATCCCAGTCGAGCAGCGCACTGTGTGCCGTAACGCGATTATCCCACACCACGACAGTACCCGGCGCCCATTTGACGCGTGCCTGGAAGTCCTGGCCCTTTGCGATGTGGTCGTACAGGAAGTTGAGTAGGAAGTCTGACTCCTCCTTCTTGAAACCCACGATGCGTCGGCTAAATTGAGGATTTACGAAGAGCGCTTTCTCGCCCGTGACAGGATGTGTTCGTACAAGCGGGTGAATTGAAGTCACTGGGTCACGACGGACGATTCCACCTCTGTTCCTGCTGTTGTCGGCTTGCTCGACAGCTGAGATGGCGTTAGTACCTTATCGTGGCGTGTTATCTTGGATCCGAGCTGACCTGAGTGAACGACTCTCAAGCCGTGCAATCGCTTTCTGAACTCGGGCGAGAGTCTGCTGTACGCTACCGCCTGGTTCGCGAACAAAGTGTCGCCTCCAGCAGCTGGTCCATCAAGAAGATACAAAAACGTCGTTCCAGGTGGCTGTTTCTCATACGTCACGTCGGAGTGCCAAGTAATCGAGTTTGTTCGCTCTTCGAAGAAATCTCGCACAGTGGTGTCATCTGTACCTCGATGGACAAGATGAACCTCGGGATAACCCTCTGGAGCCCCAGATGTAGGGTGGATGTGATGCCGACCGAAGTAACCACCAAAATCGAGCGCGTCTTTGATCGGAGTGTCTGCAAAGTCCTGATCGCGGAACGCTACAACTTTCTTCTGGGCAACAAAGAGTGCGAGTTCGTCCTTTCCAGCATCGGTCAGCTTGCTCAGCTGGACGCCATGGACTTCAGCGCCGATATTTGCGGTAATGTCGGCGACAGTCGCATCCTTCAAGAGGTTGGGGAAAGAAGGATCGGCATCTTTTCCGTGCTCAACGTGCTCGAACGGCTCCCATGGTGGATATCTGAGTCTCTAATCAGATTCTCCTCTCACTAAGAGCGTGGCGATACTCACTTCTGACCCTTCTCATTGTCCCAAGTCGGGAGGTAGTGTGGGTATTTAGCAGGTGCGTGCTTGTCTGTACCGCGCAGCTCGAGCTCCTTTTGGAATACTTTCGGGCCATTAAAACCGGGTTCTTTGTACTGACCGACTCCGGACTTGTAGCCGACAGTAGTCTGTTCGGTGACTTCTTCGATGAGGGCTGGAGCCATGTTGCTATCGGAGCTGTCTGCTTGGTTAGTGCTTGTAGGAGCGCCAAGTTTGAAGGACTACTGTATCAGCCGTTGCGCAGCCTTATATGCCCGACATCTACCTGACATCGCACTATTACCGCGAGTAGCAGTTCGTCGACGTCAGGCGCAGGTGTCGGATATGCGCAACCCCGCTTTCACAAACTTAGCGACGAGTTGCCACTGTTATCGGTCGTCGCAGTCAAGCAAAACGCCTTGGCGATCTAAGAAGATGACTGCCGCGATATGCCTGATCAATGAGGAAGCGATCAAATTGCATCAAGCATGCATTGTATTGCTTCATACCTACTTCTCGCCCCACACTATCCGCGAACAGGAAAGACCGTCCAGATGCCAAAGGTATAGTACAGCCGAACAATCCCACGCGATGTCGAAAATAAGGCTGTTCTGGCGTCAGAATAATCTCCGCACGGCCCGCTGGGGTAGTGGTGGATATAGTGTTCCTTATCCATGTCGCCAACACCCCAGCCAATCACGCAATCCCCCATCGAAGGAGACGACAACGAATCAACCTCACGCATACTGGAGATAAAAGTCTTGCCCCACTGCAACATAACATCCACAGTTTACGTGCTTGTTGGGCACGGGAGGGCCCTTGTCGGTGATACATCCGCGGGCATCAAGGGAACCCGAATGCGATTGGGGAGCGCAGTGACGGCGAAGGCGTATCGATAGTTAGTGGATATACGGTTATCATGCGTAGAAGCGCTAGAAAAATTGCAAAACTCTTCCGCCGAGAAGGCGTAAGCCAAGAAGCTTTGTACACGGGATGGCTATCGCACGCGTTGACAGGCGACGAAGCGGTCACTGATATAATGGAAGGAGGTCCTCCAAGAGAATCCCAAGATATCCAGGAGCTTGACACTTGAGCAACTTTGTCAAAACCTTCGTCTCCGAATATGGGTACTAGCGCCGACGACTACCCTGCCGACGGTAAAGCGACCTATGATACTACCGGGAGCGACACTTCAGTCGAAGGATCTGATACGAAAGGAAAGAATGGCGCGACCTTTCTCTCGGTAGGCCTTGGGAAGGATCACTACAGACCTGTGGATTCTTATGAAGGCATCCATCGGTATGATCCAGACTTTGTTTGGGAGAAGACGGAGGAGAAGCGGCTGGTGCGAAAGGTATGTAGCACAGAAAGACTACAATACTCTTGCTGACTATTACAGATTGACAAGCGCATCTGTACCTGGGCTTGCTTGATGTTCTTCGCCCTACAACTCGATCGAGGCAACATCTCCCAAGCACTCAGCGACAACATGCTCGACGACCTCAACATAAACACCAACGACTACAACTATGGCCAGACCATCTTCTACCTTTGCTTCTTGTGTGCGGAGCTTCCGTCCCAGCTTATCAGCAAGAAACTCGGACCTGACAACTGGATTCCTATCCAGATGGTAAGCTGGAGTCTCGTGGCTAGCTTCCAGGCCTTCCTCAGCGGTCGTAGCTCGTTCTTCGCCTGTCGTGCGCTGCTGGGGTTGATCGAGGGTGGGTTTATTCCTGACACCATTCTTTACCTCAGCTACTTTTACACTGGGTGGGAACTACCTGGGCGTTTGAGTTGGTTTTGGGTGAGCTACCAGTCCACGTCGATCATCTCTTCTTTTCTCGCTTTCGGCATTCTGCGTCTGCGTGGGCACAATGGCATGGAAGGATGGTAAGAAATCTCCCTGTATGAACTGCGTGTGAGATACAAACTGACTTCGTATACGTATCTTTCAGGCGCTGGCTGTTTGCTTTGGAAGGCATGCTGACAGGTTTGATCGGCGTCGCATCGTGGTTCTATCTACCGCCAAGCCCAACGCAGACTGCAAGCAAGAGTTGGAACCCTTTCCGTGGAAAAGACGGATGGTTCGATGAGAAGGAGGAGAAAATCATGGTGAACCGCGTTCTGAGGGATGACCCTAGTAAGGGCGACATGCACAACAGACAGGGTCTGAGCCTTCGCATGCTATGGGAATGCATCAAGGACTATCACATGTGGCCAATCTACTTGATCGGCTTATCTTGGACTATACCGACTTCGCCGTCCACCTCGTATCTCACGCTTCAACTTCGATCACTCGGATTCACTACATTCGAGACCAATCTACTCACCGTAAGTATCAAAAGTGGAAAGATGTCTGATGAGACTGACATTTATAGATTCCGGCATCCGTGCTCTTCATCTTGCAGCTCTTATTATGGACCTACATATCCGAGCGCTTCAATCAACGCTTCCTCGTCGGTCTCATATCCCAGATCTGGGCCCTCCCACTCATCATCGCTCTCGAAGTGCTCCCCGCAAACGTATCCCCATGGTCACGCTGGGTGCTTTCAATTCTTCTCGTCGGTCACCCATATGTTCATGCTATCCTCGTTGCAATCACCTCGCGTAACGCTGGCGCAGTCCGGACCCGTACCGTGGCCAGTGCGATATACAACATGACAGTGCAGGCGAGTGGCATCATCAGCCAGAACATTTACAGAGACGATGATAAGCCGCTGTATCGGAGGGGAAATAAGGTGCTGATTGCGATTTGCGCCTACAATTTTCTGCTTTTCATTGGAGCGAAGCTTTACTACGTTGGCGTGAACAAAAAGAGGGATGGGATCTGGGCAAGCATGACAAAAGAAGAAAAGGAAACATATTTGGAGACTACGAAGGAGGAAGGAAACAAGCGACTAGACTTCCGTTTCGCCCATTAGGTTGGCTTTTTGAGACAAGTGGTCATCGGTTTTAGTCGATAGACTTTTGGTATTCTCGATAGATCAACATTCCTATCGTACACATGTACATAGACATACAAGTACATATACATATACACATATAAGACTCTGATATACCGTGAAGAATGCCATCTGCCGAGGCCGTTCCGGTGGAAGAAGTCCCTGTACTCTCCATTCCATTCTCGCTGAGCACATGCTATAACTCCTCTGCCGCCACCTCCGGCTCCACCGTACCGGGCACATGTTCGTCCTCATGTCTAGCATCCAATGACGTCTTGACATTCCTCGGGTGCAGAATAAGCACCGCTACACCGTCATTTTTTGGATCAACACTTGCGCTCTCGAACAAAGAATTTACGCCTGCTTTAGTCGCGCGTTTTGCATATCGGCCACCGGAACTGTTATCCACCATGCTGTCTACGCGACTTGATACGATGATATGTTCTAGGGAGTAGAGATTTGTGGATGCCGGATCAATCCATCTGCATGCTTCTTTCTGTGTTCAAAGCCTGGTTGACGAAAAAAGCACACAGTTCCTGGTTCCCCTCATCATTCGTTTTGATCAGAACCCCGCACTTGTGAGGTTCCACGGGTGAGCCTATCCGTGGCACACACGCAACCGCTATGAGATGTTCACTTTGGCGGACAAGATAGGCGATGATCGTGTTTCAGCTGCGTGGTCAAGATGTGGTTGCGGGGGAAGCTAAGCCCGAAGAGTTTCGCGAAAGAGAAGGTAATCACGCAAACACCCGAAAACAAGCAATGGGCATTCTCATTTTCTTTGTGCAAAATGCTTTTTCGACATTAGTCTATGCGAGCTCCTCACGACGCGAACGCATTGGCAGCGGACCGCTCCACTGGGTTGTACACGTGCGGGCAATCCCGAGCACCTCCACACGGATTACGGTCTAGCTTTCCATGAGTGTGTATAGCCGCCTTTAAGTCTCATAGTAGAGGTCTTGTATGGCAGTGATCATCGGTTGTGCTCAGGGGAACGGTTGATGGTATAGCTTTGGTGTTGATTCGCTGTGTCTGTCGTCTGGGTCACCGCTGTACCGTGGTCAGTCTAGCTTTCTCCGCACTCCATGGGTTGCCGAAGCCACCATTTTCGCAGCTAATGTACCCACACGCAATCACAAATTGTATCGCAGAAAAATGAAAGGATGCATGCAAAAACAAGGGCGAACCAAGTAGGCCATCGTCACAGCTACAACCGGACCATGTATAAAGAGCGGCCACTCGGCCGGCCATGAGCACCATACCTACAGTTCAACCAAGAGTTTCTTGAATTCGAAGTTGAAAAGATGCTCAGCTCTGCGGTCTTACTCTTAGCTGCATCATTGGCCCTGCCAATTGATGCACGAGCACCACGACTAACAGAGGACTCTGCTCCCAAACTCACCCTTCCATGGGGAACATGGGAAGGACGTCCGCATGGCGAAGACGGCGAGGTAAGAAGAGAGCAAGCGAATCGATCCATCTAACAATTTTCTGACTGGCGATACAGACAACCGTTTTCAAGAACGTTCGCTTTGGCCAAGCTCCTGTCGGCGATTTACGCTTCGCAGCACCAAAGTACCCTGAAGCGATCAAGGACGCCGACCAAGTTCAGGACAGCACCTATGGGCCGAGCTGTATTCAGGCAAAGATACCCAAAGCCAATGTGACCATGGAACCTACCGGCAGCAGCATCACTCAAGCAGAGGACTGCCTCTTTCTCGATGTCTATGTTCCCACATGGGCTCTGGAACCAGATTCGGGCATCAAGGAGGATCCACTTCCTGTTATAGTATGGATCTATGGAGGAGCATACATCTTCGGCTCAAAGGATCTCCAATTCAAGGTGGAGGATGGCACCTTTCACGCTTACGACGGCCAAGGCATCCGTGACGCGACTGAGCAGGGCGTCATCTGGGTGACTGGAAACTACAGGATGGGAGCGTTTGGCTTCTTGGCTGGTTCTACCATGGAAGAAGAAGCACAGCCCAACGCTGGTTTGCACGATCAGCGCCTGCTCCTAGACTGGGTGCAGCGATACATTGGGCAGGTAGGTGGGGATAACAAAACTGTGAACGCATGGGGACTTTCTGCAGGCGCAGGATCGATTCTCCACCACCTGACAGCGTATGGAGGAAGTAAGACAGATGAGAAACCGCTGTTCCATCGGGCTGCTATGTGGAGCCCCGCGTTCCAGTGGGGGTATGATCGTACTGGAGCTCTGGAAGAGACATTCCACAACTTTGCGTCCAAGGCCCACTGTTCCTCGAATGCGCTCGACTGTCTCCGCAAGGCCAGCACGGACGACCTGATCACAGCCAACCAAGATGTCGTCAACGCCGCTTTGGAGTTGGGCATGTTTCCATTTGGCCCGGCTGTGGACGGTGATCTCGTACCAGAGCTTCCGGCTGCTCTGTTGAGCAAAGGTATGTGTTGTTCAAAGACGGTGTTTGTCCTTCAGAACGTTAACATTGGATAAGGAAAACACAACAACTGTAGCTCGATTATCGTGTCCCACGACCACGACGAAGTCAGCATGTTCCTCGCAGAATGGGTTGACTCGAAAGAGGATTTCACCCAGTTCCTAGAATATGCCTTTCCCGGCGACGCGCTTACCGATATACGGGAGCGGATCCAGAAGCAATATCCAGCCAAACTCTTCGACTTCAAGCAGAAAAAGCGCATGAGGAATGTACTGCGCGACTCGACCTTTGTCTGCAACACGCGTCAGATCTACAACGCATTTCACAACAACTCGGCCGTCTACACGGCGAAATTTGACATGCCTCCAGCACAACACGGCTTCGACATGTTCGCCCTCATCTGGCACAGCGGCGTTGCTGTGAGCGAGCTACTCAAGAACGCATCAGAGGCTATTCCTGATTTCTTTTTCGAAATGTTCGATTCTTACTGGCCAGCGTTTGCTCCAAGATTCCAAACTTACTATGCGGGACACGCGATTACCGGCAACCCCAACTTCATAGCTCGCCGTGGCGCACTAGAGTGGGAGCCCACAGTCGATGACGGCAACGAGGTCACGAATTCGCTGAAGATAGGACTGTACGCGGGTCATAGTAATCTTTTTTTCAAAACGGGCAAGGACGAGCAGAACTCGATGGAGAATTGCGCGTTCTGGGATGGGATTGCAAAGGATATTGCGGCGCTTGACAGGGACTCTGTGCCGCTGGTTAGATTTAGAGAGCAGCTTGAGCTACGTTGAAGAATGACAGAGGGATGTGTATACGAGTCAGCGAATATGGCAGCAAGGCTTCTTATAAGCCGTCGTGTGGGCAAAGGTCAGCAACTCCAATGATGCAATTTTGGAGTTGACAGCTAGTACAATTGGAACACATCAGTCAATGACAATCATACTCCCCAGTCTTTATTCTCGTTGCTACCTCTTGCTCATCTACCAACCACTCTATACCTGCTTTTCATTTCCCCCAAGTCTCTACGCCGATAGTAGGCTTGTCCCCAAAGCACAACCCAATGATCATGTCTAAACTATGCCTCCTCGAGATTCAAGGCAATCCTACACATTGGTGGATATTTGGAACGAAAATAGCTCCAACTGCCCTGAAGAATAGCGACATATATAAACACGCAAGTAGACATAGATAGCAATAAAACATCTGTTGAGCCATACATTGCGATGAAAAATATAGCTCGCCATGTGGTAACTCATATACTCAAACCCGCCATGTAGTAACTCATGTACTCTAACCCATCGCCATCGCCACCATCAAATCAACAACACCTACTACCGCAATACAATACAGTGCCACTAAATAGCGTTGTGCCTATATCTTGTTACCAGCACATCTATCAAACCAATAAACAGCAAGCCAACACACATGGCAAACCCCCCCCCCCTAGACAGCAATAAACCTTCTATTGCCCTACATCCCGAAGAAACGTGTACCCTACCATCTGCTCGCGAACACATCCAACACGCCCACTAACCAACTCTGCATCCCACACCACCCCCTACGCCCCCACCCCCTGCACCGACACCCCCGCACCCGCCGCAAACCCAAACCCCCTACTCCTCGGCCCCACAAACCCCTGTCTCTGTCTCCCCGTCCTCCCCCTCCCCAACCAATTATATTTCAACTCCTTACTCAGCCTACTAATCTTCTCCTGTGCATCATCGCCCGACTGCAGCGACACCAGCACCGACACGCACTGCAGCATTCTGCCCACCGTCTCCGTCACCTTCGTGCTATCCATTGGCGTCTGGCGTAGACTCGAGGGCGCGTTGGCGGAGAAATGGGTGGTAGGGGGTGGGGGATGCAAGTGCGAGATTGTGGGGTGGAGGGGGTTAAGTTGCTGTTGTTGTGAGTGGTAAGGGTTCGAGGTAGGCGGGTGTTGAGATGGGTTCGACGAAAAGGAGCCAGCGGATGTATTGCTTGTTGCTCTGCTGCGTGTGCTGGCGGCAAACGTCGAGCTCGTGATACTCGTTGTGCTTTCCAGGTAGCCGGCTGAACTCTGGGATGTCGAGTTCAGACTGCCCATGGCCAGGTCGCCGCTGCTGCTACCAGCTGTGCCGGGCCGTTGTTGGTGGCCGCTCATGACGCCGTCTGGAATCGGACTTGGGCTTTCTAAGCCCGCGTTTAGATTCTCTAGACTCAGGCGTGAGAAGATGGCCATGAGCGCTTCGTAACGCGGTAAGATGACAATGTCTCTAAACATCAACAGCGTGATTCTCCGGACTTCCAACTCCCCGAGTATCGGTATATTCCTGTGTTCTGGACTCTTGGTGTTCATCTCGTCCGGCAACATGACGCCCCAGAACTCTGCCGCCTGGGCACTTGTCATTATGCCTGAGCCTCGAAACTCCAAGTCTAGCGGTAGGAACACAGCTTGCAGGAAGGGCAGGATGGTGGTGAAGACCACGAGCCACATTTCTACCAAATGTGGGATGAGCCGGTCGTCGGGGACGTGACGCAGTGTTTGGTCCAAAGAGCCAAAACCTGTTTGGAGGAGCTCGTTCAAATCTTCGATGAGGATGATGGGGGAGCGTTTGTGAATGCAGCGTTTGATGTGGACGGTGACTAGGGCGTTGAAGTCTTCTACCGGGGGCCGGGGGTCTTCGCCTTCGAATATCAACAATACCCGTGCCTTTAGCAGTGGCCAGGCGTCATCGGGCGACAAGCCGTTAATGCCAAACGAACTCCCCAGGTGCAGCATCTCTGTCGTATGTGATATCGTTTGACCGGGTGTCGCCATATTCGGTGTTGTCGTTATACTACTAGAAAGACTCGGCCACTCTGATCGCTCAGTACTAAACGACTGATTCCGTTCCCGATACGGAGGTTCCAACTGTGCGTCCAGGAACGCAGCGGCTTTCTCTTCCTTCTTTGCTCGCCGCAGATGGCGGCCGCCGTGTCTGAGATCCAAGCCGGTCACCGAATTCGCAAACGAGCTTGCATGTCCTGGGGATGACGGCGCAAAGGAATACAGCGGCTCGGGAGCGCTAGGATTTGTCGGTTTGGAATTACTACTCGCCGAGGACAACGGCAGAGCAAAGCCATCCTGATCCTTCAGTTTGTGCTTCTGCCGCGACAAGAAGTGGTGTTTGTGCTTCTCTTCTTTCCTCTCGGGGAGAGAATCGTTGCGCGGGGGCACTAGCGTAGACGTCGATGCGTTGGCGGACGAATACAACGAAGCGGTGCTGCTGTTGGTTCCAGAGTCGATTAGACTCGTCGTCGACCCAGCCATCATCATGCGATTCAGCGCCTGCGAACTATGAATGCCGATACCAATCTTGCCTGGCGACGGCAGTGCCTGGTCTTTGCCACCCAGCCGGTTATCTACCTTGATGTTCTTGGGCTTGGACGAGAACAGCTTCCCGCCTATCCTACTCTTCCCCTCCTTTGGTTTCTGTAGTTGCGGCAGCTCCGGTGTCGACGCCGCTGGCTTGGGCGATGCGTGTGGTTGTTGCTGTTGCTGTTGCTGCTGCTGCTGCGGTTGCTGCCCCTCAACCCCAGGCGAGTTCAACGGACTCCGAGGAAAAGCAGCATTCGCAGCACTCGTCGCAGCCATCCTGCCTCCCATGACGCCATTCGAATATGTCATGCCGTTGGTCCTAAACGTGACTTGGGAACTAGCCGGCATGGGCGGGGGACTCATGGGCTGCCCCCGTCCGGTCGGCGCAGCTTCGCTCGGAGCGGGTATCGTGGTGGAGCGCTTGCGATTGTGCTGGGGATTCGAGGCATATGCGGCCTGGGCTGCGATCTGCGAGGCAGTCAGGTGACTCTGCGAGGCCATGGTGATGTCGCGATCGCGGATAGAGCCCTCCTTCATAGAGCTCAAGCTGGGCTCAAAGTAGCCCTGGGAGCGTTGGCGCGGACGGTGTCCTAGATGCGCGCCAATGTGACCTGAGCTCGGTGTAGCATCGCGCACAACGCCCGGACGCGAGTAGTTCTGCGCCGGGGCGGCGCGCGAGTCTGCGGATGTGGGCGACTTTGCGGATGAGGGCGAGAGTATCGAGGCGGGGAGGGGGGAGCGGCGTGGTTGCTGCAGCGTCGCCTGCGAGCCGTCCGAGTCGTCGTCGTCGAGCGATGGGCGTCGAATCGAGGGGGTGACTGGGGGTGGTGAAGAGGCAGGCATCGTCGTCGTCGTCGCACGCTGTAGTACCGCGTCGGTTGCTTTTGCGACCGGGTGGCTGCTGCAGGGACAGGGAATAGAGGTGGTGGCTGAAGAGAAGGTGTATGCGTGGTCGACAAGTGAAGATACGGGGTATATGAGAAAGCGGAAGAAAATAGGGTTCTAGTTGTGTTTCCCCATGGCCTGCATGAAGAAGAGTAGCAGACGGCCCGTTATCCAAGCATCGAGTCAAGTCGTCAAGGCCGTCGCAGGAAGAGCTGACGTCCGTCGTCGATGGATGCGCCGATGGTTGATCGACGCATGGTGGCCGTGCTGTCTCCACCCTGCCACTCAGCCGCTTGACCCCACCTCAAACTCCCGTCTTCAATTCATGTTCCTTGCTCCAACACTCGATTACAAACTTGACATAAGTTGCATCCAAGACAATAGCAAACCAAAAAACAAGATAATTGTCACGCCAACATGCCCTCCCTAACAGCAACATACACGTCCCCTACCTCCCCATCACAAACCTTCACCTCCGAACTCCCCGCACTGCCATCCCCTCCCTCAACAGCCGACCGCGTCGCATACCTCGCCTCCCTCTCATCCTCTCTCAAAACCCTCCAAAAAGACGTCAACGAATTCCTCACGCAAAAAATGGCCGACGACAAAGCCGCCGACGACGCAAAAGACGAAGAGACATACGGAGAAGAAGTCGTCGACGAAGACTGAGCACGCGCCGTCAGAAATGTGACAAGAGAAACCATGCGCGGGTATCGATATACTATTATCCCATACAACCAACTACTCCCACACTACCGCCATCCACTCCCACCCACCCCACTCGCCGGCCTCCTCCCCCCTCCCACACCACCACCACCACCGATCCCCAACCCCACACTCCCCCTCATACACCCCGAGTGCACCACACTATTATCCGGAAAAACACGAATCGCACTACCCCCAAACCTCTTATGACAAACCGCACAATGTCTATCCTCATCAATAACAACGCGCCTGTTCATCCCCCCAGGCACACTCCTCCCATACATATCCTTCTTATTCTCCGAGCCGAGCAACACGGCAGACTCCACCGCCACCTTCTCGACACCTCGGAGCTGCGCAACGATCCTCTCCTCGTTCAAGAGCGAGTTTGCGTTTCGGATGCGCCCAAAGAAGTAGGATTCGAGGTCTTTGACGGGCAGAGTGGGCGGAATCAGATCTAGGGTTGTTGCTGCAGGCAGTCTTGCACCGTGTTTGGAGACGAGTTCGAGAGCTGGGGGCCAGTTTGGTTGGTGCGGCGGCGGGGGTTGCAGGTAGAGGGAGAGGAGGACGTGGTAGATGGATATTTCCGCGTCTTCGATTGAGCCTCTTGTGGGTGGAGGGGATTGCGAGTGCGACAAGTTGGGCGAGGTGGGCATCGTGGGTGGTGCCGTGTAGACTTGGTTGCAGTATCTATTGGGTGGCGGGTTAGTCGGCTTGTTACAAGGGAGACGAAAGTACGCGACTTACTCCTCAGCTTTCTGGTAGTCCTTTAATTGGAAAACGTAGATTGCCAGGGCTTGCTTGTGCGATCCCATTTTGCTCAGGACAATAGCTCGAGCTTCGTAGTAATCCGGATCTGTTACCATGTTAGCAGAGCTGTCCCTACTGTGACCTCCTTCGTCGGGGATGATGCATACCATCTCCAGGCAACTGCTGAAACACCCTATACCGATTATACTGCGCATTCCCTTTCTTCAGGAAAACCTCAAGCCTGTGCTTCCAATCCATCTTCTCCTCGTCGTTCTCAAAGTCTCCACTTTTAAGTCTCTCGAGGAGTAGATCAACCAGTCTCTGGTGAAAGTCCACATTGAGATCGTTGAGCTCTTCGATGATGTGTTCCAAGTACCTGACCGCAAGTCTCGTGTCGATCTTTTGCAGAAACTCAAGGACACGGTCTCTCGGCAGCGTCTCCGCATTCTCCGTGTCAGCGAGGAAGACTTCCATGCCCAACTTCGGATCAGTCCGCAGTGGCCATTCGGCATATTCCAGGATAAGATCGATAAGCTCTGGTGGCAGAGCTTGTAGGTACCCCACCGTCCTAGTCGGGCCTTGCAACTGCGGACTGACCTCTTCGTCCGCCTCGTTCTTGCCGAATTTCTCAAGAAGCTCTAGAGCCTGCCGATGCAATTTCTTACCTACACAAAGATGTACAAGTCAGTATATGCCTCACGCGCACTTTCAAAAGGGCACTACTTACCATGCAAGAAATCAATCAAATCAGCATACCGCCCCGTCTCATACAGCTTCTCCTGCACAACGTCTGGTTCGCAGAAATTGGGGAGACGGAACAGAGAGCCTGCGACACTGGGATTCGCAATCATGTATGCGCGGAAGAGCGTTGTATCGACGAGCTGTGCAACGTCAAGGAGCTTGGCTTTCCAGTCTACAGGAGGCGTGAGGGAGGACTCTTCGATGAAGATGTGGAAAGGTGGTTTCTCAGCTTCGAGCTGGCTGCCACTGGGTGTGGGCAGAGGCTCCTTCAGGTTACCATCCGTGTCTATATAGCGTTTTATTTGGACGCGACACTGGGTAAGAAATGACTGTAGCGCACGAACAGAGTCTTTGAACTCCTTGTCAGCGGCCGCCGATTTATCTGGTTGGGAGAGGTCTATTGGTCTCTTCCGGATGCTGCCCGCCTCCATGGTGTCGTCTTTGGCGGAGTTGGTGCGTATGGAAACTGTGTCTGAATCGACTTTCTTGTGTCCTCCAACGCCAAAACGACCCATCATTGAGCGCCCGATTGTGGCTGCAGGGGCGGGTGTGTTTTCTTCTTGTTCTTTCGCGGGCTTCTCTCCGTTGGTTTCTTCCTCGTCGACTACGCTTCCGTCGCCCTTTACGCTTTCTTCTGGCGCTAGATTACCAGCGATGGATCGGGGGTACATCGCGATGACGCGCTCGGGTGGTGCTTTGGCGTCGACAAAGAGTTCCATGGCTTCACGGTACTTCTTCTGGTCGAACAGGGCCTGGGCTTTCAGGATTTGTATTTCCCGAACTCTCTCCTCTTTATCAAGTAGAAGAGTGTCTTCGAGCATATTGAGCAGACTGAGCGCCTCATCATAGCGCCCATTTGCGACGAGCTCATCAATCTGTGTTTCGTAGCTCTGTGCCCCCATCCGCCATATGCACCGATCGCTCGCAACTAGGAAGCCCTTCCCAGCGTGGGCTAGACTGATATTCGGCTGCGGTACGTGAAGGAAGCTGACGTTTGGTAGTGAAATCATCTGGAGCAAGTTCAGCGTATCCGGATTCCTGACTTCCAGACTGCCCTTGGACGGTGGCAGCAGCGTGAGCATATACGGGTACGAGTACGCGATTGTCTCGGGGGCAGACTGCCAGGGCACTTGTCGTTTCTCAAGGGCATTTCCGGCTGTGTCGATAAACAGGCTGTTTACGTCCTTGGCCAGCAGCATTTCGCCCTCTCCAAGTCGTGTCGCGAGGGGCTTGGGCACCCAGCTGCCCATGCCCATGTATCCCATGCCCGACGACGAGACAGCGCCGAAGCGTGCTCCGCCCTGGCTCCCGTTCTCTGCCAACGCGCCTGGCTTGATTATATCCTGAACCTCCTGCGTCTCGATGTCGACCATGACGAAGCCGGGGTCCATGCCAGCGACAATTTTTGTCCCCGTGGCCCATGTCAGGCTCTTGACCGAAGCAATGAGCGAAATCTCCACCGCGTCGCCCGTCAACTCCATGTCCTGCCATGTCCACAGTATAATCTTCCGCTTCACCGCCACCGCCAGATGGCTCACGATGGACGGTATGCCCGTCGAAGGATCCTTGACGATGTTGCTTGCCGCCGCAAACGTCGTCGCGCCCCGCGTCTTCTCCAGCTTCTCCTGCAGCTGGTACGTCTGTATATCGTGAATCGAGACATAGTTGTCCGACAGCGAGACAAGGATATTCGCTTCCTTGATAATCGCCAGCTGCTGTATCGGCCGCCGGGAGAACTTCTCCTCTTCGCGTAGGAGGTCCGCGGGCCGGACTTTGGGTGTTGTTGGGGGCTCGCCTTCGCCGTTGTGGTCGCCGTTCGGCTTGCGGTCGGCTTCTACATCCTCGATCTGGTCGTTTACACGGTAGATGCGTAGGGAGCCTGTGTTCAGGCCTACGAGTACGCGGTCGCCTGGCTGTGTTAGTAAGCTGGGGGTGCGATGCAGGCGGTTGGCGTACCGTATGCGAGGATGGACTCGATCCTGGACTTGTCGCGCGCCTTGAGCTCGACGATGGGTCGGGCGGTAAAGGCAGAGAGCATTGTGGCTATTGCGTCGGTTTGGATATCATTTGGGCATGGTCGAGTCGCTATGCGACGGCTGCTGTGCCAGAGGAGAGCTCCATGAGTGCTGGCATGCGCCTGGAGCTCGGCGGTGCATCGTCATTGCCGTGAAGCTTTGGCCAGGGTCCAGCCACGCCACGTGCGCCACACCAAGCCTTCCATGGTCGCATGCGTCAGCTGTCAAACACCCAAGCAGTCACTCTGCGCATCGCCATCGCCATTTCGAGATCAGATGCTGTGCATTGATAATCTATCTAATCTACCTAAGGTGCTCGCCCGATTAATAGGCACTTCGAGCGAGTAACAGAATGAGAGTGGGTGTTGCTGGATGAGCGAGTGGGAATATCTTCAAACATACATGACTATGCAATACAGGATAAGGGAAGATATTTGAATTTTTACCAGTGGCCCATCATGTGTCGTACCTCGGCAGGACCATCTCCCTCATTTTCACACCCACTGACACACCACTCGAGTGGGTTCAAGCTTCTCTCGGGCCATTCAGCACCACGCCCTTCCCAGAAACAACTGCAATAACAGGTCCCGGGCGCAAAGCGCCTCACAGGATCAACTCAAGCGGCGGTTCTCTCAAAAGAGAAAGAACTCAGCAGAAACCAACCCTTCATCCAAAGGGACGAGGATGCTTCCACCCGTACAAACAAACACAAAGATGTCGACTTTCAACATCAACACATCTTCCTAGTCTCCTCCCAGCACTCCTCGCATAATACTGGAAGAAAAGGAAGACAGGAGGAAAGCACAACGCTTGTTACCAATCAGCACATCAACCTCTCCACCTTCTCCCTCCCAGACAACAGCCACAAACAACGGGTGCAGAGCATACAAAAAGCCAGAAGTGGGCCGGTGGGATTAGCGGGAGTAGGAGAGGTGTGGCGAATGAGCGAGTCATATCCAACATATTGCCGGTTCATGATCCGCGACACAACACCACCCCCCATTGCAGCCTTGAGCTCGTGATCATTATGCACACCAAGAGGTCGCCTGTGCAGCGCGCCAAGCGGGCAAGCCAACAGCGAGACGGGGTGCGGCGGCGATACAGCGTCGAGGTGTGGAATGAAGAGCAAGGGAAACAGGGGGCGGGTGGGCGGAACAGAGGATCGGGCGTAAGGGACCTCGGGAACAGACATACTCAAGGAGATATACACAAACCTCATCATTTGATGGAAAGACATCTGCAGACGGACAAAAACCACGTCTCAGGTAGCAGGGAGACGCGATGGAGAAGATGAAAGTAGTCTGTCTGCAGAGCTTCGCTGTCAAACTTGTAGCGATGAGGGGATATCAATCCAACGCGCAGCCCGCAAGAGAGAGCAATGACACAAGACAATAAACACAAAGAAAATTTACATAATTGGGATATTTGAAAGAAAAATGTAAAGAATCAAAACACCGACACATGCAAAAGCGGAGAAGCAAGCTTCATCAACGCAGTGAAACATGTGCCAGATTCCCTTCCCCAGAGAGCGTGTTACCGCATCATCATGAAGAAGAGAAAAGATAGACTTCAAACGCAAGGTTCGGTCTGAGCAATTACGGCTCATCGCAGGTCGGTCAGGTTCGTTATAGTTGTCTAGTAGCAAGAACCAGTTCGTTGACCGGTTGACACAGAAGGGCAAGCCCGAAAAAGGTCAGGTGGTTGACAAAACTGGTTTCGCTTATGATATTCGACAAAACATGGATCGACATCTTAGATGAACGGATTCTGCTGCTGTTTTTCCTGCGGATAGGGCGACTGAGCGTATTGATTCGGGTCGGAGAACGGACCCGAGCGGTCATCGGCCGGTGAGGGATCAGCGAGCTGTCCATGGCTGCTCGTGCGAAGATGCCCCGGGCGGGCAGAATCGGTCACCGCGCGTGCGCCAACTCGGCCGACCTTCTCTGTAGCGGGAGTAATTTCATCGCCGCTGTGTTCGAATGTCGAGAAGGGACGGGGTGCGAGCGTGTAAGGCGCTGCTTTGTTGACGTTGTAGTCGTTGGGCACGTATCGCGGTGGCGCGGTGGTGGGGTAATCGGCGCTGGGCTTGGGCTCGTGGTTGAGAGCGGGGTTGACGACGTAGGGATTGAGTCCGCGTTCTGGGTCATCACGGCGGAAGAGATGGGTCGAAGCGTAGACAAGGCCACCGAGGGCAATGAAGAGCCATATGAGGATTAGGGCGGTGGAGATGAGCGCTTCGGTTTGAATGCCACTCATCAGCTTGTCGATGACGCGTTCGACGGCTTCGGTAATCTCATCCTTTGCCTCGCCGCTTGGATCAGCGAGTAGTTGGCTGGCAGAGTCTGAGTCGCTTTGCTCAGCAAGGGCGCCAAGAGACAATGTGTCGTTCGCCACGCCAGGGAACTGGACGTGCGCGTGCTCTTGGACCCAAGTGAGGCCAGATTGGAAGCTAGCGATCTTCAGGCCGATCAGGCAGTTGAGAACTTCCTTGATCGGGTCGTAAAGTACGGTGCCACCGAACGTGTCGTTGAGCGTGGTGCTCATCTGATCCACAAACGCGTTGAGGGTGTCGTTGACTGCCGTCGTACTGGTGTTCACCCAATTGACGATGTCGTCGTTCATTTTGCCGTCCAAGTCACCGACGGCGCTGTTGACACCGTTAGACCATGACATGGACGCATTGTTGAGCGATGTAACGATTTTTCCGGCAAAGTCAGCGACTTGATCCGTGAGCTCTGGGGTCTTGTCTTGAATGGCTTTGAGCAAAAGATATTGACCAAAGCAGGCGAAAAGACCAGCAATGCCCAGAGAAATCAAAAACATCATGGGGATGGAGGTGGCGTAGGCCCAGGCCCAGCGCATGACAGCTTGTCGACGAGCTGAGCCAAACCGCCTTCCGAACCACAGGCCGATGCCGGAGGATGTTGGGCGGGACGCGAGATAGACGACGTCCATAGCGTCATGGCCCGCTGCGTAGAGAGCAGCACGTTCTTGCATCCTCCGGTAGCGGCGCATCTCCATCCACGCCATTGGAACGCAGACAAGGATGGCGGCGACAATGAGCACACCGAGTGCGATCTTGCGTGCGTTGTAGGCGAGCTCAATCAGATCGTCAAAGAACGAGTTGATAGAGTTGCCGTCGGAGCAGAAGGTGAGTACTTCCTTCTGCGGCACGGGAAGAGCTGAGCGATCGAACTCGAATGTGTCCATGCCGCGGATCAACTTCTTGACTTCCTCAAAGGGGAGGCGGATAATAGAGTCCGTAAAGTTTTGCACCTCTTCGAAAGTCGGGATGGACGAGTTGAGCTTCTGAAGACCCTCTGACATCTCAGAAGGCATCTCCAGCGCTTTGAGCTTGTTGATCTGGTCGTCCAAATTGATGGTTGGCTTGTTGAATCCCGGAATGTCAAAGTTGATCTTGTCCATGATGGAGTTGATGCCGTCGGAAACGGACTTGACGGCATCGCCCATTTCTTCGGTCACGGACTCGATGGTCTCGTTGAGTTGTTTGTTGATAGCTTCGCCGATTTCCACTGCGGCATGGAGACTGCCGCTGACAGCGAGGGTGATCAGGCAGAGGTAGGTACTTGTCATCATGTGAATGACGAAGAGGATAATCTCTTCGACACCAGTGACACTCATTTCGAGCATTTGCATGAGGCCACTGACTGCCTTCTCAACCCCGAAAGCTGTCATTTCGTTGACGCCCTTGGACATGTAGTGGGGCATGGAGGCCATGGAGCTGCCGATATTCTCGACTTGGGTGCAAGCACTGAGGGCTTCCCGACGGGCGGAAACGAGGCTTGAGTCGGTGCTTGCGATGGCGATGAGTAGTCGCACAAGGATTAGGAGCAGTAGAATCGTCCAGCGATTGATCCATATCTGTGAGAGCCTAGCTCGAAGGCCGAGGTATGGTTTGAAGTCTGGTGTTTGGTTTATTGTAGGTCGTGGTGCATCTTGCGGTGGGTAGTAGTCTCGCATCTCATGACTATCGCCAGCGGACATAGATGGAGGCACAGGTGGGAAGAGTTGCTGTTGGTTCGCGGAGGAAGCCATGGCGAAGGTGTATGGCTGTGAAACGTGGTCTGGCCTGTGTATTAGAATCGGAGGTCGAACTCGATGGTGGCTTTGTAAAGAGGAGCGGTCGTAGAAATAGGCCAGCTAGCTCATGAATATCTCGCAGAGATAGGTCGCAACGTAGGAAAAATATTATGCGAGTATTGCAGTGTGAAGACAATAGACAACAATAGGAAAACCAAACGCTCCGTACAATGCAATAAGAAAAGGCGATAGTGAAGCAGGCAAGGTGAAGGAAAGTGAAGTGGGGAAGACTGTGAATATCTACTTCACACAGCGACTAGGACAAAATGAATGGATTTCACGTACCGCGAGGGAGCGAGGACCAGTTGCAGGCCTCTCCACCAGGTACCAATGATACCTCGAGAAGAGGCCTGCACGACCAGATGGTTTCAGCAGGGCATACACGATCGTGAGGCTCAAGTTAGAACACAGCGATTCTGGAAAGGTGGTGGCCCGAATAGGCGCCCGCAGAAGTGGAGCAAGCCACTCCGGACCAGTCAGCCCGGTCAGCTGGAGAAGGCCCAAAACAAGGCGCTAGAACAGAAGGGATTGACAGCGTCTGTTATTCTGGGCCGGTTTGTCCTCGAGTGGTTGTCGCAAGTTGAGCCGGGTGTCCTTTGTTCCACGGCTTGCGCCTGCTGGCATGCGATTTTCCCGCAGTCGGGCGAGGCAGGCGGATGCACTACCTCGTGACGTGTGGCATCATCGCAGGGTCGCAGGGTTGTCGGGCGCAAGGGAACACGACCTCTGCACGTCGGTCGGTGGCAGAGGAGGTGCTCAAAGCTCTGGGAGATGCGCGACGCCGTCGTTATGTAGCAACGTCGCGCCGCACGGCTGTGTGAAAGCCTGTGGCGCCGTCATGCCTTGATTTCTGCAGCTAGCGACGACGTCATGCCCAGTTTAGTCTTGTGCAGCCGTCAGAACAGCCAACTTCGCAGACGAGAGTTCTACCAGCAGCACAACATGTGGCACAAAAATAAAACTTCATAGTAGACCCCATAGACAAGCCCAACTCCATTAACCTTTACCGTGAAGATGCCTGGTCCAGGAATTCGCGTCAACGCGCCAGTTCTCGTATGCGTGGCTGCGGCGTAGCGCCGAGGTGGTGGAGCACGTGGCCAAGCTAATAATACGCCGACGACGCCTGTCCAATCAGGCTTCCCGTCCGTCTGGGGCTCAAACACGTACCGCCGTCGTCCCAACTCCATCTCGATTCTGTTTCGAAACATTTTCGCTGCACCGACAACAACAACGACAAACCGCTTTCAAGCATCTCCAGTGACGACTGCGCGCATATATTGACACGAACATTCCCGTTTTCGAGCACGTTCTCCGTGTCCCGCACTCCCAGCGCGCAGAACAACAGACTCGCATAGACAGCACACTACGACCCACCAGTATTGCCAACTGTTCCTACATATCACCATGTCTTTGGTCGTTGATTTTCCCGTCCAGCAGGTCGCTGTGGTCATGGAGCCGGCCGACAAGTCGAGAACCCGATGTTGAGTCTGCGGATTACCTAGGTAGTAGCTTGCACCTCAGCAACCCACCTGATAGCGACCAAGGGGCATATATTGTCGAGGCTGTAGCCTACACTTTCAAGCTCCCCAATATTTTTCCTCTTGAAGAAAGTACAAGACCTGGAGTGCATGGCCTTGGTGAAACTGTCGTGATCTACACGCATCCTCGGAAGTAGCTTCCTCATGTCGGACGTACTTGATGTCTTTTGAACGCGCTTTCCTCTCACAATCTGTCCATCCGGCTACATAAGAACCTCTCCAGTCAAGTCCCCAGCGCTCTTTTCTCAACATCATCTTTCCGATCCCTCCGTTGCGTCTCTTGTCTATGATCTCTCTCCGCTTGCCATCTCCTCTACAGCACTGGCTGCTGAATGTCATTCGTTCTCGTCTATCATTTTCTGCGTTCAGATTTCCCTTTGGTGCGAGGAGTGGCGAGGTGAACCTGAGCTTCCAGCACGTTCCGGGTCTGTCTGCCATGAGCTTGGGCGTCGCCTCTGCAGCGCGCTCGTACAGGCCGTGCTCTGTGACGACAACCTCATTTACCCCACCGACCGACAACTACCTCTTGTTTACGCACCCCGCATTGCCCACTCGTTCATTTCTTCCGCGCCAAACTCTATTTGGCTTCTGTTTTGCTCCGTCTTTGCATTTTCGGACGTGACGCAACTTTATTAACGAATCGCAACTCAGACCAGGTTCCTCCGTTTTCCATACGACGCCGAACCTGCAGAGCCCGCTCAAACCGTCCTCTCCCGTTTTCCTTCTTTAGTCCAATTTAGAGAGAACGCAGCCGAACACGTCGCGTACAGTTTCGAGCATTACCACTTTTACAAAACCGTTACGCACCATCACCTATCCACCGCTCAATTCACCGCTGGTCGAGCAGGTGGACACGTACCTGGGCTTGCGTGACCGATATCGCAGGCTCCCACCGAGAGCACAATAGCTTCAATCGCACAAAACGTATGTTTCTGTTCTCACCCTTCTATCATCACAAGGCAGGCCCTATGACCACTAAGACATTCGCCAAGCAGCTCTCAGCTCTACAATCAGACACTTTCATATCGCAAACCCTCCTCTGGTAACGACATCTTCAAGATCCTGCTCAACTGAGTGACTTACTTCCTAGTAAGCTTCTCTTACACAAGCAATCAACTATACCGCCCTCGCTCACTTTGAAGTCTAGCCTACAAGCATTTTACTTCAAGCATTCTGACACCTCACCGTGTTATTGGCTACTCCATAAACCCCGCACTTGCGAAGCCCAGATTATCAGGTAGGTGACAGAACCACATTACATTTCCGCTCAGCGTTCTCCTGAGGCGGTGTCGGAGTAGGGCGTTTGCCATTGGTTCTCTTCAAAATGATGAAAACACACACGCCATCCATCTCACCCCGCGGACCATGTGCTCGGGCAGCAAGATCGTATCGATCGCAATGGCGCAGGCGGTGACACGGTTGCCCTGCAGTGTTCCAGCGCATTGGTAGTGAATCATTGCTAATTTATATGCAAGCGTAGCTGGAAAATCTACACCATACTGGTGCCTGACTCCCGCTTGGGCCCTTACCGCTATCAACTCTTGGGTATATCAGACTTGGAAATCAGTCACAACACTTGCCCTTCTCTATCACACCAGGCAAGTTTCTCATCCAGTGACATACCCACGCAAAGTTGGATAAAGTCGTCTTATCTTCAAGGGTGTGAACGTATTGCATAGTCTCCGCTTCCGGTCTCTCTCATCGCCAACATCATACATCGCTCAATGCCACCTTCGATGGTCGATCCTATCAAAGTTGCAACTGGCGCCTCAGTCGCGACTCCCCGCAAATTCAAGGCACCTATCGCGGAGAACGATGGCGCTACATCTCCAAAGACCGACACTAGTGGTGACACCCTTCAGGATGACAAGAGCTCCGATGTTCGCTCCAGCGGCGACGGTCTTCCAAGTCCGAACAGCCCCATCAGCCCAGAGAGCCTCAACTTCGGTGGTCTGACTATCACTGGTGGTGGTATCGATCTCCGCGAGAACAGCGTAACCCGTTACGAAAACCCCTTCGAGCGCATGCAGAAGCAACACAACGAGCCGAACGCTCACGTGCCCGTCCGTGACTTCCGCAGCAACCGTCACCCGGGTGCTCTCTACGGCGGCCGAGATGGCGCGGTATTTCGCCAGTCACGAACCTGGATGTCTCCGGATACGCAGGTGCAGCAAGAGTTTCTCATGGTTCGCAACGCCATGCGCCGTCTGTTCAAGAACTCCGAGATTGCCAAGTGGAAGCTCGGTGACTACGTCGCCCACAAGGAAGCGATGTTGGCATCCCAGGCGACCAAGCTCGCAACCAAGGTCAAGAATAAGGAAGACGCCCGAGCTATCCTCGCTCCGATCTCAGGAGACATCCAGAAGGTCCTCAATAGGTGCGGTATCGAAGGCAACTTTGAAGACGTCGGAAACTACGGTCGCGCTCTCGGTGAGCAGACTATCTGGTGCAACGACTGGCAGAACGGCAAAGATGAGATCGCACCCTGGCCCTCCATGGCGGAGATGAAGTGGGAGGGCGATGACCGGGCCAAGACTGGTGTTGGACGCTTCCTTCCCCTCCCCCGTGAAGAGGGTCCTCCCGGCCTTATGTGGAACCAGCTCCCTGTTATCGAGCAGTACCCCATCGACCAGGTTTGCAAGATCCCTACCATGGAAGATGTCTATCTCCCTGTCGACTATGACATCGAAGAAGACCACGAGTACCTTTGGAGCAAGGAGCTGGAGAAGGACATTGACGCTTTCCTAGAGTCATAACATCTTTCCTTCGCACGTCTAAGGTTCGCGATCACGGTACGACATTCTTGCTGCTATACGAAGGCCTGCAGGTCAGCTTCCACCTTTGACAACTTCTGGTTACGCATCGATTTGGCTCGCGCCCAAGCTTCCAATGTGACTACTAGCTACTACACTGTCACTGACATACCTGTGGCCAAGTCGATCTTCCTTCCGGCAGAAATAGGGACGACTTGCCGTTGATCACTTTATGTGTGAGATTTTCTGGAGTTATCTGCGTTCTTGATTTGCGTTTTAACGTATAGATGACGCGACACGACACGACACGACACACGTACACAGCCTTTACGAATGCACGCGCCGACACAACACGATACTCCCCCTTACCTTTTGATACCCCGACTGCTGCTGCTTGGATGCTGGTTGCTGGTCGAATGGAGCGGCTTCTATTGGATACGCACCTTGAGTTTCTGTGCGTTGCTGGCGTTGCTTCTGGCTTTTCTTTCTTGAGTCATAACAAAATGGGGTTCAACGGGAGCATGGTGGGAATATGGTCTGATGCTGGAGCTGTATGTGTTCGGTTTCATTGCTTTGGTTCGTTCTTGATATCTTTTGTCCTAGTTCCTCCCCTCAAAAAGAAATTGCTTTGACAGCCTTGCCATGTCCCCAGTACATGATGCAGTCAGTGGCTTACGCCCTCCTCCGAACTTCGGCCTCGATACGAGTTACTATGACCACTCATATCATTGCTGCCCAATCTTGCAAGCGCATCCGCCTAGCTCTAGGTTTCCGTTTCGATGCCCCCAGATCCTGTCGTAAAACGTCTCGACCGCCGTTTGCATCACTGTGAGATAGCGGAAAGTACAGTACCAAGCGCCACGATGCCGTTCCTGAGATCGTGATTGTACCACCCACCATTGGCTATCAATCTCACTGTGACAGATTTGACCAACTTCACATGCTACTGCTTCTCGGAGACCTTTGACTCTCCCCGATTCGCAGCATACATCAAACCCCAGAAACATCCTACTCGTCCACCCCGGTGATCACGCCCTGAGCCTAGGCATCGGAGATGCGAACTGCGCAAACTAGTTCTGCCGAATAAGTGTCCACGACGAGATCATGTGCCTGATGGTACGGTGATGATGACTACGGCCGTGGACAACGCTGCCGCTTTGGGGTCTTTTGTACTTGAAATCGGGGTTGACATGTTCGTGCTTATTCTCAATCGTGGGGTAAGGCTAACAGTACAAGTTTCGAGCTGACGTGACGAAGAAGCGCAAACACTCTGCGAGAAAGGGAGGAGATATCGTATAGTTGATGCTGAGCGACCCCGCATACTTCATATACAATCCACCATGACCACGATACAAGTTTCTCACTTCTCTTTGTATCACCTTGCCAATCAAGACCGCACCATAGCGCCACAAGAAGTATATTCGCCTCATCGGGTGCCTTACCGCGAGGCGACCATCATCCACTAACCCCAACCCGGCGGCGATCATGCTTCCCTGCCAACACATCACCGCATCTCACAAGATCGATTGCACCAGCAGCAAGGGTCATCTTCGCACCGCATACTCATCTCTTTTCCCCGAAAATAACTGCAAGCTGACTAAACCCACGTTCTCGTAAACAGCCTCGTCTTTTACGCCCCCAAATCCTTAGTCATATGTAAGATCTTGATTCCCTCCCCATTAGGACACTTGACCACATCCACCCTCCCACTCCTCACATACCCGCATCGCTCGTACAACGCAACTCCACTCAATGTCGCCCCCATTTCCAGCCGCGTGAAACCCTTTGTCTCACCTTTCTTGCCCTCCCGTGCCCGCGCCTCGCAGTACCGCATCATCATGGTACCCAGGCCCCTGCGCGCGTACTCTGGAGACGTGAAAATAGCACGGATGCTTGCGCGGTCCACAGCCGGATCACGCTTCTCTGGCATACGCAGAGGCGAGGGTGCAGAGTCTCCGCCGTACAGCGTTTTCCGAAAGGACCACCCGCCGCAAGCACAGATTGTGCTTGGCGAGTTGGTAGGATGGAGGATGTAGTATGTCCTGTATTCACATGATTAGCTATGGCGCTCTTTGGTATCGTTTTAGGTACCAAGTTCCGTTCGTTGATGACGGACGCCTTATGTCTACGGATGCTTAGGGCTAGGTACGTACTGGTCTGCTATCAAAACGGAATCAGGGCCGAAGAGGTAGCCTATTGAGCCATCGAGCTCGGCTTGACTGTAATACCCTTTTCCCAGGCTGCGAAGAGAGGAACCGATCATTTTCTGGAGAGCAGGTATGTCGGCGGGGGTAGCCGGTCGGAAAGTGTACTGGCGCGTTGCTTCCTGAGCCTTTGCATCGGCGATGGGATCGTGCATTTTGGTGGATGAAATTCAAGTCGTCTTCTTTCTCAAGGCTCAGTATGGCTTTGTGTATCCTTTCTTGTCTGATATTATACAGATACCTGGGTACCATGGTTGTCGTCCTATTCGGCCCAATCATACGCTACCGTTATCGCAAGGCTTGGAGGCTCTGCTTCCCGACGGGAACCATCCCTGCTCGCAAAGCTGGGCATCTTCGTATCGTCGTGGGGTCGATAACGCTCATCCGTTTTGCCATCGGCCATACATCAGGATGCGAAGATGTACATGGTATGTGTCTTGTCGTTGCCGTGCATCTCGTAAAGTTTACGGGATGCTGCGCTTTGACCACCGGTTGATGTCATGACCCTGAGATTCCGACTTTGGCACCCCAGGTCTCCAGCCTTCTGACAACGCGTCACAATCATCAAGTTACGCGCGATCCAGCCGGCATCACTGGAAGTTGTATATCCGAAGTCGTGCAGAGGAGAGTGCAAAGGTTGTAAGGCCTTGTCGCGAGCGCAGCAGCAGCAGCAGCAACAGCAATAGCAACGTCAGTTCTGCGTTAAGGCAGAAATCAGTCTGGAAAAGAGAACGCGAGAATCGCCGTGTTCATCACAACCGACCACATTCTCAGTTGAGTCGTATTGGCAATACTCCAGGCATGGAACGACTCGTCGGTAGATGCGAGGCTGAAGTTTGAAACGATCGTGCCGCTCCATGCGAGTCATCCCACCGTGTCGGTGCTGCGGCTGAACCACGTTACAGAGCAATCATGGGCCGGTCAATTTCCAGGATCTCAACATCATCACCGCACGATGATTGGGCCTGTACCTATGCTTTTTGCTTCCAAGGCTTCTAGAAACCCGCGTGTGTAGAAGGACGCAAGGAATCGGTTCCCGTATGCAGGCTGCGTCGGGGACCAGTAAATCAACACGTCACAGACATGCTATACTTGCAATGTCTGAAGCATGCGGACAACATACGACCATCAGCGTAGGCGAATTTTACCGTATTTGCTCGTCTGCGGGCATCGCGTGCACCACATACGCTCATTTATTGGAGTACCTTTGCGAGCGGATTTTTCCATTGGCCAGGTGTTACGATCAAAGACAACATGGCATGGTTCCCAAGCTCGGAGATTTCCACTCATAACGGTGAACATGCGATGTTGGTGTTGCCAGTGTTTGGCCATCTTTGGTGCGCTTGCTTTTTGCATCACGTTCCAAGCTGAAACGGCGAGGGGCGTCAGGCACATGTAGTCGAAACCAAAATAGTACACGATCCACAGCGGGACGCACCCGTCACGTCGATCAGCCTTATATCACGTTGTAAATATACGAAAGCTTGTTTCCGCTTGGAAGCGCTCTCAGAGGCGAGCATACCTTCCGTATACACTTCAATGCGGTACTGTACAAACAGCTCCCTATTTCGGACTACAGACTTGCATAATATCGGGCCCGCCTCTTGCATTGCTTGTAAATGTGTCCATCTGTCATTTCGAGACAGCCGTCCTCTTGTCAGCTCAACTTCTTACACTGACAGGTCGTATACCGACGTCGCCCTGACCAATGATCAGCAGTCTTGTCTATAACTTACCGAGGCACGGCAGGCACGTTGTGGACGCACTAGGAACTCCCTCGTGCGAGTCGCTGCCCTGTAACAGGATCGGCCAGGGTGACTAAGAAGTAAAGCCTGAGCGCATTGACATTGAGAGTGTTTTTTCGGTAGTCGGACCACCTTCAGGCCCTGAGTGGCTAACGGGATAGGTTGTTTGAGGCGCAGAGACTCCACGAGAAACTAGTATCCCTCCATACCCCATCTCCACCATGCCTCTTGGGAACACAACCAACTTGGCATCTCTTGGTAGCAGTTCCATGACACTGGACTTCCCTCCTGGCAATACATCGATACAGATCTGACCAATCGTATCTCTAGTCGACGACTACCTTCCTCGGCTGCTCTTTCGATTGACGGTTGTTTCCGCCTGATCGATGAGTCCAATGATACCTTGGCAGCGCTTTGGGCAATGCCCTTGCTCACATACCTGATCATCATCATGGCTAGACGTTTTGGTTCCAAGTCTGGCCGAACGACATAGGATTATAAGAAGGTAGGATGCCAGCTTCAGTTGGAGATCATCAGTCAACACTGTCACCAACACCACAGGCCCGGTGCTTACATTCGCTACTATATTCTTCGCTTCTTCTTCACCTCTTTGTCAAAATCAGACACATTTCCAACCACACTTTCAACAAAAAACACCATGCACGCCCAATCCATCCTCATCGCTACCCTCGCTGGCTTTGCCGCTGCCGCCCCTCTGGAAAGCCGCCAGCTCTTCGGTGGCACTGGCTCCAGCTCGAGTGAGTTCAGTCAAGGTGGATGCAGAGATATCCTTTTCGCGTTCGCCCGCGGCTCGACCGAGGTTGGCAACATGGGAACCGTAGTCGGCCCTCCTACCTCTGATGGCCTCAAGCAAGAGTTTGGCAGGGATGCAGTCGCCACTGAAGGCATTCCCTACGCCGCCTCAATCGGCACCAACGTCCTCCCCGGCGGCACCGACGCACGCTCCAAGAACCTCCTCAAAGACACCCTCAACAGCATGGCCCAAAAGTGCCCAGATTCCGTCATCGTTTCCTCAGGCTACAGTCAAGGCGCGGCTGTCAACCACCGCGCTATCGAAGAGCTCGATGCTGCCGTCATGGATCAAATCGCAGGTGTTGTCACATACGGTGACACACAGAAGCTTCAGGACAACGACCAGATCCCCAACTTCCCCAAGGAGAAGGTCCTGATCATCTGCCAGCCTGGTGACGCCGTATGCCGGGGTACGCTGAGCGTCTTGCCTGCGCACTTGACGTATGGTTCTAGGGCGGACGAGGGCGTTGAGTTCTTGGTCGAGCAGATCAAGGGCGCGCAGGCAAAGATCAAGGCTAGGAATGCGAAGCGCGAGGCTGAGAAGGCAGCTGCTGCTGTTGGGGATGTTGTCAAGCGCGTTGCGAAGGAGATTGCGGCATAAGTCGAATCCTTTGGTTTGGGTGCGATGTCTGGATACTTGTGTGGCTGGATCACTCTGTTCTTATCCGGTCGCATGGGGGGTTTTACGACTTTTTCTCTACTCTCGTTTACGCTTTTTTGGTTATATGTTTTACATCTTACGAATTTATCGAATTGGGCCCAATATGCTTCTTGCGCATCGTGCATTCTACAACAAGTGATGATTGTTTATGGATTCTCACGGCGGCAAGAAACCTGATCCTCGAAAAGCGTAGAGGAATGGCCAGACGAAGAGGAATCTAAAGGACGAGTCTACTGCTCCAATAGGTTCGGTTACACGTGCCCAACTTGGCTGTTTCCTGAAATGGCAACTACTGATAAGGTGTTGATTGTACCCCCATCGACTGCGCTTCCCCGGCCAAAGGCCCCACAGCAGGCGCCCCGCCTTGGATGAATCGCCGCCACAACTTCGGGCGTCGATCTCAGGCAGACAGCTTCTTCCAGACTTCATGCACGACAGAGAGAAGAGACATGTCTGTTTTATGAAGCTGACAGCACGTCTTTCGGAACTGTTGCCCGAACCCCGCTCGCCGTATTGTCTTCGGCATCAGGACCACTAGACCAACACCCAGTGCATCTCATCCTGCGAATGGAGAAGTACATCAGCAGCCAAGGTATTCTTTCATCTGCCATGAACACGAACAACCTTGGTAGCAGGAGCCAATACTCAGTTCTTAACCAAGATAGACTGCTGGTGCTCGCTGCTACCCCGCTGTCCAGTCATAGATTCAAGTGGTCACGCCATACAACATGCATACTAGCCTCGTACACGTGTCAGAGATGGAGCAGAGAAGGTAACTGCCGTTGCGCAAGGTGTGACCATAGATTGAGTGCTTTCGCCGGCCATTCACATCAAAGCCCGTTACACCATCGCGCAGTGAGCCAGAAGCGGCCCCTAGAAGCCTCCGGTAGACAGCCGCGTCGCCAATCAACATGCTACACTATGTTTCGCAGTATGAAGAGGGATGATTGGAGCGATGCTAGGTAGTCTGACTACAGCGGAGTTACCCAGTAGTTCGCAGATCGTCATTCGCCGGGAAGGTAGCTGTTCTAACCAACAGAGCATAACAACCCGTTCTCCTTCCAGCACATCAAGACAACTTACTATACCACCCTCCAACAAGCCTGCGCCATCTACCCTTCTCGTAAACATCAGCATCACCAACATGCCTTCCTCCTCGCCCCCGTCCGCAGAAGAAGCCGCTCGGCGCCAGACCGAAGCCCGCGCCGCCGTAACCGCATCCCTCATGTCCGTCGGCGCCAGCGTCGACAACGAAATGCGCACACGCACAGCGGACCTGCACGCCAACTCGGCTGCCATATCAAAGCAGGAAAAGGAGCTGGCAAAGCAGACGGCGGCGCTGGCGAAACAAACGGCCGAGTGGGATAAGTTGCTGCAAGGGGGCACGAAGAAGTTGAATGAGGTGGGAGATATCCAGAACTGGGCGGAGATGATTGAGAGGGATCTGTTGGTGTTGGAGGAGACTGTTAGGTTGGTGGATGATGGGAAGGCAGAGAATGGGGGGAATGGGGGTGGGCAGAGGAGGGAGGAGAATGCGAGTGGGACGGGTGGGTGGTTTCGCAGGTAGGCTGGGGGGTACTGGCAGTCTTGATGAAGCTTCTCTAACAACGTATGATCTGATATTGAGTAATACATGATGCCATTTTACCTGTCCTCTCTGGGTCGTCGACCCAATGCTTTTGGTGGTGCAAGCGCATGGTCGTGATATCCTTGAATATCCGCGAGCAGAACTCACATGTGGTGGTAGGGAGAGACGGTATATCATCGCGCCATGAGTGTCGTAGCCTGTCCCAGCGCATTCATTATCGTCATTTCGCCCGAAGAGTCACTGACGACAGCGCGTCGCTTTCGTGACGCTCTAAGCTTGGATCATCGGGCACGGACCACATCTTCATCATTGCGGAAACTGCGACCTGTAGTGCTCATAGCTACAGCTCCCACCACAACTTCACCTCACACACCCGCTCTCCGCCGACATAGAGGCTGCCGCTAATCAAACTCTGGCACTCGCACCCCGCCAAGAAGCGACCAACTAGCTGTCCCAGATCCGCGCCTGCACCGTGGAATCTCGCAGCGACCTACCCACGCACGCCTCTTCTCCGCCAACCCGCCCGCTCACACGCATTATCTACATTTCGCTACGACTGCTTTTGTGTGTGGATACGGCGCCAACGTACATCATCAAGACCCCGCTTTTCGCTCCACTAAAACGTAGTCACCTTGGGTTTCTGCGCTTCCGGTAAAGGCAGTCGCAGCCTGCGTCCAGACAGCCTCCCGCGCCACGGATTTCCCACCGTGCTCTCCGACTGCCTACACACGACTGCCACTCGCTAGAGACCAGCTTCATAGAGCGTGCATGTGAGGAAGCTTCGCCTTCCGAGCGCCCGGCGCAAACATGAAGATCAAGAAACAGGCTACTTCGCGACATGAGTCGACTCTGGTGAGCTAGAACCCTCTGCCATGTCCCTCCCCGCCACTACTAACAAGCCACTGCAGTCGCCCATGATAGCGGACTTTGTCAAGGCAACCGAGTCAATACCGCTATTCCAGCTGCCCGCACATCTCGCTTCCTTCCCTAGGCACTGGCCCTTTCCCCGCGGTGACGCATACCACTGGATCCCCGCCCTGAACCGCTTCGACCACATCCTTGAGCTGTTCAACAAGGAGTATGGCCTGGCAGACGGGCCGCAGACACAGTCCTTCCAGCGCCGATTACTGCTCAAGGGCGACGCTGAGGAAGGAAGCACCAGCTCGGAGCAGACCACAACCGACGCCGTCCTGGATACCCTGCACGTATCACGGGATGGCGACCGCGAGCTGATCGAGCAGATTCTCAACTTCACGCGCATGCTCCTGGAGAATTGCGGCAACCGCAGCCTGTACTCCAGCAGCGAACGCCTGGACAAGCTGCTAAACACAACTTCGACATCGCTTCTCAAAGCTACGCTTCGCCTAGGCCATCGCCTCGCTCAGCGCTATGCTGCCGCACGCATGCGCCTGGCTCCCGCCACGCTGCACCCATCTCTTCTCGCCAGCCACTACAACATCAACCTCGACAAGGTCCAGAAGCTCGCCAGCCCGTTCGCAAAAGGCCCCGCTACGGCAGCACCAGTCTTCGGCACACCGGCAGGCAAAGGCAAGGAGCGCGCCGGCAGCACTGATAGAGTCAGTCCCTCTGACCTGGTTGCCATGTACTCCATGTCCGAAGCATCGATGAAGCAGGAGTTCGGGGGCGTCTTCATCTCATACTACGAACCCACTCCCTCGTCCGAAGCAGAGAGCAGCAAACCGGCATCTACAGACGCACCCGCACCCACAACACCGACTCCAGTGCGACGGACGTCGAGCATGGGCCCCAACCGAACACCGCGACAGCCCCAGCCCCCGCCCACTACTGATTCGCCGAGCACGCCAGTCTTCACACCCGGACAACCCAGTGGTACAACGAATGGGCCAAAGATTTTCGAGCTGTCAGCCGACAAGGTGGCCAACACCGACGTACACGATCTGATTAAGGACGGACTCGCACGTCTACCGGACACAGTCCACTATGAGTTCCTACACAAGCTTCGTACCGCGAAGATGTTTCACGAGGGACACGCAGGACGCGACAGTGCAGTCGCCATCCGCCTTCTATCCATCGCAAACATTGGCTACGTACATATTGAGAAGGAGTTCATGGCAAAGCTGGGCCAGCAAGATGCAGATGAGCCACGCCGGTTACAACTTGCCTACCAGCTCTCTGAGCTGGTCCATCCGCCAGGCAATGGTGAGACCGGTATCTCGATGGAACTACAGACGTACACCATGAGCGCTCTCGAGGCTCTTGCAAAGCACAAGTCGAAAGCGCCTGATGTCTGCACTGCCCTCAGCGTCAACGTTAACCACGGTGTGCTGTTTTATGTTGTGCGCAAGCTCGTCGCTGGACTTGGCGAAGAGACTGGTAACCCTGATGATATCGAAGAAGATGAATGGCGTGATGCTTTGTTCTCCCTTCTGAACACTCTACCTACCTCTCAAACGCGCACTGGTGAGCAGATGGTGGCTGCTGGTCTCCTGGAAATTCTTGTCGATGTCCTCAAGCTGCGTACCGCAAAGGCAGAACGCAACCACCCAAAGATTCTCAACTTCCTTGACACATTCGTGTACAACCTGCGCGACGCCTTCTCAGCCCTCGTAGCCGCGAAGGGACTTGAGATCATTGCTGATTTGATGCAATACGAGGTCGACACGTCTAAGAAGCTCGCAGAAGAGGACAAGGGCATGCCCAAGGAGTACAAGACGCAGCTTACTGATTATCAAATTCCGTTCTACCATCAGCAGAGTCTACGCTGGCTTTTCAAGTTCCTCAACCACATGATGTCGCATACAGGCGGAAACTTCGATCGCCTGATGCGAAACTTGCTTGACTCGCAACAGCTGCTCAGCAGCTTGCGCACTGTGCTATCCAATGCCAAGACGTTCGGCTCAACTGTCTGGAGTATGGCTGTCACAATCCTTACCAGCTTCATCAACAATGAGCCCACTAGCTATCAAGTTATCGCCGAAGCAGGTCTTAGCGATGCGTTCTTGGAGACTGTGGCTGGGGAGCCCGCTTCAGAATCGATCGCTGCAGCCAACGCTGACGTGAGTGCTTCAACACCATCGACATATCCTCCACGGCAAGACGGAAAGCCACTTGCAGAGGGCATCTTGCCTGTAGCCGAAGCCATTTCGACTCTACCGCCGGCCTTTGACGGTATCTGCTTGGCTGAGGCTGGTATGAAGCTGTTCCAGTCGTCCACCGCTCTCGAGCGATTCTTTGAAATTTTCGAGAGTCCTGCGCACATCAAAGCACTTGACGCTGATACTGAGATGCCTACTCTGATCGGAAACTCTTTCGATGAGCTGGTGCGCCATCACCCTCCTCTGAAGGCACGTGTTCTTTCATGTCTCAGCGAACTCATCGCGCGTGTGGTTCAGCTTTGCGCTGAAAAGGCCGAGAGGGAAGGTGTAGGAGCCAAGCTTTGGTCCGAGGACGCTGCTGGCAAGCTTATCGTTGCCGGGGGTCGCCAAGCCCTCTCTGGATCACGCTCTGAGCAGAACACAGTTCAAGCTTCGGAATCTACGACTACCGATGTAGAGATGAAGGATGCTGATGACACTGCTATCGAATCAGTCGCTTTTGACCAAGTCACTGAGACGGAGGACAGCACCAAGGGCCCTACCACTGGTCAATACATCCGCGTTCTCTGCCGCTTCCTCTCTGGGTTCTTCTCAAATCACGCCATGTGTGCTGCGTACGTCGAGCTCGATGGTGTAGACAAGATCCTCGACATCTCAAGCCTTGCCTGCTTAGACCCAAAGGCAGGTGAGTACCGCAGCATGTGTGAGCAGTTTGGCCATGTCGTCCAAGTGCTCGTCGAGCAGAAGCCGCACATTGCAGTGCCATCTCTGATCAAGCGTACACAAGCAGCTTTGGGGCGCTTGCAGCCTCTCCTCGACCACACCGGCAAACAAGCTTTCTTCGCACCCTTCACCAGCTCTGGCACTTCTCAGAACACTGAGATGTTGCAACAAGGCACGCAATTCGTCAAAGCCCTAGTTTCTGCCCATACGCTTGTCGGAGCTATGACCTTGACATTCCAGAGTCAGATGTACACTACTCGCTCTTCGCATAATGTGTCCAGCCAGATCAATCTCGCTGATATGTATGCTCGTCTCGTGGATAGCCTCGGAAAGCTGCATCGAAGCTGTGTCTGGGAAGAGTTGTTGCTACAGCGTAACATGCCTACCGAATGGGAGAAGGAGACCCGTATCACTAGTTCAGGCTTTGGCAATGACGAGGCCGATAATGTGTTCCGGATTGGAAACAGCGTTACCGAATCAACAAACACCGGAGACGCTGCTGCTCCAGGCTCGACTTCCGAAAACACTGTTGCGAGCCAGAACAGTGCGCAGTTTAAGAACACACAGACTCTCCGCAATTTGCTGAGTAGAATACCCACCGAGGTTGCGCCCTTCTTCCAGTCGCTTGGAAAACTGCTCTTGTTCCGCCGCAGCTTGGAGGCTTACCAGAGGCAGTGTGCTACGGTTGTTTCGGATCAACTTGCTCAGGCCGTCATCGATCAGCTTGAGTATGAAGGTCCAAGGGAATCGGAAATCATTGAAGATCGCTATGCATACTGGATTGTCATCCTGACGTCCTTGTCGCAGCTTATCGTTGAGCCAAACCTGGATCGATCACAAGCTTTGACGTTATTGCTTGTATCCTTCCGCAACCTGGGCGGATTTGATGTTCTGGCAAACATTCTCAACCAGTTCTATCAATCGGCGCTTGAGATTACCCAGAAGCCGGCAGAAGACACCAGCGAGGAATCAAAACGACTGCTCAACCTGTCGCTTGGAGGTATCAAGATTATCTTGGCCTTTTTCTCTCAGATTATCAACTTCAAGGTCATCTCAGAGTCTCCGCAGACGTCATCAATGCAAACTCGACCGGACCGAGACCGGGAGCGGTCTGACTATTTCTTGACTGCACAATTCCTCGTCGAGCTCCGCTACGCCGTGATTGTTCCTGTCGAGAAGATTTGGAACTCGGACCTCATCGACAAAGCAACCACTTCAATTGTGAAGACGTCTATCAACATTCTGAAATCTGTTCTTGAATGCGAAGGCGAGCACGGAGCGTGGAAGAGTATCGACAAGATTCCAAAGCGGAGCAAGCCTATCATCAAGCCTTGGTCCGCCAGGAACGGAGATCACTTGCCGCGTTTGAAGGAAAACGGACACGAGGAGAGCCTTGCCGAAGAAGCCCTGTATCGCTGCTGCGACAACTTTAATATGGCGAATGAGTACTGCAGGAATCAGGCCCGTCCAGGGGTTTCCAGGAATCCCATTCCACAGTATGAGATTCAAGCACGTGGTCCACCATCCACCTCACCAAGCCGAGCTGAAGTGGTGGTCCCCGAGCATCCCGACGACGCTAGTATGACATCGAGCGAAGTAACGCGGGAGGACGATGGATCTGAGCAGCCAGAGACACAGTCGGTCCAGATGGAAGACGCTGACACTTTAACTGCAGAGACGGAAGCGCCTACGTCTGCCACACCTGTATCGGGTGATCAGGCCACCCAGGCACCTGCTGCACCACAGACTACTCTTGCGTATCAAAAGCGGATGGCCAACGGCAACTCAACACAGCTCGTTGCACTGGACATGTTGGATGAGCAGCGAACCAAGCTCCGCGAGAAGCTTGTTGAGCAATCCCTTGACGTGCTCAACACGCACGAGGATGTCACCTTCGAGCTTGCTGATCTCATCTCCGCCGCCGTTTCGAAATCACCAAATCCATCCGAGATGCGTGGGGAGATTGGCATGATGCTTGTCCAGTCTCTGATGTCATTGCAGAGTGATGACGATTTCCGAAACCAAGGCAAGAAAATTGCAGCTTCTGCCCATCTTCTGGCGTTGATACTCCAAGAGAAGGATTTCTACGACGTCATTGTTGAACAGCTTAAGGAACACTTCAATACGTTGTTGGGTTTCATCAAGATCTTTCCAGACCAATCCCCAGAGGACTCATCGCCTTGGATCGGCCAGGTCCTGCTTATCGTCGAACGACTGCTGGCTGAGGATCAACTTCCGCACCAGATCTCATGGACCCCACCAACAGAAGAGTCCACGGAAGAGACCACAGTTGATGAGCTACCAGAACCTATTGTCAGTATTGAGGAGAAGGACTTGCTGTTCAACGCAATCATCGAAATGCTGCCTCGCATCGGGAAGGATGAGTCGCTGGCTCTATCCGTGACACGAGTACTCGCTATGCTTACTCGCACGCGCAAGATTGCTACCCGCCTCGCCGAGAAGCGCAACATTCAGCGGCTCTTCCTCATGGTCAAGCAACTTGCAGGCATCACCAACGAAGGCCTGCGTAGCGCTTTCATGATTGTCCTTCGCCACATGATCGAAGATGACGAAATGATTCGACAGATTATGCGTACCGAGATTCAGCAGATGTTTGAGTCGCGCGACCGAAGGCAGACGGACACTACTGGCTACACTCGCCAGATGTACGCGCTAGCCATCCGTGCACCTGAGATCTTCGTCGAAGTCACCAACGAAAAGCTCCAGTTGAAGGGCTTTGATCCTAACCAGCGACCGCAAACTTTGATGCTCAAAAAGACTGAGCCACCTCCAATCGAAGCAACGAGCATCGTGGAATCTTCGGAGGTCACAGCGGAGGCTGACAAGCCAAAGGAATCTAGCGAAGCGCCTAAGCAGCCATTCCTCGAGCGGACAAAGACTTCAGATCTCAAGGTTCCTGTGGTTGAGAACCCTGATGGCGTCATTCACTACCTGCTCTGCGAGCTGCTAGCCTATAAGGAAGCAGAGGACAAGCCTGAGCTTGCCAAGCCTAAAGAGAGCGCACCTGAAGGACAGACAAGCAACGAGTCGCGCTCAGATGATGCTACTGCTACGCCGGCTACTGCTGCTACGGAAGCTGCTAAACCGGAGAAACCCGTGTTCAAGGCTGAAGAGCATCCGATCTACATCTACCGCTGCTTCATCCTGAAGTGTCTCGCCGAGCTTCTACAAAGCTACAATCGCACAAAGATTGAGTTCATCAACTTCTCCAGGAAGGCAGACCCTTACACCGTGACACCTTCAAAGCCTCGCTCGGGCGTCCTGAACTATCTCCTCAACAACGTTGTTCCTGTTGGGAGCTTGAATCATGAAGGGGATCTCGCCTTCAAGAAGAAGGTGGCGACATCAAACTGCGCGATCGACGTCATCGTCTCACTCTGCAATAAGACTGGAGAGTTTACACTGCCCAAGACCGATGTGCCAATCTCACCGTATGTTGAGACCGAGCCAGACCTACTTTTCGTGCGCAAGTTCGTCCTTGAGCATGCTTTGAAGGCCTTCAAGGATGCCAGCGCTTCGGACGAGCCACTCGACATGAAGTACTCTCGTCTACTAAGTATCGCCGACATCTTCTCCAGGATGGTGTCGCAGCGTCCAAACGGCGAGATGCTTACCCAGAACGCCGACCTGACTCCTAATCTGAAGCAGATGGCAAAGATCATGTATGAGAAAAACTTTGTCACTATTCTCACAACGGCGATTGCAGACATCGATCTCAACTTCCCGAACGCTAAGCGTGTGGTTAAGTACATACTCAAGCCTCTGAAGTGGCTCTGCTTTGTCGCCATGGATCTGAGCATGCACTATGATACTTCCTCCGCCCCCGACTCTGCCGACGAGTACGAAATCTCTACCGCGTCCGATGACGATCTCATCGGTAACGAACGCGAAGAGACGCCCGATTTGTTCCGCAACTCCACACTGGGCATGTTCGAGGCTCACGAGTCAGAATCCGATGAAGACTCAGAAGATGAGGAGGGTGAGGAGATGATGTACGATGATTATGGGGACGATATGGAGTTTGAGGAAGCGGACATTGGTGACGACGATGTTGTTTCAGATGAGGATGAAGAGATTCTCGAGATGGATGTCAACGGTATGGGTCCAATTGAAGGTCTTCCTGGTGATGTCGATGTTGAGATTGAGCTCGACGATGATGGCAACGCCATGGGCTCTGACGATGATGATTCAGAAGACGAGGATGAAGACGATGAAGACGATGACGATGATGACATGGACGATATGGATGATGATGGTGACGAAGGCATGGATGACATGGAAGAGGCCATGGACGCGATGGAGGAAGTAACAGGCGATGACGAGAACGCCAGCCTTGCCGAAGACCAGGAGGACGACTGGAGCGACGATCCAGACGATTTCCCCGGCGGCCCCAACGGCGACGCTAACATGCCTCCGGGCGCATTGGGCTTCGTCCTTGATCCTCCTCAGCTTCTTGAGCAGATGCGTCAGCAAGGTGGAGATCTTGAGGATTTCCTAGACGACAACATGGAAGAAGAAGGTCCGTTACTGCATAGGATAGAACAACATCTTGAACCTCAACTAACTCAACTAGATATGGATGAGGAGGAAGAGGAGTATGACGAGGATATCCACTATGATCCCGGAATGGAGGACGACGACGACGCCATGCCGGAGATTGCATGGGGCGGTGGCTGGGAAGACCCTCAACCGCCTACTGTTCGGCACACCCACCGCCTCAGCCCATGGATGTTCCCCGCAGGTCCAGGTGATCGCATCCTTGTACCAGCTTACCGCTCACATCGTCCAGGTGCCGGTCCCCGCGTCACTGACGATGGTATCAACCCTCTGCTTCAGCGAGGTGGTCGCTCCGCTGGACCAGATGGCCGACCGCGCAACGAAGGCAACAGCGACTGGGTTCATGCCATTGAAGGTCGCGGCCCCCGTGTCTTCAGTCAGAATGACAGCCCTGTCTCATTCATCAGCAACCTGTTGAACGCAATGAGCTCCGGCGCCGGTGGCCCGACATTACACCAGCACGGCGGCGCACTGCATCTTTCTTTCAGCAACTCAATGGGTATGCCACCTTTTGATACTGGCATGCGCCGCGATATTGCTCGCATGCGAGAGACGTACACATCGCGCACTGCTCGAGAAGACCCACACTCTGCGGTGTCATTTGTCAAGGCGTACACCAGCCAACGCTGGCAGGAGGAAGCTAGAATTCTCTACGGCCCTGCGGCAATCGAAAAGAGCAACCGGGTCATCAACTCCATCCTAAAAGTCATGGTTCCACCCGCCATGGAGGCAGCGAAGAAGCGCCTAGAAGAGCGCCAAGCAGAAATCGCTCGCAAGCTCAAAGAAGAGCAAGAGGAGAAGGAAAAGCAGGAGCGCGAAGAGCGCGAGAGGCGCGAGGCACAGGAGAAGGAGGAGCGCGAGCGACAGGAACGCGAAGCCGCTGAAGCTGCGACCCGAGCTCCAGAGCAATCAGCAGAGGACGAATCCAAGGTGGAGTCTGAAACCGCGCCAGAAGCGCAAGCAATGGAGGGCGTTGAGACTGGAGAGTCTTCAGCACAACCCGCGGCTGCTGAGCCCGCCCCCGTAGAACCCGCCGGGCCACCTCCGCCACGTATCACGACTATGATTCGAGGTCATGAGTACGACATCACGGATCTGGGTATCGACACGGAGTATTTGGACGCTCTTCCTGAGGATCTACGTGAAGAGGTCTTGATGCAACAGGTGGCTGAGCGTAGAGCAGAACAACGGGCTGCGGCACGACGACAAGAACAAGCGCAGCAGCAGTCGCAAGCCCCGGCACAAGCACAGGCTCCGACCGCACCCGAAGAAACAGGAGCAGCAGGCGAAGCACCCACAGATATCAACGAGGATTTCTTAGCAGCTCTCCCTGCAGATATCCGAGCCGAGCTGCTTGCGCAAGAAGCACAAGAGCGTCGTCGCCGAGAACGCGAAGAGAACCGTCGTCGCAACCAAGCCAACGCTGGTGCTCCTCCTCCGCAGGCTGAAGAGATGGATCCTGCAAGCTTTTTCGCGTCCCTGGAACCCACCCTACGAGCTGCTGTGCTTATGGATACAGATGAAGACGTTCTGCGCCAGCTCCCGCCAGAGCTATCCGCGGAAGCCCGAGCGATGGGAGGCGATCGCCGGTTACATCAGTTCAACGAGTTCGGTTATAGACGAGGTGACCGCCGTGCCCAGCCGGATGATCCGTCGCAGAAGAAGAAGGCACGCCCTTGCGTACAGATGCTCGACAAAGCCGGCGTTGCGACGCTCCTTAGACTCATGTTCATCCCACAGCAGGGAAGCGCAAAGGGCAGCCTGAGCTCCATCTTGCGCTACGTGTGTGAGAACCGCCAGAACCGTGCGGAGGTCATCAGCATTTTGCTCAGCATTCTTCAAGATGGAAGCGCTGATGTCAATGCTGTCGAGAAGAGCTTTGCGCAACTGTCCATTCGAGCAAAGCAGCCTCAGCAACCAGCGGACAAGACCCCAAAGATCTCCCGCAAGAACGGTGCCTTGTCAATCAACGCGGACGTCTCTCCACTTATGGTTGTTCAGCAATGTCTTAACACGCTCACCCAGCTGACAGAGAAAAACCCCGCTGTGTGGCAATTCTTCCTGACCGAACATGAGACGGGCGTAGGATTCAAGAACCGTGCCAATCGCAAGGGCAAGGCCAAAGAGACCAAGGCGAATAGGTATCCAGTCAATGCTCTACTTACCTTGCTAGACCGCAAGCTCATCGTTGAGAGCTCCACCATCATGGAGCAATTGACGACACTGCTGAAGGTCATTACCGCACCGCTGCAGGCTCTCAAGAAGGAGAAGGAGAAGGCCGCCGAAGAGGCGAAGAAGGAAGCCGAGACATCTGCGGAGGGCCAGGCCACCGAGAACCAGCCTTCCGACACCGCAGCCACAGAGGCTCGTCCTGAAGGCCAAGATACTGAGATGACGACTGCTTCTGAGAATGCGGATCAGTCTGAAACGGCTACTACTGGGGGCGAAGGCAGCACTTCCAAGCCTGACGAGTCAAAGACCGAAGATGACAAGGCGAAGAAGCACCGTACACTCACACCGCCCGATGTGCCTGAAGTCAATCTTCGACTTGTCGCTAAGATCCTGGCTGCTCGGGAATGCAACAGTAAGGTCTTCCAGGAGACTCTTAACGTCATCAGCAACCTTTCGCCTATCCCCGGAGCGAAGGAAGTCTTTGGTCAAGAATTGCTTGGTATTGCCAAGGATCTGGCCAGCTCAACACTCCAGGATCTCACCAGCTTGACGGTTCAAGTCTCAAAGGCAAGCTCGCCTACCGATGTTCAAGGCATCGCACTTGCCAAGTTCTCTCCAGCAAGCTCCGATCAAACCAAGCTGCTTCGGGCCTTGACGGCGCTTGACTATCTCTTCGATCCATCACGTGACAGCAGGGACAAGCCCGAATCCGCCGCAGAGGCACTTGAGCCGGCTCAGAAGGAAGACATCCTCCTAACCTTATATGAGGACCGAGCTTTCGCGCCCCTGTGGGAGAAGCTCAGTGAGTGTCTCACCATCATTCGCCAGCGCGGCAATATGCTCAACATTGCCACTACACTCCTCCCGCTCATCGAGAGTCTTATGGTTGTGTGTAAGAACACTACTCTCAAGGAGATGCCATTGTCCAAAATGATGCCCAAAGAGTTCGCTCTGTCTAGCCCACCGCCTGAAAGCAGGATGGAGAATCTGTTCTTCAACTTTACTGAAGAGCATCGCAAGATTCTCAACGATCTTGTTCGCCAGAATCCCAAGTTGATGAGTGGTACATTCTCTCTTCTCGTCAAGAATTCCAAGGTGTTGGAGTTCGACAACAAGCGCAACTATTTCAACCGAAAGCTCCACTCCCGAGGCGGCGACCGACAAGCACATCCACCTCTGCAGCTTTCTGTCCGCCGAGACCAGGTCTTCCTAGACTCCTTTAAGTCGCTGTACTTCAAGTCAGCTGATGAAATGAAGTTTGGCAAACTTAGCATCCGCTTCCACGGCGAAGAAGGTGTTGACGCTGGTGGTGTTACTCGCGAATGGTTCCAGTCCATCTCACGCCAAATGTTCAACGCCGACTACGCTCTCTTTGTACCGGTAGCTTCCGATCGCACGACGTTCCACCCCAATCGCCTCAGTTCTATTAACCCTGAGCATCTGATGTTCTTCAAGTTTATTGGTCGCATCATCGGTAAAGCTCTCTACGAAGGTCGTGTTCTCGACTGCCATTTCAGCCGAGCGGTCTACAAGCAAATCATGGGCAAGCAGGTGAGCCTCAAGGACATGGAGACACTTGATCTGGAGTACTACAAGTCCCTGGAATGGATGATTCATAACGAGATTACGGACATTATCACGGAGACCTTTTCAGTGGAAGTCGAGGCTTTCGGTGAGATGCAGACTGTCGACCTCATCGAGAATGGACGTAACATTCCTGTCACTGAAGACAACAAGCACGAGTATATTCGCCTCATCACTGAGCACCGTCTTGTCGGTGCCGTCCAGGAGCAGCTCGAGAATTTCCTCAAGGGCTTCCACGATATCGTTCCGGCCGAACTCGTCTCCATCTTTAGCGAACAAGAGCTGGAGCTTCTCATCTCTGGCCTCCCTGACATCAACGTGGACGACTGGAAGAACAACACCGAGTACCACAACTACACGGCCGCCTCCCCCCAGATCCAGTGGTTCTGGCGCGCTGTCCGAACGTTCGAGAAGGAAGAGCAGGCTAAGCTACTGCAATTCGTTACTGGTACTAGTAAGGTGCCGCTGAATGGCTTCAAGGAACTCGAGGGCATGAACGGGTTCAGCAAGTTCAACATCCATCGCGATTATGGTAGCAAGGATCGTTTGCCTAGCAGTCACACTTGCTTTAACCGTAAGTTTCATCCCCCAATACTGACTTATTATTCCTTGGAAGCAGAAGCTAATTATGGAACAGAACTTGACCTCCCAGAGTACGAAAGTTACGAGGATCTGCGCAAGGCCTTGTACACCGCTATGACGGCTGGTGGCGAGTACTTTGGCTTCGCCTAGAAGCACCCCACTGGCTCACTTTCACCGATTTTTGCTAGCACGAAGGGCTTGTCTCTTACTCATGATAGCAACTTTTCGACATTACATATTACGAACTCTCTTTGCATTGCGAGGCGCAGGGAGGTTGTGCACGGGATATACCCTAATGTGGGGGATGGCGGAAGAGGGTGATTGTACGAGTATGAGCAAAATTGGAGGATTGGAGGAGTTTAGTGCTTATGAGTTTACGATTCGACGATGATCTGGTGCGAGTCGGTCGAGCACATGGGGAGACTGGGAGTGCAGGCCCAAGTCTCTTCCGCTGATGTGAGACTACTCGTATCAGATCAAGGATGATGGGGTTATTTCTTTCGAAGTACTTTTACTATCGAGACTTCATTTTGGTAGTGGAAAGATAGTCAATGAGTTTCTCCACCAGGATTCGTGTGTTTTGAAGGTTGTGATGTTGTGGGATGTAGTTGTTGCATGAGAGTTGCGCGCCAGCTGGGCATGCAGTATCCTTTTGGTCAGCAGGTAACCCAGTCCGAGAGACCAGAATGTGTCTGACCATTGAGTCTCGAGTAGCTTGATTTATGAACAGTGTACGTAAGGAAACTTGAAGAGTCAGACCGTGGTATACTCATACCTGTACCATGTTACAAGTAGCTGATACTTCTGTGGAAAGCTTTCCCCAAGATAATCGACCGCTGTCTCTTGCTATTTTCAAGCTGTCCTCTGCAGGCGGGATAATTGTAATAGTTCTCGGCGGTCGCTCTCGAGGAGAAGGGTACGCAGCTGCAGTTAGAGGGAATCTAACAGCAAGACCACCTAGCTAATACTATTCGTATCCGCTTTCCATTTGTTGCCCCTACCTTTTCTTGCCTTCTTCCTTACGTAGTCCATGGAAGGTGCGGGTGTGGCGCTTGCCCGATCTGGGCAGTCAGGCACGGCTTACCGGATTAGGGCAACTATCGCATCCATACATTGTGGGGATAAGCGACGGACAACATCATCATGGTGTCTTATAACGAGCTTAGTACATCTCTGCAATATTGGATCGCTCATAGCTTTCGTTTCACAATCGACAAATCATACCAAAAAGTAAGCTAAACCTTTATCTACCATACCCTTCCATCGCATCGCATCGCGCCATTGCTAACGCGCTTCACGTATACAGTGTCTGGCAATCTAGTACCTCTTACCGTCATCAAAGGCGCAGGCCATGAATTCATTCCACTTCCACAAGGCGACAACGCCACTGTAGCAGATTTCCACACGTACATTGCTCCTCACCAACTCTGAAGCTTTCCTCAACGATCTAACCTCTGTGCAGCATCCGCACACAAACCACCGACTCACCTGCACATCTGACATCTGGTTTCTACAAGATCGAAGCTGGGCCCTCTAAGCCAGCATCTTACACCTTTGAGGAGACCAAGTATGTTCTAAGCGGTCAAATCGATGTCTTGGATGAAGCAACTGGTATCACGCATCACCTTGTCGCGGGTGACTTTGCGTTCTTTCATGTAGGGTCCAAGGTCCAATTCTCTACCAAGTCGAGAGGTATGGCCTTCTATGCCGTCACAAGGCCGGTCAGAGTGGCGCATCCAAATCTGAAGGAAAGGGAAGAGAAGACGTCCAAGTTGTAAGAGCTAGTTGCGACGGAATCGCACGGTTACTATAAAAGAAGAAGGCGAATGTAACAGTATAGAGCTATGCTGTTTTGGAGGAAGAGGAATCCGCCTACTATTAAATGGCCTGCCGGTAACGCTGCATATGAACAGTTTAGGCAGGACCAACACTTGAATAACCACTGAGTAAAGCTGTGTCTCTACGCAAGACTACTATCGTTCCCGATCAATTACGTCAATCATACGGAACATCAGCAAATGTCTTTCGTTAAGCGTAAACTTTTCATCTACCGCATGTTACCGGCAACCATACGGCGCGGTCCTTCTCTTTGCGGCACAGTCGCATTCCCACACTGCAATGTGCCACACCATGACGAAAAACTTTTGGCGTTCCTAGGACGAAAGATATCTTCGTCTAATGAGCTGGTGCTACATCATGCGCATAGCCTTGCTCGCTTGACTGTGCCGCAAGCGCATTCTCTTCGCTGATTCGACGGATGGTCACACGACCTGTTTGGAAGGGCCGATGCCTGTCTTTCGACGTGTAGGGTAGTGGGTACTGATGTATCTCCAGCCTATCGTGGGGCAGGATACTTCGTGGCAAAGTGAATCGATATATCAAAATGCCCCGCCTTCGTCGTAGTGGTTGGGATGGCGCATTCACCTTTGGAAGACTGATGGGCTGGGATACTATCTGCCTTGATACCCCAGTGCACAAGTTTCCTACGACTATACTTTTACATGATTATCTACTTATGTTGGTCTGGAATCTCAACACTGTCTGGACTCTCACGATGGCAACTTCAGAAACCAATACATATGCCTGGTATGTCGAGGAGTGGGAATACCGAGAATTCTCCTACGAGAGCGTGATATCAGCCGTGAACACCAGCGCTGATTGGGAGGTGACCTTGACTATGAGAATTTTACCCTCTCTCAGCGGTGTGGCCTTCTACCCATACGATAAGACCATGACAGCAGATGGGAACTACTTCATTTCCAGATGTGAAATCTCCCTCATGACGGCGCCGGATCAGATCATGTTTCGACGTAGCCCATCTACAGTACCTATTGAATCGAGTATCTCAACAAAGACCTTAATACCGCCTGCGATACTTCCTAGACCGAGCTCGACTAGCAACGAGGATGCGCAAATAGTGTCTGCGACAGATGTCACTTATTCGACTAGCTTTGGAAGTTCAGATTCAGCAAGTAGCACAATCGCGATGCAATCTAGTGATGGCAGTCAGTCAACTGTAGCAACATCTGGGAGTGATAGGGGCAGCCCGAGTTTAGGAGGAGGAGCAATCGCTGGTATAGTTACAGGAGCTATAGTAATTCTCGCGTCAATCATCGGCGGATGGTTTTTCTGGCGAAGAAGAAAGCGCGCAAAGGAAAGCGGTTTGAGCTCGGGGGACGCCGAACAGGTCAGACGAGAGGAAAACGCGGGACTGCCATCATCATATTACAACTCAAAAGAAAAGCAAACTTGTCACCACCCTGAACATGTTCACGAATTTCCCGGGAGCGATCAAGCGCCGATACCAGCGCAAGAGCTGGATACCTCGCACTGGTCCTCGTCCACGATGACGGGAGCACGCCATTCCATAGGCAGGGCAGAATACAATTACAGGCCAGCTTACGAGCTACATCCCGACTCTCGGCTAGGAGAGCTGCCAGATTTTATGGATGAACAGACTTTTACAGCGCACCGTCATGATCTGGAACCTACTGCTACAACTACCGGTTCTACCGAGATGGCCGAAACGTCAAGTGATGCAGCATCACCGCATATTGAAGCGCAGAGGAGAAGAGAGATGGAATGGCTAGATATGGAGGAGGAAATGATACGGAAACGGCGGGAGACACTTACATTGCAAGGGGGTGCGAAGACTTAAGTGGAAGAGCAGTGGCGTGTGTGCAAAGGAACCTTGGAATGTGGTTAATACATCTTGTCAAGAGTACGGGGGACTGACAGGGTCGACTCCGTCACGGAACTTGGTTGACCGAAGCAAGAAGACGTGAAGAATTATGTGCTGAAGGAGGCGATAACGGTCGGTGAGCCGCGTGAACACGTGATGCACCACTCGCATAGCAGTGGCAATGCCTGCTTCACCTATGGGTGGGGCTGATGCTGAGAGAGCCTCCTTAGAACTGGCTGCATATCTTTGGGTAGAACAAGAGAGGGGCTTTTATCGGAATGAGGATAATGGTGTGTAATGAGTGTCGTGCATGACAAAGATGCATAGTATGCAGCCTGTGTAATAGCAACTCCATCAAAATGACGACCCAGAATTCATAAAGCATAGCAAGAGGTTGAAGAGAATAAATGAGGTCAAGAATGAATTGCATTGCGGGCCTTGTTGGCACTCCGCGTCATTATATAACCCAAACGCCATGATGAAAAAGATTCGTTACACTCATAGACTACCGTCGTCTACCACTTGAGCTTCTTGTCCTTGCCAATGAACTCATCAATAATGTCCAAGTAGTACTCCTTGAGATCCTCGACCTTGGGAACCTCATCGCTCTTGCTGTAGAGATCGTAAGGGTTGAATGCCTTGACAGCCTCCAGCATGCGCTCGTCCTTCTCGTTCATCATCCACCTGTACGCACCGCCAGTGTGCCATGGGTAGAAAGAGTGGTACCTGATCATAGCAAGACCCTCGTCAGGGATGCTGCTCTGGTCCTTCATGATGTGGTAGAGGTACTCGTCGTGGCCCCAGCTCAGCATGACATTGTCCATGCCGCAGCCGGGTGTGTAGATACCGTGCTCGGTGCTGTAGATCTCGTCGTTGTAGTCGGGGTTGTTCTTGAAAGTGTCGGGGTAAATGATCTTGGGGGAGAAGGCGCAGCCAACAGGGAATGTGTCGCCGACAACGTCCCACTGACCCTGGGCGTCGAAGAAGAAGAGGAGCTTGCCGAGGTCGTGAATAAGACCGACAAGCTGGAACCAACGGGGCTTTCCGTCGCGGCGGATAGCTTCGGCAGACTGGAGAAGATGCTCGATCTGGGAGAGGGAGGTGTCGGGGTCAGACTCGTCGATGAGTGTGTTGAGCTTCTCCATTGCTTCCCAGATGGTCATCTCTGCGCGGGTCTTGCTGTGGAATGCGTTGCGTGCCTTGAGGTTGTAGGCGACGGTTTGCTTCTCGTGTTGCTCGCGGTAGAAGTTCTTGACGCGGTCGCATGCCTCTTCGTACTGGCGGAACTGAGTCTTGTCCTTCTCAGCATCGAATTCGGATTGCTCGTAGATGTCCTTCTCCTTCTGTGTTGCGGTGCCGTTCTTGACCTTCATGGCGGCCTTGAGGACGTTGACATCGTCAATGGCGTCGGAAGTGGCCTCGAGGGCAAGACCATCGCGGTGGTCGTTGAAGTTCTCAGCCACATTGGGCGTCTCGAAGATTGCGCCTGGGGCCATGATGCGAAATGTAATGGGCAAAAAAGAGGGGTATCTCTAGAATATGCAAAGTGCAGAAATGCGGCACGCTATGGAATGGTTGTTGAAGATGTGATGAAGATGGAAGTTGAGCTGAGTGATGTGTAGAGAATGCGACAAGAGGAGAGCAGTACTTATCCTTTGGCCGCTACCATACAACGAAGCGTTGTCTTGCCAGAACCAGCAAACATCATTACGTCCGAAGTAACCCCAGTCTGCCCAGCCTGAAATTCTGGAGTCAGATTTCTCATCGTCTCCATCTTTGAGATCCACCTGTGGAGGTCACTCCGCACCGGTCTGCCAGCAAGATAGGGTTGGGCCAATGGTATCAAAGGAAGATGGCAATGTCAGGCAATTCTCGCCGTCGCGCTCATCTGCCGTTGAGTAGCCAGAAGGAGATCTGGGGTTCTGGAAAGGCGGCTAAGGGTCCTGGTTTGCATTCCGCCCGTGGTGGTTGGATACTTGCGTTAGATCTGCCGTCGTTCGGCGGGAGTGCATCGCACGCGTCCGCATGGGGCCATAGGGTGCAATTTTGCCCGCTCCATCTGCATACGGTAATTCTCGCCGCCCCAACAGCCGACGGTCCCTTGCTCTCGTCGCGAAGACTCGGATGGGCGACCGATGATCAGAAAACGTGCTGCATGATGACGCCCCAACTGGCATCATGCTGGGACGAAGGTCAGCCCCTCGAAGCACGTGACGCTCGGTGCCACCTTCCCCGACAACACCCCACGAACACGTTGGCTTGTCTGGGCAAACTGCTGCGGCGAAAATTTCGCGTGAGGCTGAAGCGCGTCGAGCGCGTATCAGAAGCCATCTCGCAGCCCCCGGACCGAAGCTATACCGGCGGGGCAGGCATGGCGGGGCAGCATCGGACGTCGGAATGAATTATAGAGTCAATCAACGCTTGACGTATGTCTTTAGCCATGCCAGAAGGGTAAACTTCAGCCACAGTATGGAGCTCCCAAGTAAAGGCGAGCCAGCCAGCCCCTGGCACGCAACAACCCCGCTGCCACTACTAATACCCCAAGCACACCACTGAGTCGCGATGAATCCCGCTCTCTCCAAGTTTATGCTCAAAAGTACACCCAAAAGTATCCTCGACCCACAGCCCGAAATGAACACTGCTCTCCCCCTCAACACTGGCGCTACCATCCCCGCTCTGGGATTGGGAACGTGGCAGTCTGCGCCTGGCGAGGTCAAGAAGGCCGTTGTCCACGCTATCGAGAGCGGTTACAGGCACATCGACTGTGCCTACTGCTACCAGAACGAGGATGAGGTCGGCGAAGCTCTCCAGGACGTCATTTCACGAGGAATCGTCAAGAGGGAGGACTTGTTCATCACCAGCAAGCTCTGGTGCACATTCCACACCCGTGCTGAGGAGGGTCTGCAGAAGAGCTTGGACTTGCTCAAGACACCTTACGTAGACCTCTACCTCATGCACTGGCCCGTTCCCATGAACCCCAAGGGCAAGTCTTCTACTTCTTGTGCGATACGCCAAAACTAACGTATACAGGCAACCACCCCCTCTTCCCCAAGCACGAGGATGGCTCAAGAGACATTGACACTTCAATCACCCACCAAGACACCTGGAAGAACCTCGAGAACCTGATCAAGGCGCATCCCGACAAGGTCAAGGCCATCGGTGTCGCCAACTACTCTGTCAAGTACATGGAGAAGCTTTTGGCTAAGGCTACCATCGTCCCCGCTGTCAACCAGATCGAGAACCACCCACTCTGCCCACAACAAGAAGTTGTTGACTTCTGCAAGGAGAAGGGCATCCACATCACCGCCTACAGTCCGCTAGGAAGCACTGGTTCGCCTCTCTTCAAGGACGAGGGCGTCAACGAGGTCGCGAAGAAGCACAGCGTCACCCCCGCCGTCATTCTCCTCAGCTACCACCGTAGGTTTCGCCAGACCCATGCCTTCTCAAACACCCAACTAACTTTGATGAAGTCGCCCGCAACTCCTCCGTCCTCGCAAAGTCTGTCACCCCATCCCGCATCGACGAGAACAAGAAGCTCATCTCCCTCGATGGCGAGGACATGGAAAAGTTGGAGAAGATCCACAAGGAGAAGGGTATCACCCGCTATGTATACCCTCCGTTCGGTGTCAATGCTGGTTTCCCAGACAAGCCAGAGGGCATGGATCTCAGCGGACCTTGACTGCTTGAGGCAAGCAAGTTGTAGGTTATGCAGCTAGGATAGGATCAAAAAGCTATACCCAATGAAATGTTATGAGTTTTACAATCATGAAGGATTGATGATGATTGAAATCTTATGCAAAGTGGTGAGGGAAACAGAAGCATGCTAAGCTTATGAATATAAACAAAAATAGAATCTAGCATTGAACTCTGTCTTCCCTGTCATGCGTCTCCATCAATTAATCACACCATCTACCTACCCATCCACCCACCATCAACAGTAAGCACCTCCCCACTAACATACGCACTCGCCGCACTCCCCAGAAAAACTACCGCGCCCTTGAAATCCTCCGGCGCTCCCCACCTCCCTGCTGGAATACGACTAAGTATACTCTCCGCTCTCTTCTCATCCTTGATCAAAGCCTCATTCATATCTGTCGCAATATACCCAGGCGCAATCGCATTCACACTCACCCCCTTACTCGCCCACTCATTGCTCAGCGCCTTGGTCAGCTGTCCCACACCACCTTTACTCGCCGCATACGCCGGCACAGTAATGCCGCCCTGGAACGTGAGCAGCGAAGCCACGTTTATGATGCTTCCGCGGCGGCCTAGGGGCAGGTCTGCGGGCTGGCTGAGCATGTGTGCGCCTACGTCGCGGCAGAGTTGGAAGACGGAAGTTAGGTTTACTTGCAGCACGGCGTCCCAGTCCTCATCTGGGAATTGGTGCGCGGGATGCCGCTTCTGGATGCCGCCGCAGTTGAGCAGGATGTGTATTCTGTGGCCGTCGGAAAGGATGCTGGGGATGAGGGCGGAGATTGAGGACTTGGAGGAGAGGTCTGCGGTGTAAATTGTGGCTTTGCGGCCGAGGGACTCGATCTTTTGTTTCGTGGTTTGGTTGCTGGTGTCGCGCTGGGAAGAAGTCGTTAGTGGTTGGAGGGATTGGGAGAGCGTGGTGAAGGCGTACTTGGACGAGGAGGATGTCTGCTCCTGCTTCTGCAAGGGCAATGGCCATGGACTGGCCGATTCCTCGCGTGCCGCCTGTTACGAGGGCCGTTTGGCCCTCGAGCGAGAAGAGCTGCTGTACAGATGTCATATTGGCTGTCTTGCTTGGTGTGGTTCGGAAAGCTTCAGAGAAGAATCAGAGCTGGGTTGAGGATCTCAAGGCTATTTGTGGACCTTAAAACGACAGAGGATCTGGATAAAATCCTCAAAGAACCTAATGCGAGTCAATCAAGAAATTTGAGAGCTTGCGGCAAAAGTCGACGGCTCTTCCTGCTGCACGATGTTTGGGTAGCTCGGAACTGCCTCGGAAAGGACCAACCCCACCATCTGGGCATGCGTCGGCATCTGCTGTCCCGCCATTTCAAACGCCGAAGGTGGAATTTGTCTCCATCTGATGCTGTACTATGAGGCAAAGCGCGCCGACTGTCTGGTGCGTAATAGCTCCCGATGCTTCGCGAGATGACCTGATTCTCCAACCTCATTCTTGTTTCCTGACCTTGACTTTGCATCATTGGAAAGCTGAATATCGCCGTGTAACACGCCTCTAAACCTTACACATACGTTCTTGAGTTGATCCCACTACACGTAGCGACAAAATGTCTTCAACAGAGACGTCAGGCGCCTCAAGGCAGATTCGCGCTTCAGTACTTCACGGCGCGAAGGATTTGCGAATTGTACGCGGCAACAATACTCCCTCGGGTTTGAAGACGCTAACAAGAAGCCAGGAAAACCGCTCACTCCTCCCACCTGCCCCTACAGAGCTCCAAATTAGCATCCGCAGCACCGGTCTCTGTGGTTCGGATCTTCACTACTACAGGCACTACCGCAATGGCGACATCATTGTGCGAGAGCCAATGTCATTGGGCCACGAGTCGGCTGGTGTAGTAGTAGACGTGGGTTCAGAGGTATCAAATTTCAAAGTCGGAGACAAGGTCGCATTGGAAGTTGGACAGCCGTGTGAGAACTGCGATAGGTGTAAAGAAGGGCGGTACAACATCTGCAAGGGCATGAAGTTCCGAAGTAGTGCAAAAGCGTTTCCGCACGCCCAGGGCACTTTACAAGACCGGATCAATCACCCGGCTGCTTGGTGCCACAAGTGAGTGTCGCGTCCAATGTGGCTGTTGGAGAAACTAACGATGAGAAGGCTACCAGAAGATATGTCTCTCGATCTAGGAGCCCTCCTCGAGCCTCTGAGCGTCGCCATTCAAGCATCGAAACGCGCACAACTAGCACCAGGTTCAACCGTCTTGGTATTTGGAGCCGGAGCTGTAGGTCTGCTGGTCGCAGCTATGGCCAAGATATCAGGTGCAGGCACAGTGGTGATAGCCGATATTGATGCTGGACGAGTACAATTCGCAGTTGACAACAAGTTCGCGCACCGCAGCTTTACAGTGCCCATGAAGCGTGGAAGCACAATAGAAGAGCAGCTGGACATCGCCAAGGAGGTAGCTGCCGAGGTCGGAAAGCTGTCAAAGGAAAGTGGTGGTGAAGTTGGCGAGGTAGATGCCGTATTTGAGTGCACCGGTGTGCCATCCTGTGTACAAGCATCGATATACGTAAGTTACGACAACACAGCTGAATTGGTTCGATACTAACAGATCCAGGCAACACGACCAGGCGGCAAGGTTCTGCTAATTGGTATGGGTACACCCATCCAAACACTTCCCATCTCCGCAGCCGCTCTCCGCGAGGTCGATATCCTTGGTGTGTTCAGATATGCGAATACGTACCCCACTGGTATCGAAGTCGTGTCAAAGCAGGGCGATGACTACCCTGCCTTCGCCAAATTGGTAACACATACCTACAAGGGCTTGGAGTCGGCAGTCGAAGCGTTCGAGATGGCAGGGAAGACAAAGGATGATAATGGGAATCTAGTCATCAAGGTTGTACTTGAGACTGGCGAGGAAAACTAGTCCAGTCTTTAAAAGTCGATTTCGGTGTTCTTAGGTGTTGGAGCATGTAGCAACTTGAACAGAGTTATTCAGTCGAGCTCCCATGCTTGCTTCACATGATTCGCTCGGTTCTCAATAGAACGAGATGTTCAGCCTCATGTTTTCGACTATGTGCCTTTGTCAGTGTTAGTAAACAAGTGACGTAGGCGGGGAAGCACCAAAGTACCCCAGCTTCAGACAGGTACAGTAGACTGTCGCTAACCATTCCTTTTCTTCCACAGCTACGGCAACCCCAACCTTCCCCAGCCTTGCCGTCCGCCTCCGCAGCGCCAAAGATCTTCGCATCTTAGCCTCCCAAGATTAGTGAGCGGTTTCCGATGCGAGCCATCTACTCTGCGCGGGGAAATTTTGCCCCAGGCTGCTGTGCGAAAGAGGAGATTTTCCCCATTCGTCAAAGTCCGACAATTTGTGCCTGGCGCGACGCGACTCCACGCGTTCCCCACACTTTTCGTCAACAATGACATGCATTTCTCCACAGGATTTCCGCGTTCCGTCTCTTATCATCGCCATGTTCGTGCCGAGGACGCGATCCAAACATAGCAATGCACTGCTCAGCGTAGGCAAGTTTGCCGCAATCCGGGGAGTACACTGGGGAAGCGTCAGGGTCGACTTCTAGACGTAGTTGTGGAATTCGCATTTCCTAGAGTTGTGTGCCTGGTGAAGAGTGTAAATGGACATGTACCAAGGGCTGAGACTGCGTCTTCGAGCTTAGCTTGGACCCTGAAAGGAGCTTTGACCAAGCATATCTTTGGCGACTGTAAGTCGGTGTGTTCCTGTAGGTGCTCAGTCAAACCTATATCTCTTCACTCTGGGCCTCGCTGGTTTCTTGTAGAGCTCATTCACTTGCAAACTTCTCAATTGCTCCTTTCCTTCACCCCAGCACATCCTTCACAATGGCACCAGCTGTCCGCAGACTCCGCGTCGCCGTCTCTGGCCTTGGCCGCATGGGCGCTCGCCATGCGAACCACTTCCTTCACCGCACACCCAAAGCCGAGCTCGTAGCAGCCTTCACACCAGCCGAGAATGAGATTGCGTGGGCAAAGGAGAACCTCGAGCCATGGGGCGTCAAGATCTACAGCGACTACGACGAGATGCTAAAGCACGAGGGTCTTGAGGCTGTCTGTGTAGCCACTGTCACGACAATGCACGCCGAGCACACAATCAAGGCCATTGAGGCTGGAAAGCATGTCTTGTGCGAGAAGCCTCTCAGCACCAAGCTGGACGTAGTACGTAGATTGCTATAGCAGAAGCCAGAAGGCGTGCTCTGACAACAGTACCTAGGTCCACCAAGTCCTCGACACAGCGAAGCGCAACCCTCACGTCAAAGTCATGTGTGGCTTCTCCCGTCGCTTTGACGCTTCCTACGTCAATGCCTACAACCTGACGCTCAAGGGCGACATTGGCCGTCCCACAGTTCTACGATCACAAACCTGCGACAAGTACGTTGCGCGAGCCATCATACTCTTTGATACAAGAACACAAGCTAACACCCACTCCCCCACAGATACGACCCCTCCGGTTTCTTCGTCGCTTACGCCGAGTTCTCAGGCGGCATATTTGTCGACTGCAACATCCACGACATCGACCTCGCCCTGTGGTACTTCTCCGCCGAAAGCAAGGGCAAGACCCTCCCCGTCGTAAAGTCCGTCATGGCCGTCGGCGTCACAGCGCTCGAGCCCGACCTCGCCAAGCACGGCGACGTCGACAACGGCGTTGGCGTCGTAGAATTCCATTCCGGCCAGATCGCATACTTTTACTCGTCGCGCATGAACGCCCCGGGCCAGCACGATATGACGGAGATTATCGGTACAAAGGGCAAGTTGGCTGTCAACTCGAATCCGATGACGGGACTGCTGGAGAGCCACATGTCTACGGGTATCCATAGGGACATTCCGCAGAACTATTATGAGAGGTTTGAGCAGGCGTTTGTTGAGGAGGCGAGGCAGTTTACTGATGCGGTGCTCGAGGGCAAGGATGTGCCGATTGATCTGCAGAGCTCGATGGAGGCGGTCAAGATTGGTGTGGCGCTACAGGACAGTCTGAGGAGTGGGAAGAAGATCTTTTTTGACAAGCAGGGTAACAGGGTGGATGATGCGCGGGCGAAGTTGTAGATTGTGCAGTTGGTGACGATATACCTGATAGACTGCCCGAACATATAGACAACTACATAGATGTAATCTCGGATCAAAAGTATTGAATGATTGTCATACCTTTTAATCACATATCACGTCCTTGAGCAACTGTCCTATGATATTGGGAAAGCATCTACACAATGCGCACTTTGAGGCAGACATAGGCAGGTACAACGTCTGTGGCATTGGTGTGGCTTGTCTTCCGTGACTTGTCCGTCATAAGATACATGTCGTCTAGCGTCTATCTACCAGTGTGCCTCCTTTTCGAATCATACCATTCCCCCATCCGTCCACATCAGTCGTTTCGTTTCGTTTCGTAGAAAGCGTAAGCCCAGCCTAGTCCAACACCGAATGCCCATTCCACCTTTTGATCTCTATACATCCATATTCGTCTATCGCACAGGCATGTTCTCAACGTTCTCAAAAGCAAAGCTCGGGCTGCCGGGCTCAGCAGTAGCAGCCTGCGGTGGGAGCTCCGATCGTGCATCACCCTGGCTGCCGTCCTCCTTAATCACAGTTCCGTCCTTGCCGCCTTCTGAGACAGTGATAATCTCCACGTCAACGCACTTCTGCACCGTCTGCTTCAGACCGGGAACCATGGCGCGCAGAGTGTCGAGCTCATCGAAAGCGAGTTCGCGGTTCAGGACGACATCCTTGGGCTCACCGTTATCGAGACGTCGCTTGAGGCCGTTGATGAAAGGCATGGCTTTCTTGGATTCAGACTTGTCAATCGATTTGCTGATGGCCTTGATGTCGATCGATTCGGCGTCGCGGAGCATGTCGATGTACTTCTTCTGCCAAGCCGGCCACTCCTTTGCAGCGAAGATGATAATCTTCTTCTCCTTCTTGGGATCGAAAGTAGCGGCTTTGCCCTTTGATAGCTTCTTGATGGCGTTGCCCTCTGCTGATGTGATGTTGGTTTGTGTTGTTCGGACAAACTCGCGGGCAGCGGTGAGGGAAGCGTTGGGCTCGGGGACCTTGGGCCAAAGCGCTTTCTGGATAGTCTCCTTGTTCTTGAGCACCTCGAGCCAGATGTACTCAGCCCAGTGAGGCGCAATAGGTGTAAGGAGGAGGGCTTGGAGTTCGACAAACTTCTTGACCAAGTCTTGGTGCATACCGATACCTGCAGCCTTGGTGGCCTCACGGTAGAAGTCGCGCGCGCTGGTGAAGTCATAGAATCCAGACTTGAGAGCTAGCTTGTAGGATGTGTTGGAGTAGTGTCCGAATGCCTCATGAACTAAGAAGTTCATCTCGTTGTCGAACATGTTGTCGAAGAGGAGACGCTCACTGCCGCTCTGTCGCTGGATAACGTCGGGGTTCTTGACCTTCGCTTCTTGTCTCTTCTGAATGTAGGCAGCCGCATCGGGAACGTAGATAGCCTCGTTCATCAAGTCTTCGCACCATTTTCGGAGTTCGAACAGCTTCAGGATGTTGCTGTTCGCGACTGTCTCTTCGAAGTTGGCGTCTGAAATCTCGTCTCCTGCGTCGGCAAGGGCAATACGTGTAGCGTCGGCACCGAACTTCTCGACCGCACCGGCGATGGTCAGGAAGTTACCAGTAGACTTGCTCATCTTGTCGCCGTTAAGGAGCAGATGTCCATTCACACGGAAACTGCGAGGCCAGTTCTCCTTCGGGAAGATGGCGGTATGTACGTAGAGGTTGAAGGTCAGGTGGTTCTGGATGAGATCCTTACCACTGGTACGCATGTCGAGCGGGTACCAGTAGTCGAAGTGTCGTCGCATAGTCTGTAGAGTCTTGGCGGGAATGTCGGATTGGGGGAGATCAGATCGGTCGCGGAGAGCAAATACGTAATCCCAAGCCTCGTCAGTGAGCTGTTCAGGCTTAACTCCGAGAGGACCAGGCTCCTTTCCGAACATGTCCTTGTGCAGCAGGTGGGCGAACGAGTAGTAGGCTTGGTATATGGTACTGTCTGACAGACTCTCGACCATCACACTTGGGTCCCAGGGTACTTTGGTGCCGAGACCGTAGGAACGGGCGCATGCCCAGATGCTGAGCCAGTCGACAACCCGCAGGAATTGGTTCTTCGCCTCTGGGTAATAGAGGTTGAGTTCGCCCTCGATATGTGAGCGGACCTTCTCAGCCCATTCACCGTCTCCTCCATTCGCTGCTGTGCCGTAGTTCATGTACCATTGGTCGAGTAGAGCTGCAACGCAGTCGTCACCACTTCGGCTGATTACTTTGCCATCAGGCTCGGCGTACGGGAAGGCATCTCCAGCGTCGATGAGCTGCTTGCGGACCAGCGGCTTGGCTTCTTCGACAGTCTTTCCGCTGAAGTCACCGTGGACCATCTTGCCCTTGTAGAATCCTTCCTTGTAGGCCTTCTCCTTAGCGTCGGCAAGCTTCGCAGAGTCCTTGGGTGACTGAATCTTCATCTCCTCCACCAAGTGCTTCGCCGTGAGGTTACCGTAGGAAGGGGTTTCAATGATTGGCAGGAGATTGTCAAATTTGACCCATTCCTTCTGAATACCGTAGTATTCAGCCTTCTTGGCGAGATCAAATGACGTGATGTAGTCATCTGGCGAGTCTGATGGCACACATGTGACGACAGCCGTACCCTTGGTGTCCTTGACCGTCTCCATGGGAAGAATGTAGACTTCCTTGTGGACGGAGAGAGGGGCGTTGACGACTGTACCAACAACATCCTTACCAGGGAAGGTAGCGACAATCGAGTACTCGCCCCATTTGGCGGTGGTACCTTGGTATGCCATGTTCCTTGCGGCCCTCTCACTGAGAACGTAGTATTCATTGTCGGTGATTTTGACCAAGGAGTAGTTGATCGCGGGGCCGACGAAACATGAGGTCTGGCCGTACATTGTCTCTGGGCGAAGAGTGGCTGGGACAAAGTAGCAAGAAGCACCTTCGGGGATAGCGTCGGCATGTGCCTTGGCGGAATCTGCCCACTTTACTACCTTCATCTTGAGCGCGGTGTACTCCTGGACGGTGACGCCTTCTCCCGACTGTCTGTCGTGGTCCATGCATGCTTGGCCATCCTTTGGGCTATATACAGTGTAGCGCTTGGCAAAGATGATCTTTCCCATGGCTTTCAGGCGGCGCATCTGCCAGGCGACGAAGTTGTCGTAGTAGGGGTTGGCATCGGTGGTGACGAACTGACGTCTCCAGTCTATCCTTGCTCCGAATGCTGTGAGGTCCTTCTTGGCGAGTGGGGGGAAGAACTCGATCCAGTGGTAAGGGTCAGAGAACTTGTGAATCTCTTCAAGAGGAATGCCTTGGGCAAGCATGATCTGGAACTGGTACTTTGTCTTGACGGTCTTGGCGGCTGCCTTGCCTTTCTGTGCCTTGAACTTGGTGAGGTCGGTCTTCGTCTCGGCCTGTGTTGGAGCTGGCGGCTCGGATACGGAAGTGTCGACAACGTCTTCGACAGGGCAGCGTTCAAAGTTCTGTCCGAACATCTCAACCTCCCGAACCAACTTGTCTGCACATGCCTTGATGGGCATGCCGGTCACATGGTAACCTAATGGGAAGAGAGCGCGAGCGCCAGTCATCCGTCGGAAGCCTGCAGTGAACTCAACTTTACTAGCAGTGAAGCCATGGCCAGCATGCAGGGTGCCGTTCATGTACGGATACGCAAAGCAACCGAACCATTTAGGGTACTTTTCGTGAAGTTGGTCAGGTGTGGTGGTGTCGAATGGTTCTTCTTCGAGAGATGGGGCATCGGGGTTGAAGACGCCTTGCTCCTCCCATGCTTTCTGGTACTTCTTCTCTTGCGCGGTCAATGTGTCACGCTTCTCGGTGTTCTCAATCTTCAGTGTCTTTGACTCAGCCTCCTGCGGCTTGAGTTGTTCCAAGGTTGCGGCGACGGCGCTCTTTGGCGCGTCGCTGAGTTTTGTGGCCTCCGCCATCACGACAATTCCAGAAAGTAAGAGAACGGTCGTAGAAGAAATTGGGAACGGTCGCGGAAACAAAAGTTTGTGGATGTGAGGGGTGTATGGAGGAGGATGGTGGCCAGTGCGGGCGTTGGCGGGTTAGTCACAACTTTTTCGATTTCGGTGCGAGGAATTGTGGGGCTGTTTGGTCTGTGCCTCAACTGTAGAGAACGTCAGTCCAGCATCCTCGAGAAACCACGCCACGAATCGACCAGTCGCACAAGTCGCTGCATCACCGCCGCCGTCGAATCGACAAAGCCAGCGATCATGCTGCGCTTCTTCAACCGCCTCCTCGGCCGCCACCAGAACACACTGCCACCCTTCGACTTTGCGCGCAACAAATACCCAGCCAAGAAGAAATGGCCGCCGTATCTGCGCGCCCTGACGGAAAAGCAGCAGTTCCGGTTCGAGCGCAAGTTCAAGCGCCGCATTAAGATGAAGTCGATACGGCCCGTCTGGAACAAGTGGACCAAGATAGTGCAGTGGAGTCTGATCACTTTCATCGCCGTCTATGGCGTCCTGTTCCACGACTTCCGCTACGATCCGATGAACCCAACGCCGGGCGAGCAGCCGTTCAAGGGGCTGAGGAAGAAGATGTGGGACATGCTTGGGGGGATCTATACACATACCGAAGATCAGGGTCCCACTATCCTTGCCTCTCTGGGAGAAAGTCGAGAACGGAAAGACGGTCGCGAGTAGCCTCCGGGCTGTAGTGAAGGAGATTAGCTCGTGGAAATGAAGAAGAAGAATCTGTACAATAGCCCCATCTGCAACGGAACCATCAAGCGAGTTATGGTCACATCGTTGAAAAAAGGATTGGAGTGGGTGACTTGAAGTCTCTTGTGTGAACACGGGAAAGACGTACCTGAACGCAAAAGGATAGCGGGGAGGTACTCCCCGGGCGGCGCCCTCGGCGGTGCAGGTATGTGTGGTGGCCTCGGTCTTGTCGCCTGGCCAAAGTTGATCAGTTTGCTGAATCGTGTTCAGGTAACAACAAGAACTCACGTCATACACCTGGTAGTTTTCCTCCCATAACTGCTTGACCCAGCACCTCCACGGCCCATCAGCCATCATGCATACGGATTCCGAGAAATCCAGATACACATGGGCCGTGGCCCAGTGCTGGGCCCTTCCCGGGGTGTCGAACAGAAACACCAGCCAGGCCGTGAAATGAGGCGCTGACGCCTGGTGCCAGCTCTTCGTCACGTACACACAGGTGCCCGTGGCTCCCGGCGGGAGAAAGAACTCATTCCACAGCCCAAAGGCGAACTGCTCGACCACCGAGGTGCGGTCCTTACGATTACGGAGATCGTTTCGGATCCCGACCTGGTCCCCGAGGATGATGTCGGGAGCAAACAGGATCTTGCCTGGTACTCCTCTGTACAGGTTGGGTTAGCATGTATACACCTTGCTCATGCTTGAACCTGAATGCAGCTTCCATCTGGCCCGCATCCCAGGCATACACAGCGGCTCCATGACACTCTGAGCCAAACTTCGCGCAGGCGTGGTGACTACATGAGGTCTGACAGATGGCCGTAGTAGCTGCTCTCAACACTCGAGGTATCCTGGCTCTTGGCTTTTCTTCAGTCTCAAAAAGAACTGTCTGGTTGTAGGTCGGCACAAACTTTCGTCGGGTGATTGTTTGAATATTTGTGCGAGCAGGTTTGGGCCGCTGTATCGGCGAGTTCATACGGTCTCCATGGGTGGACAGCTCAAGTCATGGAGGAGGTATCGAAGGCTCTTCCACCTTCCTTCCGATGAGCAAAAACCTACTTGTCAGTTCTGTGTCTTTCTGTTTGAGCGAAAAACTTACTGTTTCTTCTTCCTCCATCCACTTGGAAGTATCTCGTTGCTCTTGGACATCATGCCAAATCTTCATGTCTGCTGTCTCCAGTCCCCAGATTCCAGTATCGAGCTCTTTTCACACATCCTTATACTTACCTTTCATAAAATAAAACTCAAAAAGCAATGCTTGAAGAAAAAAGACACAGAAATCAGCACTCACATTGTCATCGGATCCGCCACAGGTCTTGGCCAGACCGTCGCATACGGCGGCCTTGCGGCCATGGTGGTGACCAAGAAAGCTCTCGAGGAGGAGACGGTGGCGGCAGCAGCAGCAGCAGCAGCGAACAGGAGACAGAAGAGGCAGAAGAAGACGACGGCAGCAACAGCAGCAAGAGGTTTGTGGTGGGTGGCCGGGCGCTGACGATACGTGCTTGTTGTTGCTTGGAGGTTCAAAAGGTCAACAGGCGTCACTTCATAACAAGGCAAATTTTCACATGGCATCACAACAAACGCGTTTGCACTGTTTACGGGTTCAAGTGAGAGGGGATGGTGAACGTGAGCGTGGAAGAGGAAGCGGAAATGACCTCATAGTGGAAGCCGAAGTGAATGTGCAAGTCTCTGGTATGTGTGCACCGAGAAGGCCGATTGAGTCCTATGTTAGATATCATGGCAGGAGTTGTAGGAACCAGGCTAATACATTACTCCAAGTATTACAGGTATCGCCATTGATGTAGGCTTCTGGCCCTGTTACAACAATCTCGTTAGCCAGTCATGAAGTAGATGTGATGCCCCGCGACCACGTCCATTTGGAATACTACAAAGCGTGGTGAGTAAAAGCTGCGCATAACTTGTATACAGATATCATAAACATGATCTTCTAAATAAAACACCATCAAGCAGCGACACACGTAGTGAGCTGATCTAGCCAACATCACATTGTATAGATCCAATAACACGTCCGGTTAAAGATTTAGCAAATTCATATATACTCAATGCAGTATCTCTACCCACATTCCGCTCAGTGAACATGGCCATAGGATCAATACACTCCATCCTAACCTAACACACATTCCAGATATCTTGCTTACACGTCAATCAAGTTCTCGCCCTGTTCGCCATTCTCAGCCGAGTTGTCCTTGGTATCCTTGCTGCCCTTCTTCTTGTCACTGTCGTCACCGCCCCGACTCCTCTGGTAATATTGGTCAAGGACCTTGGCTGGGATACGGTTGAGCAGTTCCTTGGGGTAGATACGAAGCAGCGACCAAGCGAGGTCGAGAGATTCGTGGATGGAGCGGGATTCGTAGGCACCTTGGGCGATGAAGGAGCGCTCGAACTTCTCAAGGAACTCAAGCGATAGCTTGTCTTCCGAGGACAAAGCCTCCTCTCCGACGACTGCCTTCATGGCAGCAGCGTCACGACCAATGGCGTACTTGGCGTACAGCTGGTTGGACACATCACCGTGGTCCTTTCGTGTGCGGCCCTCGCCAATGGCGGACTTCATGAGACGGGAGAGGGATGGGAGGACGTTGATCGGGGGGTAGATGCCCTTGTTGTCGAGTTGACGGTCAACGAAGATCTGACCTTCTGTAATGTAACCGGTCAAATCAGGAATGGGATGTGTGATATCTGGCGCAGTTAGTACAGGGCGTTAATGGTGTAATGTGCAGGACGTACCGTCGTTAGGCATGGTGAGAATAGGAATCTGAGTAATAGATCCGTTACGGCCCTCAACACGTCCGGCACGCTCGTAGATGGTAGACAAATCCGTGTACATGTAACCGGGGTAACCACGGCGACCAGGTACTTCCTCTCGGGCAGCGGAGACCTCACGCAGCGCGTCGCAGTAAGAGGACAAGTCGGTAAGAATGACCAAGACGTGCTTCTCGAGCTGGTAGGCGTAGTATTCGGCGGTAGTAAGGGCAAGACGAGGAGTGATGATACGCTCGATGCTAGGCTGGGTTAGCTGGGGTCGTGGCGCATGCGCACTTGACTTACGTAGGGTCGTTTGCCAAGTTGAGGAACAGGGTGACACGCTCCATACTGCCGTTCTCCTCGAAGTCGCGGGTGAAGAAGCGACTCGTCTCCAAGTTGACACCCATAGCACCGAAGACGATGGAGAAGTTGTCGTCGTGGTCGTCGTGTACACCCTTAGACGGCTTTCCAACAAGACCAGCCTGTCTGCAAATTTGCGCGGCGATTTCGTTGTGAGGTAGACCCGACGAGGAGAAGATGGGAATCTTTTGGCCACGCGCGATCGAGTTCATGGTGTCGATGGCGGAGATACCGGTGGAGATCATCTCCTCGGGGTAGACCTGCAGCTGGTCAGTCGCATGGCCAGAAGAAAGCAGGATTGATGCATACACGAGAGTATGGGTTGATGGGAGAACCGTTAATGTCAAGGTAGTCCTCGGCGAGCACCTTGGGGCCCTTGTCGATGGGCTTTCCTGAACCATCGAAGATACGACCCAGCATGTCCTCGGATACACCGAGCTTCAAGCTGTGTCCGGTAAACTCGACTTTGGTCTGCGACTGTTAGAGTAGTCCCTGTAGTGAGCGCCGGGTCTGAGTACCTTCTTGACATCGATACCAGATGTGCCTTCGAAGACCTGTAGCGCGATTAGATTGAGAAGTCGCACGGCTTGGGCGTGTCGCAATTTACCTGGACAACGGCGCGGTTTCCTGCAGCCTGTGTCAGTCTCTGGGTATATCATCGGCGTCGGAGCAGCTTACCTCGAGCTTCGAGGACCTGACCAGAGCGCTCGGTGCCATCGGGCAGAGTCAGGGAGACAATCTCGTTGTATCGCGGGAATTTGACCTGTCCACCACACGCATAAGCTTCCTCTCGCTCCTTCTCAAGTGCTTGGGCTACGCACATTGTCGAGGATAACCAATGGGCCGTTGACGCCGCCGATGGTGTTGTATCGTATCCTAGGCGCCACCGAGATCATGCGGGGGTCCACAACTTCAGGCATGGTGGCGGTAGTGAGCGGTTCGGGGAGGTGCAGGTGTCGCTCGGGGTTGGATCGAGGGCCGCGGTCGGTCTGTAGCCTCGAAGATCGGTGGGTGACGAAGTTAGAGGTCGGCCGTCCAAGTGGGTTGGGGAAGCTCTGACCAGGATGTTCTAGCGTCTATGCCAGATGCGACAATGACGCTGGGCTGTGGCAGTTGGCCTTGGCATTTCACCGCGACTTACACGTATGACACCCTCGACTTTGCGGGTGAACAAAACACGAAGAGCTTGCTGCAGCATCGTCGTCAGGTTTATGCTTGGCTCAAATTCTCATATTAGTGCAAGCGTCATTAACGCGAAACACCAAGATAATGGTAAAGGCTAGCACACCAAGGACTTGTAGCAACGAATGAACCGAAGAACGCAGTGCACCTGAGGTTGCGGCAGACAGATGGTATTGCAGTACTACTGTAGAACTATGCTATCCTAACAACATCCATCCCTCCAGCTTTGCCAACATAAGAATGCCAACCTAGGTACCCATCAAATCCGAGCTTCACAAGAACATCAATCATCTGTTGAACTTTGTCAGTGAATGTAGGATAGAAATCTCAGCAGTAACAGGACAGAGTATGTGTAGGATCAGACATCCAAGGAAGGTATTCGCGCTCATTGTCCATCGGTTGTAGGTTCAATTGATGGCTAGCGTGGAAACTGCGAATGTGGAAATGTTTCATCATGAAGGGGAGAAGTGCAAGAAAATTGGGTAGAACTGACCTTTTCTTCAAAGCAGACACGCCAAGCGACTGTTGTTAGCCATCATGATTACGCGCATACGCGCATGCCATTGCGCGGCAAAGCCGTCTGAGCCTGCATTATGCGCACATTCAACAACAATGCAGTTGTCACCAGACCGGTGTAGTATTGCGAAAATCTCGATGCGATGCGATGCGATGCCGGGCTGGGCGACAAGACTGGGAAAGACACGCGCCGATCAGCGTAAGCGGGGATTACTGTACTTGAATATTAGCAATCTGACATGCAAACTCAATCAGATGATTCAAGAATAGAGACTGAGGTCATACGACAGTACTGGCAAGTAGCAGTCGCCCGGCGAAGGGCAACCGAACAGCGTTGCTATCTTCAAGGTCGAATCGGTAAGGAAAAGAAGTTGCTGAGGGTATAATCTTCCCAGAGAAAAGCAAAGAAAAAAAGGAGTAGACTTACGTTACGGAGAGGGCTGGCTCCGGGCCTTGGATAATGCGCATGAAGCAGCCCAGAGCCAGTGGTTGTTTGCATGTCCACCACGACGTGCGGATTGAGTTTATTGTCGAGAGAAAACCAGTGTCGCGGTCGAAGAAAAGTACAGCGCTGAATTAGCGTGCCAAGATTTATCGCGTCACGTGTGCACCCGAACGGGCAAGCGGGATTATTTGGAATCGTCATCCGGACAGCAGCGACCAGCAACAAGGCATCGCGGCTAGAAAAGACTGCAGTGTGCGCCCTTTGAAGGTGGATAAAACTGAACAACAACCAGACGCGTTGTTGTCCTGCTGTGCCGGTGAAGACTGATCGTGAGCTTGCAGTTCGGAAAGATTGGGTTCTGCCCAGCCACGCAGCTTGGCCCCCTAACCAGCGCTGATCTTCGGAGAGGGCCATGCGCCCATCACCTCTCACCACGCCAGAACTCCACCACTCGACGCCCGCGTCCCTGGCATCGTCCCTGGCCCTGGATCTAAACTCGCACCGGACGCTTCGTCGCATAACACCGCGTCACTAGACGTCCTCGCCGCGCCGCTCTCGCAGCCTCTGGACGGCCTCGCTCTCGTCTCCACTCCACCGCTCTGCTGGCGGGACGGATGCGACACGATATCACCCGACACGACACCGCGCCAGACGTGGCAGCACACCTCAAGTCCGCCTTTCCGCCCTCGTGAGTATTGCGCTGCACCTTGCGCGACATCTTGCTTGATCCTCGCCCTATTCCCACTGCCCGGCAAGTACCGACCACCGGCCTGCAGCGCGCCCCATCGCGACACCCGCGCGGGCAATTCATCAGCCTCCCCCATCGGCGACACCGGCGCCATATTTCGACATCTCGTCGCAACCACCTGAAACACTCTTCTCCCCATTGGACTCGACGCGAATTTCCGAGCACGTATGACTTGGAAGCGGTACCATTGCTGAACCCATCTTGTCGCCGGCCATTCTTCGCATCACGCGGACCGACCTCCCAATTTCTTAACCTGTCGCATCACCTCTGCCCGATACATTCCCGCCATTGCGAGGCGACTGTCCGCACTGAAGACCCAGCAAGATGATGACAACGAGCTATCCACACAATGGCGGCATGCCCCCCCAAGGCATGCAGCATGCGCACCCAGGTATGGGCGGCCCAGGCCCAAACCCAGGCCAGCATGGAATGCCGCCGGGCATGCAGCACGTCTCCGGCCCCAATGGTCCTGTCAGTCAGGCTGGGCCCATGATGGGAATGCAGCCAGGCATGGGTGCCAACGCGCATGCCCTCTCACACCTACAGCCCCAGCAGCACATGTTCCCGCAGCAACAGCAACATCAGATGAGTGAGTACTACCGCTTCGTACTATCACCGAGCAATGACTGACAGAGTTGACAGTGAACCCTGCAATGATGCAACAGCAAAGAACAGCCCAACAAGCCTTCATGCACCGGCAGCAACAGCAGGCCATGCTTGCCCACCAGCAAGGCGGTATGGGAATGGCTTTCCAGAATCCCATGAACTTGAACCAAGCACAAGCACAGCAATTGCAGGCAATGAGGAATGGACAGATGGGCCAAGGGCCGTTTGTCAATCTTCCTCCCCACCTGCTCCAGCAACAACAGCAGATGGGCGGCCAACACCCCGGAGGCCCGCAACAACAAGCTGTTATGGCACAAGCAGCCCAACAACACGCCCATCAACAGCAGCAAATGCAGGCGCAACAGCAGGCGATTGCTATGCAGCATGCCCAATCTCAATCTAGCAACCACAGCCAGGCAGGGAATCAGGGACCGCCACAAACCTCACAGCCTCAGCAAGGGCCCCTTCGCCCTCCATCTGCGATAGGGAGTCACCAAGGACAGTCCTCACCAGCTCCTCAGCCTACGCCCCAGCAACAACCACAGCCACCACCGCCGCAGCCGCAACAGCAGCAGCAACAGGCTCAACAACAGGCTCAACAACAGGCTCAACAACAGGCTCAGCAGCAGGCTCAACAGCAGGCTCAGCAACAGGCCCAACAACAGGCCCAACAGCAGGCTCAGCAACAGGCTCAACAACAGCAGCAGCAACAGTCATCCCAACCGCCACAATCGGGTCCGGGGCCACAACAGCAGACGCCTGCTCCATCTCAACCGCCCAACCTACCTCAACAAGCAAACCAGCAGGCTCAGAACCAGATGCAACAACGTAATCCAGCACTAGCACAACAAGTACAGGCTCAGGCTCAAGCGAACGCCGCCCAAAATCAGGCTCGTCAAATGGTAATGATGCAGCAGAAACAAGCTCAGACTGTTTCTTCAGGCCAAGGTACACTCAAGCTGTTGAACTTCGTGGAACAAATAGGAAACTTCAACAGCACAAACAACAACATTGAGTGGTGGCAAGCCTTTGTGGATAGATTCTTCGCAGAATCTGGATCCTTTGTCCACGTCGTTTGCTCCTCGAGTATAGAGAGAACTAAGCAGTTCGAGATTGTTTACGCTGCGCTACCGCGATACTTCTACACGCTCTTCAACACAGACGTGGCTAGCTTGCAAATTACTCTGGACGGAGCGACCGAGAAGGTTGCGGGTGCTGAGCTCAAAGTAACCTGTGAGCGAGCAAAGTTCATCTACACATACAAGAACTCTTGCCAAGTTGTGTACCAAGGCAAATTGACCGCGTTCTGGTCTGGTTCAGACAAGCTGGAGTGGTTGATGTTCGACGGTCTGGGCCACGAACAATTTATACCACTCAACGCTCTGAAGCAAATGTTTGTTCAGCCATCACCGAATCAACTGAATCCAAACCAGTCGCCGCGGATGAAGAAGAAGGGAGCGCCACAGCAGCAACGAGGGGTTGAACCGCCAGAAGCGTATCTACCTCTCAACAAGCTGCCCAGTGCTAGTACTACAGACTACGGGCTGCCTCACGGCTTGCAGGCCTATCTTGAGGTAAGGCTCTTCTCCACATCTTCCTCATGGACGTTAACGCTAACAAGCATAGATTTACGAGCCAATGAACCACATGACAAGCTTGATGGTACATTACCTCGAGAACCCTCACATGAAGCCAAGTGAAGCTCTGGAGTCATGGAACAATACCATGGCAAACACCCAAGGCGGTCCTCAAGGCCCGCAGCACCCAAATCAAGGACCGCAACAGGGACCAGGCATGCAGCCCAACATGCAGCCCGGTCCGCGACCAGGAGGCCCCGGCCAGCCCCAAATGTTCATGTCACCCGCGATGCAAAACTCCCTTCTTCCTAACGGATCAATGGGTGGGTCGCCTCACTTCCAACATACACCCTCGCCTAACTCGCAGCCCATGATGAAGCAACAGAGCACTAGCTCGCACACCATGAGCGTCAACACATCTCCAAACATGATGAACAACAAGCGGCGGCGGAGCACAGTGAAAATGGACAACGATGACGGTGGCGGAGAGATGAACGGCGGGCAAAAGGTCAAGCAGAGCCCAAGAGTGGGAGGTAACAAGAGGATGAAGGCGGGCAACTAGTCCTTCATTGCTTGTTCCTTGCCTTCCTCCTCTTCCGCGGCCTCTGTCGCAGCATTCTCGCATCTCTATCTTTTGTATAGCGCGGCGTTTGTCTCTCTCCCGATTCCCGCATCGAATCGTAGTTTTCACCCGTCTTCTCTCCCTCTTGGCGTTAGATCTCCAACATTATTACCCCATTTCAACTCGGGCGGCTATCTGTCTTGTTTGCTTCTCCACCTTGTTTGCTGGCGTTTTGTGGGCATATCTTGCTGTCTGTTTTCTCTTGTTTCTTTTACCTACCAATCCATTGTAGGTCAACATAATTCGTTCTTGTACATTATCGACGATGACGGAAAGTGGATAGCTGTAGAGAAGGCAGCTCAACAAGGAAAGAGCAAGTTGTCCGGTCTGGACAGTGTTTGCGGGAAGCATGGGCCAGATCATCTATACGTGCTCTGATCAAGTGCATAGGAGAGATGGGGATGTTGAGATTCATTTTTATACGGAATTCAAGACGTTATGACTTCAGCTGTGTATTATCTTTATGCTGTGTGACACTATTTACTTGGCGCTCGTGATGGAAATCCCAAGTGTTCTGTCGGAAGCAGGTTGGTATGCCTCATAAGGCTCCGGGGGGTTTCGACAGCAGGACAGGGTCTTGAAGAGACTTGGATTCGGATTCGTGTTGAGACGGTGATGGACCTCTGCTGCTGTAGGCCTCCTCTCAGGTTCTTGAGTGACCATGCTGATGACCAATTCGGCAACCATTTCGAGCACGTTATCACTAGCAACCGCGTACCCAAAAACTTTCAGATCTGACGATGACGCACATAGATGTTCCCGAGCCCACCCAACTGCTCTTTCCAGATTTGCATGAAATGATTCATCGGCACCGCTACCTCGACGCGCGTCGGCAAAGACATGTAGATCATGGCCACAGAAAACGGTCAGGATCTCGAGGAAAACGCAGCCGAGCGAGAAAATGTCTGCAGATCGACCTCTTTGTTCATAGTTATACACTTCAGGCGCACAGTATCGAGGTGTTCGTGAGGTAGGACCATCGGTTTGACTGTGGTCTTGTGAAGCAAAAGAACGCGAAAGTCCAAAGTCGGCAATGTAGACACGCCATCCGTTACTAAGGGCAAATCGAGATATATTTCGGACGAGTATGTTCTGGGGCTTTATGTCCATGTGTTTTGTGGTATGCTGATGGATGAAAGCCACCGCTGAAGTGAGGCAGCCTAGGGTTGAAGCGAGGAAATTCCTACGGCCCACCGATGTCCATATGTCCATATCCTGTGTATCCTCAAGGAATCTGCCAAGGTGCATGTCCGAGGCTGGATACATCAAGATCGAAAAGTCGCGACCTTGAAGGTAGGTCCCAACAAGTTGAACAATGTGAAAGTGGCGGAGGTTTTGTAGATGATAGACTTCTTGTAGAGCATCGGCCACAGTCCATCTTCGATCGCATCTCATGGTTTTCCGTGCAAGAGCTACCCGACGACAGAGTACTTTATCAACACTCGCGGACATGGATGATCCTAAATGCGATATGCGCGACAGTGGGATCACATCTGTGGCCGAAAACGTAACGTGCTGGCCCTTGCCGGACCAGTTGAGTTCCTTGTCAAAAGGCTGAATGATCTCTCGCTGATGAAGATTGAAGTAGAAGTCTTTGTGTAGCTGTGTAAGTGGTGCCGGAAGTCCAGGTTCAGGCGGCTCATCTTCGCGGATGGTTTCGATTCCTATCGCTGAGCTGTATTCGCACGCCGACATGTATGCAGAGCTACCATACGTTGATCTTGCACTGATGAAGGTGGCGGGACTGCTTGCGGTCATAAAACTTGCTGGTGAGTGAAAGTTCGACATTGGAGATTGATGATAGCCCGAACTGAATATCGGCGAACCGTTGTCTAACGCACCGGTTCTATTTCCTGTGGAAATGAACTCAGTGGAATATCGAGAGGCATAGTACGGAGCCTTTGTAGAAGGATGCACATCGACATCATTATCGATGTATCTCCAGTTGATAGCTTCAGTGAACATGTCATCGAGGTTGGTGATTCGATCATTCTGCATAGTATCCATCTCATCGTCTGTAGATCCCCAAATGTCTTCGACCTCACGTGCAGTCATCCGTGATGTTGTCGTTGGCAAGATCCCAGGCTGAAGAGAGCGTTGCAAACTGTGTTCTTGGGCTATCCGAATGTGGTCCAGATGAGAGTGACAAGATGATGCGAGGTCACCAGATGGTGGAAAGATGGTGGAAAGACGGTGGAAAGATGGTAAAAGATGGTGAGAAGATGGATCGTAGTCAAGGCGCGGCAGGAGCTGAAGTCATAAGCTCTGACACAGCCTCCTATGCACCTTCCTGCAACTACAGAAGGCAAGAGCTAAGCGCACCAATGACCTGACCAACGTCAGCCAATACCACCAATATACGCGAAGCACTGCAAACACTTAGGGATGTACTCGTCAATCCATGTCATATATGAAGCTTCCGAAAAGACACAAACATAGAGGCAGCAGCAGCGCGCAAGGCTATTTGCAAAGCATCATGGTATACAAGCAATATTTGTACAGATCATACTACCCCATCACACGCGGGGCCGGTCGTCCGCAAGTTTCTTACTCGAGTTGACAAGCGCGCCCCAAGCATCGCCACCCGCACTCCTCTCCCCTTGCGCTGCACGGTAGATGTCACTCAGACCACCGCCACCTCTTCGCTTGCGGAACTCCTCCATGGTAGACTCGACATAGTCGTCCTGGCCACTACCAGCCTTGGCCTTGATAGCTCGGTCCGCCCTCTCGATAGCAATCTCATAGTAAGTGCGTCGTTTGGGGTCGAGAGCCTCATTGGTAGAAGCAGTCTCCGCTTCCGCGATAAGAGCAGCATACTGAGCTTTCCGCGCTGCCAGGAAAGCTTCTTCGCCGCCGGCTTCTGCTACGCGAGCATTGTGGGCGGCGGCTTTGGCTGCGTTCCAGGCTTCGATGCCACCAGCCTCGTCGATCATCTTGCGTTTTCGTTGGTTGTAAGCGATCTTCCTGGCTGTATGGTCTTTGATGTTGGGAAGATTGAATCTCGTCCTGATCTCCTGTAGATCCGCCTTTGTGAAGTTTGCCTCCTGGACTTTCCTGGTGGACTTGTGCTTGAGGAGTGCAGCTGCCTCTTCGCGCTCCTTGGCGCGTATGAAAGCTAGCTTGAGGCCTTCCTCCACGCTGTCGACAACACCTCGGCTGAGGTAACGGTCTGCTGCCTTGGTTGCCTTGATGTATTCAATGGCAGCTTGAGACTCCACCCACCTCTCCCGATTTCTAAGCGTCGTTGGGTCTTCGGCCTCTTCTCCAGACCACATCTCTTGTCCTTCTGTCTCAGCAAACTCCAAATTCACGGGTTCGCCAGAGTTTACATTCCGAACCAATGTGCCCTGAGCAGCCCTTTGCTCAGCCTGCATCTCGGGTGTCGGCCATTGCTTGTCAATTGTGGCTTGGTCCAGGCCCAAAGCAGCAGCCTCTGCTCGCAACCGCTCGATAACCTCCGGCTTCTGCATAAGTGTCCATCGTAGGGCCCATCCCATAGGTCCAAGCTCTTTGATGCGTGCTACATTGTCCTTGAGCAGGTACTCGTCCAGGCCACCCTCACGATCCATTGTCTTGAGAACCTTGGCAGTGATGCGTAACTTTATCCGCTTCTTCAATGCGACCGAGTATAGGCTCTTGGAGAGCACGTTGGGCTTCCAGTTCCTCCGTGTCTTCGTCTCGGTGTCTTTGGAGACATTGTTGCCGAAGCGGATCATCTGCTCGCCGTAGAGACCCTTGTTGGCCTGCTTGAACAACTGGTGGTCGCCATAGGGGTATGCGGGGATGTATGCATCTTTCGGGATGACGTTCTTGGGAAGATGGGAGCCGAGATCACCGCCGCGTCGTCGCTGGAGCGGGTTCTTCACTGCGGGAGCGGGCTCCTCCGACGTCGCATACGTTCGGTGGGTTGGCCGTGCTGGGCGGAGAGCCAATCCCTGGGTCGGGATGCGCCCAGAGAGTAATTGGCACCGGGGAGGCATGGTGTGTATGGAGACGAGGGCAGCGGTGGTGCCGTCGTGATGGATAGGCGATGTTCTCGGTGGTCCGCAAATTCGAGATGTCTTCAGCACGGACCTCCACTTGACGTTTGGCTCTACGATTGCGGGCGGAAGTGAATTATGCAACTACATGACCCTCGCTTTCGCTCCATGGCCGCCTCAAAATAACCTGCTTCCCACTATCTCTCTGTTGTAAAATTATTATTTTCTATATTTGGACCAATCGTCAACCGCACACATGGCAGACACTCCCCAACAGCCGTCTACAGCGAACATAGCAGCGGCATGCGCCATTCTCGCCGGTGTAACAGGCTATTTCCTGGGGCAGGCAAAGTCACTTGGGCTCTTCGGAGGCAGCCCAATCTCCAAACCAGCCAAATCTGAAAAAGAAGGAGCAGAAGATTCGGAAGATGAGTCAAGCGACGAGGACGACGACAGCACGCCTGCAGAGTTTCCGGATCACAACGAGGAGTGCAAGATGGTACTGGTAGTACGAACCGATCTCGGCATGACCAAAGGTATGGCGACTCCTCACACACGCCCACTATCTGCAAGACATCTAACTGTGAAATAGGCAAGATTGGCGCACAATGCGGACACGCGACACTGGCCTGCTACAAGCACTTCCTCAAGCACTCGCCCGAGTCGACGCTACTACGGCGCTGGGAACGCATGGGTCAAGCAAAGGTGGCGTTGCAAGTCAAGAGCGAGGAAGAGCTCGAACTATTGCAGGCGCAAGCACTGAGCCTAGGGTTGGTGGCACACATTATACACGATGCGGGACGGACACAGATTGCGAGCGGAAGTGCAACGGTGCTAGGTATTGGCCCGGCACCCAAGGGTGTCATAGATCAAGTTACTGGACATCTCAAGCTGCTATAGAGGGCCCTCCCGTGGGAAGCTGCGCGTGTCCTGGTCGACCAGCGCAGTGGAACCAGTTGAAAGGGCCTGCCGACGCCACGTCTCGATATATGACTCGTGTGCATACCACCAAGATCGCTAGAGCAACAGTCGTGGAGCCGCAATCGGACATGAGCGTGGAAGTATGAGAGAATTCGACACGAAACTGCATTACGCACGACAGCGATTTACATTGACTCGGGATTCTTCGCCGAAATGAGCAGCAGATTGTACGCAGCACGAATGCGGCCATGGGTATGTAACGCGTAGACGGGTGCGCTCTTCGCCGTATGTGCTATCCGCTGGACGCGAGAACGGACGAGAACGCGGAGCGCGTCTTGCTGTTGAGCGATGTTTGTTGTCAAGATAGTACTGCTGGTAGCCGTGTAGCGGGTCCTGACTGCCCAACGAATGCTGGCTGCCATGTGCGCATGACTGATGAAATTCCGCGCGCCTGGAAATGAATATTTACAGGTCTCGTGACGTCAAATCAATCATACAGCGTAAACAATGATGTGCATGAAGCCCACGCAGTGCCAGTGCGTATAAATCATTGAAGGAGGTTGAGGTACGCTTGCTTGGTGGAGCGTGACACAAGGTATGACGTGCATACACTACATGGCTTCGGTAGTTATGGTGATCCATGAAAGAAGTGCGATGGTACCCAAGATGAGAGACTTGAGAGATATGCTGCTGATTTGTTTTCTCTCACGCGAACACTGCGATGGTTGCAATGTTCGTTTGTCCCGGACTGTGGTGTAGTGTCAAGGTAGCGACTGGTTGTTTTGACAATCACGGTGTACCTGGGTAGGACTGGGTGGAGCGCTGCATTGAAAAGGGGCCGGGTACGAAGATGTCCGTCATACCATTATTCTATTAACGCCAAAGATTGCACAGCTTCATGCAACTTCGGCACCTCTCCACCAGCTCGTAGCGCCTAGGACAAATACTACTACCATAGCGTCGCTCACAACTGTACTGTAGATGACGCTGTACCTGCCCACGGTCCGCACATAGCCCGAATACGGCGCTGGCAAGATACCAGCAACTGTGCTGAGAATACCACTCCCCTGTAGTTGGCCCTTTTCGATGAAATAGCGCGAGGACTGCAGGACGACCTCGAAGGTCGCAAAGAGGTAGAAGAAGTGCGCAAAGTTCTGCGCCGGAGTGGATTGGGAGGTCCAGTCATCGTCGTATACACTGTCACGTGATAATTTAGTTCCAGTAAAGGGGGTTTGCAGGACAATGTAGACCGCCAGACCAAACGAGAAGACAGAGTGCACCAACCGCCAGATCCAAGCCGACGATTGATCTGGCGACGGCTCCGAGGCACCTCTACCGCCTTGCATCGCGGAGAAGATGTTGGCAAGGTCAGGCGGCAGACCGCCCGGTGGCGCGCCGGCTTGACCTGAAGCACCAGGCATGCCAGGCATACCGCCAGCTCCAGCGCCCATCATCTGCTGCAGCATAGCCATCATAGGATCCTGCGATGCATCGGAGCCGGGCCCGGGGCCGAATGGGCTAGACTGGTTTCCCTCGAAAGCGAAAGGCGACGGGAGACGAGGCTGCGAGGCCGGCGCGTAGTGGTGTTGCGAGATGTCCACCTCGTCTGGATCTGGAGTAGCCGTGCCAGAGGCAGCGGGTGTGAGCTGGGACGGGGTTGAGGCGGGTTTGACTAGGACGCGATTAGCCGTGACCTGACGCCGTTGTACGACGAAGCTAGCATTGACCATTCGGAGCCGAACCCGCTGAGCAGAAGGGCATGCTTACCTGGCACGTCTTTTTCAATGTCCTTGAGATCCTTTGGTGGGCCGCCCTGCAGCGCAGTAATCTGCTGGAGACGAGAGGCACCGCTTTTGGCGGCGAGACGCTCTCTGCGCAGCCTGGCCTTGGTCTGGGCGGGCGACTCGCCGGGCAGTGCGCTATTTGCGGACGCGGTGGAGCCAGCCATGGTTATTGTGGCGTGAAGTCAAAAGTTGAGTTGTCGTCGCGGCAGCTGTTAGTTGTGATTGTGGAGGGGCTGAGGTCATGGCTTGGCGCCCATCTAGTGGAAGGGCTACGGAACTTACGAGGCCCCCGCTAGTGCCGGTACTGCCTACAACTACCACCCACGACACCTGCTAACCGCTTGTTCGACCAAGACACATCGTCGTGAACCCGCCAACCCGGCAGTCAGGCTTGCCATCCTCCGTGGTACGCGCGGTACGGGCCGTGTCCTGATCATCCGCCGGCCCCTTCCCACCGGTTGTACTGACAAGCAGTCCTGCTTCCTCCAGGAACCGACTCGCTCAGATTTGCGACTCTCTCGTGAGCAATGCAGCCCAAAGGTCTCGGCCCACGCGAGTTTCGTTGCTTTTCAAACATACACAGAAAACTAATGCAGTGCTTGCGTGCAGTACCACACACGTGCATGATCCCTGTAGATTGGCCTTCTTTGCTTGCATGCCGTGCTATAATCCCAGCAGGTGCAGGATGGACTATTGTGCTTCATACTCCCGTTCAGGAACAGATCTTCGCTTGGCCACGAGCTATCATCTGGACGTGTTACACCCATTCTCTTTACCCACCTGAGAGATTCGTTCCGAACGGCAATACAGCATCCACGGCCTACCATTGTTGCTCCACCGCCCTTCTGATACTAGCACCGCGCTATCTTCCCTCACTAATCCATTTGACTGCTACAACCTGTATGCATGCCACGACTGGAATTCTGTTCCGCCACGGATCGTGGGCACGCGCCACAAGCGTCATTCGTTTACTAAGAACGCGGCACGCAAGCCAGAAATGAGGGGTTTCCCAACAGACATTACATCGAAATACATCATAGGCAAAGACCTCGATCCAATTGCCAAATCAAGCAACCTGGTACTGCTGGAACAGGGATATCGAGATATTCATGTTTGCCAAAGACCCACTTGAGCAACTATCCTTGCTGCCGTTGTAACATGGCATAACCATCGCTCCTGCATAGACCGCGAGGCGAGCGGCAGCGCTTTCCATTGGGTTGTGCAATTGTGTGGCAGGCTCGATAAACAAACCTCCTACATGTGGAAATTTATTTCTACCACTCGTTTCTTCTCACTTCCACTCCAGTCGCCTCGTTACTTGCCACAAACTCTCTCCTCATCCACGTACGCAAGAATGTTTGCACCAAAGACCATAACCAGGAGCCAGTCTCTCCGTGTTGTGCGGGTAAAGACTGGTCGATCACTGCCGCACTCCAGACTCCAGTCGACCTTAGCAGTCCAGAAGCCCTACTGGGATCATATACAGCCTTGGAAGGATGTCTCCAAAGATGAGTTCATATCTTATCGGTGGCAGGTATGTTCGATGTCAACCTCATTCTACTACCACTTGTGCTGATACTGGGTATCATAGCTTCGCAATACCGTATCCGACAAGCACAAGCTTTACCAGTTTCTCAACGCTGCCTTGCCTGACCGACTAGTACGCTCGCAGCATCATCAGTTCCAAAAGATTCGTACCAAGGATCACTTCATCGAGGACGCTGTAGGTAACCTCAGAGCTGGATTTGCCGTACACAAGCATCGATGCTAACCTGTGTAAAGATCGAAGCCATCAAGTTGGCACCCATGGCTATTCGCCTCACGCCGCATGTGCTCTCGCTGATCGACTGGGAGAATGCTGTGGATGACCCAATCCGGAGGCAATTTCTTCCTCTCCGAAGTGGCATAATCCCCGATCACAAGAAGCTGGAGCTGGACTCTTTACACGAAGAAGCAGACAGTCCTGTACCCGGCCTAGTGCATCGATACCCTGGAAGAGCCTTGTTCTTAGCCACGTCGATTTGCCCTGTATACTGTCGCTTCTGCACACGATCGTATGCAGTCGGCGCAAACACAGACACAGTCTCCAAGAAACCCCAGAAGCCTAGCCGGAAGCGATGGGAAGTAGTGTTCGATCACATCGCCAACGACAGTTCTCTCCAAGACATTGTCGTTTCTGGAGGTGACGCCTATTTCCTACAAGCAGAGCATATCGAAGAGATTGGCGAGCGACTCCTCAACATACCACATATCAAGCGCATCCGGTTCGCTTCAAAAGGGCTTGCCGTAGCTCCTAGTCGGATACTTGACGACTCTGATCCGTGGGTTGATAGCTTGATCAAAGTGTCCAACAAAGGCCGAGAGTGAGTCTAGCGCTTATCGCTCTAAACATAACTTGTACTGACAGCAACAATCAGCATTGGGAAGCAAGTTTGTCTTCACACCCACATCAACCACGCGAATGAGATCACATGGATAACGGAGCTCGCTGCGAACAAGCTCTTCAAGTATGGTGTCATTGTTCGCAACCAGGCTGTCTTGTTGAAGGGTGTCAACGATAATTTCGAGGCGCTCTCGAATCTCATTCTGAAGCTCTCAAACATCAACATACAGCCATACTACGTCTATCAATGTGACATGGTACAGGGTATCGAAGACCTCCGGACGCCTCTCAGCAAGATTATTACCCTGGACAAGGAACTTCGAGGAACTCTCTCCGGGTTCATGATGCCATCATTTGTCATCGACCTCCCTGGAGGTGGTGGAAAACGTCTTGTTTCCACCTACGAAACATACAAAGATGGTGTTGCCGAGTACAAGGCACCTGGTCTACCAGGTACCAAAGGCACGAGGACCTACACCTACTTCGATCCGAAGCCTGTAGAGTCCTCGGTGCTGGAGGAATTTCGACAAGACCAGTTCCAGGCTCTCGAGAGAGGCGAAACGCTCGAACAGTTCTTTGCTCAGTCACCTTCTAAACCACCGATTCCTATTGGACCGATGCTGCCTACGCCGAAAGAACCTCTCCAGCCTTACCCGGGAATGACGGTTACGCGGCCCAAGCACTGGGTACCTGAAGCGGAGGCGCAGTCCGGATACGCGCGCTCCCACGACATCTAGCTAGTATAGTCGTTAACAGCAGCGCCTCGATCTGTGCGAATCCCCAACATCTTAACCACCAAAAGTCATTTTCGAAAATCAAAAGCGGGACACTATTAGATATGGAAATGTATCGACCACGACACGACCACACCTCTTTCACAGCCGCTGTTCAAGATCTTAACCGGGTTCACTTTCGGCCTCGAACCTCGCTGACAGTCTGCTGCCACTTGTCATGTCCAACTATACTTCGTTGTATTATTTATTTTTTAAAATTCTCTTCACCACTCGTTACATATACGATTACGATGCAGCAGGCATAGCGCAGAAGTTCCAAGACGTGTGTAGCTCAAGATCATCTGAACAGATGCTTACATAATAAAACCTTTCTTCTCTTCTACCATCAGTCTATCAGTGTTTTGCTTACGCTTGGACTACGAGCATGCAATGATGTGGTTGCGCAAACGACTGGTTGTAATGCAGACTTATACCCATACTTATACATGCGTGTTATGCATTGCGTCAAGATTTGGTAATTGCATGTCTTCATTAGGTTTTGTGCAAAGCACTCGGTACTCTTAGTGATGTACCCGTACCAATATAAGGTATCTACTTCCTCAGATCATCTGGCAATCCCTTTGCCAAAGAAGCCGCCGCCTTCAATCCTGTTCCTGGCCTGACTTCACCAACCCACATACTCTCGGCATCACCATCGATACCTTTCCTTGCCTTTTCGAAGGACTCCTCGATCTTGGTTCTCAAACCACCTTCCTCGTCAATGCCCGTGTCTTTGCCCCAAAGCTCCAGAGCTCTCTCCATATCACCACACGCAAAGATGTATTCGCCCAGAGCCATGTGTACAGTGCCCAGCGCGTACCATGTCTGTGCCTTTTCGCGATCCGTGAAGAAAGTAGGTTTGTTCGGCGGAATGAGCTCGACAGGAAGCGAGTGGAACCAAGGATTAGACGCCGGCGATGGAGAATCCGTCGCAAGGCTCAGCGCTTTCGAAACCGAAGTCTCTGCTAGCAGGAGATCGCGCGCCGCCTTTCTAATCTCTTCCGTCGGGTTCTGTGTCCTTAACCAGTGCTTACTAGTCGTGAGACTCCTCAGCGGAATAGACAGACTGATACCCAGCCCGAGTTCTGTCCGCCAACGCAGCCGTTGAATAGACTTGTTGAAGTTATCATCCTGCGAATGCAGCGTCTCAGCATGCGTCAAGTACCCATACGTCAGCGCAATGATAGTAGCTTGCGCATACTCATTCGCCAACGCATACTGTTCCTTTTCCCTAGCCTCATCCGCTAGATCACACAACTCCTTCACACTCTGCAGATAACCCTCTGCCGTGAAACTCTCACTCATCATGTTACCCTGCAGACCCTCTGCATATCGAGGCAAAAGGTTCTTGCCATTGACTTCCACCTTGCCGAATCCGCTCAACAAACGGAAGAGCTCGAGTAGATCGCCCTGTAGCTTCGATACAGGGAAATCATACGTGTTTACCACGTTGAGGAAGAGACTGCGACCTTGTGCCCACGTCTTGGTTGCTCTGCTCGCCTGGTCCAGGAAATTGATCAATCGTGGCAGGTACTGAGCCGGGAACATGACCGAAGCACGTTTCTGGCTGCTGTTCTTCTCTACGAGAATTACTTCGAGAGCATGGCGCGTAGCTCTTTCGACCAACTCGCTCTTGGCTGTTGAAAAGAGGAGGCCCGAGTCTTCGAGCAGCGTCTTTGCGTGTCGCGCGTCGCTTGTGTAAACATCGAATCGGACCCAGAGGTTCTTTTCGTAGAAGTAGGAGAGCGCATCCTTGCTTATCTCTTTGTTGATGGTGAAGAGAGCTGTGTTGACTGGGAACGGGTTGCGCGAGGCTGAGAAGGATAGCATGCCATCGTCTTTGGAGATGGTGTGGGTGTAGGACACGTTTGGCTTGCCAAGGTTGACAAGTTCGGCGTCGAGACAGTGCTTGTAGATGTTGTTGCGGACGGACGGGGGGAGGTCGGTGAGCCCGAGAGGCCGCTTGCGCGGTGTTTGGTTGATGGAGGCCGCTTTCATCTTGGTTTCGAGACTACTCGCAGTGGCCTCTATTGAGTCGCGGTTCTCCGCCGGCATTGGGGCTGTGGTTGCCATGGTCGGAATTGAGGGGATTGAAACTGCTTTAAATTGTGTCAGCAGGCTTGATTCATTTTTGCCGTGTCTTTCAACGCGTTCTTGAGATAGCTTTACTTTTGGTCTTGTTGTTTATCCGGCTGTTCTTAACTTTGTACAACACTGCACTTGATGTTGGTAGTAGCGCTGGCAAGCTTCAGACAGCGTCAAGATTCAGCTCAATGCGCCTAAGAGTAAACAATCAACGGGCGCAGATAAACAGCTCTGCTATTCCAAGCACCCATGAGCTCCATTGCGGGGTTTTATAGCTATCCCCAGCTGCAGAGGGGTGCCTGTCATCAAGTGCGGGGAAGCAAGGGCACATGTGGAGATGGACAACACGCGTGCATGCGGATCCGAGCGCGTTCCGCTCATTCTCTCAAGGTTCTTGGCTATATAACCACTCAGCCAGAGTGCATCCGTAGTGCTGATTGTATGCGCACGTGAAGAGTGCGGGGAACCTTCTAGTCCCTCCAATCGGCCGCTAGGCCACCTCCGCAGGGTAGAGCCTCATCATTAAGTACGTACCCAACCAATCTACTCTACAAAAGCTGTAAACGCCTTGAGTTGCTTGGAAGCCTTGAATTCCAACTCTACGCCTGGCGCGATGAAGAAGATGTAACCTGCGCTCAGCTTGTATTCCTTGCCGTTGCCCTTCATGGTACCCTCGCCTTCTGTTACGATCATGATACTGGGTCCGCCAAGCGACCGGATGGCCTCGGAGTCACCATCGCCCAAGGTTGTAGCCAGCATGCTGAACTCGCTTAGAGGAGGCGCGTAGAGCTGGGTCTTACCGTTCTTGCTTCCATCGAAAGGTTTCGCTGGCAGGATAGCCTCCCTGGCATCGTGTGGTGTGAAAGTCAAGCAAGAGCAGAACATCTCAACGTTGTCCCGGTCAGCACGCGGACAGAAGCCGGTGTTCAAGACGTTGTTCGATCGGGCCATGCACTCGATGATGTCACCGGAGAGATATGCGTGAATGCCGTCGGCGGGAATGTAGATGCTGTCACCAGCCTTGAGCTGGAGGTAGTTCATGGTGACAAGGGCAACAAGAGTTCCGTTGTCAGACTTGTCATACTGCTCAGCCAGACGTGGAATCATGTCAGGAATGTAGCTGGATTCGCCAAACTGCTCCTTGGGAATCTTCATCAGCGCGTCGTTGGTCTTGCGTACAGCATCTTCGGAGGCCATGAGCATTTCCTTGACAACGTGCTTCAGAGTCTGATCATCGAACTCGGCCTTCTTGACCTCTGGAAGGAAAGCTTGAAGAGGGGGTAGCTGCATTAATCGCTCGATATCCTTGAGTTGCTTGAAGCCGCAGAAAGCTTCAAAGTCGCCAAGGGCCAATGCGATTTCTGGCTTGTGGTTGGGGTCTGTAAATTGATCTGGATTCTTTGCGTGCAGCTCCGAAGCCAATCCCTTGTTCTATACTTGCGTTAGCAGTGGACGTAGCGATATAGGGACGATACGTACCGGGTGCAACTGCAAAGGTAGGGCCTTTGCTATTGAGAGAACCTTGGGTAGGTACGGTAGTTTGGTGTGGTTGAACTTGTCGGCAATATTCTTTCCAACGAGCTCATCAGAATGCCTGTCGAGCACCTTTTGAAGATCTTCGCCGGTCTCTAGGACATATGAAGGCAATTCAGGGTATGTGCCCATCCACCTGTGCAATGTCAGATTGCGTTCGATCGTGCCGTCTGGAAACTTACATCTCAGCGTAGCTTGTGTTCTCATCAAGCTTGAAGTCTGTGCCCGGAGTCTTCTCGCACAAAGTCGCAGCGAGCGACTTGGAGCCCTGCTTTCCCCAGGGGTATTGGTTGCAGTCGCATTTCAGTTGCATAATCTTCTCGACCATGATTGCGGTTTGTTATGTGTTGATGTATTAGATGGAGTAGGATGAAGTGTTATTAGAGTTGTAACTTGTGAGTCGGAGTTGTGCGTGAATTGATGCTGGGGAGATGGCGATGTTTCGCACTTTTCATATGGGGTTGTCCCTTTACTGTGACAGGTAGCCGACGTCATAGCGGGTAACGCAAAAGTAGCTGCAAAGCCATGAGCGTCTGATGTTAGCAAGCAACCGTCACATCACAGATTGATAAGAAGATTGCTTGGCGATTGTACCGAACTTCCGCTTTAGCTGCGGGTCTATGATCTGGACTTTCTCATCGCTCGAGGTGGTGACACGGAAGGTCATGAGCCTTGGCAGATGTGCCTTCAAGACGTCGTGGTATTCATCCTCTAAGCTGCATATCAGCATATTCGACAAGTCTACCCGTGTTTTCGCCCTTTTGTAGAATTCAAGCAATGCTTCTTCCGCACAGGGCGCGCATGGCCAACTCGTCGCAGGGGAAGATCGGCGAATACGAGCATCTTCGCAATGAGACCGACGAGTGTCAACTTCTGGATCCCGTATCGACCGACTCCGCTTAGCAGGCGCGAGTACCAAGGCCGTAGCAAATCTATTTTTGAGATGCTTGTTGGGCTACCGATGCGATTGTGTGCGATGGGTTGACGATGCCCGGCTCGAAATAGAGTTAACGCAACGTGGAGGAGTTGCACCGTGTGCAAGCGTGGCGTCGAGCAGTAGTCTGAACAGGACCAGAAGCATCAGCAATTTACATGTACGTGGATTGCTGATTGTCAAAAGACACCTGGGTATCCTCACTGCCCCTGCCTGCGGCCGCTAAGGCAAGGACCGTCCTGCCAAGGCGTCCAGGGCCGTCGTATCGCATCCCATGTCGTCGCGTGTACTTTAGGAATTTCGTCCCTTTCCGCGACCGCACAGCAGCCCCCCCCCCGTCCCTCAGCTGTGCCTTGACCTGTTGCAGAGGCTGCTGAAACGTGTACACACCAGCAATGTTGTCGTAACGACTTGTACGCCATCTCCCTTGTTCACCCTCACGATCTACACGCCGCATCTCCCGTTTGGCTTCGCTTCTCCCAACCGCAATTGCGATCACTAGTGATCTTCCCGACCACGGACGCTTATCCCACACCATGCATTTCGCCATGCCCCCGAGGAAGACATCGCGACCACCGCCGTATGCAGCCCGCAATCAGAGCGGTGGAATTGCGCTGCCGCCTGCGCTAAAGAACCTCCTACGAAGCAGGGCAGGACGATTGATAGTCGGCGGCATACTGGGCTTCTTCGTCCTGATATGGATGCTGAGTGGCAGCGGAGGGACGAGCAGGGCCAAGTCGAAGGTTGGAGGTTGGACAGCAGCGAATATACCAAAGCCGGCGATAGGGAGCGGGCCGCCTGTGGTGGTGGTTACGGTGATAGACCCCAAGGCCGATCCAGTATGGATGCAAAAGATCAAGAGCAACAGGGAAGAATACGCCAAACGCCACGGTATGTCACGATTCTCTACAGCCCACATCGCATTAGACCTGTCCTAACAACCGCTCCCAGGCTACCTGACCTTCTTCCCCACCAACGACCAATACCCCATCTCCAACTCGCCCGCCTCCTGGTCGCGCGTCCCCGGCATCCGCCATGCCATGACCCTCCATCCCACCTCGACCTTCTTCTGGTACCTCGACGCCAGCGCCCTCATCATGAACACTGCTCTCCCCATCCACACCCACCTGCTCACCCCCGCCAAACTCGAAACCCACATGATCACAAACGCACCCGTCGTGCCGCCAGACAGCGTCATCAAGACCTTTGCCAACCTCAAAGGCGACCGAATAGATTTCGTCGTTACACAGGACAAGGATGGACTGGCGCCGAGCAGCTTTGTGGTGAGGAATGGCGAGTGGGCAAAGTTCTTCTTGGATGCTTGGTTCGATCCTATCTACCGGAGCTATAACTTCCAAAAGGCCGAAACTCATGCTTTGGAGCATATCGTTCAGTGAGTTTTCTCTTTGCATAACTACTTTCGATGAACGGGCTGCGTAACTTGCAAGGACATGTTTGCTGACTGTTAAACTCTTAGATGGCACGGCACCATCCTTGCCAAACTAGCGATGGTACCACAGAACCTCATCAATGCCTACGCGACCGGACCCGCAGCCGAGAAGGACGGTCAATACAAGGACGGCGATCTCGTCGCAAACTTCCCTGGTTGCGACAGGGACGGAAAGACGTGCGCAAAGGAACAAGAAGCATTCTGGGCTGTGCTTGAGCAGGCCAAGAACTAGAAGCATGGCACGTAGGAACACTGCCTCGAAAGAATGGTCGCCTTCTGGAGGAGACCACACTTTACGAGGCAAGAAGATGGAATACAGGGTTTGGAGTAGATTCGCATTGGATATGTAAAGATCGATATTGGCGTATGGCGCACAAACTCGCACTGTCCTGGGAACTAGAGATGCTGGTTCTGCGCATCATGGAATTTATGTTGCATGGAGCACCACCCGTTGTCATTAAACGCTTAAAATCACAAATTTCTCGCAATTACAGTTTTGTCGTAAAACGTGTCGTCATATCTTGTACATAACTAATCTACATGCTGTTTCAACAACATAGTCTTCCTATTCGGCACCCTTGGGCTTCCTCTGCTTCTTCACACTGACCATACTCCTTCTCGGCCTGACCTTTCTATCTCTACTAGGCACATACTTGGGCCCACTGACCGTACTCGCACACATTGGTCTCCTCTGTCCCACAAACTTGCCCAGCGGACTAAACACCTCCACTTCAGGGTAGTCTTCCTCCCACTCGGCCATCCTATCCCTCATATGGTCGTCGTAAAACTCTTCCTCGAGCACCTCTTCCGGGTCCCTCCCTTCCTTCTCTGCCCTCGCAATTGCAGCAAACTTTCTATTCTTCCGGTCCTCTTCCTCCTTGAGACGCGTGATGCGGTCGAACTTGGCTTGGTTGGGATCTTTCTTGACGAGGCCAGAGGGCTTCCAGCCTTGTGGTCTGCGCGTCTGCGCCGAGACTTCTATCCAGCCTACGCCCTCGATCAAGATGTCTGTGCTCCAGACGCGGAAAGGTAGGTTCTCGGGTTTCATCTTGCCCGCCATAGGGGAAGTGACGGGACCAGCGAGCTTCTTGGTAGCGTCCCATTTGAGCTGGAATCTACCGGCGGAATTCATCTTGGAGCCTACGTTGGGTGCAAGTATAGGTGGAACCTGGAGCTGGCGGTCCGAGGTTTGCGCTTGGTAGTCTATGGCTTTTTCTGTGCGGGTTACGTGCGGGTGGATAGGTACAAAGGGGTGGACGAGGAAGACTTGGTCGGGAGTCACGGGGGTGATGCGGATCAGTCCACCGCCGAGGATGAGAGATTGCCCTGGTTTGAGGGTGTAACGTTCGGAATTTATGCGGTTCGTCATGACAAGATCGTCGTGTGCGGTGGGCTGGACAAATGTTTCGAGGCCTGGCGTTGTGCGTGCCAGACCGGGGAGATCGATGAGCTCGCCTCTGTTGTTGCCGAATGGAATACGGATTGGAGACGCTGTTGTTCCCGGGAGAGAGGAGGCGATTGGAAGAACGGGGTACGGGGTGTACGGCTGAGGTGGTGGGAGGAGCGCGTCGGGATCAAGTTCGTCCTCTTCGGGCTGCTCTTCAAGTTCTTCGGGAGGCTGATGCAGATGCTCTTGAGGTTTGCTCTTTAGACGTTCCGTCTCGGCGTCTTCTTCGGCAAGCTGGCGATGGACCTGTGTGAGCTCCTCCAGTGTCTTTGCGTTGTTGATCATGGCCTCACGCTCGGCTGCGCTCCGGATCTTGCGCACGTCTTGGTAGTCTGCCCCCCGTCCTTTGGGGAAGACGGCTTCGAAGAGATTGGACTTTCCTACGTTGACCTTGCCAACCATCCATCCCGCGCCTCCACGCTCCCAGATATCTTCCTTGACCTGTTTGGTCCACCACCCCCGCTTTGCGCTCACAAGGCGCACGTTGCCCAACCGCGCGTTCGCATTTTGCCGTCCGAGCGCATCTCGAAGCACGTCTCGGATGTACGGCATCAAAACGTCGACTTGCTCCTTTTTGGGCGCTAGCAAGTCGGCTCTTGTGATGATGAAGCTGACCTCTGCAATACGGTCATTGGCCACCCACCCCTTGTGCTTTGCTCGTCTGTTCTGTGTTCGAAGTTTGGGTATTCGCAGGGACGACTGGAGGTTGGGCACGATGGAAAGCGGGAAATCGGCGGCATCAACGACATGATAGATGTGGTTGCGGCGATGGGGCGATTCTGCGATGGTTTGCTGTATAGATTCGACGGTCGGGTGGTGTATAGGCGATCCTACGCGGTGGTGAAGGAGCTTGTGGCATCGGTCGCATACAGGCGTCGCAGGCGGTTCGTTGTCCTCTGGTGTCTCGATGTTCTGGTCCTGAAGTCCCAATTCTCCCAGCAACTCGGGATTTACATTCTTGAGCGCCTTTGCATACATGTCGTCCTCGGCAGTCGCCTCTTTGGGTCTGTTTGGGACCCAGTCGAGGTATTCCCGGATCGCATTCCTGTCTACATCATAGTATCCGGCCTCCTTTCTGTCGTATATCTGACTCGGCGCACCACATCCTGGACATGCTCGTGGCAGTTGTCTTGGAGTTGAAGATGCATCTGCTGGGGCATGTCTGGGCCGATGTTCGCTGTTGTCGGCGGGCGGGGCAGTGGCGTTGATCTGTTCTTGAGGTGTAACAAGAGTCGAATAGGCTCTGGGAGTATGCTTCTCGGGCACGCGGCGGCGAGGTGCGACTATGGGCGCTCTGAGCAATGCGGGACAGAGGAACAGTGGTATCGAGGCTTCATGGTTCAGCAGCGTCCTGGCTTGCCTCAGCGCTGGTCGCATAACGGGAATCCGACAGTGGTTAGACGGTGCTCGACAGTGAAAGAAGACGATGGTCCCCCACGCAACGCGACGCGCGCATTTGCCATGAAAATTAGTGAGCGGGCGTCGGAGTTAGCAGGGGTGTCACGACTACTGTGCATTAAGCGAATCGGAGGGAGCAGGAGCTGGAGCTGGAGCTGGTGGGAGCCTCGGCGAGTCATAGCAGCTACCGCAAAACGGGGAGTCTGTTACTTTTCTGGGGTATTTCGCACTCAGACCACCCGCTGCAATAGCTTACACTGTCCCGCAAAGCTCGACAACCCCTCTCTCTTTCTCTCTTCCTTCTTCCCTCCCAGCCATCTCGCCTTACCTCCCCCACACACACAACTACAACATGCTTGCGTCATCAAGAACGGCGCTGCGCCAGGCGGCGACCAAGCAGCTGTCCCTCCGAACCAGCGTCCGAGCTGTCTCGGTTTGGTCGCAGGTACCGCAGGGTCCTCCAGTAAGTAGCAAAAGCAATTGGGCCTAGAGTCGTCTTTGGCAGGTGCTAACAATATATCCCAGGATGTAAGTACAGCTTCTGAGAAGAATACCAGGCAATTAGCTCATCACCCCTCCCCAGGCCATCCTGGGTATCACCGAAGCCTTCAAGGCCGACAGCAACCCTAAGAAGATCAACCTGGGTCAGTATACACACTGCAACATGAGCACAAGGAAGGCGCGACCAACTGACATGCGCACCAGGTGTTGGCGCCTACCGCGATGACAAGGGCAAGCCCTACGTCCTGCCCTCGGTAAGGGAGGCAGAGGAGAAGATTATCAAGTCCAACCTCGACAAGGAGTACGCCGGCATCACCGGTGTGCCCAACTTCACAAAGGCCGCCCTCAGGCTTGCATACGGCGAGGACTCGGCTCCTCTCCAGCAGGACAGCATCGCCGTCACCCAGACCATCTCCGGTACCGGTGCCCTCCGCATTGGCGGTGCCTTCCTCGAGCGCCACTACCCCGGTGCGAAGACCATCTACATTCCCACCCCATCATGGGCCAACCACAATGCTGTCTTCAAGGACTCTGGTCTCAAGGTCGAGAAGTACCGCTACTACAACAAGGACACCATTGGCCTCGACTTTGAGGGCATGGTTGCCGACATCAAGGCCATGCCCAAGAACAGCATTGTCCTGCTCCACGCATGTGCCCACAACCCTACCGGCGTAGACCCTACCGAGGAGCAGTGGACCAGGATTGCCGAGGCTGTCAAGGCTGGTGACCACTTCCCCTTCTTCGACATGGCCTACCAGGGCTTTGCCAGTGGTGACACTACCAAGGACGCCTTTGCCCTCCGTCACTTCATCAAGGAGGGCCTCCGCCCAGTCCTGGCCCAGTCCTTCGCCAAGAACATGGGTCTCTACGGCGAGCGTGTTGGTGCCTTCTCCGTCGTCTGCGAGTCCGCCGACGAAAAGAAGCGTGTAGACTCTCAGATCAAGATCCTTGTTCGCCCACTGTACTCTAACCCCCCGGTTCACGGTGCCCGCATTGCGTCTGAGATCCTGAATGACGCTTCTCTCAACGAGCAATGGCTTGGTGAGGTCAAGGGCATGGCTGACCGCATCATCACCATGCGTGCCCTTCTCAAGGAGAACCTCGAGAAGCTCGGTAGCAAGCACGACTGGAGCCACATCACCTCGCAAATTGGCATGTTCGCGTACACTGGTCTGACTGCTGAGCAGATGGACAAGCTGGCAAAGGAGGTAGGTTTATATCTTGCAACTATCTTGGCATTTGTACTAACCACGATGACAGCACTCCGTCTATGCCACCAAGGACGGCCGTATCTCGGTTGCAGGTATCACCAGCGAGAACGTCGGCCGCCTCGCCGAGGCCATCTACAAGGTCAAGGGTTAGAGTCGTCATGACATTGTTCCACTTCTTTCTGTAAACAAGCGATCCTTGGTATGGCATAGCTTGACGCCAGCATTGTACCATACAGACAGCATCGGCAGCTAGTTTATACCGTATCAAAGTCTACGAGAATCTACGAGAAATGAGACGGCTCACGATCCTCTTATCCTCGTCCCAGTGCCTTCTCTTGTGTACTCGGATCGAGGCATCTGATTCGTTCAAATTGGTGATTCTACTATCCTTGGGCCGATTTTTTTCCCAGCCTTGACATCACCCACTAAATCCCCACACCCCACGAGTGGTTGGTCATGTCATCGTGAAACCATCAATGTCATGCAGATCACTACCCGATATAGTATCGCCCGGGCCTCGTACTTCAACGACGCTAGTTCCCGCGAGCTGGGACGCCTTCATCAGAAAAGGCCAAAAGGAAGCGTACCGGACCGGTTTCGCAGGGCTTGCATATGCGGCATCCCCAAAACGTTTGCACCCCGTCTGCAAGCGGAGCAACGTCGGTTCCTGTCGCAAACATGTGTCCAAGAACCAAACCCGGTGCACTCCATTATTCAGTAAGCTGGTCCGGTACCGCACACCGCATCGTTCAGCAGGTGTCCTCACCGATAGAACCGCCACGCTAATAACTCTGCTCGGTTACCCTGCAGCTGCGATCCGCAAGTTCCTCGTGCTGCACGTCTCAATCACAGGCGCTGATCCTGGGCGCCTCCATGTACTGTACAACAGCGGTGCTTCCGTCATCCGGGACCCCTGCAAGAGCAATAGGAAAGTATCGACGTCTTGCAGCTCGGAGGAGGCCGGGTGAACGAGTGCGATTCGCGCGTGCAGGTTTCTGCAAGAAAAGAAGTCAGGGTCCATGGAGCATGCCTGTCGGTGGGATTGGTATCCGGACCTATGGCATTTGCTCGCATACCAGGACTCGGGTGCTGGCAACGTCTGCAATTGGTTTTGACAGGATTCCTACATGGCAATTGGGAAGCGCGCAACGCGTAATATTCAGCGACGACCCGTCGACGCATCTGTGTGTGGGGTCCATGCTGCTAGCCCAACCCAGTAAATGAAATTCCAGGGTCCGGGTAAGCATGCACGATGACGATGGCTGATGAAGTGACGTCGTTGCTCTCACGACGAAAACCAACCCTCGTCTTTCTTTATATTCGTACACTGGCACCCCGCCCTGACCCTTCCATCAGCGGGCAATAGCAGTCTTTCGAACGCTTCCAGGCCCTCTTGGCACATTGTCAACCGTCTTTATTCTTCCCACCTTTTGCGCACACGATTGCATGCCGCTGCCGACGGGACAAAGCGGTGCGAGCGAGGGTCACTGCTAGCTCCATCAGCCGCAGAGGACACCAGGGAGCCGGGCATGCTGCCAGGTCAGAGGGCAGACTCCACACGACCTGGGTGTGTTACATTTACTTTTGACCCGACAGCCGATGAGATGGATGGGGGTCATGGTCGGCCGTCAGCCCGTTGGCAGAGGGTAGAGGTTGGGCTTTGTGACAGGCGATCAACGGCGAGCGAAGGCTGCCGATTGACGTCGAGGTATCCACCCACATATAGCGAAAGCCTTATTTCTGTGCTCATCATTCCGTGCCCCCCCTCTTTTGCGGTGATGCAAGCATCGCGATTCTGACTTCTAGAACACGGCCGACTGTATATGAGCAACGTGCCCGTGACCATCACTGCCGCTAATTGCTTTCTTCTTATCTCACCGACTCTACGTGTCGTCCCAATCTCCCACGCACGGCGTAGCTGCAGTCGCTTCTCTCGGCAACGGACCCGTGGAGGCTTTGGCAATTAAACGAGCACAGAGGGGTTGACTAAACCAAGGCTTCTCTCTACGTAGTAGTTCGGCAGAGCATACCAGTCACACTCGCATTTCCCCCCCTTTGCCCTGCGTCCGCAACCACTCTTCTCTGCAGAAGACGACGACTCTAATAACGGCGCTCACAGCAAACAACGGGCCGACCCTTTCGTCATCCACTAAGCTCAATCCAGCCACAGCCAGTGAATCGGACACCCGCACGGTCCACCTACTGAGCTACTGAGGCGCGAAAAAATATCCGTCGCGCCCAGGTTCGTTGAAACGCTGCGACACCAGTACACGAAGGTGTCGACAGCATCACCTCGAGGTTGAAGAGGGCTTTCTGTGTATCGGATCCGCTGTTCGGACTTGTTCACCATGTCGGTTACCGACGACAAGGTTCGTGTTGCCCCTCCATTACCTGCTTTGCTCTTGCCTGCGCCCCCCTCCATGTCCTGCAATTCTCCGCACGTGTCATCCCTCCTGCTGTACACTTTGCAACACGCGCCTATAGCTTTGACCGCCTAACCTAAGAAATTCCCTACAGAGCGGCGACATCATGTTGATCCCTGGTGCCGAAGACCAAATCGACCCAGCCACCTTTGAGCAGATTCTCGAGATGGACGAGGACGAGGTCGAGCGCGAGTTCAGCAAAAGCATCGTCTACGACTTTTTTGGCCAGGCGGACCAGACCTTCAAGAAGATGGACAAGGAGCTGTGAGTGCCCCGTCTGCCCGGGCATCACTATGACGTGCTTGCGCGCCGCAGTGCCAGCAGCACATGGCGAATGCGATGGCTAACGCCGCATAGCGAGAAGAAGGAAGGCAAATACCTCAAGGAACTTAGTGAGCTAGGTCACTTCCTCAAGGGCTCGTCCGCGACGCTCGGCCTCACCAAAGTCAAAGACTCGTGCGAGAAGATCCAACACTACGGCCAGCTCAAGGACGATGCAGGCATGAAGGACATCACCGAGGAGAAGGCGCAGGAGAACCTGGCCAAGATCATCAAGCAGGCAAAGACAGAGTTCACCGAGGTCAAGGAGATCCTCAAGGAGTTCTACCAAGACAAAGGCGACGAAGAGGAAGAAGAAGAGCCGCCGGCGGCAAAGCCAAAGGCCAAGGCCTAGGGCGCAAGGCAGCCAGAGCTACGGCGCGAGCAACCATCTCGCACTCGCCAACGCTCAGCTCGAGGATGCGGCATCGTAGCAGCCAAAGTCCCGGACCGTACGCTTCAAGGAGCGACATGCGACTCCGGCTTCGCGCCCTGCGACCACTCCTCAACCTTGACCAACTTTTTCCCTCTGCGACATGCCTATCTCGTGTTCCTCGGAACGCTTTTTGTGTACATGTCGTCATCGGACCAGCGAGGAAGTCCGGGTACTCTACATAGCCTGTCCTCAATCTTTTCCATTTCCGTCTGATCGCATTGCATAGAATATGAATAAATGTTAACCGTTCCCTACATTGCAGACATGTGCCACCCATCGCCTGCCCCTCAGCCCTGCCGGTGAAGGGCCGAACGAGCGCCCGGCGGCGGCGCATGTCACTCACCCACCCCACCTTCGGGACCCTACGTCACGCTTTGCACATGGCTTTGCCGAACTTGGTACGGCGTGTGATAGGCTGGCTTTCCACACCCCATGAAAAGTCAACACCATGAGTGGTTCCATCGTAAGGTCTTTTCTCGGTTCCGTTCTTGTAGTCTTGCCGGTCTGCCGTCTGTCATGTGGCGTTTCGTGAGACGCGCCTGATTTCGCCCGCTTTCCCTTCCCTTGAACCGCTCGTTCAACCACTCTCGCTTTTACACAAAGTTTCCTGCCTTCTTATGATCTTTGCGACTATTCTGCGACAGGCTGCTTCTGGACCAATCAGTCGGCGCGCTACTATCACAACTGCCATCGCGCATTCCCATACTCGCTCCCAACGGACGAACAGAGTTGCCAGTCCTTTTCTACAGTCGAATCTAGCTGAAATTTCCTACACCGTATCACATACAACGTCACCAATCATGGGCAAAAAGAAGTCCAAAGGCGAATACAATGACTTTCTAGACGGCGAAAAATTGCGCGACAATACCGAAGTCAGAACGACATTGCAGGGCTTCGCTGCAAGAGATATTTCGCCATCACTCGGACAACAAAAGCATACAGCTAGCAAGAACCCGGCCAGAGGCGGAGCGAAGAAACCACAACTCACACATTTCCTGTGCTTACCCTTGGTCACCGATACGAGCAAACCTCAACTGCAACAAGGACTGGAGAGATTCAAGGAAGACCTGGCAAATGATGGCCTGGTGCCTACGAAGGCTGTCCGGCCAGTTGGCACGTTGCATCTTACGCTCGGAGTAATGAGCCTCTCTCCCTTGAAATTACAAGAAGCGAAGCAATACCTGCAAGAGCTAGACCTACACATCCTCCTCCGCGACATCACCCATCGACGCGTCGCAGAGAAGGCTGCCGAGTCAGGCGAGATAGCAGAAAACCTCAACGCAGCAGCCATGCCCGACACAGACGCGTTGACAATCAACCTTGAATCCTTGATCCCCATGCAAGCACCACATAAGACAAGCATCCTGTACGCAGAGCCGCAAGACCCATCACAGCGCTTACAGCCTTTTGCTGCGGCATTACGAGAACAGTTCACCCAAAAGGGACTACTACTCGAGGATTCCAGACCATTAAAATTGCACGCAACGATCATGAACACCATCTACGCAAAGCCAAAGAAGCATGGGAGGGGGCGAACCAAGAGCCAAAAACTCATAGACGGCTTAAAGCACATGGAACACAAAATCTCACCTCACCATCATCACAACGGCGGAGACACCCGCCCAACCTCAACCGACGACCTCAACCCAGAAGACGAAACTGCACCAACGGCGGGCTCTGTAGACGGAAATGAAGATACCGCACCTCCCGACCCCTCAACGACAGAAGCACCACGTCCGACCGGTGAAGGTCATGGCCCAGATGGCAAGAGCTGGATGCGCTTTGATGCTAGGAATTTAATTGAGAAGTACAAGGGGTTCATGTGGGCGGAGGGGGTTCGAGTGGACAGAGTTTGTATATGTAAGATGGGGGCGAAGAAGATCTGGAGTGGAGGGACGGAAGGGGAGGGCGAAGTGGTAGATGAACAGTATGAGGTTGTTTGTGAAAAAGAGATCTTCTAGTGATCGACGGTCAGATGGAATGTATGTTTTGCAGTACTGGTATACAGTCTTCTTGAGGAAGAAAGATGTGGCGTCACGCTTCTTGAGGCAGACGATCAGGCAGGTATTATTGGATTATGGGGCTCCGGCCTACACACATCAAGAGCGGGTGCATACCTCCACAATCGTAGTCGTCGCAATGTATATGATCCCTACGCTGTAAAGTTCTCCACCGTCCAATCTACCCATACCATCCTCATCCCCCACGTTCCAACTTGCTGATTTCCGCCTCGATCCTCTCAACCTCCTCCACCAAGCCTTTCTTTCTCTTCGCCAAGTCCCTCATCCCCTTCTCCCCCGCCTTGCCATACAACTCCAATTCCCGTCTCGCCAATGCCTCCCGATCCCATAGCGCCCTCTTGCCCCCACCCAGTCCCTTCCTATACTCCTTCAGCGCGTCCACAAACTCTGGTGGCGGAGGATGTTGCAGAGTATAGATCTTGGCCTGTAGACCGAGCAAGATGGCTTTGGTTTGAATGAGTTCTGCGGACGATTTGGTATGTCGGGCCAAGGCACCTTGTTGGGTTTGTTCGAGGATTTTAATGCTGGTTGAGAGGACGGTAGAGTGCGTGTTCAATAACGTTGTTAGCGTGTTTGTGAGGTGCGTAGTTGCGGCTTGGAGGTCGCTGGGAAGGGACTCTGTGGCGGAGTCTTGGAGAGTCTGGGCGGTACTTGCTAGTGAGGAGATTGGCGGTACAGATGAAGGGGAGGCGATCATGCAGAGGTAGTCTGCTATGGTGACGAGTTGGTCCGATAGAGCAGAGGCGATGGGTCCTATGTTTGAATGGAAGAAATCCATGTCGCTGGAGAGGATATCTCGGTCCGATGCTGGGATCTGGCCGTTCAGTTGCGCAGTTACTATTTCTATAACGGCGTGGAGGTCTGGTCGGAGGTCTGTAGCTTTCGATGGCAGGGTCGATAGAGATGTTGTGAGAATTTGCGTTGTATGTAAGTTTGTGAGGGCAGCAGTCAAGGTCTAGATCTATGTTAGCATTCAAAAGTGACGCCGGAATCAGGTGTAACCGCGTAACTCTAACAACACGTAGAGAGGTAGAAGGAGAATCTATCTGATGGTTGGGATCTGACGTGACTTCTATGAACAAGCAAATGGCAAAAGGCAGAATTATGCATCAAAGAGAAAGAAGACTGAAAAGATCAAGAAAGAGACTCGCGATCCTAAATATGCGAAATTAGAAGATATGATTACCTTCCGTATCTCATCATGCACGCGCTGCTTCTTTGTATCTCTCGTCGAGCCATCAGGGTTGAGCTTCCGGGTGCAAAGATCTTTGTACAGGATTTCAAAGTTGGGGTTGCGTTGCAGCACTGCAGGATCAATTGGGGGAAGCATGGCGGCTGCTGTACTTGTGCGGTGTGGCTTGAAGTTACAGCTAAGAGGGACGTGACGCGAATGGTGACTAGGTACAGTAGTAGAGTAGGGGTAGGTACCAGCGGGCGCTAGAGAGTTATAAGTCTAGTGGCTTGGCTGACACTTCACTCTTACCGCCGATCTTGGAGCAGTAGTCAATTCGTTCTTGCCCAAATCCGGCGTGAGTATCATTCATCTTAATTGAGAGCAACATCCAATTCATATCACAATGCCGGAAATACCTCGAAACACATCTTCAATATACCACCTCTACAACCGTACAAGTTCCTCATGCGCGCGCCGAGTCCGCATCGCCCTATCTCTAAAACGCGTACCCAACGTTCGTACCCACGACGTAAACAAGTACTCGAGGACCACTATCGGAACAAAAGAGTATCTCGCCATAAACCCTAGCGGCGCGGTACCCACCCTCATCCATGAAACATCATCACCAGGACATTTCACCAAATCACGCTTCGTAATCACACAATCCACCGCCATACTAGAGTATCTAGATGAAACTTTCCCGTCAGTTTGTCCGTTGTTACCGCCCGTGTCTAAGCCGGAAGAGAGGGCAAGGGTGAGAGAGCTGGTAGCGATAGTGACGCAGGATATGTTTCCTTTTGCGAATCGGAGGAATGGTGCGAGGTTGCGAGAAGTCGCTGGCGTGACGGAAGACGGGCAGCGAGAATTCATACAGAGAGCTTTGCATGAAGGGTTTGATGCTTATGAGACGATGGTGGGGAAGTACGGGGGGAGGTATAGTGTGGGTGATGCGGTAAGCATGGCAGATGTGTGTCTTTTTCCCCAGGTGTTGCAGGCGCAGCTGTGGGGCATATATGTGTTGGGGTGTGATAGATGGCCGTTGATCAAGAATGTCGTAGGGCAGTTGGGTAGAATTGAGGCGTTTGCAACGGAGATGGGTGATATTGCCGTAGATGACGCGACAGTCGTAAAACCACTGCCTTGAAGCTGCGCTCGCAGGTAATAAATTACAGTACTTTTACTCCCATGATGCAAACTATAGGACAGCAACGCCGTGGATGCTTGAAATAGAACGCCATGCCAAACGCCAGCAGGACTAAACAGATGCACGAAAATAGTGTGTAAAAGAAACCAATCCAGATGATAACACAACAGGCTTCTACATAACGGTGCAGTTCTCCTCCTGTTGTTTCTGATTTGTCCGACTAAGACGTTCTCGCTTCATTTGGACTTTGCTTCCACCACGCTTAAGTTCTTCAAGACGCTCTTGGGCTTTGGGGAATTTATATGCTATAAGAACGTTAGTATTCTACTCAGTGATATGACACAAAGTTTTAGGAACATACCTGCAGCCCGTCCATACCACCGTTTCGCCTCATCCAGACTCCGTGGGCAGCCTATGCCCACTTCGGTAAAGTAGCCCATGGCGAAAAGTGCCTTTGGCAATGGCGGTTCTGCGCACGCTGCTTTCCGTGCCCAGAGGTAGGCCTCGGTATCGCTTTGCTCGAGTATGCCAGATGTACCCGTGAGGTACCAGCCCGAAAGTGCGAGTTCACTCTGATGTTCTTCCTGAGCGGCAGCTTTTGTGTACCAAGCAATGCTCGTGCGCGCATCAATAGGGCAGCCCAGGAGTCCGTACTCGTAAGCCTGTCCGAGACGGAATTGGGAGAACTTGTAGCCGAGATCAGCCGCTTGATGGAAGAGCTGCAATGCGTATGCCTCGTCGCGTATGATGCGTTCGTTACCAGTCTGCGCTTCATAGATGAGTGCCAGTTCGTGGAGTGCGTGAGGATTATCTCGATCGGCTCGATCGGCGGCTCGCTTGAGCATGTTGATGGCTTCCCCAAAATTCTTCTGCTGGCCTAGGAGGCCCTTGAGAAGAATCATGCCCATCTTGTACATCGCAGGTGTGTCTCCCAGTGCAGCGGCCCGTCGATACCACTGCACGGCTTTGAGGGGATCCTTCTTGGTGCCGCCGCCTTCCTCATGACCCATCTCGCAGCAAACGGCTGTACGGTAAGCACTTGCAGCATGGCCACCCTTTGCAGCGGATTGGTAGAGCGTGAATGCCTCTTTTGTATCTACTTGCAAGCCAAGCAATCCTTGCCCATAGCAATCGGCGAGATAGAACATGGCGTCTGGCGAACCATTGCTGACCAACTTCTTGATGATCTTGTGAGCCTCAAGAATGAATTTCTCGCGATTTTTGTTCTTCGTCCTAGAGTCGGCTGTGCCTCCTTCATCAGCAAGTACACTCGATGCTTCTACAAGCTTCTTCGATAGCTTCAGACCCGTAACAACGTCAGCTGGATTCTGCTTGAATGTGTTGCGCAACCTGTTCAGCTCATCATGGGTAACGGGATGTGGCACTGCGCCTTGTCCGCTATGACGTTGTGTGGACGGGTTGCTTTCGTAGCTGGTACGCCCTGGCTCACTGTTGTATTGTCTGATGGGCGGTGGTCTTGCGTTTTGAGGCGCCTGGGGCGGTGGTGCCTGTTGCTGTTGCTGCATGAGGCCTTGTCGTACAGGCATTGGATGCGCTGGTAATGCATCTGGGTTTGACGGCGGCTGAGTAGTACCAGGTCTTCTGCCCATGGGGTCGCTCGGATTACGACCTGGTGCGGGTGCAGCTGTTCCTGGTCGAGGGATAGGGTTCCCGGGTGCGGGCGATGCGAAGTTCCTCATTGTGTTCGGAGGTGGTTCTGAGTAGGTAGTGTCGTCTGAGTAGACCCTTTGAGGCCCAGGTGGAGGACGCGCATATCTTGGGTCCATATTAGGCGGTTGCCCATGCATTGGACCTTGATGAGGTGGCGCGTCCTGCATGCCACCAAGTGCCATTCCCCTCTGGGGCGGTTGTCGTCCTCGAGCGCCGTTGGGCAAGCCATTGTGACCTCCGAAGCCCGTGTTTGCCCGTGGCACACCTGGCATCGGAGGTGCATCTGCGGCCATTTCGTGTACACCATTCGCGTACTGTCCGTTGAGGTCAGGCTGTGACCGGCTTCGCTGCATCTGCACCTGGGAATTGTTATGCCCTGCATTCACCGGCGCAGCTGGTGTGGTGTAAGCGCTGATATCGTGGGACGGTGACAAATGATTGTCAATCGAATCGCCTCTCCGGTGCCTGTTGTTGGTCTCCGGGATAGCGTCGAAGTCGGGCATGTCTATCGCCGAGTCTTCTTGTCCATAGTAGTTATCGTAGAAGCTGTCTAAGCCTTGTTCTTCGCCATGAGCCTGTTGCTGCTGGTTCGGGGCTTGGGGCTGGTATTGCGGCTGTGACTGCTGCTGAGGCGCCTGGGGCATAGGAGGCCTCTGCCCATACTGCGTTGGAGGCCCGTTTTGTTTCACACCACCCGCAGTTGAAGGCCTGGGAGGGATGTAATCTGGAGATGCAGGCCCATGATAGCCAGACACAGCACCAGGCTCAGCAAATTCTTGCTGGCCATTGTAGCCAACTCCTTGGCCTCCACTCGGCCTTGTGTGCGGCATTGTTGCAGATCGCTGTGTATTTGGGCCGAACGCTCGCCTCGAGGGCGACATAGGATCCGATGTGCGATGTGGTTGTTGTCCTCTGGCGGCATCCACGTTCATGGGTGGTGGCCGCTGTCCGGATGGCATCCGGTTCGGGACATTACGTTGGCCCTGGCCCTCAAAATGCCCTGAGTCCTGCCGGTGAGTAGGCATCGACCTCTGCTGTGGCGGGCCTCGGTTCTGAGGCGGCATAGGCTGTCCTCGCCCAGAGGAGCCGGCGGGCTTTGCTTGTCCTCCACTGTCCTTGATGTTCATTTGTGCCATACTCTGGTCGAGGGGTTTCGAGCCACCTTGCTGCGGTTTCTGCGTTGGGAAAGTCGGAAAGGGGTTGTCGTAAGCAAGACTCTTCGGTGATGTTGGTTGAAAGAGGGAACGATCCAAGCCTGTTATCGGTTGTTAGTACGCGATGTTGATGTGCAGACGTGTAATATAATGCCTTCGCCACTTGAAGGGATTGAGACTTCGCGACATACCTGGTGGTCTCGACGCACTACGTCCTTGTTGTGAATTAGGCGGTGGTTCATTGCCTCGACCTGTTGGTCGGCTGCGCGAATCCTGTCGCTGCTGCGGAGGACGCTGGCTCTGGGGCGGCGGTCTTCTTCCTTGATGTTGCGGGGGCGGTGGTTGCTGATAGTAGGGCTCACTGTATGCTTCTTCCTGGTAATACTGGTCTTGCGGCGGATGTCTGCGGCCCTGATGTGGCTGCGCTGATCTCGAGTACCCGTTCACATCTTGGTAGCCACCTTGTTGCTGCGCATTGCCCCACCCTCCTTGCTGCTGGTCATAATGGCCATTGTTGTTCCACTGCTCATTGCCGCCCTGGTCATAGCCGTGATCGTAGTCATAGTATTGTTGTTGGTCATATTGGTTGTCGTAATTCTGGTACGGCTGCTGCTGTTGTCTTTGCTGTGGTCGTCCCTGGTCGTAATATTGCTGTTGCGGCTGCGCGTAATTGTCGTGTTGTTGTCGATGCGCCATGACGGCGGCGTTATCGGAGGAGCCTGACCCGAGGCTGTCTGTGAAGGGCTAGTGAGCGATGGTGATCGCGTCCGACCGGCGGGGCTGCAGCTCTTAAAGGCACCTGGGGTGCAATCTCTCTAGGTAGAGCCGGAGCTCGTTAGGCTTATACGTAGCGTGACCCGGTAGTCGACGTGGGTATTCCGTGGTCGAGCTGGCTGTGAACCGGGTTGTGTGTTGCTTCCAAGGTGGACAGAGGTGGTACAAACTCCAAGAAGGGTCTTACGGCCATCAAGCACCAAGCAGACCTGAAGACCTTACAAAGGTGAAAGTCGACGCGTTGGAGGAAGAAAGTCAACAGTAGAGCCCTCGCTTGCTGATGCTCTACAAAGCAATGCCAATTGGGGGCTGCCGCTGCCGTCCTCAAACACGGGGTGACCTCCAATTAGTTGGATCTCGCGTTTCAACCCAGTCTGCCACCCAGCGCTGGTGCAACCCAGCAAATAAATAAGAAAAGGGCCCGCTCTAGCTTCCTTGAGCTTTGAAACGCGAGCCCACGACGACTGGGATTCCCAGGGCAGATGAATCGTCGTTGTTAAATTGCATTCGCATGCGGGTAGATTAAATGAGGCATTTGCGAATGCCACCTGAGAGTAACACCGTTAGCTAGGGTGAGAGGAAAATCGACAGGATGATCAGTATCAGCCCTGCGCAGGACGACCTAATTAGTCTGTGTCACGCACTCCCTATACGGGACAAGTCGCAGAGCCGCTGGACATCATACACATCATGCAGTCGAGGAACAGCCTACCAATGAAACGCGTACAAGACGATGCTGATCGCTGGCCCTCAGCCCCGGGTAAGCGTTCGCCGCCTGCAAGCACTTGAGGAGTCCCACCTGCCACTGCCGCGATGATGCAGCCACAGTGGTGGCGGTGCGCGCACACGTGATTCCCGGCGCGTCAAGCTAGCTTCGTTCGATGAACAATCCATGGCACTTGTGTGGATCGTCGACTTCACCACTCTAGCTGCACAAGACTCCACCAGCAACCCCGACACCCTGATATCAAAGCCACAAATTCAACAAGAGACTTGCAAGATACCTTCACAGAGATCCTGAGCATCACCAAAAAGTCATCATGCCTTCCATGTCAACTTACATCAAAGCCATCTCCGGGTGAGTTCGCTATACGCAGGCCTATGGAAGTGTACTAATGGTGAATGTAGAGGCGCAATCCTTGTCATAGGTGGCCCTGCGCTCGTATGGTATGTCACACCAACCGAGGAAGAAATCTTCAAGGTATGTGAAGTGTACCTTGCCACGTGCAGGCGCCAAATTGCTGCTTATATTCCGTGTAGAGATATAGCCCGGAGCTACAGAAGAAGGCCCTTGCAGACAGGGAGCAGAGACAGAAGGACTTTGACGCATTCATTGGTCAATTGAAGGAGGCTGCGCGTTCAGACAAGCCAAGTAAGTATTCCTTCTGCAGTCTCTACCACGATCGCGCTAACGAAATTAGTCTGGGCTGCACAGAAGGAAATGGATGCGAAGAGGTCAGAGGCGGAACAGCAGATGCGCAGAGAGGAACGTGACGCATATGCTGCCGAAAGCCGGAGAAGACAAGCGGAGATCAGAGAGAGTGCGAAGTAGGGGCCCACCCCAGACGACTTTCATTTCGCCATTGTATATTTATCTGTATCACGAATCTACGCTTTTGAACAGGGTCCGGAATTGATTCAAATCCGAGACAGTCCATGACACAAGAACTTCATTTTCCGGGGGCTAGTGGTGCAATATGTTGTTTATGGAATGACGTTACGTGATGGAATCCCAGTGGTGCTGTAGCGAGGTGTCGATCTCGTGACCTGGAGTGGGTTACGCGACTTGGGACGCGCATCTACCCCAAACCTCCATCTCGCCCCACCACGACCGTCGGAGCAAGACCCAATGCCCAGCGATGCGCAAGCCCCCGTGAAGCTCTCGCTGCCTCTCGTACGCTCACCTCAAATCATCTGCGCACAGTATTCTGATGACATCATAGGAGTTCCAACAGGACATCTTCAACGAACTGCGCGAGGAAGATGAGCTTGTCCTTCTTGCGCGCGGCCTCGGCCTCTTGCGCATAGTCACGAACCTTCTCCACTCCTACGACGCCGCTGGGAACAACCTCATACTGCTTGTTGGCGCCGATGACCGCGAGAATGTGTGGATTGGCGAGGCATTGGCCGAGCATGCGGCAGTCAGTAATGCGCCCAAGTGTCGCGGGCTGAGTCTGGTCAATACCGATCTGATGAGCGTTGGGACGCGCGAGAAGATGTATGCGCAGGGCGGCATCTTCAGTATAACGTCACGCATCCTCATTGTAGACTTCCTGTCTGGCCTACTGAATCCAGAAACGGTGACGGGTGTGGTGGTACTGCATGCTGAGAGAGTTGTCGCGACATCTCTAGAAGCCTTCATCCTGAGGATTTACCGGCAGAAGAACAAGACAGGCTTCTTGAAAGCATTCTCGGATACGCCGGAACCCTTCACCACTGGATTCGCGCCGCTCACCAACATGATGAAGAACCTGTTCTTGACGAAGCCAGCGTTATATCCGAGGTTCCACGTTTCAGTCGCAAACTCGCTTGAAGGACGTAAGAAGGCTGAAGTTATTGAGCTGGAGGTGCCCATGACGGAAGCTATGCAGGACATACAGAATGCCGTACTAGCCTGCGTTGAGGCCAGTATCAGCGAGCTCAAGAAAGCGAATCCAGGCTTGGAAGTGGAAGACTGGAACGTAGACAGTGCCCTACACAAGAATTTTGATCAGATCATCAGACGTCAGCTGGATCCCGTCTGGCATCGCACAACGTACAAGACGCGACAGGTCGTCCGAGATTTGTCGCTGCTTCGTACCATCCTGCATGCGCTCCTTACGTATGATGCGGTAAATTTCAACAAGTATCTCGACACTGTACTGGCAGCCTCGCAACCACCACCGGGATCAACAAAGCAGAACCAATCCCCATGGCTTTTCCTAGATGCAGCTGATACCATCTTCACCACTGCAAAGCGAAGGGTATACACAGGCAAGGTGTCCAATACCGAGTTGGCCAACGCTTCAAATACTGTGCCAGAGTCTCTCCAGCCAGTGCTCGAAGAGTTTCCAAAATGGACGCAGCTTGCAGAAATTCTTCAGGAAATTGAGCAGGATGCTTACTTCAATCCAACACCACAAGACTCATCCAACGGCTCTATACTCATCATGTGCGGCGACCAGGGCACAGCATCACAGCTGAGGGAGTATCTACAGACCATGTACGTCAAGCCAGAGGGAGTACCCGACGAGGACGAAGACGAGTACGAACCATCGGCGAACTTCATGATGCGGCGTAAGCTACGCAACTACCTCACTTGGAAACGCGATTTCAGCAAAGTCAGCGCCGCGCTGTTCTCAGAGAACCAAAAGGCCATCAACGGCAGTACAGACAAGAACGTCCAGAGTGGCATGCGCCAGACTTCCGGTAAACCTCCGCCTAACAAGCGGCGCCGCATCAGAGGCGGTGGAAATGCTGCAGCAGGACCATCTAGATCAGACACGGGAGCCATACGTACCGCGGGAGATAAAGACGCTCACATTGCAAGTCTAATGGCCGAACTGGAACCCTCGGAGATTGAAACAGCGCAAAAGCCTGGCGAAGTAGGTTTCGACCCCCTTGAGAACATGGAAACCTACTATGAGCTCTTTGATGTGAACGACCTGATTATCGTACATCCATATTCTGGAGATCTGGATGAGCACATCTTGGACGAGACGAAGCCGCGATATGTCATCATGTACGAGCCCGACGCAGCATTCATCCGGCGTATAGAAGTATATCGATCATCACATACAGACCGAACAGTGAAAGTCTTCTTCATGTACTATGGAGGCAGTGTAGAAGAACAACGCTACCTCTCCGCCGTCCGACGCGAGAAAGACGCCTTTACACGGCTGATCAAGGAACGTGCAAACATGGCTTTGACCATAAACTCGGCCGCGAACTTGGCACCAGAAGAGTCCTTCCTCCGCACAGTCAACACCAGGATAGCAGGAGGAGGCCGTCTCGCTGCAACCACCGAACCTCCCCGCGTCGTCGTCGACGTGCGAGAATTCCGCTCGTCCCTCCCGTCCTTGCTACACGGCCGATCCATTGTCATTGTGCCCTGCATGTTAACAGTAGGCGACTACGTCATCACACCACAAATCTGCATTGAGCGCAAATCCATCCGCGATCTCATCCAATCGTTTGCCAACGGCCGTCTCTTCAACCAAGTAGAGTCCATGATGGAACACTACAAACACCCCATGCTACTCATCGAGTTTGACCAAAACAAGTCTTTTACTCTGGAGCCTTTTACTGATTTCTCTGCTGGTAGCGCCGCTTCTGCCAATGCGTCGGCCACGACGCCGGATCTCCAATCGAAACTCGTCATGTTGACGCTCGCCTTCCCCCGCTTGAGGATCATATGGAGTAGCAGCCCTTACCAAACGGCCGAGATTTTCTCTGAGCTGAAGAAGGGGCAAGATGAGCCTGATCCGCTGAAGGCGGTGCAGTTGGGCCTTGATCCGAATCAAAGTGGAGATGAGATGCGCAGTTTCAACCAGACGAGTCAGGACATGTTGAGGGCGCTGCCGGGGATTAACGAGAATGCGGTTTCGCAGTTGATGCTCAAGACTGAGAGCATCTATGAGGTGGCGAACATGCAGGAGAGGGAGATTTGTTGGTTGGTCGGGACGGATGTGGGGAGGAGGATTCATAGGTTCCTGAATCGCTCAGTGTATGAGGAAGTTCAGTGGCAGAACTTTAGTTAGCGTATTGGGACGAAGATATTGGCAAGTAAGAATTTTGGCAAAGATTATGAATGTATCATTCCTCTATCCCATGATGCATACAAAAAGGTAGCCAGTACCCAGAGTCGTGGAAAGAGAAACGTGCCAAATGCACTCGTCGTTGACACCATGCTCGAAGAAACATGATGCCATGTATTCCTCGACACCACTCGAACCATCCGCCCGCTCGCAGGAAGCAGCATTTGAGCAGCCCGGCCCCTGCCACAGCAAAGCAGCAGCCGCGAAGCAAGAGCCGAGACAGCATGGCGGATCTCAACTCCCTCCCCTCAAATATCGTCAATGTCAATCTCCTTCTTGCCGCCTTCAGCCTCGTCCGAGTCGCTGTCGTCGCGATCCTCGTCGAACTCGAAACCGATGCCCTCGTCGCCTTGGTCGCCGTAGGTGTCTGTCTCGTTGATCTTTGCGTTTTCGGGGAGCTCGCCGTAGGCCTTTAATGAACGGGCTTCGTCGGCTGTGCGCGCGTTAGTAGCTGTCTTCTGCAGTGTCTGTTGTTATGCGTGTAGTATGCGACTTACCAGAGTACTTCATAATGACATCGCCCTTCTCGTCTTGGTAGTCTCGCAGCGACAGGAGGATAATGTCACCCTGGTTGATCCAGACCTTCTTCCTCAGCTTGCCGCGGATATGGGCGAGACGGCGGGCGCCGTCGAAGCACTGGGCCTCCAGACGACCGTTTCCAAGCATCTTGACGACCTGGGCGTATTCCTGGCCTTCCTCCTTGAAGACGAGTTCGCGCTTTTCATTGTCGTTCTCGTTCTTACCCCTACGTCGGTTTTTACCTCCCTGGGATATGCGTTAGCGCGTGTTGAGGATTGGGCGTCATCGCGGTGTGAGGCGTGGTGGGGTGTGCGGCCCCTCCCAAAAAAGAGTATTCACGTACCTTTCCCTTGTTCTTGGGCATATTGGCGGTAGTTGAAGTTTGTGTGTGTTGGTGGAGGAGTGGGTTGTGTTTCTGGGCGGAGCTTCACAGGGCGCAAGTCTTTATGTAGTGGCGGACCCGGTTGTTTGCCCTGGGTGGATTCATTCCGACTCACTGTGGGAGCCTTCGACATTAAGCGCTAACGGCTCGCCCTAACCCTGGTTCGGCCTAGCGCCTCGTCGCTCACCCGAAAGAATCCATCCATGGTTCAAGTGCTTTCGATTTCACCCCACCCGCCTTTCTTTCACCCTACGTCACCGTGCATGCGAGCCATGGGGAAGCCATGAGCGTCTCGTCCATCCTCGCCAAGCGGCTGCCCAAGACGTTCAAAGTCACCTACACGCCAGCCTACAAGACGCTCATAGTCAACCACGTCACATCCGATCCCTCGCATCCCCTCCACGAGACGCAGCGCCGCAGACAAGCCGAGAGGAAGAAGGAGGGACTCTGGTGGCATGCCACAGCAGGCGTGGACCTGAACAAGTCCAGCTGTATAAGAACATGGGCTAGACGCCGACTGCGCAATGCTGTAGTCGACGAGCTCAAGGCCCGCGGATACGACGAGACTGGCAAGTTCGCCAACGCCAAAATTGTGCCGCAGCGGGCAGATTTGATGGCTAGAGTAGTCGCTGGTCAGACACTGGATCTCAAGGGAAGCCTGAGGTTACATGTACAGGCTCCTTTGATTCCCGCCAAATACGTAGACATACGCGCAGAGGCTGGGGCTGTCATCGACGCTGTCAAGTACGCTGCAAACAAAGACGGACCAAGAGGGTATGCCTCAGAGAGATCAACCAAGTGTCGACCAGCGTACAACACACCTCCTGCGTTTGCGCAAACATCTCGGTATCGGACACACAAACCCGTCAAGTCACGCTAGTGGTGACGGCCGGCTTTGCAGTCCAATCGAGCTTGTAGATTACAAAGAGTATCCATTGCCTATCACAGTGTGCAGTCACAGTCGGTAGGCTCCTGCGATTTGGCCATGGCTTGGCGCATATAGTAATGTATCCTTCTCTAACGTCCCAACCTTTATATGGGGCCTCAAACAGTCTTTCGTCCCTTGAGAAGAAAGAGGCCAAGCGTCCGACGGATACACAGCGCCCAGATCTAAAACTACTTACTGCATCTTCACCCACATCAGCCTAACGTCAGCCTAGCATCATTCTTCTTCTAAACCTGTCTTTCACAACGGTTTCGGTACAAGCTCCGAAACAGACCTTCCATGCAATACTCAATTCCCTCTTCCAGTAGTTAACAAACCTCTGTGGATTGCAGCGGAGACTCCACCGGGCCAATGATTGTTAGTCACTGGCTTCTCTCTGGCTCCTGTCCTGTGTAATTGGGTATCGTGGGTGTGCTAATGAGTTGTTTTCGGAGTGGACGATCGATGCTCAGCATGGCTACGCATGCGACTGTGTACCTAGATCATTTCCCAACACAGCCATATAGAGACAGAACAATTCTTTGTGAGCACGTCGACTGGATAGTTACTACAAAAAGCTACTCGTGGCTAACATAAATTTTGAGTATGTCATGCTGCTGTGAAGTAGCTGAGTCGACCAATGAGCTAGCTTCGGCCCTGAATGCGGGTCAATCTCCGCCCGCAACGGATTGGATCAACCATTGCATGACCCACCATTGCATGACAGCACATCTGTCCTACATCTCAAGTTCTATATCACGGGTACGTGGAAAACAACCCCTGGGGGTCAAGTTCAGACTCTATTCCGAACTGGTTCATCACTTAGGCAGCGTCGCAACGTCAACAAGGAGTCATTCCCATCATGGAGTCCAAGGATGAAAACGAGTTCCAGCTCTTCACCTCCTTGCGGTATGATCCGTTGCTTCTCAAATCGGACGAGAACTCCAGGGCAGTCCTGAACTTTGTGACACCTTCACCTTTCTACATGCTTGCGTATCATCGAGATCGCATGGTGGAAGCCGCCCAGCACTTTGATTTCTTCGAGGTCGAAAAACGATTGAAAGATGGCAAGGCCTTACATGAAGAGTTGTCCAGGCGGGTGCAAGAAGAGATCGAGAAGACAGGAAAAGATGAACCAATGAAGGTATGACTAGTATGAAAACATCATGCAAGACAACTAAGTTTTTGTAGCTTCGACTCCTGTTCGACAAAGCCGCCAACCTTACCGTGGAGTTCACTCCCATACCCGCTGTACCACTCTCCACACTCTACCCTCCGTCACTAGATCCACCAAAATCAGCGACTCAGAAACACCCCGCCGACACCTTCAAGCCCTCTCCATTAACAGGAGGTGCTCTCAATCTCGGGCCCTCGGACACCCTTCCAGCCGCCACATCAACACCACCTGCCCCACCGGAATGGAAGATCAAACTCGACACCGAGCCAACCCCTTCCTCCCCATTCACATTACTGAAAACTACAAAGCGCGAAATGTACGACCAATCCCGCCAACGCGCGTTACCCGACAACCCCGCCGGCCCAGCCTACCGCGAAGTAATGCTCTACAACGAAGTCAACGAACTCACAGAAGGCACGCTGACATCTCTCTACCTTTTCCGCGGCGGACGGTGGGTGACGCCGCCTGTTGGTGTGCCGTCCGGCGAGTTCACGAGTAAGACGTTGAAGGATGATGGGGCTGATGAGGGGGAGTTGAGGAAGCCGTTTGCGGGGCGCTGGGGGCATAGTACGAGGAGTGCCAAGGTTGGGGCCGGTGGACAGAGGGGGACGAGTCGGAGGTGGGCGTTGGGAAGTGGGTTTTGTATGGAGGAGCCGGTGGGGATTGAGACGGTCGAGGTAGGGGAGGGTGTGTGGGTTAGTAATGGGGTTAGGGGGTTTGGTTTTGGAAGAGTCGTTGAGTAGAGATGCGTCGGTGCTTTGATGTGTTGGTTTTGGGTTGTGGGTTGATCTGGAAATGGTATTGAGACATGAGAATGCTAATGATGGAGTGGTGTCTGCTGTGATAGCAGTTCATGTTTGAAAAGATTTGTGAACACAAAAGCCATTGATCGCAGCCAACACACCCAGCCAGAAAGCCAACAACGGGACGGTTCGCTTCTGCAGAAGATCTCAACTTGTTCCATCTCAGAGCCTGAGATTTCAATGGTTACTCTACTCTCAGCCTTCGGCACTGATCATTTGAGCAAATTTGTGAGCTTTCCTAACAGGGATGAGGTTCAGGATTTGGTAATAGCTCAAAACAATGAGCTTGTGCCTAAATCGACAGTCCCACAGTTGTGATTTCGGCTGCTGCAATCTTCAACCGCTAAGTCCAAGCAAGAGCATCGCTAACCGTGTGTGAGACTATGGTAGTTGACTCACAAGTCGACTTGCGGCGCCAAATTCGGGTGATGATCCACTCCATCCAGTGGTAGCACAACGACGCACAGAAGTTGACCACTCACCTCGCTCGCATCTCGAATTTTTCTTGCGAATAACATCGTCTGATACGAAAAGCATCGCAGAAATAAATAGCTTAGGCTACTAGGCTAAGAACTTCAACCCATGGAACGAAAATGGCCAGGAAATATGAATAGCCTCGCAAGTCATATTTTCCTACACCTCTGAACTGCTATAGATACCTGCAAAAAGTCAGAAACAAACCCACCGACGCACTTTTACAACTATCCAAAATGGCACCACTCTACAAAACCCGCGAAAGCTTCAGCAACACTGCGCTCTACACCACAATTCCCCAAATCTGCACCTCCGAAGACGGATCACTTCCATCTTGCTCGATCTGTGATGAGCCCTGTACCTTGGCCTTTGTGGGATCAACACATCACATGCTACAGATGCCATCATGCTCCCACATCTTCGGCGCATCCTGCATCGAGTCCTGGTTCGACTGTGCCAGTACCTGCCCCCTATGCCGCAAAGACTTCTTCCCCATGGAGCCAGAAGAGATTTCGAACGAGATTCAAGAAATTCCAGATCTATTTTCTGAGTTGTTCACAGTGCTGGGCGAGGTGAAGAAGAGGTATCCGCAAGGAAGGAAGGCCGTAACGGGCATGGAGAATATGATTGCAGATCTGGGAGAGCAGATTGTGAAAGACACGGAGGAAAGAAAGAAGAGGAAGGATAAAAGGAAAATAGCGGTATGGACAGAGCAGAGGCGGCAGGATGTTGAAGATTTGAGTAGTTGGAGACGACAGGTCATGCTCGAATTCATCGAAGATAGACCATCACCACTAGCAACACCGTCGATGACACCACAACATTCGGACGTTCACTCCGTTGGGCAAAATATCACCAACTCGCTTGTACATGACTTCGCACCGGATGTCGCAGCGCATGCCGGATCTGGGATGCTTGTTCCAAGTACAGCTGGCCGTACCCAACTGCGTAGTGCACAACGTCTGGCAGAGCGAGCTGAGGGACTGGGCTTATCAAAGGCTGCTCAGGATGTTAGGAAAACATTGAAGAGTCCTCTCGATGCACTCATCAAGATAAGGCAAGGCTGGGGCCGGTGGAGGTAGAACTGAGAATGACATAGCTATATGCATAAGAGAAGATGCATACTAAAAACGAGTTCGTATATTCGTGGAGATTACAATCAAACTATACATGTAAAAGGGGACTAATTACTTGACATCAGGACTGAAAACATGACTTCTGGTCGCGCCTATCTAAGTCTTCCCAGTCGATCAACGGGAAAAAACATCGTAGAGTTGTCATATCATGCGTTCCCGGCTTTCTTCCATCATGCTTGTACTAAGCACCCACTCTACACCCTACTTTTCTCACCCCCTGTGACGTGTGATACGCCACTCGCAAAATCCGCACTCTTAAATTTCCGTGCGCATATCTTCTTCTCAAACAGCTCATCCAGCTCCCCGAAAGTCCGACCTTTAGGTTCAGGAAGCCGCCACCAACTCCACAAGATACCAATTACACTGGTACCTGCCCAGAAGAAGCCGGCTTTGGCGCCCCAGTCCCAGGCTGTTGGATTCAACATGCGCGGGGTGATAACATTGGTGATGATACCAGAGATGTTGTAGCTGTTCCGCGCCAGAACAATTGTTTTGCTTCTGAGTCGCGTAGACGGGATTTCAGAAACGAGCGAGTAACATATAGGGCCGAGTGTCGCATCGTATGCCAGTGTGAAGGCCAGTAGTAGCGCCGCAATGGCCCATTTGAGCGATGAAGGGTGAGAGTTCATGATCTCGGAGGCATCCTTTTCTGCTTTTGAGTGGGCGGCGACAAGGTCGTTCACGCAGGAGAGCACGCCAATTAGCAACACGAAAACCAAGGTCATCGCTTGACCGGAAATGTATAGTGTGCGCCGCCCGAGGTGTGCCATTAGAGCCCAGGAGATGAAGACGCCGACGAGACCGAGGGCGAATTGGCCCAGGGAAAGGGTGAAAGCGTGGGTGAAGCCAAGGCCAGCTTGTTCGTCTAGAAATAGTCAGCATGCAGAAGCCAAGTAATATCGTACACAGGTTGAATGCCTTACAGAAGTATGTAGAAAAGCCCATGAAGGTACCACCACACAGTGTCTGGATCATCCAGACCATGCACGTTATCTCGGTCCTACGCTTATCCACTCCTTTGAAGCAGTCTTTGTAACTTGTGCCACTTTGCATCTCTTCTTCCCTTTTATTCGTCTGTATCATGGTCTCCATAGCGCCGCTCAGCGTTGCCTCGAACTCGTCGTCGGAACTCGTCGCTGGTTTTGTGCGCAGTCGGCGCAGGGTTGATCTCGCATCTTCAAGGCGATTTTGACGGATGAGCCACCAAGGTGATTCAGGCGCAGCACATACGGCAAAGAATATAGGAAGTGGAAAGATCCATTGTAGGGCGAAGGGGATGCGGTAAGACCAGGTCGTGGTGTTGTCAATCATACCGCGCATAACGACGGACGCAATCAGTTGGCCGAGTACCCAGCACGCGTTGACGTAACTTGAGATTGTTAGCGATGCATCACTTTCATGGCTGCAGAATCTCAACAGCGGGGCTCAGCTTGTACTTACGTCGTCAGATAGGCCCTCAAGGCCACTGGACAGACATCTGCAGCGTATACCGTGCATATGCACTGGAACATGCCCCAGGGCATGCCTAGTAGACATTGTCCTATCAACAGGACCACCTTACTAGTGGCGAAGAAAGGCACAAGTATGAAAACACTCATCGCCACCAATCCAACCATGAGCGTGTAGCGGTACCCGATACGCTCTGCTAGTGTTCCTGTAGCGAAGAGCCCTACTATCTGTCCCGCTAAGCCACCGTTCACGAGTGCGCTTTGCCAGTCAGCGCTGATTTCGTATCGTCCGTTTGCTTGTAGACTACCGAATTGTTTTCGGAACGCTTGCATCGCGAATAGATTCGGTACGAGAATGGTCGAAAACCCTTCCATGATGAGCGTCATTGATAATAGTACGGACCATGTTATCGCTTTGGGGTAGAGGTGTATGCCTTCGCGAAGCGACATTGAGCGCTCCATTTCGTTGTTAGTCTCGATGATAATGTCGGATTTTTCTAGTATTGGGTCTGGGAACTCCAGTCTCGTTGTCGCCAATGGGGAGGTTAGAGTGCCCGATTTACTGGGTAAACTTATTGCATCTGAGTGACCTAGCCACATGAGCTGCTGATCAAGGTCGACGACGCCATGTCGCTTCCGATCCATGGCAGACACCATGATAACGTCGTCTGAGGTTGTCTTCGATGCAAGCTCAAGCAACAGCGCGACTTGATGTAGACTGGAAGTGGGTGGGGAAAGTGTAGGTTAGTCAGAACAAGAATGAGACGTCGAGCTTCATAAAACAGTTACAATGTACACGTGGAGGCGCGGAGGCAGGAAGACCGCGGGGTTACGAGGCATTATAATACAAGGGTAGGGACCAAAACGCATAACATCCTCATGACTCAGATGAGCGAACCGTTTTGAGCAGAACCCGATAATGAGTACATCTAGTGGACATTTGCAATAGGCAACGGCGGGGGATACTACAAACAGTCAAACAAGGCAACGCTGATTCCTCCGACTAAGGCGTTAGCGGACCGAAAAGAGAGTCGGCCAAGACTTGAAAGCATTGCGATTTCAAGAATACTTGGCAACTCAATGTAGAACCGGTGGCCGGTAGTCAAGCGGTGCCAATGCAGGTTGACTCCGAGGCAGATTCAAGCTTTACAATCGACCATTGCGTGCCGGACGGGAACACGCGACTGGCGCACCGTTGTTGGTAATGCGAGAGAACGGTAGGCTCCACAGGATGACCCGTCCCTGTGTGGTCGAATCCAAGTGCTCAGAGCGACTATCAAGATTGCCGGAGCCGATTGGCTCATCTCATGTTTGGACCCAGTAAATTTGATCAGTACTGTTTTCCAATGTCTAGATCGCGTTAGCATATCATTTCGACATGATGCATGATGTTACATCGCGTAATTGAACGGGAAGTACCCTGTGGGAAACATGGCAATCAATATGCCCGCCGGAGGCTGGTAGTAGGCTGCAGGTAATATTGACTTGGGTATATTGGTATCGCGCAACTACCTGGCCAACAGAATTCCAATGTTTTGATATGCTTCACTGCTTGGCGGCAGCAGCAGCAGCCTCCTTCTCTTTCTTCTTGCGCTCAACCTCAGCCATCTTGGCCGCCTTCTTCATGGCGTTCTTGGTCATCGGCTTTCCGTCGGCGTCAAGCATAGGCCCTCCACTCTCTGTGTCCTGGGTCGACTGTTCGAGCTTGGGCTTGGTGGGGTTGGGGTTGCCCTTCCACTCCAGCTTCCGCGGGCGGAGGAACTCGTCTAGTACCTCGTCTGTGACCTTTGCTCTTGCTTCTTGGAACTGCTTGACGTACACAGTCATAATGTCGACGCATTCCTTCTTCATCTCACCGGTCAACAGCTCGCCTTTGCGATAGCCGTCGGCTAGCTTGGTGAGTTTGGCGTCATCGTCTTCGAAGTAGGAGATGTATTGGTATGGCACGTCAATGTCAGGGTTTCCGCCCTTTTCGCGGTGGAGTTCTAGTGTCTCTTGGCCACCAGAGAAGGCCTTGGTGTTGATCTTTGTTTTGATCTGTTTTGGCGTATCGCTCATGTATATAGCAGAGTTGGCATCAGACGCACTCATCTTGCCACCAGCACCTTGCAATGAAGTCAGGAACTTGGAGTGGATGAGTGCTGGTTTTGGCGAGGGCAAATCCATCCTGTTGCAGTTCTCACGGACCAAGCGGAAGTAAGGGTCTTGATCGATGGCGCAGGGGATCAGGCAGGGCATGGCAGCCAGTCTCTTGGAACGTTTGTAGGTCTTGTAGTCCTCGCCCCAGATAAAGGGGTATGATGAAGCAAAAGCGGCAACACATTGCTTGGCTGCGAAGGCGTTGCTGCCGATGTTGGTTGAGCCATCGAAGCCGAAGGCACCGCGTACTTGGTTGTTGGTAATCAGCTTCTCGAACTCGGTGGCGTTGAGACTGAAATGTCGGTTGTAGCCGGACGAGAAGAACTCGGAGTCAATGTACATGAAGGTCTTTTTGGGGTCGAAACCAATGGCGATGATGTCCTTGGCGTTCTGGCGGGCGAAGTCGTAGACTTGCTCTTGCTTCAGTTTCTGCTTGAACAAGAATTTCTCGTCGTCGGTCAACATGATGACCAGCGGAACGTCGAAGACATCTTGCAGCCACTTTGTGAACTCAAAGGGAATCGTGTGGCCAATGTGCATAGCGTCGCTGCTGGGACCGCGGCCGGTGTACAGCAGGAAGTCGTCGCCGCGCTCATACGTGTCGAGAATCAGCTCCAGGTCGCGGTGTGAGAAGAAGAGGCCCCGCCGCAGCCAGCGATGTGGCTTGTGGCCTGTGATGCGCTGGAATCGCTCGAGCAGCGGCTCGTCGATGAGCTTGGTGGCCCACTGCTTGGAGATGGCGACATAGTCAAATTCCTTCTCGTTTCCCTCCTCGTCGACTCCTGCCGACACATCCCAGGGGTCGATTTTCTGCTCGGTGGCCTTTGAGACGGGCCGAGTCGCCGTGTCGGCGAGGGAGAGGGCGGCGACGGCCGGTGGCTCGGGCTCAGTCATTGTGCGGCGGCGGCAGATGGGCTGCGGTTCTCTGGTGTTGTCGGTTGACTCACTATGCGACAGTCGAGGATGTTCCCCCCACCCCACTCTCTCGTTTGGCGTTCCTGCCTAGACGTAACTGCTGCCCCGCACTGCGCCACATGACCTGCGCCACGGCTCAGCCACGCCGGCGTTGGCGGGACGAGGCGCCGACACATGTCAGCAAAACTCGTCATGGCACCATGGTCGTGAGCTCCAGACGTTTCTATCCTCGATCGTCACACCACCGACTCCGACGTACCGCCTTACCCCACCCCACCCCGACCCAACTCACCAGCCCGTCCAATTGTCAAATCACAGTTGGATGCGCTTGACGATGCGACTTCATCGTCGGAGATAGAAGACCGCGCGTTACAGGCTGCCCTGAGCTCCTACCTACCCAACTGCATCCTCGCATCCACCGCCTGACCACTAGCACGCCAACATGGTCAAGTTCTACTCCGCCAACGAGACGTACTCGTACCCTTTCCCCGCCGTCTCGCTCGCCTACTTCCTCCGCTATCCGAATCCCTACTCTACTCACGTGCTTTCCACCGACACCATCGCCCGTCACTACGACCCTGACACGCAGCGTCTAACCACCATTCGCCTCCACTTGAAACGATCAAAGCTCCCTTCCGCTGTCCTCAAGCTTGTGCCGCAGTCTCTACTGGGCGCTTCGGCTGGTGGTGAATCCCAGACTTATATTCTTGAAAAGTCGGTCGTGGATATTAAGGAGGGATGGATGGACACCGAGTCACGGAACTTGGAATGGACTGGTGTTTTGTCTGTCGTAGAAAGGCAGAAGTTTGTGCGTCCCTCGCCATCAGTGTCCCAGGAAATGAAGACGCGGCTGCCTATCGAAGGCGTTGCTCAACGTCATGGCTTGATCAACTTTGGCGGCAAGGGCGCCGGTGCCAAGATTGAGGATTCGGGCGAGACTACTGACGTCACAAGCTCAGTCACACTCCACAGTCACATTGGCGAGACTTGGAAGAAGAAGCGTGAAGCTGCACGCGAGGATGCCGCCGAGGACGAGCAGCCACCAAAGATGGGCTTTCTGCGCAGCTGGGGCACCGCGGCCCTGCAGCGCAACATCGAGAAGATTGGCCTCTCGCGTGCGCAACGAAGCCAACCCAATGCGCGTGAAGGCATGAAAGTCGTTCTCGAGCGTATGCGGCAAGGCGGCCTTGTTGGGGTACTCGAGGGCATGCGACAGGACCGCGAAGCCATTCTCGCCGGCCGCCCACTAGCAACCCCAAGGGCAATAAACAAGGACGATTGAATTCTCTGCCAGATGGTGGTTTTGGCCACTCGAACAAATGACGAGTCCCATGTATTCGATATGAACATTCAGCGACGGCGCAACGGTCTCTCTCCCTACTTTGTTTCCTTTCGTCACCCCTTCGCTCTCAGGGTCGGTTGGGGCTGGGTTCTGTGTTACTATTACGCTTCTGCGGAGGTACCGTGTCTGGTTTCGCAATGATTGCAACGACATTGAAGCGACAGGCGATTCTTTTGTACCATACGGCAAGTTTGTAGACGTCATGTCTCTGCGAATCTTCACCGTATAATGAAAAAAAAAAAGTTTATTCACGGCGCTGCTTTCTATCATAACTAAGGTTGCAAACATAAACATTGCCCATTAGTTTTACTCTGGTATAGGCGCAATCTGTCTGCGTCGCCCTCTTGGTAGTGACAGCTGACTGTCTCCTTTATAATGTGAACGTAATCCTAAGCAGCATCACCCTACCTACAATCCTTCCATTGCATTGCGCTGAATCATTTGAACTTTTTTGCGCAAATGCATAGCATGATGGGAATCCAGCACAAATGGTGAGGCTTCATAAGACCTTTCAGTAAATTTGATTATATACGCTGGTAACAACATGACATGCGCTTAAGCATACGCCAACCTCTCCTCGGTCCATCCCGGCCTCAAGTACTCAGAGTCAAAGCTCGAGCTCCAGCTGCTTTCAATAGCATACTCCTGCACAAGCTGCACGTCAACTTGAGCACCCTCCTCAGACTGCGCCCACACACTCAGACCAATCACGTTGTCACCTGAGTAGTTGAGGACACCCGGTGGGACGGGGAACTTGATCTCGTTTCCGACATACGGGTTGAATCGCGCATATTGGTAACCGTTGACGAAGAGCTGCACGCGGATAGTCTTGGAGCCGACGGCGTTCATGACAAAAGCGAAGGAGGCGTCGATCTCAGCGGGGACGTCCAGAGGGATAGTAGTGCGGTAGAACTTGATGTCGGCACCCTCGAAACCGGTGGACGGAGAACCAGACGCCCACTCAGAGTCGTCGAAGCCTGGGAGATGCCATCCGAGACGCTCGGCGGTAAGACCACCCTCAGCGAGGGGTCCACGTACGGGGTCGAGAAGTTCCGTCTCGCCACCGGCTTCACCGGCAATCTTCCAGGAGGTGAAGTTTGCGCCTTCCAAAGTAGCACGGAGGATACCGCGGGGGTCAGTAGCACCACCACGTAGATCGTGACCGGTGTTGTCTTGTGCGATGAGCAGCACATTGGTGCTGTTCTGGTGGAGAGTTGCGTTGGCGAAGGACAGAGTCATGTTGCCAATGCCCAGGGTGGTGTTACCCAACCACGAGCCGACCAATTCGCCGTTCAACCATGCGCTCCAGCCAAAGGCAAGGCCACCCTGAACGGAAAGTTGCACGCCGGTGGCCGCGCCGTCAAAGTAGCCACGGAAGAGATGGAAGCTGTTGTGGAAACCGTACTCGTCCACGTAGAGGACTGGTAGGGTGTCAGGCTTAGTCGGATTGGGAGTGGTGAGATGGTCAGCGACAACCCATGCAGCGCCGCTGTCGTCGTATTCTGGTGTCTTCTCCGGGAGTCCTTCGTTCATCTTCCAGTTGTCCAAAGAAGGAAGGTTGATGGTGCCGTCGAACGCAGCGACATGGGCCTTCAAGCTGCCGTATGCTGTTCGTGAAGTCGCTAGCTCCTTTCCATTCCAGGAGAGTGTCTGCGCACTGCCAGCGGCAAAGACTTCGATGTTCGTACTGTTCATGATATCACCCTTGAGAGCAAGAACACCAGAATCTAGAGCTACGTGGCGGACGAGGTATGGGCCCTGGACAAGCACGGATTGGTCGACCGGCGCGAATGGGTCGTTAGACAGGTTAGGGGCCCAGAACAGGTATGCAGTGGGCTTGTCGGCCACAACAACCTTCACGCCGTTGTCGAACTGGTATACGCTCATTCCAGAAACCCTTTGGATGTTAGTTGTAAGACCATGGGCCTCGGCGTAGAAGGTCGCGTTCGAGCTTGTTCCGTTGCTGACTAGAGATCCCTTGGAGGCACCCTTGACATGGAACTCGACAGACTCTCCGACGCCAGTTGAAAGGACGACGACTGGCTTAGAGTCAATCAAGGCATATGTGAGGACCTCGGCGGTAGAGTAGGTGAGCGTGTTGTTGCCCATGGCAAAGTCAGTAACAAGGATCTTGGACTGATGACCATCGAGAACAATCGAACCGGCATGCTGAGGAATAGTCAAGTTTCCAACCGAGGTGCTGACGTGAAGCTTGAACGACTCCTTGGTGGCAGATGAAGAGGTCGAGTGAATTGTAACATAGAAAGCAGCATTCGTCAGAGGGTTGCGGAGCTCACTGGCCTCAACAGCTGAGTTCGTAGAGTATGAGCTTGAGCTACCGAGACGGTTGGTCACAGTGAGATCGTCGGCAACGCGGGTGAACATGGCCAAGTTCTTAGTCTCGTAGTATTTGGCGTCAATTTTACGGTTCTCGCTGATCGGGCTGCTGTAGTCGTAGGAAGTAGCAGTGACCGGAGCAGCTAGAGCACCCCAGTTGGTTCCTCCAAACATCATGTAGAGCGAGACGGCTGTCACGCGCTGGGAGATAAGGTTGCGGTAGAAGAGGTTTGCAAAGTCAGCTCCAATATCGCCTGGGCAGCCACCCTCTGGTCCACCCCAGGGATTGTAAGAACCACCCTGGAATTCCGGGAAGAAAGATGGTTGGGTTGGAGAAACCTCAACGAAATGGTCGTAGTAGTCAATGACCTGGTAGGCTACGTATTTTCCGTTGGTGCCAGTGCATTCATCAAGGTTGCAAGACCAGCAAGATGGGTAGCTGTCCAATCCAGCAACATCGACATTGCCCACAGCACCGGGCGCAAAGTCCTTGCTCCAGCTCTTGGTGTTCATGTTGGGGTCATTGTGAATTAGAGGAACGTCGATACCATGGGCTCGTGCAGAGTCCTCCAGTGCTTGCATGTATCGTCCGGCAGCTGTGTTGGGAATCTTCTTCTTAGTGTCCTTCCACTGCTCACCATATTCGTTCTCGATCTGGTAGACAAGTGCATTGCCACCTTTGGTCACAAGATGCTTGGAAGTAAGCTCGGAAAACTTGGAGAAGTAAGGGTCCAAGGCCTGGAGGTATCTTGGGTCATCATCCCGAAGCTCTCCGTATGCACCAGTTGTGAGCCACAGCGGAAAACCTCCGGCATTGGCTTCGGCGTTGACGTAAGGGCCTGGCCTGGTAATTACGTACAAGCCGACGCGTTCCGCAATCTCAAAGAGCTTGGTAAAGTCGTGCGCGCCGGTCTCAAAGTCCAGTGTTTGGTTGTTTGCACTGTGATAAGCCCAGTTGCCGTAGAAAGCGAAAGCCGTGAAACCTGGCAATTGTTATTTCCTGCTCACTGCGTGTGGCGAATATATAAACTTACCCGCTGCCTTGATCTTCTCCAACAGATCTTCCCAGACTTCGTAGACGGGGATACGCCAGTAGTGAATCTCTCCAGAGAAAACGAAGAGACGCTTTCCATTGACCTTGAAGGAGTAATGATCCCACTGTACGACCTTGTTCAGGCCGTTGTCGTGTAATGGCCAGGCACTAGGTGTGTTGTTTTGAGCATTGACACCGGAAGTAGCCAACGAAGACAGAGCCGAGAGCCATGAGAGCCCTACGATAGTCTTCATCTTGGATGTGGGTTGAAGTCGTCGAGACCAATTAACACTGTCGCCGTTGTACTGGACATGCCGAAGGTTTATGAGCACTACGCAGGTACCGAACCCCAGTCGTCCCCGAGTTACGAACAAGACGCTAATGTGGCGCTATGATGGAATGCATTGCGGGTTGCGGGGATGTCAAGGTCGTCTCAATGGTGGAATTGAGATGTACTTCTGTGAACGCTCCACCGGGTGCGCCGAGGCCCGGGTAAACGCTGTCGACTTAGCATCGGAGGCGGATGGACTGCGCAGATGAGTTAGCTCCGCTGGAATCCGACATTGTTTCCGTTCGACCAAGACGAGGAACAGGAAACCGGGGAATGAGGAGAAAGATTTGCACGGTCATGACAGGGTGTGGAGTGCTTGGAAGACGGGGGTTAGTCCAGAATGAGCTCGGTTGGCCTTCATCTCCGACATGGACTGGTCGACACCGTATCTTCGGCCTCCGCAGCGATGCATCAATCAGAGCTTCTGCTGAAGAAAAATCAAATGCAAAATGCTAAATCCATCTTTTCAAATCATACAAAGTTGTCTCCTGACTGAAAACGGTGAGGGGTGGCATCAAAGCTTCGGGATAAATGCAGCCGACCAGCCGTGGTGCGAGCTCATCTTCCGGTACTCCCAGCCATTGCTGAATAAGCAAAGAAGGCACCGGCGATGATGCCGAGGAATGTCCCTAATAATCTCTCTAATGCCACAGAATCCACATGTCCATGTTTTTAGACGTCGAGCTGCTGCTTCTGAGGTAAATTTAGCGCTACTTAAATACGCGATGGTTGGGCATGGACTTGTTCTAGAACATGCGCTAAGATAGGTGATGACTTTTTCGCATTTATCTCAAATTCTCTGCAAGGATATCACGAGTGAGTATTGAGAAAAATAGACGGGTGAAGATAGTATGCATTGTTTATGATTGATTGTTGTTGTCGTCTAAAGCTCAAGAGAATCTTGGAAGGTTCCCCACATGAGCAACAGCACAGACCCTCACTAAGCCAGCCATCCCGAGAAGCGTGTCTGCGCCACCATGCTTCATTTTCTACTACGACACATCGTTTCGACTCCCGAATAAATGCACATAACTTCATAGGATATCTTATGCTACGACAGCTTACTCGTTGTCCCTGACATCGATGACAGTGGACTTGAACTTGCGAGCGGAGACCTTGCGGTTGAACAAAATGTCAAGCTCACGGTATGAGCGTCCCTTTAGCTCGGGAAGACCGAAGTAGGCGCTGACAAAGCAGACGCAAGCTGTGCCGCCCCATACATATCCGCACTTACCAGCCATGTTCCAGCCGGTGGGGTTGAGCATTTGCGAGGCCAGGTAGATCATAGGAATTTCCGCGACGTAGTACGCAGCACGACCAACACCTGTGCTCAGAGCGCGGAGTCGGATAGAAGACGTTTCCGCAATGATGGAGTATGAGATTGGACCCATGGTTCCTGCGAAGACGAACGAAATGACAATGCCCAGACACGCCTGGGCGTAGTTGGTCGCATTGTTCTGGGGGATAGAGGCACAAATTCCCAAAAGGAAGAGTAGGCAGACATTGACGGCGGTACCTCCAAGGTAGATTGTGCGACGTCCGAACCAGTTGCTCAGGGGCCATGAGCACATGTTGGCGACCAACTGCAGGCACGAGTTGATCAGGTTGAGCTTGAACGAAAAGTCGGAGGACATTCCCGCCTGCTCGAAGAAGAAGGTTGCCTGGTTGGCGATCAAGTTACCAGCAAAGTTCTGCGATGCATAGATCAGACAGGTGATGATTGTTCGGCGAAGATCGGTTCCCTTGACTAGGTCGAGGAGAGACGGATCACCACCTTTATGGGCTTCAATCTGCACTGTACGCTCCATCATGGCAAGTGTGTCCTCGGCGGCAGCTTGTGTTCCGTTCCTGCGACCAAGGCGCTTGATGGATTTCAGCGCTTGGTCTCTGCGCCCTCTGCGTACAAGCCACCATGGTGACTCGGGTGCAAAGAAGACGAGAACCATGAGAGGAGTGGGAAACACCCACTGTAGTGCAAGCGGACCTCGCCATGCCCACTCGTCGTTGCGTTTGTTGTAACTGTACGTGGCGGCGGCGACGATGATGCTACCAATGGACCAAGACATCTGGAGAGTGGCCGTGCAAGCACCACGGAGGACGAGAGGAACAACCTCACTGGCGTAAGCAGGCGAGTTGGCGATGAACATGCCCCATGGAATGCCTTCAAAAGCTTGTCCGATGACAAGAACCGCGAGCGAATCTGCGAAGAAAGAGATGAAGATGGTCGCATTCATGAGCATGAGCGCCAAGAGGGTCGTCCACCTGTAACCAAGGCGATTGGTGATGGGGCCAGTAAGGAATACGCCAACAAAAGCACCGCATTGGCCCGCTTGGAACAGCGAGCTCTGCCACTTTGTAGGGATGGTTTTGCCGATTTCGCCGGCGACTTGGACTCCGTATCGCTCTTTGAATGCGCCAAGAGCAACAAAGTTGCCATTCAAGAACATGTCAAAAGACTCCATGACCTATTCAGCGTTAGTCATGATCCGACGAGAACGGCAAAAAGACACCAAGACTTACGATAGTAAAGCAGAAGGTGAACGCCCAAAAGCAAGCCATGGGATGGTCCTTGATTGCTTCCCACATGCCCATATCATGTTCGCGGTTCTCAGCTGCTTGAGCATCTGTCATGAGTTCCTTGTCCTCAAAGATCTCAGCTTGACGGCTATGGCTCTTCTCCAGGGCGCCATCGTCGGCCGCATCTCGCTTGGTTTCGGCAAAGCCCGACATTTTCGGTTAGCGTGCAGTGTTACTGGACGCCACAAAAATCGAGGAACGAATAAGCAAAAGCTGATGCCAACAGCCAAGCAGACATGGCGAGCTTGGAGAGCTTATATAGTCCACGCACTTCGAGAGTTGGCCTCGGTGTGGATACACTCTCGTTATCAAGCCCACGGGGCCCCGCGACAAGCTTTCAAGGGTGCTTGTCATTTTCATGGGTCCCTATTGGCGGGTCTCTGGGGTAGGAAGAGGCCGGGGTCCGAGCAGAGCCGCGTAGGACTGTCTAGCCCAAACTGCAGTCATTTGCAGACTTCCTATTGATGCGAAATTCCAAAGCTAATGAACATAAGTAGCTTGTTCAGGTAGGTCTGCCGTGCAACGGCGGCTCGAGAAGCTTTGGAGTACAAGTTTTGCGGAAGTGCTTCTGATTGTGTATTAGTGAGGCTGAATGACAGGTGCAGCACGTTACTAGACCTCGTAAGTGCCGCGTGCCGCGTGCAGCTTTGGGGCGGATGAGCAGTGAATGAAGAAGCAAGGAGCTCGAAATTGGGGAAGACTGGTATATTCCCTGGTGTTTTGTGAACAACTAACACGCAGCGGGAAACGGCTACTTCTCCATCGAAGCAAGAGACCAAATCGACGTTTAGTCTGATGAACAGAATCTGGACATCGCAACGCCGGCCGTAGTATCGCGTGTTCAACCCACTGACCAAAGGCTCGGTTGACCTAAGATCGTCTGTTATGACACCACTAGACTCGTGCGAGCGGCCAATATCGGGAACTATGGCCAGTCTTGGCAAGCGCCGGTGGGTCAACAGTATGGGTCTTCGGAATTGTGTCATGCAACACACACAGATTGACGGATCCTCTTTGTGATCAGTGTCTGTTAGACAAAAGGAAAATGGTGAAAATGAGAGCAGAATAAGGTGAATGTAAACGTAAGCACCAGATATGTGGATTCAGCAACTGTTGCACGGTTCGGTGGAGTAACGCTCCGTAGTCTGGTCAAGCTTTGGTGGCGCAACCCAGGTACTGCTTGTATTAAACAGCATCTCTTGCCGCGGCATTGTGCGGAACGATCATGGGCTAGGACCTCTAGAAGCAGGATTGTCAAGCATCAGAACTTAAGCATTTAGGCCACTTCAAGCAAGCGGTCCGCATACCACTCTCGACATTCCGTAGTTGGACACGGCTAATGTACTGCCCAAAGCACGACCAGTCCCATGCCATGGGTGTGGGAGTATAGCTTGTTCTGGGTACCATGTGGCTGGATCGCTAAGCAGTGTGACTGAGGAGCTACCTAAGCGTCTCCGAATAGCGAAGAACTACTTCTGGGCTGGTTAACCTTGTAGGCGCTGATAGACGTGGGATCTAGTTCAGGCCTGACGGGCTTCTGTTTTACATTTACAACACTGAACCATTCACTACCAGTTTGTGTGGCCAATCGCAGTTCAAGAAAGCTAGATGATTCCGGATACAAGCGTGCATTATATGTGCGGAGCAAACATCTGCCACTGTTCGGCTCTCGGTTTTGTGATCGTCAGCAACAAGTCAATGCGGCAGTAATGTTTGGCTCTAGCCTCGCGTACATTCCTTCGATTTTCGCGACTTTCTTTCGTAAGCAGGTTGTCTGCGTGAGAATTATGAAAAATCAGCTCAGAGATGCATGACTTACCATACTCGGACTGTTCGCGCGAAGGACAAATTCCACTGAGCTCGTCTCATCCATACATCTTCTCCCCTCCAGTCAAAATGCAGCCTCTGCGTCCACAGGCTACTATGAAACGTTTAAACTCTCATATCCTGTATGCCTGGCTTCGTAACAAAGACTCGTCGACAAACACTGTGATCCGACAGATTGCTCTTTAATCTAAACTTCCAGAGAATGGATATGTTGTGCAATGTCATGGGGACTCGTTCAGCTCACCAATACAAATATTGAATGGCGAAACATCATGGGTAGGGTACAGTCCAGCAGATACAGGATTTTACGTATGCAAAGTTGAAGGCAAGGAGATTTGACAACGTCATGATGACTTGGCTATCGATCCTGTCAAATCGACAAGGTTATCATAGCGCGCATCTCCGTAAGGCACCTCCAACTGTCAGATATCTTGGCTTTTCGTTTTCACGCGTAGTGTTGGCGATTGTCAGTGATTTGGGCTGAGCGAAGGGCGTCGGTCTGAGAGACATACCACGAAAGCGCCACGGCGACGCGGTCATGGTTTGGCTGACAGGGGAGAGCGAAATTGTGTAACCGCAGCAAGGTCTTACAACAGCCTTGCTGCAGCCAATAAAGACAAAAGAGTGCGGGTGGCATGGGGATTTGGGGAAGATGCAGGCGAACTGGCCGCCAAAGCTAGCGCGTGCAGTAGCGCCGCACCGGTCCGCTTCGTTCTAGCCCCTCGTTTACGTGTATCACAAACAGAAACATTCTTGTGCGACATAAAAAAACGCCCAAGCCCGTGTTGATAGGCGACAACTGCATGTACGATCCTCTTTCAATACTATGCCGCTGTGTAGCGGTGTGCCTAGCGATGTCTCCGCCATCTGCCCACCAAAGTAAATCATTACCGTTTTCCCAAAGTTTACTTACATGTCGCAAGCTTGGACGGCCATGAAGCAAAAACTTCCGAAAAGCGCCATCAGCCTACGCGGTTCTCAGTGTGACGTGTCAGGCCTTACATGTTTCCAGCTTTAGCGCTGCTGTCCTACTGTGGCCCTATCATGCCCTGGCTATCAGTCTCGATCCCGGCAACGTCAAACGCCTGGCTGCGTCTCGCTCCGAGTCGGTGAGCAGCAGAAAACGAGCAGTCGTTTCTGCAATGCCAGGATCTGTAGTCATAACAGACCATGACTTCATGACGACCCGATGAACCCATTTGAAGCAAAGATAGTTACCTTGGCACGTTTGTATTATTTATACAGGAATATAGGCCCCTGAAGCAAAGGCGATCAGTCGCGGCTTTATGCATTATATCTTTCTATCTTCCCATACGACTTACTGCCGTGATCTGCACGTTTCCGTGGATTTCACCGCGGCCCAAGCCGTGAACATTGGGCAATTCAAACTATTAGGATTTGAGGCCGTCTGGATTCCACTACACTATCACACGCCGGTATCAGCTGATACCATACATGCACAAGGAGATCTGGACGAAGTCTGAGAGTGTCAAAACAAGCATCGACGATATGGCGTCTCCAAAAACGCCTGCCGTTTCGAGGTCCCGACCGTGGATTGACAACCCCGACATTCCGCGGGAAGTGCGCAGAAGCTTCGAATTCAACTACTTGAAACTCTGTGAAAATTGTAACAGACTCAATAGCCATAGCGAAAGGATCCGGGAGAACCTTAGCACCATCCAAACTATCGAGTCTCAGGTCAAAGCGCAAGGAGAGCAGCTTATTGTTAGCGAACAGCTTATGAGGGCTATGAAGAAGGAGACGGAAGAAGATATGAAGCGACTAAAAAGCAGTCTCGAGGCTGAGAAGGTGCGAAACGATCGACTAGAGACCTTGCTCACCCAGTCGTATATCGCACCATCGGACGTTATAGTGGAACTCCAACAGCGCGTGTATGCGCTTACCAACCAAGCTACTGGACAAAAGACTATCTCAATAGCGAAAATGCAGAATATAAATCGGCGACTTGAGGAGCTTACTCTACTAATCCAGAGGTCGGAACGTAGGAGCAATTCAGACAGTCAGAAGATTACTGACCTGGAAATGAAAATGGAGCACCGCTTTGAGACAGTAGTGATCAACGCCCGGAAGGAGTTGCGACACGACCGTAACGACTGGGTCAAAAGCCTCGAGAATCTTCGAAACGAGACCACTGAGAAGATCACCAAAGCGACGAACGACATTACTGCCGCCCACGATGTGATACAGTCGAACATGAACGAGCATACGGAGAGGTTGAATAAGACTGTCGAAGCACTCAGAAGCGTCAATCAACAAGTCAAGATATTTGCGCGAGATGCAGATGGAACGGCGATCGAAACTCGCCAGGCAACTACGAGTATGCTGGAGCGGTTAGAGGCAGTGGAAATCGCTTGTAACGCTTTCCAAACGGACGCTGAGATCAAGGAAAGACTGACTGAATTGGAGAGAAGCCGTGATGAGATCAGTCATGCACAGTCGACACTGACCAACTCGCTCACTGAGCTCGTTACCCGGGAGGAATTCCTTGTTGCAGCGGATGAAGCGAGAGCAAACATGAATGCAGAGATTCATAGGGGTAAAGAGGCGGTAAAGAGGTCGCTGGAGCGTAAAATCATCAAGCTCGAAGAGCGATGTGTCGACCATTGGAGGGGCACGGGAACGAGTTTTCAAAATATGGTGCAACAACAGCTAAGTCCGGTGAGTGAAGCTTGAGCGATATTCACCCTCTATGACTCGGCTGGCTGTGCTGACAAACCTGACTAGTATCTCGATCGTCTGAGGCATACCGCACCGCCTGCTCGGGAAGCAGCTTCGTCATCTCCCTATATGTCACTGCCAGTAGGAACGGACCTGGCATCATGGATAGCGACCCCATACGGACCATCGGCGAACAACTCTTCGTTGGGAACAACGTTGCAAAATCCAGCGAATGAACCAAATCCAACAACACGAGAAGCCACACACTTGCAAGAGCCGACGCCAATCACCCACCACGCTACAACCCAACCACCGCGTTCAAATGAGCACAATGGCCAAGTCTATGATCGAAATCTACCCGTAGAGCTGTCATCGAACGTGTCCCCTAATATGCTCAACCCAGCCAATCCAAGTCCTGATATCAACCTACAATCATCCACTGGAACAGCGAACAGCTTCCAGCAATCACGCACAATACCTCAGACACAACAGCCGCAAGTTTGGTACCCACCACAGCCTCGAACGCTGCCTCAAAGGGCTCATCAGTACCCACAATCGATACCACAACCATCAGCCACTACACCGGCGTCATCCCCCGTTCAACCTCCCGTACCACCATTCTTCAGACACGGGGCACCTCAAGCACGAGCCACGGAACAACACACAACACCAGATCAAAATTCTATGCTAATGGGAGCGGTGCATCGGCAGACGGAGATCGGCATGGACATGCGATGGACGGTCACAGGGGCTCCAGAGGTGCGGTTGCCAAGAGCTCGACAGCTGCAACAGGAGGGAGGGTTTTTGGATCAGACTCTGGATGACTAGAGCTTTGCTGGGTGTGATCGTGTCGTGGTGGTGAGGGAATCCAGAGATGACGGACCTGGATGAGGCAATGACTTTGGTGTTAGGGATCGGCATGATGAACGTGCTGGTGACAGGACGCAAGCACAACGCTGTTGAGTAACACTGTTTGGTGCTGGGTATGCCTCTAAACATGAAAGTAAACGTTGAGGTTAATCGGGGGTAATGTGCCAAACAAAAGGAGTACAGTATGTGAGCTACACTATTGTCACGCAATTCAATATCGCTACATAAAACATCAGTGCAATGGTACTAATGGTGCTGGTTATTGCCGCTCGTGTCCATCGCATGTTGAACTTGTATGTTACATTTTGGTTTTTTTGCTATTTAACTCTCGTCACGGCGCCTAGTTCTTGGGCTTGTACTCGGAGGGGTTGATCATCAACTCAGGCCTGACGTACTTGTCAAAGTCGGCCTCGCTGATGACCTCGAGCTTGAGGGCGGCCTCCTTGAGGGTGAGATTGTTCTTGTGTGCGTACTTGGCAGTCTTGCTGGCAGCGTCGTAGCCGATGACGGGGTTGAGGCAGGTAACAAGCATGAGACTATATCAGGTTAGCTATATGGTGGATATGTGACGTGAGTAGTGTGGCGTACCTCTCGCTCATGATGGAGCTAATGCGCTTCTCATCCGCCTCAAGACCAGCGACGAGGTTCTTCTCGAAGCTGCGCATGCCATCGGCGAGCAGACGCGAGCTGTGCAGCAGGTTGCGGATCATGACGGGCTTGAAGACGTTGAGCTCAAAGTTGCCCTGCGATCCAGCGAAGGTGGTAGCGGCCTGGTTGCCGAATACTTGGGCGCAGACCATGGTGAGGGACTCGCATTGGGTGGGGTTGACCTTGCCGGGCATGATGGAAGAACCGGGCTCGTTCTCAGGCAGCTTCAGCTCGCCGAGACCGCAACGGGGACCGGAGCCGAGGAAGCGGATGTCTTGGGCGATCTTGAAGAGGGAGGTTGCGAGGGTGTTGAGCTGGCCGTGGGCCTCGACGATGGCGTCGTGGGCAGCGAGGGCTTCGAACTTGTTGGGCGCGGTGACAAAGTCCTTGCCAGTCATCTTGCTGACTTCTGCGGCAATGTCCTCGGCGAAGCCCTTGAATGTGTTGATGCCAGTGCCGACGGCTGTTCCACCCTGGGCCAGCATCTTGAGGCGCGGGAGACAGGACTTTATCCGCTCAATGCCAAAGTCGAGCTGCTGCACGTAGCCAGAGAACTCCTGGCCGAGCGTCAGAGGGGTGGCGTCCTGGAGATGTGTCCTGCCAATCTTGATGAGGTTCTGCCACTGGTCGACCTTCTTTTGCAGGGCATCGCGCAGGCTGGCGAGGGCGGGCAGGAGCGACTCCTCGAAGTCGAGAACGGCGGCGATGTGCATGACGGTGGGGAAGGTGTCGTTGGACGAGGCGGACATGTTGACGTGGTCGTTGGGGTGGACGGGCTTCTTGCTGCCCATTGTGCCGCCGAGGATCTCGATGGCGCGGTTGGAGATGACTTCGTTGGCGTTCATGTTGGACTGGGTGCCGGAGCCCGTCTGCCAGACGACGAGGGGGAAGTGGTCGATGAGCTTCAGCGAGGCCACCTCTTCAGCGGCCTGCTGGATGGCCTTTCCGAGCTTGGGGTCTGCATCGTGGCGTTAGCAGTGCTCTAGCTTGCGGCGTCTTCAGCAGGAGCCGTACCCAGGCCAAACTTGATGTTGACCGTGGCGGCCGCGCCCTTGAGGATGCCAAAGGCACGCACAATGGGCGGCGGCATGCGGTCCTGGGGCTGGTTGATCCTGAAGTTCTCGAGCGAGCGCTCCGTCTGGGCGCCCCAGTACTTGTCCGCGGGCACCTGGATCTCGCCAAAGGCATCGCTCTCGGTTCGCGTGTTGGCCATGGTGCGGGTGACGCTGAATTGGCGGCGCTGGAACTGGCTCTGCGACGTCAGAGGGGTGTAGCGGGTGGTGGAGAGCGGACGCGTGCTGCGGGCACAGCACAAGGAGGGGCTGCTGGCCTTTGCATGTGCGAGTGATCTCAGTGCTCCGGCCTCGGCG